>NC_000077.6:21337500-22042500 GCF_000001635.26 Mus musculus | reverse complement strand
ACACACACACACACACACACACACACACACGGTGCTAATACTGCCTTCAGGTAGTCACCTGAAGGTCTTGGAACCCATCTCCTAGAGTAAGGGGTACTCTTATAATTACAATTGTCTTATATTTTCTCATGTTCTTATTTTTTTCTTTACAGTCCCCCAGGCTGGGCTCAAAGCATGGAACATGCTAGGCATATATTCGGTCACTGAGCTGTGCCCCTAGCCTTCATGTTTCTTTTACATAATTGGAAGGAAGACTAAATAAGGGTGGTATAAGAGAATATGTCTGACATGTCCTTTAAATTTTTTAAGCTGCCTCCAGGAAGCACTCCTGTATCATCCCCTAAGCATGGTTACCCTCTCCTCTCTCAACCTTTAAAATCCGTATTGTAGCTGTGTATGTTCCTGAGGGCTCAGGACCTTAGGAAAGGTGTTACTAGGACTGGTCACAGCGAGGCCATTGTCCAGCTGCAATGAACATCATTGGACTCTGCTGCTCCTTATTATCCAGAAGCAAGCATTCTACAAGGAGAAGGCAAACATAAAAAAAAATGGCCAGTGCTATTCATTGTCAAGGTATAAATACAGGAGGGTGCTGGTACCATCTCCTCTTAGTTACATAGTTCCTTAAGTTCTATTGTGCTGTTCTTGCTGATTTTTTTTCACTTATACTTTATTAATACAACTAATAGAAGGAAAAAAAACAACTGATAAAAACAGTGTTCATGAGCTCTTTGTGAGGCTGTTTGGTTTTGGGGGGAACTATAAAAACAATTCTAAAGTCTAAGATACTTTATATTCTAAAAATAGGAGTTCCATTTATATTAAGTAAAAATTAAACTACATTTTCATTCAGAGTGAAGTGTTTTTAAAAATAGAAGTATTTGTAGTGTTAAAGTATGACTTTGTAACTATATGTCATAGAAGAGTTGAAGCCAGGCATAATGGCCCACACCTAAAATCCTAGCAGTGGGGAGTCTGAAGCAGTAGGATTGCTGTGAGTTTCAGACTGTCCTGGGCCAAATAGTGAGTTCTAGCCCAGTCTGGGCTTAAAAAGGAGATTCTGTTTCAACAAATAAACTTGAGGTTAGTATATTTGTTATGTTAGAATTAAGAAAATTTGGAAAGTTGCCTTTTATTTATGCTAGAATCTTTTATGTACCTCATTTCTATAAATTTCAATATTATGTGTATTCATAGATCAAACCCTTCATCATCACCCTCATTTGGCTTAAGATTTAAGCTGGCATACGTGAGTTGCATAGAGTACATTTCTTGTGCAGAACACAAACAGCTAGCCAGGCTCTGAGTATATTATCAGGGCAGTTCTTTCAGAAACGTATTGCTAAAGAAGCTTAACATTAATTATTGTAACTTTGGGAAGATTACATCCACACTAGCCTTGTAAGAAGCAGCATACACTTCTTGACCTCCAATGCTAGAGCTTTAAGACACAGAATGGCATTTTACCAACTTTAATGGGATAAACCAGTATAATCTTGCAGCAGTAAGGAGAGAGGCAGTGTTTAGAGTGTAATACCGTCTGACTCTAATAGAGGCTGCCTGGTGTGAGTGTTGCAATCATAATTCATTTGTTTTTTTTTTTGTCTTGGTTTCTGTTTTAATTATTTAAGGGGGAAAGTGCCTTTATTTAAAAACAAACAAACAAACAAACAACCTAGCAGGTTGCTTATTGACCTTTTTGTCTCAGCTGTTAGTTCTATGTAAGCCTCCTTCTTTCTTGTGGGGTAGAAAGAGAGACAGCTATAAACAGATACACCACTAGTGAATACCTAGCACAGTTTTGAGAGCTCTAAAACACAGTGCAAAGGTGTGATGTAAATCTGGACATGCCTTTTTAGTGTAGTTTCTTATTTCCCACTTATAATCCCTTCCATATCACAAGCAGTATGAGGCCAGCAGATAGGCCTCCAGCCTGTCCATATTCTACATTGCTTGTGAATACCATAGTCATTTATCCAAATAAATATAAAGCGTATATTATGTTTCCTCCACGTGGCCTTAATTTAAGAGCATATTGATTTTTTTTTATTTAGAACTATTCATTCTAAAATAGAGAAATTCGGCATGTCTCCATTGATTTAATTTAGTACATGAGATTGTTGGATTATGGTTCATTTTAATAAGTACATTAAAAAAATACATCTAACATTCTTAATTAGAATAATCTCCAAAGCCAGTTAAATGTTTTAGAAGACAAACGGTTTAATTAGCTACCCTCAAAGGTTCCCTTCCCCCATATGTGCAGTGGTCATAAGCTTGGTGTGGGCTTTTCAAGCCGCCTTCAACAATTGGATGAAAAGGGATTTTAGGCAGATTAGAGGGGTGATGCTTTATATGTTGTTCCTAATCACGAGATATGCAGCACCTACAAAGTTTCACAAAGAAGTGAAAATTTCAATAAATTTTCCTTTGACAATATAGCTAGCACAAATTATAAACCAATGCATCTAGTGATAAGATGACTTAATAATTGTATTCTTTTAATTGTGGACAGAAGCGAAACCAGTGCATGCTGGGTGGATGAACAAGTGATGTGGCAGATTAACATTGTAACAAGGGTCAAGGCTGCTCCCAGAAACCATGCCTTTGTCATGCTCTGCCATGGTGCCAGTACGATTTTGGAAATAAACTGGGAGAGTTGAAACAGAACTGTTTAATTCAAGTCTTAATTTTTTTCTTTCTTCTACTTTGTTTCTTGTTCTTGTTTACTGTATTCCTTTTCAAAGCAACATTATAAAGGTGTAAATGGGGGGTTTTTCCTTTTGACTTTTACAAATCAGCTTCAGAATTGGAGGCTTTTGGTACTGTGTAAGGAGGAAAGATTGCTCCTGCATCCAGAAGGGCCCCCTCCCCCTCGTTGGCTTTCTGTTGCTTAGCTTTTAGTATGTCCCCAAGTAAATATTATTTGTAGATATAAATTTTTAAATTATAACTGGATAGCAAATTGTTAAATAAACCAGAAATAAAATATATAAGGATAACTGGAAAGATTAAGTTCACAGCTACATGTTAGCTATTTAATTATGTGAAATTCTGAGCCCCATTAGAATAGTAAACCCATAAAACCAAAAAATTATTTTTCTCCTTCTACATAAAATACATGTAAGGTAGCATTTGAAGTTCAGATAGCTTAATTGAGTTTGAAGGGGAAAGGTCACTTAATTGGTCTATTGAAATGTTAACAGAAACTGATATACCATCAAATGGACTTTAATGACAGCAGTGGTGCAGCAATGTCTGTATTCACTTGCAAAATTGTTAATTAGGACACTTTGGTAATTCATTTGTTTTGTATTGATGTGCTTCATCCAATGAGAAAATCAATTTTATACAAGAAATTTACAAGGCATGCTCTAAGTCCCAACATTATTTAATTCTCAAGTGAGTACTATTATAGTTTAAAGCTCACATGTATTTTTGCAGTTGAAAACCTTTCTGTTTCTCTTCTGGACAGAATGCCGTGTCTGTCCCCGCTTCATCCCTTCTGAGATCACAGTCAGGGCCTCACACTAGGTGACTGTTCTCTAACCAAGAGGCAGCCCCAGCATCAGCAGCTTTCCCCCACCCCACCCCACCCCACCCCCGTTTCATAACATCTTGACAAAATTATAACACCCAGTGAAAATGTCTGAATTTTGAGTTCATCTGAAACTTTGCATAGTTGAGTAAGCCTAAGATACTACTGTCATTGTTTCTACAAACTAAATGGGAAAAGGGGGTTGGGGGGGATCAGGTAGGTGTGGTGGGACACTAACTCTCCCCTCTAGATCAGGGTATAAACCATTCCAGTGATGTGGTGACTCAACATAAACACTGAGAAAAACTGCTAAGATTATTTTAAGGAATTTCAAAATCATTCACTCAATCATGTAAGATTCATTTATTATAAAGTTCTAGCAGTAAGTTTTGGCACTATGTATTCTGTGTATGCGTAATGTGATTTGTACTAATTACTTCCTAGAGCAGCTGTGTGTACAATAAGGGAAGCTTAAGACCCAACTTCTAACCACAGATTTCTAATACACTTTGTTTTGCACGCTTACTACCACATAATTATGAATGCTTGCAGCTATGCAGAGTCTTACCAGCCATGGGCCAGATCTTTACTGTCACCCTGCAGTCATCAAAGAGGTTGGTTTGTCCAATGCTGTAAAAAGAACTTGAACCTTCTAGCCTAGGTCTGTTCTAGCTATGGTGCCACACACTTTTAAGAAAGAAAAAGAAAGCCTCAGCCCCTACATACTTCAGTCTATCTAAAAATGCACTGAAGCCTGAGCTCTGGGAAGATAGATGCTCAGCAAGCGCGTCTGAAGCCTGGGCTTGTTTCTCAGTGCAGGAGAAAAGAAGTACATACGTATATTTATGAGTATATGTTGAATTATCCGTTGTCATGTATTATAGCTAAGCAAATTTGTATTCTGAATCTCCTAAATTCATATTCTAACACATAAAATAAACTATTTACAGTTTAGACTCTAAGTATTTGAGAATGTAAAATATTATATGTATGGTATATATATATATATATATATATATATATATATATATATATATACGTATACATATATATTTTTTAACTTTCTGTCGGAAAAGAAGTTGTTGTGAGTCAGATTGTGAATCAATTTTCACTTTGTGATAATAAATCTCTTAGGTTCTAGTGGTTTCTGCTTTTAAGTAGTTGTCCGTGTACTGTTAATGTTTATGGAAAGAAATTGCTAGTTTTAGACCATGAAAATCCAAGGTACATTGTACTGTGCTTTAAGTCTTTAGTTAAACTTTATGCATCTTGATTTTTTTTTCCACATTTCAAACTCTATATGTACATGGTACTTATTTAGCTTGCTACAATAATCAAAGTTCTAGAACATTTCATTGTGGTGGTATGCAAATGTATTTACATAGCAATAAGCCTAGGTTTCCTTAAAGAGGACAACAGAGCTAAAAACTGAGACTAACGAATGAATGAAAGTCTCTCTAAATCCACCGAATAATGGAGGCGGTGTTAAGGCTAACCACAGTGTTGAACTAAACAGAGGGATTACTCCTGGGCTCTGCATCCGTTGTTTTCTGCAGGGTGGCCTCACTTGTCAAAAAGAGAAAGAGAGAGAGAGAGACAGAGAAGGAGTTTAACAGACAAACATTCACATGGGCACATGAAGAAAAGAAGTATTCTTAATTCCATCAAAGCTTAAAAAAAAATCAATCATTAATTTATTCTCACTCCAAGTCTTGGTCATTTGTGAAAAACATCTGGTCTTTGAATCATTAGAACCTAGACGCCAGTGTAGTAAGAACACGCTGTGAAAAAGCATCAGGTTTGATGTGATGGAGAAAGTCATGCCCCTGTGTATGTCGTGTCTAGCACACACTCCATGTGCTTACTAGGATGCCTTACCTAGTTCCCAGGTTGGATTCTAATAACTTTGAAATGTAGTGTGCTTTTATAACCAGAAGTTTTAAAGATCACCACACTTTACAGTGGTAATGTCTCTCCAAAGAACTGCTCAGCAGAATAATATCTCAGTATTAGAGATCAAAGTAATTTCTAGTAAAGCCTAAATCAAGACTGCAAATAAATATTTTAAAATAGTTTCAGGAAAAGCGTCCTATTTTCTACACAAATAAATAGTTGTTAAAATATTTCTTTTAAAGCTAGACTTAGAAAAGAGAACAAAAAAGTGTGGGCCTTAGCTACTTCGGTTTTTAAATTTGGTATAGCTAGTTCAAAGGATTTTACTTAAGAAACTTTGGTAGAAAATGCATTTACAGAGACTATTCCGTAGCTGTATTCACATCACAGAGTGTCACTATGACAATAATAACATCTTGTTTAAAATGTTAAAGCTAGCATTAAAACAGTTCAATGTTGGGATATATATCAGTAAACTTTTAAGTTAGTAAAATTTTAAGTACATGTACTACATACATGTAAGCTACATTGTAACAAAGTGAAAAATGAGTACATAGCAGATTTTTTTCTGACTTTGTTGTTTTAATACTAGCACTTAGGAGGCTGAGGAGAAGGACCAGTGAGGCTAGCCTGAGCTACATAGTGAGTTCCAGTTCAGCCCTAGGCTACAGATGTCTCAGAGCACACATGCTAAAATGAATGAACTTTCAAGGTATAAGGGGAAAAGGCCTGACTCAAGCTGTAAATGATGAAACTTAGAACTTAGCTTAGTAATAAAAGAAAAAAATCATAATTATATATTTAATGTATAAAAGTTATCCCTACTCCAACACAGTCTACATACGCTAATGGCTTTTTATATTACAACCAGATGCTAGTCTATTAAAAGCCTCAAATAGAAATGACCCATTCTCTTACTGTCAAACAACTTTTTCTGTTTGTGTGTTGTTTGTGGTGCTGCGGATCAAGGCCAGGCCCTCCAGCACCTTAGGCAAGTCTGTCCCCACCTTGGCTTCTCACACTGCCTTCACCAGCAGCTGGCATGAACTCTTGTTTTCCTCTCCACTGCTGTCTGTCATCCTCTGGGCTTCTAATAATTACACATGCTACAAAAGTATAAATGCTCAGATTTGATTTGATGCTAAACCTTTGCACAAAGCACTTCTTTTTCACATTGATAAAAAAAACCTCCTTCTCCGGCATTTCACTCCTGCCACAAACATGTTATTGTAACAAGGCCGTGTTTCTAAAATATACATTGAAAGTAAATCTAAAAATTTATGTGCCATATGTACAATTCACTTGTAAAACTTTGTTTAGCCCTCAGTTCAGAGGCACTGATGTCCAAAGAACTGTTAGGATACCAGAGATGAAAGGAAAATCACTCTCAACAGCTTGTGAAATACAACATTGGAAATGATTCTCTGAGACAGTATAGAATATGGCTTGCATGGGACATCATAGTTCTCTGGGAAAATGAGCTGTTGACACTCCTTTGGGTCATCATCCAAGATAGGAGGCAACCACAAGGATTTAGCGGGTACATTTATCCCCAAGGCCTTTATCCTTTCCATTTCAATGTAGAAACATTGTCATTGAACAGTGTCACTAACATGGCCCACTCCACCTTCTCAAGAGCCTTACCTTTAAAAGGGAAGAGGAGGGAAACCGAGTAAGTGGTAACGCAAGTGTTCTAAGAGGTGTTCATTATTCGAGTACCACATAGCACAAGCCATTCTCCCCTCTATATTACTTTCAGAAATAGAATCGCACTGTTAGTTGTTGAGCAATCAGCTTTGAAACCTTAACTGAATAAATCAATCCTGTGTTACTTACTAGTAGCTAATCACAAAATCCTAATGTTTGTCCTGAAAACAACTGGCAACATTTTAGGTTCTTTCTCTCTTTAGAGGAAATGACTGAGGCAAAGGGAAAAGCAGAACTGTGATAAATTCATTAAGGGCATAACTAAGACTCACACATAGACCCTTTCTTATAAATGGTGGCAAAAACAAAAAACAACAAAAACAAAAACAAAAAAACCAAAAAACAAAAGCAGCAAACTTTTTGACTGAAACTGGAATGATACTATCTAGGGCTGACTGTAGGAAAGGTTCCCACAAAGCATTGTACAGACCTAGGACTAACAAATACCCTGCTGCTTTGAACCCCCCTCTCCTCCCCAAAAGACAAAGGCACAATGAAATAGAAGCTTACCACCGGTAGCTTTCATAGCTTTCAAAACGACAAACTAGGCAAACTCTACATCTCCACCACTCCAATTTTGTCAGAATGCTAATGAGCTTGCTCTGATCTTTACTCGGCTTCCCGTGTTTTCTACATCTTCAAGGACCACATGGTGCTAGCAAAATAAAGACAACTAAATGAGAATTTCGAATGCTTTTTGTGTTAGGACCTGGTGCTTTTCAGTGGACGCACTCGTTGAATATTCTCAACTTAAAAGAGTACAACAGGGGGTTGGGTATGAACTTTTTAGCAGGAGGAAATTTGAACAAAAGTAAATTAGTGAGATGAGGGAAATATGAGAAAAATTTGTGATTAATTTCCACTCCATAATATCAATGACACCTTTGGTCCCACTCCTCCTCTCCTAACAAGAGATGCTGATAAAAGATGAATGATTCTGTGTTGTTCACAGTGAATGTTTAGTGGTTTTTAATAGCAGCATTCTACATAAAAGGCACCAGGAAGTACTCCGCATTAGCAGTTGAGATCACTAGTTAATAGGATGATGTCTTTCAGCTTTTGTCACAAGATTATTAGAAAGGATGGGTTTCTGCTCTCATCCTTGCCTAGTTTGGAGAGCCTGTTGAGTGCTAAAACACAGGCTCTTTGGTATTGTTTCACATACAAAGCAAGAAACCTTTTAAGGCAACACCTTTTTCCTTTCTACCAGGTGATTTTGTTATTGATCTTTAATCTTCCCCTTTAGCTGTATTAAATGCTTGAAGTGTTCTGCTTTTCACTGTAGCCTTGGTGCTAGCTATTTGTGTTGATAAATTCATTAATATTAAACAGGATGTATAGAGAGCAGGGGGCCTGTGCTTTAGAAAACAGGCACCTAGAATTTGGATTTAGGGTATAGATAGAAGCATACAGCTGGGATTGCTGAAGTACATTCTGTAGGCTGTGTATGTAATTCTACATCTATTCTATATCTGTTGTGAGGAACACACCTTTCCTTCTCCCTTCCTTTCCTGTGTAATCACTGAATGTATGTATGTACACACACACACACACACACACAGAACGAAGCCACTCCGTTCCCATCTCTAAGTACATTCATATCTAGAAAAGATAAACTAGGAACCAAAACTGGTATCACTTTTACATGCTAAGATATATGACCTCGGGGTTGACCTGATGCTGGACAACTAAGCAGTACCCAAGAGAAGACATTTAATGAGTCTAGAACTGTGACACCTATCAGATTTGGGTAGAAATTTTCTTGTCTAGTATTTTTTTTTTACATTTAACACATAAATTTGTAATGTCTGTGCACTGTTATTTTGAAGTTTCTCATATCCTGAAACATTTTATTTTAGTTTGTTGGAGTGCCATTAAGATTCCTCAGCTGTTGCCTCTTAAGGTAATGCAGCTTCTACCAATTCTAACACAATGCAAGAGAGAATCCCGCAGTAGTGGCAACAACTTGGACAGCCATAGTTAATAAAGTCCAGGGAAAGTAGAAACAGTATTCCAAATACCTATACAGTGTTTCATAACTTGCTAATTCCATATTTATTTATTTATTTTTGGAGTTTCTATGTCTCTATTAAATATGAGTAGGAATTAAGATTCACTAAAATGTCTCTATTCTGTTCTTGATAACAATGAAATATTTATTTCCATGGAAATTCAGTGTGAAAAGTAGCCAGAGTTGTCTCTTAAAGTATATAGGAAACTAGGTGTTCAGGAGAAGAAACAGACAGGAGGATTTGTTATAAGGATGGTCTGAGACTCTGATATCATCACGTAGTTAGCTGTAATCAATATTACTGTATTGAAGCTGTACTATAAAGAAACAGCTTTTAAAGATAATGTTATGTATCTGAAACTTTCTCTCAAGTAAGTGTTAGTCAGTTTCCCGAGGCAAGGCGCCATATACTTTGATAGACTCCAAGAGTTGATAGAATTACCTTTTTGGAAGTAAAATGCTAACACATTTATGGTAATTTGGTATTAGAGATCTGCTTTGTATACCTGTTGATTTTTAACTGTGTGAAGGTGTTACTTATTTTATGCTACCTGAATCTATCATTTTCTTATTATGAGAAGTTGTGATTTCTTTCATGCAGTTATTTCATTATGTAGAAAGGAGAACAAGTCAAACAGTTGAATTTTGTCAGTATCCTTCATTAGCTGAATCCCATGACCTAAGAGAGCAGTGAGCCAGCGCCCAGCTCTCTATAAAGACTGCCTTTTGGTTTTGTTTCTGAGTGTTGGGAATTGAACCCAGGGAGGTGTACACTTGACAAACACTCTCTTGTTTGAGTGATGATGCTCCTCAACCTTTCCAAGGTTTCTGTATGAACTTTCTCTTCTCAGTTCCAGACCATGAGGAACCAAGACCCATCCATCTTGGCACTGGTTAATTAGCATAATTTCAGTAGTCTGATGTCATCTAAAAAGACTCAGCCCTTGTTGCGATGAATTAGAACCCTACCCAGGAAGGATGGTGTCTAGGAGCCCACTCTAGTGTCTGCTATTTTCGTTCCTACTTGTTCAAGCTCAGCTCAGCTGTGAACCTCAGTCTTCCACAGTGACCATGAACACAGTAACCAAACCTGATGGCTTTGATCATCCATCTGAGGCCTGAGGGTAGAAGTCAGTGGCCCAGTGCTTACCTTGGCTGCCTGCAGGAGGCTCGGTGGTTCTCAGTCCTATGTGATCCCTGTCATCAGTCCTGCCCTCCTAGGTCTCCCTACTCCCACCCCACCTCTCACCAACTTCTGAAATTCTCTTCATTCTTTTTTTCTCTCTGTACTTAGAAAGCTATTATCATGCTTTCTAGTTTTCTCTCCCAGATCTCTCTCTCTCTCTCTCTCTCTCTCTCTCTCTCTCTCTCTCTCTCTCTCTTTCTCTCTCTCTCTCTCTTTCTCTCTCTCTCTCTCCTCTCTTCCTGTTCATCATTTTAGGTGCCTTGAGGAAAACCAATAAAGTGTGTCTGCAGTAGCAGCACTCAGCAGCTGACTTAAATCTGTACAGTAAGTGTTGTATCATAGAAGAAACCTCTGGTTCCGAAACCTAAAGAGCCCTCAACGGTTCTCACTCTAGCGTTAGTTCTTGTGTTCCTGGCTGTCACTGAATACCCCAGGTTGTTATTCTATAGTCTTAAGTGCAAATTCTCATCTGCTCACTCATGTTTATTCATTTATCCAGAAAAACAAATGTATATAATTTCTGCCAGTGATGTTTAGATGGTATTTTCCATGCCTAGAAACTTTGAATTGAAGATGTAAATGTAATTTTGGAACCTAAGAACCGATTGTTTGGGACTTGCTGTTGCCTGATGTGGGATGCATACTTACTCAAGGCTGCAATGTACTTTTTTTTTTTAACATTTAAGAAACTAGGCATTCCAGGAAACTGTTTCCTTTTTCTCAGCAACTATCTATGACATAAAATTCAGGCATTTGAACTGACTTGGCAGCAGCATTTTTTTTTCTGAATGTGAAATTAGATTTGTATAATGTCATGCCAATGCTAAAACAACATGCCATACATGGAAATTCACCCTGTTTTCTTTTAAGAGAAATTAATCTCGGTGATTTCTTTGTGAAAAGACCAAGACAGTGGTTCTCAAACTTTGCCATCAATAAAAATACAGCAAGCAAACAGAAAAACAACTTCAGTATGGTCATGGCCCAGCCCTGGAGGCAGCTCCCGGGGGCTGAGCCAGGGAGAATGAGCTGGGTTCCAGCCTGAACTGCAGAATGAGTTCCAAGCCAACCTGAGCTACATGACAGGACCCTGAATTAAAAGCAAAAAAATCAACAGTGAAGACACCCCAAGTAGTTGTTAAATATTCAGCTTCCTATGCTCTGCTTAAAAGAGTCCGATCCGGTGGGTGTTAGTGGGGTTTGTCTCCTGGGCACTTGTAGTAGGGGCTAGCCACACACAATGCTGGAGACTCTTAGTTAAACACACCATGTCGATTGAAGGGCATAGATTCCCACTGCAATCTAGGTGGTGATGGTCTTGGACAAATGTTAATCTTTCTGGGTCTCTTTTCCTTAGCTATTTAAGACAGAGAAAGAGGGCTGATAATACCTACTTTGGAAGGTTATAGGAGTCACAACACACGGGGCAAAAGGGGACTGCGGACTCCATACAGACCAGCTGCTGCTGTCAGCATTCATGTTAGCTGTCACTCTTTCTACGTTTCACTGTGCACTCCTAATGTGCACGTCTCTCATCTATAACGACTCTCCTTGTCCCAGCACTCTCTCCCCAACTCTCCCATGTGCCCATATTCCTCCCAAGAAATGCCAGAACATGTTTGGGAATTTGGCATAACACTGGAAAGCTGTCTTAACTGTTGGTGGTTTTTTAAACCCTAGGCTATATATAAAAGTAGCTGATGAATATTTGTATGGATACCACAGTTTTTTTTTCCTGTAAAATAAATAACTAGGACAAAGAAGCCTTGGTATTATTTAGTTTTATGTATTTGCCACTATTGGGTATTAAACCTAGGACTTCATGTGTGCTGGTAAATACCACTAATCTATTTATCCCAGTAATTTGTGTGTGGTTTTTTGTTGTTGTTCTTTGTTTGTTTTTGTTTTTCAAACTCAGCAAATGAGTTTTAGGATGCACATACAAACTGGCTTGTATATTGTATTTTGAGAAATTATCTTTAGGACCTTCTATAGAAGTCAAATTTGCATAGTGCTATCCCCTCTTCTGTTTGATCCCTGTGTAATAGTGGAGGCTTGAGCAAGACTTCACTCATGATTTGGCCAAGCATGTGGCACACACCTTTAATGTCAGCACTTGCTAGGGGAAAGCAGGAAGATCTCCAAGTTCAGGGCCAGCCTGCTAGCGCTCTCTCTATAGATAGATAGATAGATAGATAGATAGATAGATAGATAGATAGATAGATAGATAGATAGAGATAGAGATACAGATATATAGAGAAAGTGCTATCTATAAGTATGTATATATACTGTCTTAACATATATATATATGCTATCATACATATACATATATATATGTATATATATATATGGAGAGAGAGAGAGAGAGAGAGAGAGAGAGAGAGAGGAGGGGGAGGGAGGGAGAGAAAGAGAGCGCTATCTATAAGTCCCCCAGTGTGTGAGTTGCCTCCTTGGCTAAAACAAAAATTCGAGGTGTTTGATGGAAGGATGCATGCTCTGCTCTGCTGACATTGCTCTCCTAATTTCCCAGAGTGGAACATTTTTGTTTAAAATTACAAATTGTATTTTTAATACCTTGTAGCAACAGCAGGATAGACACAGACTCTCATTAGGTCCTTTTCCCACAAAGCATTATCTAGTTCTGTGTCTGGTAACCTTGTATTTGTTTTCCAGGCTTCCAGAATTCTCCTGAGCACTGTTCTCTTATGGAGACTGTTTTTTTTTTTCTAATAGACATTAAATTAGTCTTTCTTTTAGTTGCTAGTTAGGTTTTTAATACTTTACACATGAAAATTAGACATATATAGTCTTTTTCATGTCACTTCTGAGCTGGAATATTAAAGGCATTCATACACGGAAAGGAGCTACTGCCTCAGGAAAGTTTGTGTGTGTGTGTGTGTGTGTGTGTGTGTGTGTCACGCACACACACACACATGTGCATGTAGGCCATGGTGATTCCTCAGGCACCATTCACTCATTTGAGATAACATCTCTCACTAGGACCTGGGACTTGTCAACTACACTCAGCAGTCTGGCCACTGGGGTGTAGAAGTCTATCTACACCTCTCCATCACTGGGATTTTAAGTAGTACAGGCCACCACACCTGGCTTTCTACATGAGGATCCAACATAGGTCCTCATGTGTATGTGTATATGTGCTTTATAAAGGGAGCTATCTTCTCATCCCTAAGAATTTTTTTAAGATTTATTTATTTATTATATGTAAGTACACTGTAGCTGTCTTCAGACACACCAGAAGAGGGCATCAGATCTCATTACAGATGGTTGTGAGCCACCATGTGGTTGCTGGGATTTGAACTCAGGACCTCTGGAAGAGCAGTCGGTGCTCTTAACCACTGAGCCATCTCACCAGCCCCCACCCCCCTAAGAATTTTTTTATGTACTTTAAATGCTTCTGTTGCAAATTAATTTTTTAAATTATTTTATTTATTTAAATTCCAGTCATCCCCCCCCCCATCATTCCTCCCTCCCACAGTTCCCCATCCCATTCCTTCTCCCCACTTGCCTCTGAGAACATGCTTCCCCGCTCCCAAGGCTCCCCCTTCCCTGGGGCCTCAAGTCTTTCTAGGATTAAGTATATCTTCTTCTCCCACTGAGTCCTGACCAGGAAGACCTCTGCTATATGTGTGTCAGGGGCCTCAGACCAGCCTGTATGCTTCTGGTTGGTGACTCAGCCTCTGGGAACTCCCTGGGGTCTGGGTTAGTTGAGACTGTTGGTCTTCCTATGGGGTTGCCCTCCCCTTCAGCTTCTTCAATCCTTCTCCTAATTCAACCATAGGGGTCCCAGACTTCAGTTCAATGCTTGGGTTTAAGTATCTGCTTCTGCCTCGGTCAGCTGCTGGTAGGGGCTCTCACAGAGGACAGCCATGCCAGGCTCCTGTCTGTAAGCACATCATAGCATCAGTAACAGTGTCAGGGTTTGTTGCTTCCCCATGAGATGGATCCCAAGTTGGGCTAGTCATGGACAGCCTTTCCTTCAATCTCTTCTCCATTTTTGTCCCTGCAGCTCTTTAAGACAGGAACAATTCTGAGTCAGGAATTTTGACTATGGGTTATTAACCCCACTCCCTCCACTTGAGGCACTGACCATCTACTGGGAAGTGGACTCTTCGAGTTTCCTCTCCCCATTGTTGGGCATTTTGGCTAAGGTCACCCCCATTAAGTCCTGAGAGTGTCTCACTTCCCAGGTCTCTGGTATTTTCTAGAGGGTCCTTCCCACCTCCCCCTACCCAAGACTGGTTATTTCCATTCATTCTCTTGGCCCTCTGGGTTTCTCTCCTGACCCCTCCCCTTGCAAATCTGATCCTGTTCCTCTTTTACCCTCCCCCTCCCCTCTCCTACCCAGGCCCCTCCCTCCCTCCGCCTCCCATGATTATTTCCTTCTCCCTTCTAAGTGGGATTGAAGCTTCCTCACTTGGGTATTTCTGCTTGTTATATGTCTTACAGTCTGTAGGTTGTATCCTAGGTATTCTGTACTTTTTGGCTAATATCTACTTATCATTGAGTACATGTCATGCATGTCCTTTTGGGTCTGAGTTACCTCACTCAGAATGATATTTTCTAGGTCCATCCATTTGCCTGCAAAATTCATGATGTCCTTCTCATTTTTAATAGCTGAATGGTATTTCATGGTGTAAATAAACCACATATTCTGTATCCATTCTTTGGTTGAGGGACATCTAGGGTTGTTTCCAGCTTCTGGCTATTACAAATCAGGCTGCTATGAATGTGGTAGAACACATGTCCTTGTGGTATGGTGGGGTGTCTTTTGGGTATATGCCCAAGAGCAGTATAGCTGGGTCTTTAGGTATATCTCTGGTGGAATTTTGGTGGTCCCTCGTGTATACTATTATATCATCTGCAAATAGTGATACTTTGATTTCTTCCTTTCCAATTTGTATCCCTTTGATATCCTTCTGTTGTCTAATTGCTCTGTCTAGAACTTCGGGTACTACATTGAATAGATAAGGAGAGAGTGGGCAACCTTGCCTTGTCCCAGATTTTAGTGGGATTGCTTCTAGTTTTCTCTCCATTTAATTTGATATTGGCTGTTGGTTTACTATATATATTGCTTTTATTATGTTTAGATATATGCCATGAATTCCTGATCTCTCCAGAAGTTTTAACATGAAAGGGTGTTATATTTTGTCAAAAGCTTTTTCAGCACCTAATGAGATGATCATGTGGTCTCTGTTGAGAATCTGGTGTAGTTCTGATAGGTCTGCCTTTATATGTTACTTGACCTTTTCCCCTAACAGACGATTAAAAATAGCCTTTCTTTGTTCTGTGCATTTAGTGTTTTGATTATTATGTGATGAGGTGATTTTCTTTCCTAGTCCAATCTATTTGGTGTTCTGTAGGCTTCTTGTACATTTATGGCCATCTCTTTCTTTAGGTTAGGGAAGTTTTCTTCTGTGATTTTGTTGTTGGTGTTTTCTGGCCCTCTGAGCTGGGATTCTTCACCCTCTTCTATTCCTATCATTCTTAGGTTTGATCTTTTCAGTGTGTCCTGAATTTCCTGGTTATTTTGGGTTAGGAACTTTTTACACTTTTTATTTTCTTTGACCACTGTGTCAATATTTTCTATTGTATCTTCTACACCTGAGATTTCCTCTTCTATCTCTTGTATTCTGTTGGTGATGCTTGCATCTGTAGCCCCTGATCTCTTCCTAAGTTGTCCATCTCCAGATTGCCTCTCTTTGTGTTTTCTTTATTGTTTGTATTTCCATTTTTACTTCTTGGATCATTTTGTTTAATTCCTTCACTGTTTGATTGTATTTTCCTGTATCTTTAAGGGCTTTATTCATTTCCTCCTTAAGGAATTCTACTGTTTGCCTGCGTTTTCCTGTATTTCTTTATGGGAGTTCTTTATATCCTCCTTAAAGACCTCTATCATCTTCATGAGATGGGACTTTAGGTTATTATCTTGCTTTCCATGTGTGTTTGCTGTGGTTCTGATGGGGCCGGATTGTATTGGGTTCTGTTGATTATGATCTTGTGCTTGCCTCTGGCCATCTGGTTCTCTCTGGTGTTAACTGGCCTGGGTGTCTCTGACTGGAGCCAGCCTCCTTGGAAGCAGGTAGAGCTCTGTGACCTGAGTTAGAGCTGGTATCCTTGGAAGCAGGCAGTGTTGACTCTGGCTAGTGTGGGCCTCCTATGTCTCTAGTTAGAGCAGGCCTCCTATGTCTCTGGTTAGAGTAGATCTTCTGTGCCTTTGGTTACTGTGGACCTCTTGGGAGGCTTGCAGGCTGTAGTGTTTGGATGGGTTATCAGGCCACTGGTCTGGCCCGAGTGGGGACGGGGAACAAAAAGGAAGGTGGAGCTTGGGATGGGGAGGAAGAACAGGTAAGTCCTGAGTCAGCTGGGCTATGTGTGTGTGGCAGCTGGTGTGGGTATTTGAGTGAAAATCTTACCTGTGTTCTTGGTCACTGTGGACCTCCTGGGAAGCACACAGGCTGTATCATTTGGACAGGTATAGGCCAGGCTGCTGATCTACAAATTAATTTTTAATGTTTTTTTAGTTCTGTTTTTCTAGAAATTTGTAGAAAAATAAATATTAGTCAATAGCCTAGAGTTTGGTATAAATATAAATAAACACACACACATACACGTTTGGTAACACACACACATGTATTCACTCAGTTATTTTCCAAGCTATGACAGTCTCATGTTGCCTCCTGTCCTAGAAATTAGAGAGACAGAAGCAGAAGGACACAAGCACTTGAGGTCAGAAATTCTAGATCAAACTGGGGGACATAACAATACCCCATCAAAAATGAAATGCAAAGAGAAATGGAAAAAGAAAGAATGTCACTTTCCTAAGTATCCACACCATCAAAAAGGGGATATGTAAAGTTTCCCTTTGTTTTAAGAGTTAGCCCTGGTTGAGGGTGATGTGTAAGTTCACAGTGCTGACAGTTACCAGCACCTTGCCTGTGAGTGTCTATTGCATTGCCTGCCTGGTTGTATATGGTTGTATATGGTTGTATCTCTCCACCTTTGACCCTCCCAAAGCTATAGCACCAACCACCATGCCCTTTAACTCTGCATTAAAAGTGTCACTTAATGGCCAAAGCTAAGCTTCCTCCTACCAATATCTGGTCCCCTCATGAGAGGAAGCATTGGATGGTCAGTTTATGGTCATATTCATTGAAGGATCTAATTTTGTAGGAAGGTTAAAGAGGTAAAACAAGAGAGAGATTTAGACTGATAAATTTTTTTATTTAATGAATTTAGTTTTAAGCCCTAAAAATTAAGATTTTGTGTAATATGGATTTATGTAAATATATTTACATTATTTTTTAAAATAAAAATTGTATTTCAAGCATAATGTTTTGAGAAATAAATCCCTACACACACACACACACACACACACACACACACACACACACACATACACGCGTGCGCGCAGCCATTACTGGGACTCAAACCTAGAGCTACATCTCCAGATGAGAAACTAATTATTAAACTACCAATAAACATTTTAACATTAACTTTTCATGAGAATAAAACTAAAGAAAGCCAAAACTTAACATTGCAATGGCATTTATTCTGAATCAGGTGCTTATTTTACTGTACTTTTATTCTATTTTTGCAACAGGGTCTAGCTATGTTGCTTAGAATGTCTTAAAATTCATGTCCTCAACCAGCTTTCTCTCACTGAGGAACAGGCATAGTCCCTACTGGGACGGTTCCCCCACCGACAGGCAAGCTATGCACCCTTCCACTTGGCTCACTCAGTGCTCACTTTACATCAGAGCAAAGAGTTAAGGATCAGTAAAAGTGTATTAAATATCAAAGTTCAAAAGTAGAATTCTACTCTTGAAAAAACTGCCAAATATCCATAAAGCCAACAGAGCTTGGTTTCAGATAATAAATTTTATTAAAGTATTTCTTCTCATAGTAGGCACTGTTTTGTTTGTTGTTGTTTTGTTTTGTTTTGTATGACACTAGGTAGGGTTCAAATCCAGGGCTTTGAGCATGCTAAGTATGGCTGAGCTATATGTTGGCTTTCCCAAATGCTTTTGAATTATCCTGAAAGTTATTAGTGTAAACTAGGTAGCTATTTTGCTAAACTTGATGATAATGATTGTAAAGTGATAAGCTATAAAGAACCAATCACCTGTGGGGATAATGGCTCTGATCCTTTTTGAGGAGGCTGTAGCTGTGAAGAAACAGCATTAGGCCACATGCCTAGAATGTTAGAGATTGCCTCATGAGATTTAGGCCAGAATCCAAAGTGGACTCTTGGAACATCATGACATTCGTCAAATTAAGAAAGATAAACTTTTAACCTGAGGGCTGGAAGAGAGTTAAGGATATCTGTTGGGAAGTCTAGAGATTCTGGAAGTATGACTTCTCCATGGACTTCTGTGTGAAGGAACTACTGGTAGCAAGAGGACCGTCAGACCTGTTAAAGAGAACATGCACAACCTTGGAAAGGAGCTGCAGGTGTGCAGTGTGAACCTGTACTGCCAGTCTGTGAGTTAAGATCAGCCTTTTCTACTTATCAGACTGGTGCTGGTCCTAGCACCATTCACACCAAGTATGGTGACTCCCGCCTATGATCTTAGCACTTAAAAGGTAGAGGAAAGAGAGTCAGAAGTTCTAGATAGTCCCAGGCTACCTTGTGAGTTTGAGGCGAGCCTGAATTATTTAAGACCTGTCCAACAAGAGAAGAGGAGGAGGAAATTGAAGGAAGGAGAAACAGTTTGTGACTGAGTGAATAAAAGCACTTGCTGCCAAGCCTGAGAACCTGAGTTCACTTCCCGGGACCTACATGGTAGGAGAGAAGCAACTCCTGCAAGTTGTCATGGCCTATGCAACAAGTAAATATAAAATAAATCCCATATGAAGTTAAAGCTCATGCAAAGAAGAAAACAATGTATTGGGAACTTGTAGTGCTTTCACGAGTGGGGAAGCTTGAAAAAATGATAAGAAAGATTCTTTTACACAGATTGATCCAGAAAGTACATATGTAATGGAAAGACATTAAAAATTGCATGTTCATCCAGGTGTGGCCATGCACGCCCTAATCCCAGCACTCAGGAAGCAGAGGCAGGTGGATCTCTTGAGTTTGGGCTCAGCCTGGTCTATAGAGTGAGAACCAGGGCTACACAGAGAAACCCTGTCTCAAAAAATAAAACAAACAAACAAAAATCCATGTTCTGGACTAGAGAAATGGCTCGGCAGTTAAGAGCACTTGTTGCTCTTACAGGGGACCCGTTTTCAACTCTCAGTACCCACATGGTGTCTCACAACCATATGTGTAAAGAAATACAATGCCTGCTCAAGGCTAGTAGAGTGCCTGCTTAGCATGTATGGGACGAAAGAAAAAACTGTAGAACTAACATTTTCAGACTTTAGCATATTACTAGCATACTTATTTATATGGTTAGGTCTTGCTGATATTTGCATTGAGAGTCAGAAAAACTTCATATTCCAAGCGAAATCATCATACCTTCTGTTAGTAATTATAATTATTAATTATTCTGTTATATTTAATGTTAGAAATCCAGGAAAGATACTGAAGCTTGAGTAAAGACTGTGGGTCTCTATGTAGGAGGCAAAAAAATTATAATACTGTAGGTCAGACTTTCACAGTGCTTTGAAGATATTGATCTGATCTTCACAGAATTCTATGAAGTAGTGTAGTGTGCATGTGCAAGTATGTAATGTGTATGTGTGAATTCAGGCACATGTCCACAACCATATGACAGGCACATGTCAACCCTGCCTTCTACCTTGTTCTTTCTGGTTTTGCTTGATGCTGTGTATGCCAACCTAGCTGGTTCTGAATCCGGGATTCCTGTCTCTGCTTCCCATCTTGCAGTAAGACCACAGGATGACAGATGTGAGCTACACTGCTACACTGCCCTGCTTTGTGTGGGTTCTGGGAATTCCAATTCAGCTGTTTTATCCACTTGAACCATGGCCCCCAACCCTTAAAGTAATGCAATGTTCTCCACATTCAGGGTAAAGAAGCCTAAATCAACTAGCTTAACCAAGTTCACGTAGCTGTTAAAAAGCAGAGCTAGAGTTCACTGCCAGGCTGTTTTTATAGACAGGATTTTCTGCCTTGTGCACACTTGTCTTGATCTTCTGGTCTTCTTGCCTCAGCCTTCTGACTTCTGAGACTACAGGTGTGTGCACTGTGACAGTCTCACCAAAGTCCTGTTTCTGACCTGCACCCCAGTCTCAGAGATAGTTTTGGGGGTGTGTTGTTGTTTATGAGAGTCACTCCGAAGGTCTTGATTCTAAATGAAGAGCCTGTCCTTGTTAGCTAGTTATCTGTGAGCCTGTACTGGGGAGGTGAGTGACTTAGACTGGTGGTTCATACAGCTCCCTGGGTCTGAAGCCTGGTTCTACCACAAGTTAGTTGTGAATTTAACTGTTACACAACCCTATTAAATAGTTGAGTATCATAATCATTTCCATTATTATTATTATTTCTATCTATGGCAGTATCTTTTTGACATTGTTATTCTCAAGTCTTTGATACTCACTTGTGTGTTCTACTGAAGAGAATAAATAACTACACTGAGAAGGCCACACTATTAATACATCCAACATCTACCTCTAGTCTTAACAGGCATATGTGTGTACCACCACATGAACACCCATGTGTGTACACAGACAAACACAAAGTTAAAAATATAACCAAATAAAACATAAAAAGTCAAACTCATCCAAGAAGAAAGTAAATGATTTTTACCAGAGGTGTGTTGGTGTCCTGCTTTGGTTTCTATTGCTATGAGAAAACACTTGATGAGCAAAGGGTTTATTTCAACATAGAGTTTACATTCCATGGTTGAAGGAATCCAGAGCAGGAACCCTAGGCAGGAACCTGGAGGCAGGAATCAAAGCAGAGAATGTTTCTTCATGGATTGCTCCCTGGGTCATTGTTCAGCTAACTTTCTTATACAGCCCAGGAAGCATGTGTTGAAATGTTCACTCATATCAGCTTGACTCAGGCTTGCTCAGAGCAGCTACCGAATGGGAAGTGCCTGCGTAGGTATTGCATTGAGGGGTTGAACTCTCTCTTTTTTGTGGTTTTGGTTTGGCTTTTTGGTTTTTTGTTTGATTGGGTTTTTTTGTTTGTTTGTTTGTTGTTGTTGTTGTTTTTGTTTTTTTGGTTTTGGTTTTGGTTTGATTTGGTTTTTTGGGGGTTTTTTTTGGTTTATTTGGGTTTTTGTTTTGTTTTGGTTTGGTTTTTGGTTTTTTTAACTGGGAACCAAAGACTTCCTAGCCATCTATTTACAGACTTAAAACCTTCCAGTCCAGGCTGAGTTGTAGCTCAGTGATAGAGTGCATCCTGGCATGGGAGAGGCCCTGCATGTTGCCTAGCACTTGGCAGGCAGGGGCAGGAAGGCTGCCCATGTCTGAGGCCAGCATGCTTTACATAGTGAGTTCCATACTAGCCAGAGCTTCATACAGAGAACACAAAACCAGGAAGTACCCAAGGTACGTGCTTTAAAAATAGTAAAAATGGGGTGAATTGAACTAGAAAAAAGATTTCTCCGTAGGAGAAGGAGCCTCTTCCCAGGCCTGATTAAGTTCTGTCTCCAGGACCCAATGATGGAAAGAAAGAACTGACTCCAGCGAGTTGTCCTTTGACACCTACATGGGCACATGACCACACAAATAAAATACAATTTAAAAATATTTTAATGCTGAAAACCCAGTTTCCCAGTGGGTTTTTCTCAAGAAGCTTTTTTCTGTTAGATTTTATTTCTCTTGTTGGAGACTTTTTCCTTCATATTACATCAATTTGTACTTCAAATTATGATTTCATGTTTTTACCTTCTTTAAATAGCCAGAAAAGAAACTTGGATATGTATTCTATTAAATACCTGTGATTTTTCAGTCTTAGTATATCTCTTCCAGGATCTGCTTTATTCTTGCATTTTCCAAACTCACTAGATGTAAGTGGCTGCTCATTCCTGGTGGCTATAGCTATGGGCTGTCTTCTGAAGGTAACACTGACACTTTTTCAGTTGCACAGATGTATTGTTCTATTGTTACCTGCATTTTTTCACCTTTTCTGCTTCTGACCAATGGCATTCTAACTAAAGAAACCCTAGCTCAAGTCTCTGAGCCCTTTTGGCAGTGTCTCCACTTCCTAACTCCATACCATGCCTACTGCCAGGGCCCTCTTAGTACCACTAGCACAGCTTGGCTTGCATTGTGTCCTGCATGCTATACTGAGGGCTCTGCACAGGTCTCCATGTTCTGTCCTACCAAGGCCACGGTGACAAGGCTCTGAGTTCAATCCTCAGCACTATAAAAAGGAGAGAGGCTCAAAAGGTTCAACCATTAGAGATGGCCAAGGGGCTCAATTAAAAAAGAATACTCTAAAAACGGAATTGAATAAAGACATGGGAAGATGAGAGGATACATTTCCACCATGTACATCCCAGGGATTGAACTAAGGTATTTGGGCACATCCGCAAGTGCCCTTAGCACCTGAGCCATCTCTCTGGCCTTAGCCACAGGATTCTCAAAATTAATGCAAGAAAGTCCTAATAAAATACACTGCTCTACAAGATGTCTGTAAAGCTTATGAATGGGAAGATTCCTGAACAATACTTTAAGGTATGGTTTGGTTCTGTTGCCGTTGAAGTCTTACCTAAATGATCTTTTTTAAAAATGAGAGAGAGAATAGAGTTGGGTAGGTAAGGAGTTGGGGAGTGGGTTCTGAGAGGAGTTGAGAGAGAGAAACATCATTAAAATATGAAAAATATTTTATATTAAAATGAATTGAACTAGAAAAAATGGCTAAGCAAGTAAAGACACCAAGCCTGATAGCCGGAGTTGAACCCAGAACCCACACGGAGGAAGGAGAGAACTGACTCCTGAGTGCATCTACAAACACACACAAGCACACACACAGCACACACACAGCACACACACACAAATAAATGTAATAATTTTCAAATGTTGAATCCTTATGAAAATATACCTCCAGAAATTTTGATATTCCTAAATACACAAAAATGTATGTCAGTGTGTGTGTGTGTGTGTGTGTGTAATTTTCTTCAACTCTTCATGTCCTTCACATTATTATCTGCCATGTCTATAGTCACTTTTGAGTCATTTCCATGATAGGACTCTAAGAGAGCTTTAAGACAGAGAGACTATCCAGCACAAACCAGAAAATAGGGGCAAGCTGGCAGGGTGCTCTCCATCTGTAGAGGCAGCTCACCATTCAAGTGGCCTTATTCTGAAGAGCCTAATTGATTTCCAAGTAGACAGTGATCTGCTCTGTAAATGGTTTCTAGAAGAGTAACTCACTGTGTTTCTTCCCGTTTGTGAAATGTGTTTAGTGTCTCTTAAAATTGGTTAACTTTCCCAAATGCCTACCTGTCTGTGGTTTGGGCAACTACACAACCTGAAATGTGTTTAAGATCTCTCAGCAGTGTGGGCTGGGCGTGGGTAAGTGGAGGAGTGCTCACATACCATGAATGAAGTCCAGGGTCTGAATCCCATCACTGCAGTATAAAACAGAAGAATTCCAGATCTGGAACCTCACTCTTCTTTATTTTTAAACCGTGAAAACCCTGCTTCTGAAAAGAATAAATGAAAACCACAAATAAATTATTGGATGAATGAGTTCCTGAAAGAAGTCATATCTTGATGATCAGTCTCTTGTGAGTTGGAATGTAAAAGTGGTGGCTCTCCTTGACTATGAGACATTTACTCCGTTCCTTCTGCTGGCGTGCACAAGCAGCTCTCTGTGGAGTGACTCCTGCTCCCTCCAGAAGCAGGAGAAGGGCATGAAGTCTCATTTACACAATTATTTTTCCAGCTCTTGTCCCTGGTTACTTAGTGTTTTTGCAGCTCATGCTCCAGCTACAGTATCTGATTTAAAAAAAAAACAAAAACTAAACTAAACTAACGTTTACGACATTTGATATCCAAAAAGATGTCTCATTCCTACAGGAAGAATAATGCAGACCTCCTTAAGGAGACAAACTGTTTATATGTTTGTTGCTAGAGATTATAATAATTTTAAGGTAAGAACTCCTTGTTCTTTGTGATGTCCTTATTGGTGAATATTCCATTTCAGCAAATGTACACTGAGCCTTTAGCTCAGATCTTCTTGCCATACCTTACCCCACAGTAGCCTTCAATAGTGCATTTTTCAGGTTATGAAACTAAGAAGAATTTAGCATTTACAGAAGAAACAGTATTGGCTCTGCAGTGATGAAAATGTAGTTGTAATTATAAATTTAAAATAATTTTGAAAGAAGAGGTAGTTCCAAGGTAAGTTAAGTAAGATTAAATGATTTATGGGCGTTTTATAACGGCAGTCTTCATTTTAAGCTACAGTGTAAAGTGCTTTACTCTGAGATTAGGTATTGTGGCAGAAGCTAAAACTGCCTTTTCTATCGCAGTGCCAGAATACAACCTCTTTTTCTTTCTGCACTAACAAGACTGCTTCGCCACCGCAGCCCACTCTAAGTAATTAAATCAATCCTTTGTACTTACCGTATTCTCCTCTAGTGACGGTACTAGATCTGATTATATGCTTCATGCATATTCAAAGTAGCGCGCTGACAGCTCTTTAATGAGCTCTTACTTAATCAGTATGAACAATGTTCATCTTGTTCTTTTTTTCCTCCTGCATTAGAGCTAGGAACAGTTGGGAAAAATGAAACATCCAGCATTCATTTGAAAAATATATTGTACTTTGAAAAGTGTCTAAGCGGAGGAAGTTGCATTCTGCCCTTTAAAAGTCTGATGGACAAATTGGATTACTAGTATTGGATTAAATAACAAATGGTTAGAGGAGAAATGAGAAACGCTCACTGTGATCAGAGGCTTTAATATTTTTTGTTGCTTATAAAGCTAAAGGGGTCTTTAACCAGTTATTAAAGTCAGGATTAATTTGTAATGGTTCAACTTACTGGCTTTTAAAAGCTTTTAAATTTAAAAAATTTTAAATCCCTATAAACAATAGTGTACTGATATGTTAGAAGAAACTTTAATTTTTTTATTATTAGGCTGAGTATAGATTTCTATCACTGTATACCACCTCAGATAAGGATTAATGATACAGAGTGGGTTTTTTTTTCCTTCAGTGAATAGAAGTAAGCTGTATAGTAATGTATCTTTAAGTATTGTTAGGTTTATTTCCTTTTGAAACATGAGGGTTTTCTATTATTATTTATTTTGTAACAATTACAGGGGTATCTTTGATTCTTATCTAGAAATACAGACATGAGTTAGCAAGGAAACCACACAGTTCCACATCAATATTGTCAAACCTAAGAAGCAGGGTTCCATTGAAGAAAATGATGTTAATGTAAAAGTAGGCTGGCCGCTTTTAGTGTTGCCTGAAAGTTTCAATTATAGGTTAAGTTAAACTCAAAACAGAGTTTTAATATATCTGTATCTTTAGAAGCCACTTGAGTTATGAACACAAGAATTGGATCTTTAATCAGAAATTAGATATCTTGAATCTAAAAGATTGCCTATTAATATTGCACACATGTGTCAGTTCACTGATCAAAACGCTTCCACCGGGGTACTTTGGCCTTTTTCCAAACTGCAAGCTTTTTCTCAGCTTTTTCTTTTTACTCTTTCTTCTTTTGTTGCTTCCCAGGGATTTGTGCCTATCGCAGCCTGTGTCACATGACCAGTGTCAAGACATCACATGGTCCAAACTGAATACAAAACCAGCTACCCTAAAGGAAAGATTAAAAGTACTGTAAAACAATAAAGACTTTTGTTGAGTCTCTGAAAGAGTCTATCTTAGGTCCTCACACATTAAGTTCTAACAATGTGAAATAACCAGTACCTGGTCGCTGTTCTTCCTGAAGACGGCAGCACCTGAAGTTCATCCACAGCCTTCTGCACACAGACCTGCTTGGAATAGTCTAAAGCATTCTTTAGATTTGTATTAGTATAGATATAGCTTAATTATGACATTTCCATAATTTATAAAGTAAATATCTAGGCAACACGACAAAATACACAATAGTTATTATATCATATCATCTCACTGAAGTGAAAAGAAGTCTGTCTGTAAACAGAGGGGATGCACATATTGATGCACAGGGCAGTCTGTGCCTGAGAAGAGCGCGTGTCTATGACAGGGCCTACTTCCGGAGGAGTTCTAAAGTGAGGAAGCTGGAGATGCTAAAATTAGACTCTTTAAATATGGTGATACCTCTGCATTGTTTGAATTAAAAAAAAAACTCAATGTCTTCAATTTTTAAATGGAACTATCACACTTAAGAAAGTGTACAACAGAATGATCTTTTCAGGGATATTCAATTAAACTTTTAAGTTTATCCTATGAATATTGTGGAGAAATTGGACTGTTGATATTAAATAATGGGTTAGTAAAGCAATAAAACAACCATAGATGAAACTTGGGAGAGAAAAAAAAAGGTGAAAAGATTGCTAATCTGGCCTCATATAATTTGAAAGGTATTTTTCTTCACTACAGTGTGACCTGCACGTCGCTGTGCATGACCAGTGTCGAGGGTGTATGTACTCTGGTGGGAAGCCAAGGCAGAGGTGACTATAAAGTGCCCCTAGGCTGGAGTCCCTCACAGGCCAAATGTTAGAGTGTCTGTAATGAAATAGTCTAATCATTGTGATGGTGCTTTCCAGAGAGCTGTGTGTCTTCTGTAGGCTTGTTGTTACTGTATACTTAATGACGTGTGATTAGTTTATCTTTTAGAGTCAATGAGTCCTCGTGGTACACACACATAATGTATTTTACATTCCAGGAGGAAAACAAGAAGTTGTTAAAAGTAAAAACTTTCACAGTATCCCTGGGCTTCTCTGATCTCCCTGCTATACTGAACAATGCTCAAAATAACGTTTATTAAATCATGACCATATGCCTGTCAGCACCCTACATTCCTCCCTGAAACACAATAGCAAGTCAGCCTCTGGGAGGGTTTAGAAGGTGAGCATTCTGTTTATAGTAGTTGGTGTTAGTATGCTCCACAGGTATGTTCAGAGGACGAGAACTCCGGCTGCATAAGTTTCAGCTCTGAAAGACTGGCTTCTGTGTTCTTAAATACTGCTCTGTTTCAGGCCTGGACCCGAGTCTTGTAAGCAGTGCACTGTGCACATTTGAAGCACCTCAAATATTTTCCAAGTGAAAAAGTTGTGCTGAACTGGTTTTTGGCTTGCAGGGTGTCACATAACACTGCTCTTTGTGATCTGCAGGAAGGAACACGGAAGAAGAGGAGGCGATGATGCAGGAATGGTTCATGCTGGTTAATAAGAAAAATGCCTTAATAAGGAGGATGAACCAGCTTTCCCTCCTGTGAGTACCCAGCCTTACGTTGCCAGCCTGGGGCGCGCGCTCTCAGGGCCTTCTTTGGGGTTTAGTTTTTACTAAGCTTAATTATTTTCCTTTCCTTAGAAAGCTAGTATATAATAATATTCATCTGAACAGTAAGAATTTGCAGATGGACTGATAGACACTGGGGAAAAGTGGTTTTTAAAGTGACAAATTACAGAACAATTTTTGAGTATAAAGTATTTTTAAATTTTTATTTACTATTGTATGTGTGTGTGTATATGTGTGTGCATGTATATATGTGTGCATGTGTGGTGTGGGCATGTGTGCGTGTGTGCATACATGTACATGTACATGAGTTCCCACACTGCAGTGGGAGTGTGGAGTCCAGGAGGCAGGCTCTGTGGAGTTAATTCTCTTCCTCACTTTATATGTGAGTTCTGGGAGACAAATTGGGGTCGTCAGGCTCAAGGCAAGGGCCCCGCAGCACCATTTCACCAGCGCCCAGTTGTGTTTGAGAAATAAATCCCTTGTGCAGAAGAGGATTAGCTTTCACTTGGGGTTAGAGGAACCCTCCAGAAAAGTAAAACTGAAGTTTGTTTTTAAGAGTCTAAGCTAAAAAATAAGTCTTTTAAGGACAAAGTACATTTATTATATATAGGTGGTGTTAATATAAATTTTGGGATAAGAACTTAATTACCTAACGGTGGCCCTACTGTGAGTGTAGAGAGTAAAGTGCTATGAAGACAAGGCCACTTACAAGCATCTGAGCCTTTAACATTTAGTTGGCTTGGAGGGGTTACTTGTTCACCCCTATCTACTCATCAGTTAACGTTCCCTTAGAATACCAATATTGTGGGCCAGCTTACCACATCTTTATTTGAATGTAAAACCCTAATTTTATCATTTCTTCCTTGCTTAAGACTGATTAAAACATAGGACTGTCTGTGTTTTCAGTTTTCACTGAGAACACTCATTTGTGTTTCTTCTTTTCACATGAGGTTTTCAGTAAAAGAGTATTTATTGTGGACTCTGATAGCATTTTACAACAGAGCCTTGTACCTGGCACTTAAAACAAGCAGCATTTAAGAGTACCTTTAAAGTGTACCTCTGTGCCATTCAGAATTGAAGGAAGGAAGGAACACTACTAAGCGTTCAACTAACGCAGGTTTGGGGTCTGTATATCATTTGTTTAGAGTGGCTTAAAGTTAAATAGCAAGTCAGTTATGACTCCTAAAATCAATGGAAACTCAGGAGGTTTTTATAAGGGTTTAATGATTTAGTAATTAGCATATTGATGAACTTTTTACCACTTGCCTAGGGAAAAAGAGCATGACTTAGAACGAAGGTATGAGCTGCTGAACCGGGAGCTACGGGCCATGCTAGCCATTGAAGGTAAGAAAGAGCTGGGGTGAGGGAGCCATGCTAGCCATTGAAGGTAAAAGCTGGGGTAAGGGAGCCATGCTAGCCATTGAAGGTAAGAAAGCGCTGGGGTGAGGAGGGCCATGCTAGCCATTGAAGGTAAGAAAGTGCTGGGGTGAGGAGGGCCATGCTAGCCATTGAAAGTAAGAAAGATCTGTGGTGAGGGGAGCCATGCTAGCCAGTGAAGGTAAGAAGGGGGGGGGGGTTCTGTGAGGTGCCAACTGTCAATGGGGTTTAAAGAGTGCTATACATAGTTGGTTTAACAAGGTCAGTTCTAGTCGGTAACTATAGGAATTGCATATGTACCTTGAAGACAGAAAACTGTATCCAAAAACAAACTCATAGAGTTAATTTAGATAGCTAATCACTATGTTTACTACTAATAGTACTTAACTTTTGAGTTAGTAAGAATAAATTTCCATAAAACATAAAATGAATGAGCTAATTGATTTTATATGCATTTTAAAGTTGTTGTTTCCTTTGGGGAGTTTCAATAAAGATTTATTGTTTTGATTATTTATCATTAGGATACTGTTGTTCTTTTCTATTTTTCTTTGCTTTGTTTTTAGGCAGGGTCTCCCTCTCTATCTTTATCTGTTTGGCACAGAACTCAGTATTATAGCCCAGAGTGACTGCCATCTCATGGAAGTCCCCCAGGCTTAGCGTCCCATGGGCTAGGGTTCCAGGAATGAGCCATCACACCCAGCCCTGTTTCGCTTCTTAAGGCTGCACACCTGTTAAGTAAATATTTGGGCAATAATTGACATAAGAGAAAATGAAATACATGCACACTTTTTGTAAGTCAGGGTTTGTGTGAGCATCCGCTAGTTCAAGTTTAGCATTTACTATATTTTCCTAAGTTCTGAAGTGTTTTATAATGCTCTTCTTATATCTCTTGTTAAAAATGCCTTATAGTTCAAAGATTTTTGCTTAAAAGCTAATCCTTTGGGCTCTGTAAAATAGATCTTTTGTCTAATCAATGCAAATTGATTTTCCTGTTCTATATTGACCTCGTAACCCATTGACTGTCCGTGGTAATTTCGTTTTCACCTGATAAGGTGCCTGATCCATAAGTCAGTTCTAATTGGTCCAGAAACTAGAAATTTAAGTTTGTAAGAGAAAGCCAAGTGAAGACTTACATTCTTAAAACATTTCAGAATATAGTGCCTTAAAATATGGCCTGTTTTTCAGTGACCTTGTATGTTGTAGAAGCCTTACTTTAATTATGTTTATAGCTATTATCTCATTTGATAATATCACTGATAACATTTGTATATCTTCAGTTTAAAACTCAATTTATTTTGCTTTTAAAAGCTTCATTTAGCTAATTTCCTTCAAATGGCTAAATCTGTCAAATACCATTGATAACTATTAAATTTTTCAAAATTATTTCAGAATTTTTATGAAATTTGCCACTGCAATAAAATGCACAAGTACACCAAATGGTATTTTTCCTTTAGATATAATTTTTCTAGTTATAGTATGTTTTTTTAAAAAGAGATCAGAAAGCTAAATAGTTGAAAAGTAGATACAGCAGTTACTATATAAGTAGGATATATGTAGACTGTATCTGTATATAATATATAACTCATTATACAGTATATAATATATATATATTCATTATATATTACACTCAATATAAAGTAATCTTAATTTGTTTTTATATCCATCTTCTGTACAGAAAGATAAATTGTCTCTAAAATACAACCTTATACAGTATAATTGGCTTTTAGGGCAGAGATGATATACTGTTTTTATTCCCCAAACCAGTATTATTGCTAAGTATGCATTTTATACCACCCTTACACATGGAAAATATCCCAGTTTCATTGGCCATCTGTATGTGTAGGCGTAGAACCTACCATTTCTTTGTTCTGCTTGAGGTTCTTACATTTAGAGAGGAGCAGTAAAAGCCATATTTTTAAAAACTAAATGTAACTATTCGTCTTTTGCTTCCCCTGCTCACCCTTTCCTCTCCAGCACACAAGCATTTTAAATTGCACTGGTCTGTATGAGACTGTGCCTCAAATCTGTGTCAGTTTCTCATTAAGAGAAAAGAGGGAGTCTTGAGGAAGAGAACAGCCTGTTGATTGCAGACAGAGGCCTTAGAGAGATAGATGCCTGTCTCAGTAGGCTGAGCAGGAGGACAGCTGCAGGGCTGCCCTCAGCATGGACATGTGAGCTGCAGCAGCCTTTCAGACCCCAGAGCAAAACATGGGAAGAGACAGCAATAGCCCCATGTTGTTTTGCTGTGTTTAAAATGCACTGTCTTCTCCCAGCGTCTTCTCCTTAGCTATAGTTATAAACCAAAGCCTTCCCAATGCACTTCGGCATGTGGCAAAGCATGTGCCAGCAGAGATAGCAATAGTCATAGCACACTGAAAGGAACATTTACAGGGTGAGAGCAAACAATTATGATATGATAATAATATTCAATATTGTTCATCCTTTCTTCTGAGAACCCATTATCACTCTCCCTGTTCCCTGAGGTGTCCTCCTGGTTGCCACTCTCCTGAGCTCAAGCTAACAAACACCTTGCTGATACTTTTCTATTGTTTTTTGTAGTTGTTGTTCCAGAGTATTTAGTGCTCCCTCAGGAAAGACAAAGTCAGTTCTGCGCACATTGGGGCGGGCTTTTTAGAGAGGGGCATGTTCATTTTCTGCACAAGAAATGGATCTTCTCTAGGATTTGTACATCTTGATTTATTCTTGGCTTAGAGTTTGAAGTGGGTGCTCTTCTAAAGGGATTTATGCATAGGTTCACTATTTTTGTAGTTATGGTTTATATGATAAGCTTTTTATATTTAAAATCAATATGTAATCCTGTGGAGGAGCTTATCCCCTAAAACCCCATTTGTAAATCTATTTTAGCTTTGTTACACAGCACAGCCACAGTCTTCCCTGGATTGATTAGGCTCCACAGTAGAATCCTATCAATGGCCTGTTCTGATGATGAGGCAAACTCTTTCAGGATTGCTAGTTGACTGGAACTAAAGATAAGGCTTGACTGCAATCCCCCAATGTGCTCTTTACAAAACTAGTGTTAATTTTCATCAAAGTGCCAGGCTTATTCATAGTAGCAAGGCTGAAGGTTTTACCAGAACTTTAGGTCTTTCTGTTCAAGTGTTTATACATATTTCTCTTGCGCCCCCCACCCCCTTCCCAGTAATTATCAACTTCAGCAAATAAACTGAATCAGGGCATGAACAATCAGCCCTATATATGAAAAAGAGTTTTTTTCAAATTAACAAACAGCTCAGTTGAAATGGACATAAACAGAATCTCTTTATTTCAACACTGTGGCTCAAATGCTACGTCAAAACTTAATCCTATTTGTTGTGAGAAGATATGGCTTCTGTACCAAAAGTACACTGGAGTCTTTAAATGTATCAGAACCCACACTGTAGTTTGTCCAAGCTAAAGTCAGTTCAGCTAGCCGGTTAGCTGTGACTGGAGCTGCAGCTGAGCAGTCAGGTCATAACGAGGTAACTCATCAAATACATGTGACATATCCAGCTATTTAAAAGGATCTTCAAAACTTAAGCTTGAACATACCTGTTAATCTTGATCAATTTAGAATGAAATATTTTTAAATGATCAAAATAGTTTACTAATTTCTCAATTGGCATTCAGCTATATATAATTTTAGTATATAAGTGAATATATGCATGTATAATATAATTCCTTCCTACCACAAGAAACAAAACAGCAAACAAAAGTATAGATTTGCTAAGATAAAAATCTATTTATTGCACATAGGTATCTACATAAATGACAGTTAACAGCAAAAATCCACCAATTTTATGTTACAGTATTTTAAATTCTGATGTCATTTAACTTTGACTCTAAAATATTTTTTTAAACTACCTAAATATTTTTCAGTTTTAAATGTTTTTTTCAATTATGGGAAATGTTATTGAGATAGGAGACATGAAATATAAAAATATTCAAATTTTCAGGGATTACAGAACTTTCATTTGTTCATATTGTTAAATTTTAATTTTCCAATGTTAATGAAATCCTGGCATTTTAAATAATTAAATAATAATAAAGCCTTTTTGAGTAGTCAAGTTCAGATGAGTGATTCAATAAGAATTATGTATTTGTTATTATTTTTTTTCTCAGTTTAGAGTTTTAATTTACATTTTTGTGTATGGTGGAAAAAAAATGTGCTTCCTGGTTGTAAACTTACCAAAATATCTTAAAGCAAAGAAAGAGTTGTAAATCTTATACCTGTAATCAGAATTTTTTATTCATTAAAACTACTAATTTAACAATTGCAAAATTCAGTCATAATTTTAGGATCTTTTCTAAATTCAAGAACTACAGTGACCTAAAATTAAACTAAAACTGCCTGTCTTAAGAATCCTTCCAGTCACAAAGCCTGTAACGTCACTTGCTCTGGAGAGTAAAACCTACTTAAGAACATGAACAGATTAGAAATATTTCCAACATTCCTGTGTCCTTAGTCACTTGGGTCCAGAGAGTAAAGGTTTTGGCTTCCCTGCACTTCGCTTATTGTTAAAATTCAGACATAGTTTTCCATAAGTTTCCTTCTTCCTCTCCATACTATAAAATATTTTGCCCTTTAAATGAGAGCATAATCATAGTCAGTCACTGAATATCTTTGTATTTGTGGTGTTTTGTTTGGAATGTGGATCATTTAAAAATGATCAAATGATCGCGGTTTGCGATTAGCATGGTGAGTTTAATATGTGTATTTTTGTGTTTGAGCTTGTAAAAGGAGCAGTGATAAACTGAGTTAACGCCTAGCTGCCTTTCTCCAGCTCCGCTAACCTTTACTGCATGATGATGCATCTAATTTTTAATTCGTAAACACAAGATAGCGTTCCGTGTGGCACCGATCGCTTTCATAGAGCTGTTGAGCAGTTTGCGGTCTTGAATAAATTTTGCTTTGGAGGGGGGAGGGATTTGAAGTAGCACATTCTTGTGTGGTTTGTGAAGATTCACATGGTAACCAGCATAAGCATTGTTAGGTTTATCTGAATAAGCACCAGCCGTGTGAGTTTTAACGTGATTGCCCAGAGCAATGGAGAGAGAAGAGAGAACCCCGAAGGATTGCACTTGTCTGGATTTTGGAAGTGTGTTTGCTGGGGAAGGGGAACTATAAGAGTCAGTGGCCAGAGTGCCGCCCCCACACACACCCTTAAAGCTGGTGTCCCGTTTCCCTCCAGGCCCTCTTGCGTTCTGCTATCTCCCCACCATCTACTTCTTCTTTTCATTGTTTACCTTCCTAATGAGGGAGGCGGGGTAGACTGGGGCTTGATTGACAGCTACAAGCCCTTACAGTCTGGCCAGAGAGCAGTTGGCTTTGGTTTCAAAAGTGTTTTAAATGTTAGATTGTGGTCCTGTTTTTATCAAGTGAAACTGCTGCTCATCTTAAGGAAAATATCAAAGCTGAAAAGGTTAGGTTATGTATATCACTGGGTACTAAAACGGGCATAAAAATGGCCACCCACCCATAGAAAAGGCACTGCCCAGCGCATTTTCCGACCTTTTAACATGGGGGTTTGGAAAAAGAAGTATATGGAGGGTTTTTCCCCCCTTTGCAAGAGTGCTTCGATTTGAAACCACCCAGCAAATGTCTCCAAAAGAAAGCTGGCTGTGATGCGGTCGAGAGCTGCAGTGTAATACTGCAGAGCACATTTATTTTTTTACTTCAAAGAAAAATGCTAATTAGCCGATTCACTACTTTTAAAGTTATTGTGAAGCATATGGCGCCCAGTGTGAGATACATCCAACTGCTAAAATAGAGCGGGGAGGAAATTAGCGAAGAATGGGCTGTTTGGGGTGAGAGTGGGGGCGGGGAGGAGAGTAGGTTCTCAGGCAGATTCCCCAGCCTTTTCAGAAGGATTTTTACCAGCCTTCTTTGCTTCCCCGCCTCCTCGTTTACCCACTCCCCCAGCCCCAAACCCTGGGCCAACCTCTTCAGGACTCAGCTCCCCTCCCCCACTCTGCCTGAATTCAGGTGCCTGCCTTCCGCCTGGCCACTGACTCACACCTGGTTTCCAGCAGGCTGCTAACCTGCAGCTCCAATCTTCTAGAAGTGTTTACAAAGTAGGGTTTGGGGCATGAAACCCTCACCTCCTCAGCCAAACTCCCCCAGCGAACAGTACCTAGTGGTCCGGTTAACGCGGTTTGCTGGGATTTTAGGAAACTGGATTAGGCGGGAAGGGGAGGGCAGGTTGCAAGTGCTCTGAGCCCCTCCGGGTGTTTACTGGCCTCCTGCCCCATGCAGACTGGCAGAAGACCGAGGCCCAGAAGCGACGGGAACAGCTCCTGCTGGATGAACTAGTAGCCCTGGTGGACAAGCGAGACGCCCTTGTCAGGGACCTGGACGCCCAGGAGAAGCAGTGAGTGGGGCTGTGGGGTGTGGTCTAGGGGAAACCACAGACCAAGGGGACAAGAAGTTTATAGAAAGTTCATTTCGGGAATCTGAGAGGTCCGGTGCCTTTGTGCCCCCCCTTGCCGCAAGGAATCCAGATAGTTTGTGTGAGAACGATGTGCCGCGCTCCCCTTCAGGAGGAAAAATAATTCTGTCTTTCCTGTTTGTCTAACATCCAGGGCCGAAGAAGAAGACGAGCATTTGGAGCGAACTCTGGAGCAAAACAAAGGCAAGATGGCCAAGAAGGAGGAGAAGTGTGCTCTTCAGTAGTAGTAGCCTTGGACCAGACCTCTCCCCCACTACTTGAGTCTTAGGTCCCCAGGCCAGAAGCAGACTGGTTGACTTAAAACTTTTTAACATTTTGTTTGCCTGGATTGTACTTCTGGACCCACCCCTCCCCCATTTCCTCTTCTCCAGATAATACACAGAGCTCCAGATAGCTTTAAAGACTCTTTGAGTTAATCATGAAATCATTCTTGAAATCCTGTGAAGTAGATTTGCGCAGACACCCCGTGAATGACTGGTACTGAAGATGCTCAAGAAACTGTCCAAAAAGGAGGGAGACTCCCTGGTTATCGCCCCTTCTGTTTTGGATGGGATGAGAATCTGAAACATGTTTGTTGTAGTATTGTTGGTAATAGCGAAATGACAGTGGGTGGGGGGGCAAAGGGGAGTAAGAAAATGTCATGATTTTTTTTTCCAATCCCGCAGTATGTATGTGACACTGTTACTTAAATCTCATAGTTAGATCTTAGTCTGTGTATTGACGAAGCTGTGTTCCATTTGCCAGTGGGATTTTCTGCAGTTGTTTACAATTCACATAAAGATAATAAAGTTCCTCTCTGCTCTCCTCAGAGGATGGCCCTGTAAGGTAGCCTGAGACAAACCTGGGGTTTGAAAGGTGACCTGGGAGAACAGCTCTGTTCAATGTGCAGCAGTTTACAAAGACAGCTCATCAGCTGATGATGCACCATCTTATACTCTGAATAATTATTTATTACATCTTGCTTGGTTCCTACTTTTTGTTGGGGCTCAACATTGGCTCAAGAATGCTGTTAATATTTATTCTGTATTGATAAAAGTCTGTCTTGGCACTACAAGTAAATATCCCATTACATCTTCTCTAGCATAGCACTGTGTGTTTTGTGAAAATGGTTATGTTTATTTATTACAATACTGAGTCATATATAAATTTTCAATAAAAGCAGAAACTTTCTTACCTTAAACCCTGCTGCAATTTATTTCCTTGCAATGAAAACTTGAGTGGAAGTTTGTGTGTCTTTCCATTGTGAAGACTTTCCATGTGGAATCCAGCCCAGGACACCGGACTGTATTTGGAGCTGACACTGATCCAGAGGAGCTCTGCTCTCACAGAATGCAAATTGCAAAGTCATTAGTCACATTCTTAAGGAGTGTAAACTGTCCTCTGGAAAGAGTCATCTCTCTGAAAGAGTCCAGGAAATGTATAGCTCCACACCACTGGGGGGGAATGCATCGTGATGAATTTTCCGGGTCCTATGTAGGAGAATTTCTTCCCACCATAACCAGCAAGTCTGTAGGTACTGAAAAGAAAGGGAGTGGGCTACGGTTGGGGGAGGGGTTGTGCGGATATGTGCATTTGAGATGGAAGAAAGAGAATTGTAGCAATTTCTATGCCACCGGTAAAAATGGGCTCTTCTATATTGGGAGTCCGAACAAAGAAAGCTCCTTCAACAAGTCCGGAAACTTACTTACGGGAAACACTGGCATCTTCTTTAGCCACATCTCTCTGTTTATTCACTCTCTCTCTCTCTCTCTCTCTCTCTCTCTCTCTCTCTCTCTCTCTCTCTCTCTCTCACACACACACACACACACACACACACACACACACACACACACACACACTTTACTCGAAAAGTATACTGCCATTTCCACTTACTCGTATTTCAAAATAGTAAAAACTTACTACAATTCCCTAATAGCAAAGAATTTTCTTTTTCTTTCTGATGAAAAGCTATTGGAACTAAATGAAATCGAGTCTTTGTCCTCTTTATGAGAGCAGATCAGCAAGTTGCTACTCTCTGGGGAAAATTAAGAATCCAACCCATCCCAGGTAGGAAATTCACCGCCTGGCCCCGGAGCACCCTGGGGATCGGTTTAGGGTGGATTGGAGAAACCTTCCCTTTTCCAGGGGCCTCTCAGAAAGGCGCTTTCCCTTTCTCCCAGGCCCGCCCCAGACCTTCCAGGTGGCCAAACTCCCCTAGCTTTGCTAGTGATTGGGGGCCCCTCCTGCTTGGTTCCCAGCCTCGTGGGGTTTCCCTCTGCAGCGCCCGAACGCCCCTCAGCGGCGGTGGAGCGTGGCCCGGGTTTGGGCCGCAGCCTAGGAGTCGCGTTACTGCAGCTCAGCACAGTGCCTGGAGTCCCGCTCCTTAGGGCAAGCAAGAACCCAGCCGGCCAGCGGACAGAAACCTAGAAAGCCCACTCAGTGTGGAGAGACAAAGGATCAGGGCCGCCGGGTGTGGGGGTGGGGGGAGGATGGAGGAGTTTGTGGAGGGCGGGTGCAGAACTTTCTCCTGGCCAGGGGTCCAAGCCCCTTCCAGTCCCAAGTGTTTCTAGAGTCATGCCTCTACAGTGTGTGTGAGATTACTTAGATGCTGCACCCAGCTGGCCGATGGGCCTTAAACTGAGCCACCACCACCCACTTCTCCAACACTGGCCCTACTGTGCCCTGGATGCACAAGTATCCTTTGAGAGAACTGTCGAAGCTTCTGGACCAGTACCCCCGACCCGTACCTTTGCCTAGCAAAGGCTGCCTCAGTCTTCTGAGCTGAATTCAAGAAACTTCTCTCTCTCTCTCTCTCTCTCTCTCTCTCTCTCTCTCTCTCTCTCTCTCTCTCTCTCTCTCTCTCTCTCCTCCCCTCCCCCCACCCCCTCTGCTGCTTCTTTCTCCTTAATCCCAAGGTTTTACAGGATGAGCATTAAGAAAATTCGCCTCCAATTTGGGATTAGATAAATACTCTCGTGGCGCAGCGGGGCGGGGCGGGGGGTGGTGGCGGTAGGGTCCTTGCCACTCGATTCCTCCCATTTCCCTGAAAATGAAGGGAGACAGCATCAAGAAGCCACAGCGACCGACTCCCTCGCAGTGGGCCTTAGGGACCTCGCCGGCACATTCCTATGCGTACAGCCGCCCCACTTCTTCAAGCCTGACCCAGGCGAAGTTCTAAGACTGCCAACGAACCCGCCCCAAAGAGGCCAGAGTAGCAGAGTTTTCTAGCCAGGACGGGCGCCCCGGGCCTCAGAGGGCCAACCCAGGCTCACAGCCTGGAGACCCAGACAGGGATGCCTTCAGTTCACTCCCCAGGACGTCAACATTTTCGTGCCCGCCAAACTAGTGCACCCTAGCCTGCGCCTTTCCCTGGAAAAGGGGGCAGGAGTATATTTCGTTTCTTTCTTTAAACTCAGGAAAGTCCCGGTGGCTGAGACTGATCGTCTGTCTGCCTTGGGGTCTACTTCTGGTAGGGACCTGAGAGCCTAAGGTGTGTGCTCACTCCGGCCAGCGCTGTGCTCTGCGCTGTTTCTTTTCTGCCTGCAGGTTTATCTCTCTCACTCTCATTTCCCCCCTTTCCCCGCGTTCTTTTATTCTGCTTTCTCTTTCTCTCGCTTTTGTGAATGGGCCGCGGTGTCTTTGTTCTGGAGAGAAGCGCCCGTGTCGCTGACTTTTGTGAACCAGAGAAGGATCTTGTAAAACCTCCTTTTCTCCTCCGTAGTCCCCTCTCACACCCCTCCTTCCCTGCCCCTTTGATTAGATGTTCCCTCATCGTTCAAAAAAAAAAATGTAATTTCGTTAGTCTGGCGGCCACTTTCTTTGAACATTAGCTCGCTTTCAGCTCCAACTTCAATTAGAAGGAGTTGATTTTGAGAGACCAACAAAAGAACCGACCAAAGCCTTATTAAAGGTCCTAAGAAGATCTCTCGGTCCTTTGAGAAGCAGTTAAGGAAACAGTGTGCCCTCCGTCATATTCTGTTACCGTATTTTATTCGGACTCCAAAGAAAAGTGTCGCGTGGGGGAGGGGAGAAGCACTTTGATGAGCGGCAGTCGCGGCCCTTTTCACTCAGCGGGCTCCCCCCTTCCTTCTGGTCGCCCCGCACCCGGTCAGCGACCACAGCGGACCGCGCGGCCTGGGCATCGCGGTGCTCCGCTCTACCTTGCTCTCGGCGGCTGCCGAACTCACCCACGCACATACTGTGGTTCAAACTTTTCGCCCGCCTGTTGGGGTGAGAACGGCAGAAGATGAGGAAAAAGAACTAGGAAAGAGTGTAAGTGTGGTCCCTAGTATTCAGTAGGAGATGCCATGTAAAAATATTGCCTTGTTCGGGGTTGGGCCGAAAATACTCTTCCCTCTCGCTTTGAAAAGTACACACAAGAAGACGATCTCAGCAAGTTTATTCGGCTGGAAACTGGGGTCTGCCAGTAAGAACAATCCGGGGAAATTGTTTCGAGGAGGCTCCTCCAGTAAGGTGTAGAAAATGAAGTGAGAGGGATCGGGGTGTGTAGCCACATTTTCCACCAGACTGTTCGTTGTAGGTGGAGATCTGGAAAGACTGACAGATTGTGAAAAAGAAAGTTTTCTATCAAATCCATGAGAGAGAGAGAGAGAGAGAGAGAGAGAGAGAGAGAGAGAGAGAGAGAGAGAGAGAGAATGTAAGGAGATTTGAGTTCCAACGGTTCCGAAGAAGCTTTTAGGACTTGCGAACACCTTTGGTGAGACTGCCTGGGAGCCCCTGGAAACGCTGTGCAGCTGGGAATTGGCGGCGCCTCCCCTGCCGGTGCTCTTTCTGGGCGCAAGAGTCCCGGGTCGCCGCAGGGCGCCCTGCGCGCCGAGAGCTGCACCCCCACTCCCGGCTCCGCTCAGCAGCCCGCGCCGGCGGCGACCGCTGGTTGTGGGGGAGCGGAGGAGGAGTTGCTGGGGCCCCAGGGAGCATCAAGGAGTGCCAGGGGCCAGCACGCCCCGAGTCCTCGGCCTGGGAAGCCTGGCTCCCACAGTGCGGCAGAGCCTGGCGGCGCGCGCGCGCGAGCAGGAACCGGTTATCCAGCAGCTTGACGCCACTCCTCCGGAGCGCGGCCCGGGCAAGGGGAGGGCGGGGGCCCTCGGGCGAGCCTTGGGACCCGGGGCCCCCTCTGTGCCAGCAACTCCGGCGCAGCCTTCGCCCTCCTCAACTCGTTCTGAGCGGAATTTGCCAACCTAGACCCAGAGTTAGCGCGCGACCGGGGCGGGGCCGGCGCGCGGGGAGGGAGGAGGTGGGGGCGAGGGAGGGCGGGGGCGCGCGGAGGTAACCCGGGCTCGCCATTGCCCAGCTCCCTGTCACTCAGTCCGCTCTAGGCCCCCTATTGGAGGCCGAGCCCCGTTACGCACTCGCCTCGCGTTCACATACCCGGGGAGGGCAGTAGAAAGGTGATCAATCTTCATCAGGCTACATTTCCAATCACCTAAACAACCGAGCAAGACAAGCCACTCCGACAAGGTAAATTGCTTGATTTATTTAGTTTGCCAAGTGACTATGCAGGATTTCTCCAGTCCCTACCGCCTCCGGCTTGCTCCGAGAGAGTGCAGCTGCCAGCGCAAGCCACCTCCTAACTCTGTCCCTCGAACACCCCCTACTCACCCACCCCACCCCCCGGGTCCCGGGCGAGGCCAGGTCTTGAGAGGAAAAGCATGTGGGACTTTGCAACAAAGTGTTTGAGCAATAAAGTGAAACCTGGAGGTACACGCACAGAGCTCCTAGAAAAAATGCAGGAGACGGGAAGAGGGAAGTTGAGGGAAGAGGAAAGCCTAGGGTCCCGCCGTCTCCGGGGTAATACCTGTGCGCCTCCGTTTTGCAGGTTGGCTGCCGGCGAGTCTCGGTGAAGGCGAGAGGTAGATGGTGAAAAGCCGCGACTGCGGAGGGCAGGTAAGGAGGGAGTCGCCGGGCCGCGCGCCACCCCGGGACGATGGTGGCCCCTCTCGTCTCCCCGTCCTCTAATCGACCCCCGCTACCTCTGTCCGGGGCAGGTGGGCGGGGTTGGAGTGAGAGGCCGGGCGCCCCTTGGCTGCCCTGGGGACCCCAGGCCGCTCGGGAGCCGGCCGCCCCCTCCCCCGCCTCCTCCGAAGCTGCGGAACTGGGCTGCTAAGTTAGACGAAAGTACTCGAAAACTCACACCGCAGCCGGGCTTAGCCGCGGAGGCTGCAGGCCTGTGGCCCTTCGGCCCAAGCTCTTTGAATCCTTCCTTTCCGCCTTATGTGCTCGCTGACCTCCCCCCACCCCCTTAGTCTAGGCTGAGGGTCCCCCAGGGCTGAGGCGGGGAAAGGAGTTGGGATGGGGGAGCTGCTTTAGTTTTACCTCCCTTTCTCCCCGGAATCTCCTACCCTTGGGTCCTGGGATGTAGCTTCAAGCCCCCCGCCGGTCCCAGTCATACTCCCAGAACCCCTTCTTTTGCTGGAGCAGAGCTGCGTGGGCTCAGAGTGTCTGCGCCGAGCCTCGCCCTCCCGGTCGGCTGTGCGTGAGCTTTACAACCTGAGGCCTAGTTCCTTGCTCTCCATCGGGTTCATATAGGACGGCCGATGCGACGCGACCTGGCACGCTAGGCCTTCCAAAATCCCTAGAATGTTTGGGGCGCTGGGTTGGCCATCAAATTCTGGTGGGACTCGGTGTGCTTAGCAGACTTGGTAGAAAGAAGGCCCGCCTGTGCGAGCAAAGGAAGAGGGGTGACCGCCTCGGAGGTACCCCTGACCTTGGGCGGCATCCTGAAACTGCCACTTCTACTGTGGTGCCTTTGGCGTCTTCTTGCCGCCTTAGCCTGGCCTGGGCCGCATCTACCCTGGAGGTGCGGTGGGATTCCTGTTCAGCTATCTCTTAGTGCTAGGGGCCCAGAGAGGTCAACTAGAAAGGTGATTGCAGGCTCTGGGGTAGGAGGCAGCGCTGGAGATCTTTGAAGAAATGATGTGGCCAGTGAGCCTTGGCGACCCAAGGTGTATTCACCTTGGGCCTCTGTATTACTTGCCATTTTGTCCCTCTTTCAAAAATATTTCAAACTAAACGAAATAACCCGGTATCTCTGTGCGGCCTGCCCTCCCGGCGCCAAATGAACATTTGCTTGAGCAAATTGCTTCCGCCACACTAAAAAAAAAATTGACTTCACTTGGGATTTTGCACCCTCCGCGGTCCCGGCTCTCACCTCCTCAGCCTGATCACGCTTTAACTTTTCCTTCCTGTTGACACTCGAGGAGTGTCTTTGGCCCTTGTCAAGCCCTAAAAGAGGAAGGAACGATGTGGGAAAAGTTTACTTTCCTGAGAAGCTGTGTAGCTGCCGAGCTAAAGGAGAAGACGTTTCTCGGATTGCCTGCTGTGCAGTTCCTAGCACGCGCCCCCTCCCCATTCAAGGATTAGAGGAGCTGAAAGCCAAACTGACTGCGGGTGAAGGTTTCCATGTGTCTGCTGTCTCCCTAGGCCAGGCCCCCAGAAGCAACAGCTTGAAGGACTTCGCAGTGGGAGCCCTGAACTGCTCCTGGCCTCAGGCCCCCTGGATCCGTCGGGGCACCTCCACCCGGCTGTTAGCATGATGTCTTACCTCAAACAACCCCCATACGGCATGAACGGGCTGGGCCTAGCTGGCCCTGCCATGGACCTCCTGCACCCCTCCGTGGGCTACCCTGGTGAGCAGTGGCCCTCTGCCCCTACCCTCAAACCTCTGTAAATATTGGGGGATTCCATCCTCTACAGTTTGAGCCCACACAGTCCCTAAACAGACCCAGGAAGGTGATTAGCTCGCCGCCTGTTGCCTTGCTCTGTAGAAAGTGCAGCCTACAACTTTTGAGCTTGTGGTGCCTGCAACCTGGCTCCTCTTGTGTCCCACTTGCTAGGGAGGGCAGGTTTATCCCTCCCCCTGCCCCCGGATTTATTTCCCTCAGTTGCTTTTTTTAAAAATATAAAAAATAAAACCTTTCCCTGGTCCAACATTTCATGAGGAATCTGGACACTCACTAGGCCCTAACATAGCCAAATTTTTCTTATGTCTAGCTTCCCTGAGAAGTAGGGTTTTTTTTTTTTCTCCATAGAGAAACCTCAAGACCAGTGATTTGTCCCAACTCTTCTGGCATGATGGGGGACTCCAGCTGAGCCCTGGGTTTCTTTTCTAGATCCTACTTATTTAACATGAGTTTATTCTCTTGGAAAAAGTGACCCCTGGTCCTGTTTCTGTCCACCTCTGCTCTATTAACTGCCTCTCAGTTAGGGAGCGTGTGGGTTTAGGGAGATGAGAAGGAAAGGGTGGCTTTGTTTTTAACCGCATGAGAGGTACAGAGGGTGAAGGCCCTAAGGTTCTAGACTGGGGCCTTTAGTAGAATAAGTACACTTTGTTCCACCTGTGGCCAGGGGAGTTTTCGTTTGCTCGGAGCTCGGCCCTTTCTTTCTATGGCGGGGGTTCTGAACCTACCAGAAGACTTACTTGTGGCCTCTAGCACCAGTCCTTGTGGTCCACCGCTGACTCCAGGCGCTCTCGCATGTCCCCTCAGCCACCCCGCGGAAGCAGCGACGGGAGCGCACCACCTTCACGCGCTCACAGCTGGACGTGCTCGAGGCGCTGTTCGCAAAGACTCGCTACCCAGACATCTTCATGCGCGAGGAGGTGGCACTCAAGATCAACCTGCCAGAGTCCAGAGTCCAGGTGCGCGCTCCTGGGGCTCTAGGGGTAGGGTAGGGACGCAGGAACCGGTCTGGAAAGATCTGGCCTAGGCTGTCTGATGTTGGGGCCCTCTCACTGACTGCACAGCCCCTCTCCAACTCCCCCTAGCGCTGGGCGTAAGTCTGATAAAAGGGGTAACATTAAAAGGAATGGCTTAGAGCCCAGTATCTATTCCTTATCGCCTGGGCGCTTTCAATATTGAAAGTCGTTTTGTTTTTGGTTTGGGGGAGGCCAGCCATGTTCCCCGGATGTAACTTTCTCTGAAAGTTCGATAAGGGTCTGCTTCTTTGGCTACTACAGAACTGAGGCCTTAGCTCTGAGGCCTTTCTTTCACACCCTTGCCATTCGTCCCGGGGATTCTAAAAGTGCAAGATGGAACTTGGCCACAGCCTAGTGCTCTCTGCCTGGGAATGCGTTCCGCCGGCAGTTTCTGTCTGGTTAGGGAGTTTTCTGCAGCCGAATGGACGTCGAGTGCAAAATCCAGATGCTTGCTTTTCTATTTCTGAGATGAAACGTTCAGAAAAATCGAGTTCTGACTTAGTTTAATTCTTTCTTTACGGTCTTTCGTTTAAACTTCTTTCCCGAAGGCTCGAGAAGGGTCTGGGAATGCAATGCACTGTGCCCGGACTTTCTCCTAGGAATGCGAGTTTATGACTTGCCATTCCATTTGGTATCCCACCTGGAGCCAAAAGGCCCAAGGAAATCTCACCTTTTCCTTCTCGAAAAGCCCCAATACTGGAGTGCTGTTTCCGTCCAGCCTCTAGCTTTGCTTCTGTTCCCACCCAAATATTCGCCCTGACCAACTCCAGTCTCCAGGAGCCGACTCGGTGAAACCCCTCGGGCCCCAGGCTTGGTGGCTGACCTACACTTCGATGTTCTGTATCTCTCTGCTGTTTCCTGAGCTCTGTTCAAGGAAAACAGGGCCTCCAAAGTAAAACGGGGCTGCGGGGAAGCAGCCAACCGCAACAGCTTAGAGATGGCTGAACTTCTGGCTGGACAGACACAAATGTTCCGCCCTCGGGCAGAGTTGCGCTGGGCTTGGGGAGGTGCGCATCCCTCCAGCAGAGGAGGCTTACTAGGGGTTTGCGCAGAAGGATGGGGGAGGGAGCCAGAGCTGGGGACCTAGCACGTGCGGGGGAGGGGACAGGGTCTGGCAGGGCCGGGGACTGGGAGGGGTAGAGGCTGGGATTGAGAGCTTCCCGAGATCCTGGGCGGGGTATGAGTCCGAGGGGCGGAGGAGTAGCTCCACTAGCCAGCCCCCTGATCCCCTCTCCTTCACCCTGCTCACTGTAGGTTTGGTTCAAGAACCGCCGCGCCAAGTGCCGCCAGCAGCAGCAGAGCGGGAATGGAACGAAAACCCGGCCGGTCAAGAAGAAGTCGTCTCCAGTACGCGAGAGCTCGGGTTCAGAGAGCAGCGGCCAGTTCACGCCGCCCGCCGTATCTAGCTCTGCTTCTTCGTCTAGCTCAGCGTCCAGTGCCTCCGCCAACCCCGCGGCTGCTGCGGCCGCGGGCCTGGGTGGGAACCCAGTGGCAGCAGCGTCCTCTCTGAGCACGCCTACTGCTTCGTCCATCTGGAGCCCGGCCTCCATCTCGCCGGGCTCAGCGCCGACATCCGTATCGGTGCCAGAGCCACTGGCCGCTCCGAGCAACGCCTCGTGCATGCAGCGCTCGGTAGCCGCAGGTGCGGCCACTGCCGCAGCCTCCTACCCTATGTCCTATGGCCAGGGCGGAAGCTATGGTCAGGGATACCCCGCGCCCTCCTCTTCTTACTTTGGCGGTGTAGACTGCAGCTCCTACCTAGCGCCCATGCACTCTCATCACCACCCGCACCAGCTTAGCCCCATGGCACCCTCCTCCATGGCTGGCCATCATCACCATCACCCTCATGCGCACCACCCACTGAGCCAATCTTCAGGCCACCACCACCACCATCACCACCACCACCACCACCAAGGTTATGGAGGCTCTGGGCTCGCCTTCAATTCTGCCGATTGCTTGGATTACAAGGAGCCCGCCGCCGCCGCTGCTTCCTCTGCCTGGAAACTCAATTTCAACTCTCCCGACTGTCTGGACTATAAGGACCAAGCCTCGTGGCGGTTCCAGGTCTTGTGAGCCCAGGAGGGAAAGGAAGTGGAGAAGAAACGCAACTACCTATACCCTCCATGGTCCCCATCCTGTTGCTGCTGCTGCACCACCCGCCTTTGCCTTGGCTTTTCCAAAACTTAATTTTCAGTCCCCCAAAAGATATTCATTGCCTGCACTGCCGCTCCCATCTGTGTGCCACTTGGTTGGGGGTGGAGGATGCAGCCCTTCTCCCCCTTGGAGGTGGGGCCCGGTGCTCCCACTTGGCCCTCCGTTTCTTCCCGGAATAGCAGTACGCTCTCGCTCTCAGCTCGTGCGTCACCCCTTCAAGTCTTTCTGGACAGCTTTTATGCACCTGGAGCCTTCTGGGGCTCTTCGCTCTGACCCTCTGTTTTGAGCTCAACCGTTTTATTTATTCTTTCTGGACACTGAAGTCACTAACTGGCGTATATCAACCGTTTGGAGTGTGTCCATACATACACACTCCTAATCAAACCCTCCACTGTTTCTCCTAGCAGACTGTCGCCCCTTCAGCTGCCCTTGATCTAGCTCCCCACCCGCAGGCCCGAGCTTCCAGCATTTCTGTCTCACCAGTGGTGAGCGTTGGGCCAGGCTCGCGGCAGGAGTGTGCCCCAGCCTCCTTTCCTACCCTGCGCTGGACTGATTCAAGCTTCCGCCTCAGCGGGAATGCTGTACATAGTCAGGTCCGTTCCAGGGACCACTTAAAGTTTTTAGTTGCTGTTGGTTGAACTGAGCATCTCTCTTGTTTTAGCGTCCAAGAAACAGAACTTTAAAATATATACATCACATATATATATATATATATACACACGCACACACACACATATATATATAACAGAAGCAAAAAAATTATTTCCCCTTTGTTCCCGTTCCTCTCTTCCTCAAACGATGGTGGTTCTTATTTTTCAGTTATTACAAAGCTGTCCTGCCCTCTTCACACCTCCCTTTGTGTATTTATTAAAGAAACCCGCTTGGTTCCAGGAAGCTGGGCGCTAGAGGATCGGAAGTGAAGGAAACAGCTAAGTCAGGATACAGGGGTCGGGGCTAGGCTGGTCAGGGCGCACGACTGACCCTTCGCCAGTCTAAGCACAGTATCAAAGCTTCCGCTTAGAAACAAACAGACAAACAAACAAGGTGAAATTACAGCATTGTGGAAAGAAAACCAAGCCCGAGTTCCAGGTCCAATGTTTCTCTCTCTCTCTCTCTCTCTCTCTCTCTCTCTCTCTCTCTCTCTCTCAAACACCCTGTCTGTTCTGTGAGTTTTTAGTGAACCTTCCTTCTCCGAAATCTGCGGAGAGTACCTGTGTACCTATCGGTTTTGGTTTTGGCCGCTTGGTTCAGTAGGTGGGAAAGTAATTTGTAAATTTGATTTGTCCGATGTGAAGATCACAAATTACTTGTTGAGATGTAAGGCAGTCCGTCTCCTCTTCCTCTTTATCTACATTATTTCCCGAAAATAAAAGCAAATTAATGAGTGGCTTGTCAGCGTTGCTCTTCTAATTCCAGCTTCGGGTCTCGGTCTCAGGGGATTAAAAGGGAGGAAATCTGTGTTAATAACCCGCGTGTTAATGATCTGCGCGAAGCTGGAGGCTGAAGAATAAGGCGGGAAGTCATGGCAAGGGGAGTTCCCCAAAACGTTCTTTTAGGGAGTGCCCCCTCATCGGCCCGGCCTCTCCCTCTTCAATGTTTTGACCCCGCGCCTTCTTGCCTTCTAGGACAGAGACAGGTGTCAGGACTCAATTCCAGAAACAGCTCCTTTCTCTTCGGAGGCAGGAGCCTGGCACTGATTTCTTCACCCTAATTGCCAGCACCAGAATGAAGAGGGGGAGAAGGGGGAGGGGAAGAGGGTCGGGAGGCGGGAAAGGATGCGGGTGTAATGCTCTCTGAGCTGAGCCAAGAAGGAAAACAAAACGATCAAAAAAAAAAAAAAAATCTGTGTCCTACAGTGGAGAAGCGTCTCCCGGTGGCTTCACGGTGACTGTGGGATCCTAAGTCCCAACCTCGTGCTAAGGAGTCTTTCTAAACCATTAGTTCGCACAAGAAATGGTCCAGTTATTTATCTATCTTTCGTAAAGTTTCGTTAAAGCAGACAAAGGCGAATTGACCAGTGCGAGTTTCACTTCCTCAGAGGAGAAGATGCCCGGCCTGCAGCCATGAATGGAGAGGGCAGCTCGCCTTCCGTCTGGGGGGACAGAAGGGCTTGTAGGTACTACTCTTCCTAGCTCGGCCACTGGGACGGGACTTGGGAGACTAAAGTGGAGGGAAAGTGTATTAATAACGTCTGCTGCCCGAGAAAATTCGGGGTCCAGAACTGTCCAGATTGTTCTGACGGCTCCTGTGGAGGTGAGCCCAGAAGCCGCGCTTTGCCCACGGGCCGGAGGAAATCAGGAGACAACGAAAACTTGCCCGCGGAGGCAGCGGTAGCCCCTGCTTCTAGTCCGTGAGATTGGCGCGGGGCTGGAGGTCGGCAGGGCACTGGAGCCTTGGCCACGGGGAAGCCGTCCCCGCCGTGTCCGGCCTAGGGTTCGGCCTCCCAGCTCCGGCCCAAGCTTCCTAACTGAGTCCCCGGGGCGGAGGGAGAGCCGCCTGGGCGCGCGGGATCCCTGCAGGGCCAGCCGCCCCCGCGAAGGCTGCTCTGGGCCTGCTCCCTGCCGCGTGCGCCGTGGCCCCTGGCCCGCGGGCCCCGGGCGTTCGCGTGAAGCGGGGCTGGAGGTCCGGGCGGAGGCCTCAGGAGGCCGCCGGGTCCTCCCCACAGGTCCCGCCCTAGGCGTCCCGGGGCTGAGCAGCAGCCGCTTCCACGGGGTCTGGAGGCCCCGAGGCCCTGACCCGCCAGGCTGGGCCTAGCCGCGGCTCGGACGAACCCTGTGGGCGGGCCTCGGGTTCGTCGCGGTTGTCAGTTTGCCCGACTGGCCCCGGTGGTTCGCGAACTTTCCTGGTAGAGCCGGCCGGTGTGGGTGGGAGCGTCGGCGACGCCTCGGCTGTCCCCGCTCAGACGCGCCGCCGAGCACGCCTGCAACAGGAGGCTTCGAGGAGGAGCGGGCACGTGCTTCCCCCTGGGCCTGGGCCTGGGTCGGGGCGCAGGGCCGAGGGCGCGCCGGGGCGCAGGCTCCGGCCGCGGGAACGCGCGCGGGCCGTCGGGGCAGCGGGCCGCGGTCGCCCGTGTGGAGTTTTGGGGGCCTGGGAGCGTCCTTGGGTCACACCTCTCTCAAAGCCGAAAGCGCGTCAGGGGCTGGAGCCCGCAGACGCCAGGTAGAACTACGCGGTCTCTGGAGCCCGAACTCTGGAGCACGGAGCAGCACGGACAGGGCCTGGGAGCTCAACGAAATCTCCACGCGTCCCGAGTGCAGCCCGTGTCTGTCCGCTCGCCCCGGAGGGCCGAAAGGCCTGCTCTTGGCGGACATGGGTAAGGGCTCTGGGCACGACAGTTGGGCTACCTCAGTGAGTTCTTGGCCCACTGAAACTCTGAGGAGAGTCGCGGGAATAAGATGGCTTGTTGGAGGGCTTGTCTGGCTTTGATATTGGCTACAGAGGGTTGGGAAGAAGGTGATATTTCAATTGTGAATGTGTGTGCAAATCCTTCTTCCTTCCTTCCTTCCTTCCTTCCTTCCTTCCTTCCTTCCTTCCTTCCTTCCTCTCTCTCTCTCTCTCTTTCTCTCTCTCTCTCTCTTTCTTCTCTTTCTTCCTCTCTCTCTTTCTCTCTCTCTCTTTCTTTCTTTCTTTCTTTCTTTCTTTCTTTCTTTCTTTCTTTCTTTCTTAGAAAAGCCTTAAAGGATCGAGGGGCGGGGGGCGGGGGGTGGTGGTGATGGTGGTGGCGGGAATTTGGGAATAAAAAAGATGAAAAACCTTAATTAGTGTCAGCAGATTCACACCTGCTGTAGTCCAGAGACCAAAACTGAACCAAACCAAAACATCAAGTTTTAGTTTAAAAAGAAAATTACCACCACCAACACACACACACCTTGTAATTTGTGAAAATAGCACTCTCCATGGCTATTGTGATTTTTTTTATTTAAAAAATAAGAGATAAATTCATTACTAACTGGAAGACTCAATTATAATGTTAATGATGTCAAAGATGTCTGATGTCAAGGTTGTGTTTAAAGGTGAAGAAATGAATATATCTGATATACAACTGTAGCCAATACATACATTATTGGTAAAGAGAATTTGCATGATTATTATTCATGACCAGAAAATGACTTGGCTTTTGATGTAGAATCAATTTAAGAATAGCAATAAGATATTTTTATAAAGTTCCCCAATTAGTGGGGTTTGGTGACATAAGCCTATAATCCCAGCTCTCGAGGGCAGGACACAGGAGGATCAGGAGTTCAGAGCCAACCTCACCTACATAGTAAGTTAAAAAAACCTGCCTGGGCTACAGGAGACCCTATCTCAAAAAGCAAAACCAAACAACTCCCTATCTGCTCCCCCATGGACCCCAAAAGAAAGAAAAAACTTAAAGGCAGAAAAGTTACATGTGACTTTGTTTTCCACACTATGCCTCCCTCTTTCTTAAAGTTCAGAATCTCATGGAAATGGAAAAGTCTCAAGATCAACAATAATGAAAATCAATAACTTAAATAATATTGTATAATAATGAATGTCTTATTTGACCACAGGAAGTTACCTCAGTTATCTTAAATAAATAAGATGTTTAGATAAGTGTTGGGGATATCTAAATTATACTTTTTGAAAGCCAGAGTTTCCCTGCCTGTTATTAATATATCATTCTCCAGAAAGCAATTCTGCCTTTTAATTATTATGCTGATGTGTACTGCTATCTGAAAAGAAACGCTGTGTTGTGTGTGGGGGGGGGGGGGAAGGGGGGAAGCACATTCCATTTTGAGTCTGTTTTTCTTTAGTTGTATTTTTAAAACTGAGTTGCATTTTACTTAAAACAATTTCTAGGCAGTTCTTCAGAAGCCTTAAGGAGCAGAACACTGTCTGGAAGTCCTTTAACCATTTTAGTTAAATGGCAGTCAAACAGGAGAGCCCAAATTGCTTTTTAAACACATCTATGTTTGTTTCTTGGAGAAAGAGAGAAAAAAAATACGTGCATGTTGCTCTCAACTGAGTTGAGTGGTGCTGTAATATACAAAACGGCACACCTGTTTCTAGACTCTTGTTGAGAGATGGAAAGTCCTGATTACTGTTAGAATTGTTTCAAGAAGCCTTTTAGTTCAAATAGGATTTGGACTCTGTTTAATCGATGATAAAGCCAATGATAGAAATTGATGATAAATCGATGATAGAAACATTGAAAATCTATTGCTTCTAAAGAATTGTACCTCTTTTTGGTGGCCAGTATTCGGAGACAAAATTGCATTACATTTCCAGGTCACAAAACCTTTTTTTAAAGGTTAATCTTTATTGAGCTGCTTATGAAAACTTTGGAATTTTTAGAAATTCGTTTAGATTGTAAAATTATGATTTAAGGAATTTGAGTCCAAAATTTTGGAGGGATTGAAGTGGAATATAAATAAATCATAACTAATTTTGATGCTTTGGGGTAAAAACTAAATGTAAGAGTAAACGGTCTCTGATTCACCAGCATAGTGTCTGAAGAGCTTATAAAATATTTTTAGTGTACAAATATTCTTCTGTATGTGTAAAGCTCTGAATGCTTCTAAGATACACCATCATCTGTCACAGCTATTTCAAATAGGGATCATCGTATTTTCTTTTTAAAATTTATTTAAAATTTTTTTCCTGTGAAATATACATATGAAAGAAATTATAAAACAGATTTTTTACACTTTAAAAAATAATGAAATATACATGGTGTTACAAGTTTTTAACAAATGCTTTGAAAAGTAGACTTACAGTTGGTTACAGTGTCAGCATTTAAACTTGATGTTAAATAAAATAATCTATGTTTTAGGTATTTTGCTAAATCCATTAGTAACTGGCTACCTTTTAAGAGAGAGGAATATTTGAAAGAGATATAAAAATTATACAGGCCTTTATAAATTCATAGGATCTCTGGATGGCGCTTTGTCTGGCTGTGTTCCTAATGAGAGGGCACCAAGAGAAGATGCTGTTTCCCCAGAGTTTATATTTGGTGCCATTCAAGTGATGGCTTTGGAGTCTGATTTTAGTGCTAGTGTCTCCATGTTTCAAATCTAGCCTATTCTTTTTGATTCTATATACTTCTACATCTTCCAGGGAGACCAGTGGACTTTAGAACTTAGCATGTTAACGCTGTAATCTCTCCTTCTTCTAACACTGCACATGAAGGATTTTGCTTTAAAACAGTTGGGGAAGAGAGGGAGATGGTAAATGGGCTTGGTGATAAAAGCCTGTAATCACAGCACTTGAGAGACTGGAGCAGGAGGATTGCTGTGAGGTTGAGGCCAGCCTGGGCTACATAGCAAGCCACTGCATCTGAGTTGGGGATGGGGGCTGAGGACAAGTAGGCAGGGTCTGCATTAAGTCTCAGCTGTATAAGGCTGAGGGAGCTTTCATGCAATTCTTTTTACTTTTGTACATCTTTGGTTGTTTTCTTGATACCATAAATAAAGGGCTGGGAGGGTAGCTCAATGGTAAATACCTATAAACCTCTGAGTTCATCCTCAGCACGGGGTGGGGGGGGGAGTATTTAGAAGCTTTTACTTGGTTGCAGGAAATAGTCCTTTCAGTGAGCTGAAGAACTAGAGCTTCCCATGCGTTGGTCTACACACCATTATTCACATAGATTGCTTTGTTGGATCTGTTAAAGCTTGAGAGGTTGATGATAGGCAAGACTCAGTAACTTGGAGACTTAAGCAAGGCTAAATGCTGATGTGTAACCAGCAGGACCGAAGTCAGTGTCAGAGCCTTCGCTCTCGAGGCTGCTACTTTATTTTACAGCATTGCAGCAAAAACTCATTCAAAGAAGGCACATTGGATAATGTGAGAATAGATTATCAGATTAATTTGAGCTGTTTGTCTCTTTACTATGCTTGTTTTATCAAACTGGACACAACCAGAACTCACATGTAATGAGGGAACCTCATTGGAGAAATTGCCTCCATCAGATTAGCCTGTGGGCAAATCTGAGAGCTGCTTTCTTTTACTCTCTTTTTTCTTTTCCTTTTTCCTTTTTCTGCCTGCCTGCCTTTCTTTCTTTCTTTCTTTCTTTCTTTCTTTCTTTCTTTCTTTCTTTCTTTCTTTCTTTCTTTCTTTCTTTCTTTCTTTTTGAGACAGGGTTTTCCTGCGTAGCCCTGGTTGTTCTGGAACTCACTTTGTAGACCAGGCTGGCCTCCAACTCACGGATCCACCTGACTTTGTCTCCTGGATTAAAGACCACCATACTGGTCTGAGAGGCATTTTCTTAATTGATGTAGAAGGCTCAGCCTCCTTGGGCAGTTCCATCTTTGGGCAGGTGGTAGCTGGGCTGTATAAAAGTAGAGGAGGAAACTGGAATGAACAAGCCAGTAAGCAGCCTTCCTCCACAGTTTCTGCTTTAGTTCCTGCCTCCGGATTCCTGCCCTGAAGTCCTGCACTGGCTTCCCCTTCATAATGGGCAGCATTAGCATTCATGTAGGTCAGGTGGATGCTTTTCTTTTCCAAATTGCCCTTTGTCAATAGAAAGCAAACTAGAAAGTTTGCTTCTTATGTTCTATGCTGGAGGTTAAAGCCAGGGCTTTAAGTCTATCACTGAGCAAATACCTCCAGCCCAAAGCTGTAAAGTTTGAGTTTGGGCAATTGAAATCATTGTGTAGGAAGTTCTTAACCTTTTGTTATTTCTGGGTATCACTTCTTGTTTTAATGGTTTTCAGAGAGCTCATACTAGAGCATTAAGTGGGGAGACTAGAGTGACATTGGGTCTCTTCCTATTTTCCCCCTTTAATTCCTTACTAATTTTAACTTCTAAGTAATTTAAAAATTCCATACTGGTTGATTCATGTTTATGAGTAGTGTTTTCTGTTCTTGGCTGAGACTTTTTTCACTCTTTATGACAGTGCTTTGCTGCAATTATAGGACTCCTGATCCAGGGAAGGTTGTGTAAAACAGATAGGAAGCCGAGAACTATTTAATGATCCTGTATACAAGGCTTAATTTGCTTGTAAAGAAACATTCAGGAGTTTGTTCTAACTGACCAATGTAAGTTCTTTTTGAGTTTTGAAGTTTGCAGCTCATTCCTTGTTGTTTTGTTTTTATCTCAGCCATGACAAATTCTTGTCTTTTTAGATGAATTTTATCTTGCATAACTAAGTCTGAAATTTTAAAGATGTTTTAAGCAGTTGGTAAGAGCGACTGCGTCACCATGTTTCCTTTCTTGATAAGCAAACAGCAGAGGTCTTAGGGGATAGTTTTCCTTCTTCAGCTTTTTAAAACCCTCAAGATTCTATTCTTGCTACTGAATTCCTCAGTCTTTCTTTTATGTATGTTTAAGACCAAAATAAAAAATTTGTCTGTTCTTGTGTTCTGTTTGGAGAGTGAACAGCCAAGGTCTTGTTCCTTGCATTTTCTCAGTTGAGTCAGGCATTTCAGCATATGCTCAGGCAGAACCTGATCATTTCTGAATATCTTTTATTTGAACTTTCTACATTAAAAGCTAAGTTTTGTTTGGTTGGATCTGCTTGCCCACCCTTCTTAGTCTTTGATCTTCGTCTATAAAATTAAGACTTTTTGGTGACTATCACATCTTTTGCAAAATTCAAAAGCTTTCCAAAATTTGGACTATTAAGGTATTAGTATGCATTTATTTAAAATCTCATAAGGTTGTGTGTACATGAAATCAATGGGATCAATGCTATTCAGGCTAAGAAATAACATATGATGACTGAGAATTTCGCCTGGGTGTCACTTGATGGTCATAATCTCTGCCTCCCCAGAGGTAGCTGTGACCTTGTGCTCAAGCCATGGCTTTCTTTTTTTCTTCTCTATTTAACCACTCCTAGACCATGTAGGTTCATCTTCCATGTTCAGAATGGTGTGAATAGAATTGTTATTTTGTTAGCCTTTCCCTTTGCATTTGGTTTATAATTATATATCAATAGGTTCACTGTTGCATGTTGTGTGGTATCCCTCTGTATGAATATACCACAGTTTATCTATTATTCTGTTGGTTGAGATGTTCCCTCTTTGGGAAAATTGTGACAGTGTCACACTAAATACCTCTCTGTATATATAATGGTACCTATAAAGATGCACATTTGTAAGATATATTTTAGGAGTAACATTTCTGAGCCATAGGGAATTGTATGTGTTTACTTTAGCAAGATGCTGGCAAAAGCATCCAAATTTTCTGGATCAATTTACATACCCAAGTAGTAAATGAAAATTCTAGTTATTGAAAATTTCAGACTTTGACAGATTGGGTGTATAGTACAATTTCATTGTGAAATTATTATATTTTCTTGATTATTTAAAAGATTGATTTTTTTTCTTATTTTTTTTGTGTCTGGTTTTCTTTTCTTTAGGTACTCCCCCTCTCATTAGATCGTCTACCTCACCTCTGATTTGTGAGCACTCATTTTATATGCTCCATATAAGTTCTTTGTCGGCTGTATGTGTTGGATGTGTTTTCTATTTTGTGTGTTATTTACAATTCTGTGCGTTGTGTATTCATTTACATGAACACAGATGCTCCCAGAGGCTGGAAGAAGGCGTCCCCTAGAGTTACAGGTGGTTATGAGCTTCCTGGTGTGTGTGCTGGAAACTGAACTCAGTCCTCTGCAAGAAAATCAAGTGCTTTTTAACTGCTAAGCCATCTCTCTAGCTCCTACTTTTATTTTGTGCGTATGAGGTGGTTGTGGTAGGGTGGTGGATGTGTGCAGGAACATAGCACAGACTTGGAAGTCAGAGGACAACTTTCCATTCATCTTCTTCTACTATATGGGCTCCAGAGTTTGAACTCAGTTTGTCAGGCTTAGTAGCAATCACCTCTACCAGCTGAGCCATCTCACCAGACCCTTGGAGATATTTTTTAAGCAGCTGAGTTAATAGAGTATGTGCTTTTTGTATGTCTTATGAAAATTCTTTCTTCTTCTTGGTCACAGGATTATCCTTTTACATTTTCTTATGAAACATTTCTTACAATTTTTGCCTTAAAGGGATCATCATTTGGTCCCTGCTTCCTGGATTGCACCCAGGACTTTGCACATGCTGAACAAGTCCTCTGCTGTCGCTCTGCTTCCCTGTCCTTTCTCTGATTTCTTGTGTGTAATATCTGACAATCCTGCTTTTCCTTCCTGAGACTTAAACTACTCACATCAATGCAAATACCGCCTTTAGGTGCTGAATCCAGAAGTCTTTAATTTTGATGTTGTCTGTAACTTCTTAGCTAAGACCCTCATATTTAGTTGTCTTATGAATCTCTCCATCTGAATGTCTTGAAAACATTTGCTATTCAAAAATAATTATTATTGTTGTTGCTCTCTACCGATCTGTCTATTCTGTCTCTGTCTGTCTGTCCATCTGTCTCTATTTTGTCTTTCTGTCTGTGTGTGTGTGCGCGTGCACACACACACACACACACACACACACACACACACACACACACCATATAAGTGGAGCTCAGGTTGTCAGGCTACTGAAGTCATTTTTAGCCTGTTATATTTGCGATAGATTAAGTCATCATGTAAGCCGACTACCTGGTGGAATCTTTGACTCCTCTCTTTTCGTCTTTAGCTAAATAGTCGTTGTGTCCAGATGATTTTACTTCTAAAATGCATTTCAAATCCATTCATTTCCTTCTCTCTACCCGACACTTACCACTGAGTTCAGCCTCGTCTAGTACCACAGCTTTCTAATTGGTTTTCCTTTTTCTGCGGTTTGCTCAGTTTTTCACACTACCACAGAGTTTCCTTTCTAAGCAGCAATTGTATCTCTTTCCTGCTTTTATAGCCTTTCATTGCCTCCACTGTAACAGAAAGTGTAGATCTTTTACAGGACTTCACCACCAGCCTGCAGGAGTCTCACTGTGCACCACACATGCAACTTATTGTTTCCTGAGGAGGCTGTGTAGCTCATTGTGCTTCTCTCTGTGTTGTTCCCTCTGCCTGGCATGGCCTTCCTTCTCTATACTCATGGGGGAATTCTTCTCCTCCTTCCTGTTCCCACACAGATTTAACCATTTCCATCCCCAGCTTCTTCTTTCACCCTTCAGTTCAGAGCATTTGCTATGGCTGTACAGTGAACTAGCAAAGACTTTAAAGACACAAAATGTTCTTCAGTATTTTTATTCTCAGCTCCCAGGAGGGCATGATTTATAATAATTTTCCAGAATACTTAAGTTTAAGAATTGTGCTGACTTTAGTAGGGCAGAAAGGAAATATTTGCATTAATTAAAAACTTATGATTAAAAACAAATGTAGTTTGCACAAATAAACTCAGCCGTACTCTCCTCATTTTTAAAAGGGTGATTTGTTTTGAACAGATTTAGACAACAAAGTTAAATTTATTCAAATAAATTCTTAGTATTGCTGAAGACTTCTTTTTCAGAGAATATAGAAAGCATATTCTACTTTGTTGCACTTTTTACAATACTGGTCTGACAGTATTATAAAATGTATTAACTTGCAGTGTGAAGATCTTTGTTAAGCAATACAGTGATGTTCACCAGTTTTTGGCTGCATTGGTTTGTAGACTCCAAGAAGAAACACCACTTGTGGTGGTCAGCAGATCTTTCTCAGGAGCTCAAGCAGCATAAGACTCCACGCCTGGGTGCTAGCAGCTCGGTCGCATCCTCTGGAGGACGCTGGGGTGGTGCTGAGGATATGATGATGTTTCTATTGTGTTCATATTACTGATTTTATACACACACACACACACACAGAGAGAGAGAGAGAGAGAGAGAGAGAGAGAGAGAGAGAGAGAGAGAGAGAGAGAGAGAGGAAACACTCTTCATTAAGATGCACACTGACAGAGTTTTTTGTTTTACAGATTTTCAGGTCCACCTGGAACTTGTGATGTTCCTGCCTCGGCCTCCTCCTGTGCAATGAGATTAAAGACACAAGCTAGGCAAGCACAGCTTATGTTGTTTACATACGAAAGTGTAACTAAGTCTCTAAAGAAGCTTGAAAAATATGCCTCCTGTATCACAGATAAATTACCATCTGAGAAGTCTGCAGATTTTTAATAAACCAGCCCATAATTAAAGGCAACTTGTAGAAAAACAGTTAAAGACTGTGTGCTTATTCTAACTCTATTTTGAAATGAACTAAAATGAACATTAAAGAAGGGAAAGCACAGACTCTGTAAGAACAAAGAGAACAAGGTTTTGGAAGCTGTAATACTGATGGATGGGTAGTAAATTAGACAAGCTGAACACCAGCCCTTAAGCAGCCTCCATCCTGCCATACCTGGCTAGCTGTGACAGGAATGTGGGCAGTTACTGTACAGTTAGTGTTGGCTCCCAGTGCAGTCAGCACGCTCTCAGGAGAGAGCGAGAGCTACGTCTTAAGTTGAAGTGGTCAGTTGTCTCCATTATAGTATATCCTGGGGATGTGTGGACTGGTTTACTCTTCCACATCATTCATTCGTGTGTGTGTGTGTGTGTGTGTGTGTGTGTGTGTGTGTGTGTATTATAAATTTATTTATTTTCAAAATTTTATCAGGTTTTATTTTATTTTATTTTTTATTGGCTATTTTCTTTATTTACATTATCCCCTTTCTCGGTTTCCCTCCATCCCAGAAACACCCATCACATACTCCCTCCCCCTGCTTCTATGAGGGTGTTCCTTCACCCACCCACCCACTCCCACGCCCTGCCCTCCATTCCCCTACACTGGGGCATCTATCGAGCCTTCATAGGAACTCTTCCACATCTTATACAGCCTATTTAGAAAGCAGGAATTCTTGATGGAGATGCCCGCATACCCTGACGGCCCTTTAAGCTGCACCTAATATGTTCCTTTGGTAAAGTATAAAACTAACAGCAGGATGAGCTGTCTAATAATATCAAGCTTCCTGATAAAATTTGTCATTTTCTAACACCAGCCCTTTTGTGACAGGTTGGCTTGGAGTTTGCTATATAGTCTAGGTTGGCCTTGAACTCACAAGGGACCCACATGCCTCTGCCTCCAGAATGCTGGGAGTATGCATGCATTACCTTACCAGGTCATAAAGTCTGTAGATTTCTTCTTTCTGCATGTCCCTTCAGCAAACACATCACCCAAATGTGTGAACTCTTGTCTACATGACTGATAAGGGAGAGAAACATACATAGCCAAGACACTGAATGTACCACAGAATCAGTCACCAAGCTGGCCATGAGGTCTCAAGCTTTGTAGCAATCTCCATACTTTTTTCGTATTTTCAAAGATCCTTTTTTATAGATTCTTCTTGAACCTTCAGAACTGGCCTGGTCATTATTTCCTCATCACCGCCTTTGTCTATTTCTTCATCCACTGCAATAACACCTACACTCCTAGCACTGCTTGGGCCAAGTCACCAACAACTTGCCTATCATCCTAAGCGGCACTATTCAGTCTTAATAATCTTTAATCTCTTTAGAGCATTTGGTCTAAGTAGCCACTTCGCCCTCTATGAGACACCTGTTGTGTGTGTGATAGAAGTGAACCCAGATCCTAACAAGTCCAGGGAACCTCTGCATCTGACACCAGGCTTTACTCTTAGTTTCCCCTGTGACTGCTATTTTTCTCTTTCCACACCAAGCTTTGGATTGAGACTCCTGTTGACGACTTTTTTTCCCCTAATTTGATATGCCCTTGATGATTAATTTTAACTGCACCAAATTAAAGGTACTCAGTTGATCCTGGTGGTGGTGGTGTTCCTTGCTACCTGCCCCATGCTCTGGGTTCCTGAATGAAAGACACACACACAGCCTTTACATTTTTATATGCCCTAAGCAGCTCAATGGCTGGGCCACTGCCTAGCCTCCACATGAATAATCCACCCTGTTCTTATATTCCCGAGTTATTACTTACTAAACTCTATATTCCATCTCTGCTGCCCTAGGCCCAGTCATGCAGCCCTCTTGAGCTGTGTTCCCCCAGCTCCTACATGGTGACTATGTTGCCTGTCCTGCACCTCTCTGGTGTGACATCTTGATTCTCCTCCCGACATGGTGGGTTTCTCCTTCCTTCCTTCCTCCTTCCTTGGCCCCTTGCCTGGAATCCTAAAAGTCCCACATCTGGCTCTCTGTCCAGCCACTGGCCACTGGCAACTTGATTTACCTATCCAAACCAACTTGGGACAGGCTCCCTCAGTGTCTTACGTATGGAGGTGCAAATTCTTGTGCAGTTTTGGGGACCAGGTTAACTTAATATAAACAGCATTAGAACAAACCCACATTTCCCCATTTTTGTCCATTTAAAAAGGCTTTTTATTTTCTCTCAAAATATATGTTGAACATAACTATATTATGTAAATTTGGCAATCTAAACAAACTACTTTATCATTTATTCTAACTTAAAGATTTTACAATTCTGTGCCAGAATTTTGTTGATTTTAACTTGTATTACCATCTGAAAACCATTCTTTAAAATCTAGATCATCTTCCTTAATTAATTTATGCCCATATTTTCAGGCACTCTGCCTCTGCATCTTCCCTGATGTCTAGACCCAATTGTCACCTGCCTGCTATACATATATATTCTCTGTGTGAACAGCAGTTGCATCTTTAATCTCAAGAAAGGAATGAGAGTAATTACAGTCCTCTTCTCTTTTCTAGTTACCAAGTCCAGTCTACACAGTCACTTAGTGGTTCTTCATTTGGACTTTAGAAGAATATCTAATGTTACCATAGCACTGGCTTCATCCATTCCTATAGCCTAACACCCCCGCCCAAGTCCTGTTCCTGTGATAGGTAGTCTGCAAAGATGGCCTCCAATGAATGTCCTCTTCCAGGATTCATACTTTTGTATAATCCCCTCCCATAGTGAACCTGAGCTGACCCTGCCAGCTACTCTAAGGATTTTTGAAATGGGACAGTTGATTCCAGGCCTTGCCTACCAAATGCCAAGCTGCCTCAGTTTTGCACATTGACAGACACACCTGCTGGAGGACCATTTGGAAAGAAAGACCTAGGCATTCTACGATCTCTAGCAAACCCATCCTTTACCTTCCATGAAGATGCCATACCTGTGTGACTTGACTGCTAGGCACTCCAAAACTGAGCCTCCTCCATGATTTCAGTTGTGGGCAGTATCAAGTGCCAGCTGAACCAGATCAACTTACAGACTAATTTGAGATAACAAGTGCTGCTTGTCTGAAGTTGCAAAACTTTGTGTTTGTGGGTCAAGACTGGGGAGAACGGGTCTGGAGCAAGAGTGAGGTGTAGACATGTCCAAACCCCCAAATCTCATCTTGAGATCAGCAGGAGAAAAGAGCACTTCCTCCCTGTTCTGGGCCTGCATGCCCTGAGGCACATAGCCCTGTGACACAGCCCCACCCCACTCCCAACACACAAATGGGCATACCATCACCACCACCACCACCACCACCACCACCACCACCACCATCACCACCACCACCACCACCACCACCACCACCACCATCACCACCACCACCACCACCACCACCACCACCATCACCACCACCACCACCACCACCACCACCACCACCACCACCACCATCACCACCACCACCACCACCACCACCACCACCACTGAGTTAGTCACATAGCCCTGGCCAAATTATACGTTTAAATACCTGGAACTCCTCTTCATGCAAATAAAGCATTCCCAGCACCTCAGCCCCAGCCAATAATGAACACTTTCCCTAAAGACCCCTACCCACTCCCCAAGGTTTGTATAGCCCTTGCTACGCCCCCCAAATAAAGGAGAACTGTTTTGTTGAATATCATCTACAAGAGCTGTTTCACTGAATAGCATCTAAAAGGGCTATTTCTTTTTTCCAATAAAGAAGAGCTGTAACTGTAACCCATCTTGGAGAAGCTCTGCCCTTCAGTTCAGCTTCATTCTTTCCAGCCGTACAGCAGCACTGTCTGAACACCCCAAGGGAAGACTCGGGATTCAGAACAGCATGTGGTGGTATATTTCACAACAGATAACCGAAACAAAAACCTCCCTCTATTCCCTTACTGCCACCGTCTCTCTTCTTGCCACATGGCCTTTGGCCGATGAGTTTCTCCCCAGGGCTGTAGAAGTCCCAGAATGTATTCTGCTGTTTCTTTTCTGTGTTTCCCCCCAAGTTGTTAGAAACATTTCAGTTTTTAAACTACAGCCACTATTACTACTGTATTCCTAGTCAACCTTTGCGTCTTTGCTTAGACATGACTAAACCTGGGTAAGTTAATGGCATCACTGTCCTTCAGTAATGGCAGACACCAATGTCAAGAACATAGAGCTGTATCAGTGACAGCTTGTTCCTCTGTGAAGAGTAAATAATAATACTAATTGCCTTATAAGAGTGTTGGGAGCATGTAAGACTAATCAAAGTATACTGGCTATTATAAATGTTCTTCATACTTATCATGCTTCATCTCTGTTTGTTTGAATTCCAAAGTGCTGATAGAAAATGACTGAATAAATTCAGAGCAGTTTGGTTTATACTGATCTAAATGAAGACATAACTTTAAACCTAATTTTTATTGAGAGAGCATGTGTGCGTGTGTGTGTGTCTGTCTGTGTGTGTGTGTGTGCACGTGTGTGTCTATGTGCATCTGTCTGTGTGTGCATGCGTGTGCACAAGCTTCCCATGGTCACCATTTTTTCTGTAGAACGCATCATCACTGATTGCATCCACAATGTTGTGCAACTCTCAGCACAATTTCCAAGCTTGTCCACAGTTCAGGGCTGGTCCATTGAACAAGGAATGTTCATCTCCTCCTTTTTGCAGTCAGATCACCACTAAACTACTTTTGTGTAAGTTTGCCTGCTTTAGACTTTTAAACTTTTTAAACTTTTTTTTTTAAGTTTCCTTTCATATCTCCTTAATGCTTAGTTCCATGTTCAGTCATCATCAATCATCCATACATGAACATGCCTGCTGCCCCTTGATATTTCTTCTTTATTGAAATTTATGTTTAAGTTCTGTGCCCATTTTATTTTCAGGGCAGCGTTTCTCTGTGTAACAGTCCTGGCTATCCCAGAACTCACTCTGTAGTCCAGGCTGGCCTTGAACTCACAGAGATCCTCCTGGCTTTGCATCCTAAGTTCTGAGACCAAAGGCATGAGCCACCACCACCCTGTCTGTACCCATTTAAAAAATCTGTCTTTTCCTTTTCTTTTGCCGTCGAATTATATGAATTATTTATACATCCTAGACATTAAATCCATATTTTTTCCACTCCAGTGATTGCCATTACATCTTGGTGACATTGTTTTTTGGTATACAAAAGTTCTTAATTCGATGGATCCCAGTGTGTATGTGTCTCTGTGTATGTGTTTGGTTGCCTGTTTTTGTATCATATTCCAGAAATCATTGTCAAGACTCAATAACATAAAGGTTTCTTCTTTCCCCTTTCATGTTTGTAGTTTTAATGTTTATATTTCAGCCCATGTAACTCCATTGCTCTGTAGGCACAGCTTTCCCACCAGCAGTAGCTATAAACCACCCTTTACAGAGAAGAGTTTGCTTGCCCTTGCTAAAAGTCACCTGATCACATTGTGTTTCTGGGTTCCCTGTGGCCAGTCTGATCTGTTCTTATGCCACCACTATAGTGTTTTTGTTTTTTACTTGTAGATTTTACTTTTCTTTTAAAAATATTTCACTTGTTTTGTTTTGGAATAGGTCAGGATGGGCTCTGTCAGTAAGTTCTTGCCTTCCAGAGATGAAGATGCCCATAACCCATATAAAATCCCAGGGCTGTGTATGGGGAGGTACTGATGAGTGGGTCTTTGGAAGACTGCTGGCCAGCTAGTCTAGACTACTTGACCACATTCCAGGCCATTAAGTGACCCTCTCCCCAAAAAGGTAGGCACCTGATGAGTGACACCGAGGTTATCTTCTAGCCTCTATATGCATACCCATACACATGAACACCTGCACACAGATGTGTACTGGCACTTGAAGTGCAAATGTATGCACACATTGACCAATAAATATCTATATATTTTCTGGCATGGAGCATATTTTGTGTGTATGTGTGTATACTGTGGAATGATATTTACCCACCCCCATATACTTATTTTTTATGCTGATTTCTTCGGAATGCCTTAAAAGCACATTTTCCTTGAACTAACTTTACTATTTCTGAGCCTCTTTCTCTAGTTCTCAAATCACTATCTTTTATTATTTATCTCTGGAAATTTAAAGTCAAAATACACTGTACACGGTGATTGCTTCTATCATTTCCTTTTCGATTGCTCTACTTTAGTACGTTCTTGCTTTTTACACAAGTCAATTTTCTTGAAGAATTTTAGTTGATGCTTAATTGTGCATATGGGTTCAATATGACAATTTTATGTGGCCAGTATGTAAGAACCTTATCATGGTAAGTTTTTCCTCTCTTAAACATTTATCATTTCTGTCTGTTGGGAGCATCCAGATTCCTCTTTTAGTTCCTATAACTTTTCAAATTATTTATTTGCTTTTCTTTGAGGCAGGATCTCTCTATGTAGCATTGACAGGCCTAGAATTTGCTATGTAGACCATGTTGGCTTCAAACTCATAGAAATCCACTGATTCCCCAGTGCTGGGATTAAAAACATACACCACCATGCCTGACTTCTTTTACAGATAAACTTTATTTTATATATTAAGGTGTGTTTGTGACTTTTGTAGTAAAATCTCAAACTGGGCTTATTCAAGATCAATGGTTTGCTCTCCTGGGTCTCTTGATTTATTTTCCTTCCTTCCTTCCTTCCTTCCTTCCTTCCTTCCTTCCTTCCTTCCTTCCTTCCTTCCTTCCTTCCTCCCATCCTTCCGTTTCAAACAGCTTCATTTTTACTTGGTCCAAGACTTGGGAGAGGCTCCAGGGCAGTTACAAAGCTGCCTAGTGGCTTAAGAGATTCAAGTAGAGGTCTTGAGGCTGGCTGGTGAAGAGCAGAGGAGGGAGTCCCTTGGAAGGTAAGACCGCCTCCTGGTCATGCTTGAAGAGTGAGCTACTTAAAGAGGTACATCCAGAGATGGCTGGAGCACACCAGTCTGCTCTGGCTATGGCACTGCCTATGCAGCTTGGTCAGGTCGTTGTCCATCTTCTTGATGAGCTTCACATCCTTATCCAGGAAGTGGTTTTCCAAGAAGTGACAAAGATGAGGGTCTGTGCGGGCAGCACCCAGGGAATGGAGATCCAAGAATGCCTGGTTCAGGTTATTCTCCAGGGCCGAGGCAGCGTCCATGCTTCCAGGGTTTTGCTCCACTCATCTTGAGATGGCTTCTGCACATCCTGAAATCGTACTCTGGCCCAGGGTTCATTCTGCAACTTGAAGAGACACTGGGCGCCCTCCTGATTCTCCTCGGCCAATTCATGGAAGAAGTGGCCTATATCTTCCAGAGTCATGTCGTCTTGACCAAAATCGTAGCCCAGAGAAAGGTAAGGTGTAGGAGGCTCACAGGTGTAAGTTGACCTGGCAGTTCACAGCAGCCTCCTAATAATGAGGAATCTGAGAGGTCATGGCTGATCGGGAGTATGAAACTAAGCAGGAAGAGATGGTGCTGGCTTATCCTAGGAGCTAAAGGAGGTTAGGAGATGCTCTCTGAGGCTGCCCGCAGCTGGAGAGACTAGAAGGTAGCTGGAAGCTAACAGAGAGGGAGTCCCATCCAAACACAGACTTGTTGAAGCAAGACACAGACTCATGGGACCTCCAAGGCACTGCCCTTTCTTTCCTACTGGATCTTGCTGTGTAGCCCAGACTAGCCTTGAATTCACCATCTTCCTGACTCTACTGGTCCAATTCAGGACCACTCCTTGGCTGTCTCTTCAAATTTCATATAATTTTTCTCCCTCTCCCCCTCTTCTTACTTTTGAGACAAGATCTCAGTCTGTAACTCTGGCTGGCCTGGACCTTGCAGTGTAAGTACTAGGATTAAACCATTTTCTATGCCTGCTTCTTTCTTCCTTTTTGAAATAGGGTCTTAAAATGTTGCCTAGGCTGCCTGCAAATTCTAATGTGATTGCTGCCTCATTCTCCCCAATGAAAACCTGGATTCCAGTTCCAGGTTTTCCTATTTCTGTAAAAAATTGTTCTTTGGGGTGGGAGAGGGAACTGAAGAGATAGCTCAGCAGTTAAAAGCATCCATGTTTGGTTATCAGCAGTCATGTTGAGTGCCTCATGACTGTTTGTAACTCCAGTTCTAGGGGTTCCAATGCCCTCTTCTTGCCTCCATTGGTACCCCAATACCTGTGTAGATTAGGCTAGCCTTGAACTCACAAGATCTGTCTGCCTTTGTCTGTCCAGTGCTGAGATTAAAGCAGTATACCACCGTGCTTGGCCACACTGGCTTTATTTGGTTCTGGAGATAAATATCAAGGCTTCACGTATACTAGCTAAGCATTCAGCCAGCTGACCTTCATTTCCCAGCTCTCTCTTCCTTCCCCATTTCATGTATCATCTCAAAGAAACAGACTCTAAAAACGTAGGGGAAAGTATGGGACGGAAAGAGGAAGATTAAACAGAAAAATAGTCATGGAAGGCCATCACCAGCATTGACTTACTCCGTGAGTTAGGATTTCCATGTAGGAAACTGGGGGGCAAGCATGTCAGGCTCCCATCTATAAAGACAGATATCTGTCTGCAACCTAGATTCTGATTCTTTTGTGTACATAAACAGAATGGAATCACTGGGTCAACTGGTGATTTGATTTAAGACTTTTTAAGGGTCTTTTGAAGGGTCCACTATGATATTGTGTGATATTGTTTTATATTACCATGAATGGTATGCAAGCATTGCCATTTCTCTATATTCTCTCCAGTAAGTATTTTTTATTTGAATATGTATATATATCCTGCAGGTTCTTGGGAGGGAACTAAGGTTTTGTGGCTTATTTAGCAGTGACTTTACCTTATGAGCAACCTTGCTTGCCTGCAACATGTATTTCCGATTTTCTTTAATAACAGCTACTCTAGTAGATGTAATTTGTTCTTTTTGATGCTATTGTAAATGAAATTGCTTTTTAATTTCTTTTTCAGATTGTTCACTGTTATTGTACAGAAATAAACTTGTTTGTGCACGTGTATGTAGTTATTGGCACACCTGTATCTGCACAGAAGCCAGAAGAGTATGTCAGGTGTCCTGTTGTATCATGCTGCCTTGTTCCCTGAGACAGGGTCTCTGACTGATCAGGGAGGCTGCAGAGCTAGCACTCCCCAACAGTTCTTCCATCGCTGCTTCCACACAGATGCTGGGTTATGGGATTACAAGGCCATGGCCAGCTTCTCCACGAGGCCAGGTTCCATGCTCATGTCCTAACGCTTGCCTGTAAGCATTCCTCCCCATGCCACCAGCTCCTCACATAGAACACAACTATAACGCCTGCTCTTCAGATGGAGTTGTGTAGCCATGGGTGGGCTGTGTAGCCTCAATGTGGTCTCACACTAATCTTGTATGAGTCTCAGTCTCCAGAGTCCTGCCATTGTAGGCACACAATGTGCCCCATTCTATGTCCCCCAACATTGCTGAATGTTTATTCATCCTAGCAGATTTTACATGGATTATTCTGCATGGAAGACACGCCTCCATAACTAGAGATGATTTTACTTCTTCATTCCGTCTTGAATACCTTTCATTTTCTCTCTAATTGCTCTGCTAAGAACTCTAGTGCAGTCTAACTAGACAAGGAGGCAGAAGTGGGCATGTATGACTCTCTGAACAAAGAAAATCAGGCACATTTGTTGTTTAATTTAGTTTTAGTTTGACTATGATACAAACTATTTTTTGTATGGAGTGTAGCCTTTCATGTGAGGATGCACTAATTTGGTTCCAGTGTGAAGCTCAGAAGCTTAGCGAATGAGAGCTGAGATCATATGGGGCTGAAAGCAGGGGGTGAGGCACAGAGAAAAGGAGAACTTTCTCAGACAGGACATCTAAACAAAGGTGTGGTTAGTGGCACCCCACCACTAGGAGGCAGTCCCCTGCTGTCGTAGGGCTAACATGAAGGTCTGAGCTGAACTACACATACTAATAACTGTAAGAAACGCAATGGGAACTTTTGCAATTTAGGAATCAGTGTGAAGGAAAACTGCATAGGTTAAGTTTGTAAGTTTCTGTGGTGCTTGGCTTCATTGATATGGGTCCATGTGACTCACCATTCACATGTTAAGAATGAAAGAGAAAGCTACCCATGATCCTCCCTAAAGAGTGGACTGGGACGTGCCCTTCTCCTCGAACCCTTCACATTCACAGATGGCAAGTGTACTTTTCATTTTCAGTTGAGAATATTTAGTCACAGTGGCATCTTGGTTAATCTCTCCAAAGAGTAGAATGCTATAACAGTCCTCAGACAGGTGAACATAACTGTATTTTTTAAAATTTATGGTTTGTTTATCTATTGCACACAACTAAATCTCTGCAATACACTAGACTGGCCTTTAGGCAGTTTGTTAGGTTGAGTCAGAGTAATTCTTAAAGTGATGCAATGCTCTGATGATTGATGACCTCACAGCTGCTGCTGCTTCCCGACATTTTGGAATCTTCCTAGCAGCTGCTGTGACCATTCAGCTGGATTAGTCTCCTTGCCTTACCACCCAAGGATACAAGAATTTTTGCCTAATTATGAAGATTTTTTTTGTTCCCGCCCCCCCCACAAGTAGTGGAAGATAACCATTTTGCATACTTCTTCGGTTGTTTTTACAGTGGATTTGTTTTCTTTACTGCTCTGCAAATTCTCTCAGAGACAGACATAGATTATACTTTTTTATGCTTTATCATAATTAAATGATAAAATAAATCAAATAATTAAAAATTAAAATAATAAAAGCTGACAAATTATTTTATTTTTTAAATTTTTATTTTTTAAATCCTCTGTGTGTGTGTGTGTGTATGTGTGTGTGTGTGTGTGTGTGTGTGTGTGTGAGAGAGAGAGAGAGAGAGAGAGAGATATTTTATGTGTACCATGAGTGTGAAGGTATCCATAGAGGCCAGAGAGCATTGGATTACCTTGAACTTGAATTATAGTCAGTTGTAAGCCACCCAGTGTGGGTGCTGGGGACCTAATCCAGGTTCTCTGCAAGAACTAACTGCTTTTAAGCACTCATCCTTCTCTCTAGTCCTAAGTTTCTTTATTCTAGTCATGCTGTGTTTTCCAATATTTACTGTAACTATACTGTTTTTTAAGATATTAAAGAAACAACTTTTATTCCTCTCAGTATGTGTGTGAGTGTAGGTATGAGAACTGGTGCCCACAGTAGCCAGAAGCATCAGATCTACTTGGAGCTGGGACAATGGGTGCTGAAGCCACAGTTGTATTCTCTGAAAGTGTAGCAAGCACTCTTAGTCACTGAGCTACCATTCCAGCCCAACTATGCCCTTAAAAATGTTCTCATTTAATTATGGCTTTGATCAGTCACATTACCCTATGCCCATCCTTCTTTTTAGGGAACCAGCATTGGTAGCACAGTGGCTTTTCTTCTCATGGAGCTCAAGACCTCACTTTTCTTTGAATTGAAAATAAATTTTTTATATGATATATTCTGATCATATAAAAGTAGGGTTTCCCCACTTTCATCTCCCAACTCATCCAACTCTCTACCTTCTGTCTTAGTCAGGATTTTATTGCTGTGAAGAAACACCATCACCAAGGCTACTCTTATAAAAGAAAACATTTAAATAGGGGCTGGCTTAAAGGTTCAGAGGTTTAGTTCTTTATCATCAAGGTGGTGGTATGCAGGCAAATGGTGCTGGGGGAGGAGCTTAGAGTTCTTTGTAGTGTGAATTGTTATTCACTTTGAGCTCCCGGTGGGTGATCAAATTTCTTGCCACCAGCTAGAGTTCTCTGGATTCAAGAATGAAAAGACAGACACATGAAAAGACAGAATGAAAAGACACACACACACACACACACACACACACACACACACAGACACACACACAGACACACACACAGACACACACACAGACACACACACACACACACACACACACACACACACACGAAGAGGGGTTTCCACCATGAGAGGGGTGTCTCGCTGTGAAGGAGCAGGAGGGTGAGACAACTGAAATTAGGTACTAAGGAAAGTGGCCCCATGGGAGTGCTGCCCAGAAGGAAACAGGGTGGCAAGGATTAAATATAGATTTACAAAGTGTTAATTCAAGAATATCAGAGGGGAGTGTGTGCAAGCCTCGGGGAGGTTTGGAAGTGCCTAGTCATTAAGCAAATTAAGGCTATTTAAATATAAAGGGTGTGTGTCTTTTCATTTGAGAATCCAGAAAACTCTGGTGGGTGGCAAAAAGTGTGATGATCTACCAGGAGCTCAGAGCAGATTAGCTATTTACTGCTACAAGTTCTAAACTGGGATCAATAGGCAGCTAGAAGATAAAGCCACAGTAGGCCTGGTTTAAGCATCTGAAATCTCAAAGCTCACCCCTAGTGACACACTTCCTCCAACAAGGCCACACCTCCTAATAGTGCCACTCCCTATGAGCCTATGGGGCCATTGTCTTTCAAACCATACCTTCTTTCTCTTTAGAAAATAAACCAAAAAACCAAAAACATAATCGAAATAGACACAAGAAAAAAAAAAAAAAGAAACAAAGAGCACATTCACACAGAAAACTCACAAAATAAGAAACCATAATATATATGTAAAAGGCTGGTTGTGCAAAAGATGCACACCTTTACTCTCAGCACTACGAAGGCAGAGACAGGTAGATCTTTATGAATTCAAGGCCAGCCCAGTCTTCATAGCAAGTTCCAGGACAGCCACAGCTGCATAATAAAGAGACCCTGTCTCAAAAGCATTGAATATATAAATATATTCATGTACTCAAATCTCATGGAATAGATCTTAAATTTAATCAGATAGTGGGTGGTTATTCCCACAACCTCTGTACCACTATTGTATATCATGTAGGCAGGTCACCATTGTAGATTGAAAGGTGCTATATCCGGGTTGGTGCTTACCTTTCTCTTCTGGTAACAGACATAGAACCTTCTATTATCATGAGCACTAATCAGTAGGGGCGATGGCTCTAGGTAGGTACAAGCTTGACTTCTCCGTGTTCAACAAGATATATAGGTGCTGTCTTCCGCAATAGGGCTTTAACATCAGTTTGTGAAAGCAACCTAAATAGCCTTAGCAATAGCCTGAGTTGTTCGGGGGAATTCTATGTGACCCCTTTGGCCAACAATTCAATTATATGTAACCCATTCCCAGCACAGGAGATTTCATTTAGTGACAAGAAATACCTAGTTGGGACTTTGTGTCCCATTTTTTTGTAATTCCATCTATGTATATATCTATAAAGAAACTTATACTGTAGTAGGTTTTTATATGGCCCTTCATATGGCCCTTAGTCTTATTTATCCCATCCTCATGTACCCTCTCTTATCCCCCTTTCCCTCCCCCTCTTTTTAAATCTTCCTGTTCTAGCACCCCATGTTTCTTTATAACTAACTATTCGATTTTCCTTTCCCAGAGAGAGTCATCCCTTCCCACTAGTGCCTTACCCTATGTGATTATGGAATGTGCCTATTGAAGGTTTAAAAGCTAACTAACATGTACTTATAAGCAAATAATATCATGTTTGTTTTTTGAGGGTTCTGAGTTACTTCACTCAAGATGATTTTTTTCTAACTCCGTTTACCTGTGAATTTCATTTTTTTTTTTAAAGCTGAGTAATATCCCACTGTGTAAAAGTACCAGATTTTTATTATCCATTCATCTGTTGACAGACATCTAGGCTGTTTCCAATTTCTGGCCGTTATAAATAGAGCAACAATGAACATAGATGAACAAGAGTTTCTACAGTAGGCTGTAGAGCCCTTTGGGTACATGCCCAAGAGTGGTACAGCTAGATCTGGAGGTTGATCTATTTCCAGCTTCCTGGGGAATGGCCACACTGATTTATGTCGTGGTTGTATAAGTTACTTTCCTACCAGCAATGGATGAGTGTTTCCCGGGTGCGTGTCTTTGCATTAGTCCTTTATTGGATGTATAATTGGTAAATATCTTTTCCTATTCTGTAGCTGCTGGTTTGTTCAAATGTCAGTGTCCTTTGTGGGAACTTTTCAGTTTCACAAAGTCTCAATTACTAACTGTTGTTCTTAGTGGCTGTGCTATCAAAACCCTGTTCAGAGAGTTTTCTTGAACCTATGAGTTCAAGGCTATTCCCCAGTTTCCCTTCTCTTAGATCCAGGGTTTATCTGGTTTAGCGTTGAGGTCTTTGATGCATTAAAATTGAGTTTTGTGCAAGGTGACAAATATAGGTCTATTTCCATTTCCCTACATGCAGACATCCAATTTAACCAGCAACATTTGCTGAAGATACTGTCTTTTTTTTCTGGTGTGTATTTCTGGCTTTTTTTTTTTTAATCAAACTCACTTTTTAAAATAAACACTTTGTAGCATTTATTTTCTGAAAATGTAACTTATTTACATATCTAATATAAAAATGATATAATGCTGTGTGATGTTACTTTTCATCTCTGTCACCAGAAACACCTGACAAAAACCTCAAAGGAGATTTCTGTTTTGTTTTATTTCTTTATTTTTCTTTATATTTATTTATTTTGAGACAGGGTCTCACTATGTAGCTCTGGCTGTCCTGGATCTCATTATAGGAAGACCAGGCTGGCCTTGAACTCATAGAGATCCAGGACCTGCCTCTCTGGTGCTGAGATCTAAGGCATGCTGAGATCACCATACCTGGCTCAAAGGAAGATTTATGAGTTAAAGGCTCATGGGGTGATACTGTCCAAGGTTAGGGTAGGTCTGGAAACATCTTCATAGAAAAGCCCAGAGTTGTCTTGCTAATAACCTAGATGCTTCCAAAGCCAATCAAGGCAGATATAGGTGAGAACGCAGACTCTTATTGATAAAGGAAACTGGCTTAGGAAACACAACATTGGATGGATTTTGCACATATATGTTGGTATTATGACTCTGTGTATGTATGTTTGCATGCACACCCAGGCTGATGAGTGAGCGAGTAGTACAAAAGGTGTGAGAAGCGCCAGGTCTTTCTCGGTGGTACAGCCTTCCTCCAGAGCTCAGATCCCATTGCAGCTCTGCAGGGTGATGCTGTACTTGGATATGATGTGGAACTATAATGTAGGAATGTGTAGTTATGCACAAGGTTGCCCCTCAGGTGGCTGTGTATGAGGAACTGAAAATGACTGAGATGATTCTTTGTTCCATTTCCTGTCTACTTTTTCCTGCCCACTAAATACCTAGTAATTAACTATAAATCCCTCCACCAAATTTTTAGAACAATTTAAAAATTAAAAAATATGTATAAATTCATTTTTTAACTTAGAAGGTGTTAAAATTTATTTTGCTGCTGGCCATGGTATCACATACATTTTATCCCAGCAGTTGGGAGCCAGATGCAGATAGATCTCTGTGAGTTCAAAACCAGCCTGGTCTATATAGCAAGTTCCAGTACTACATAGTGAGATTTATTTCAAAAATTTTTTTCCAAATAAAAACATTTCCCAGTTTTGGACATGTTAGCTGAACATCTGTAAGTGGAGGGAGAAACATACTCTAACATCAAAGTAAAATTATTCTTCCTTTGACTGTGTATGTTTTTATAATCTTTTAACATGTCAATGGCTTTTGTCAACCTACTTAAAAAGTATGCAGAATTTTTCTAGATTATTCTATCATGAAGTCCTTTGAAGATCACTACATTCCACTACAGTTTCATTAAGTGTATTAGAGTCAGTGGGTTGTACTTTGAAGATAACCATAGCAGTACCTGTAACATGCCGAGTTTATGGTAAGATTTAGGTAGGCCTTGGTCATCTCCATTTCAAGGTGCATGTAAGTCATGCACCTTGTTACATATAAGCCACAGATTCTTCCATTCTACCAGAATGTCATACAACAATTCAGTTACTAAGCTTTGGAATTTAATAAAGAAAGTTATGAAAAAATGAAACATTGTTACTTCATAATTGCATTTGTTGTCAGCCTGCAAGTGGCTCAACATGGGGTCTTCTTTGACTTAAATCTGATGTGAATGCTGTTTCAAAATTTCATGTAGGTGTGACGGAGAGAGCACTTGGTGATTAAAAGCCCTGCCTGCCCTTCCAGAAGTCCTGACTTAAGTTCCCAGCACCCATATGGCAGTTCACAACTGTCTAACCAAAGTTGCAGTGGAGTTGAACCTGCTGCTGACAGAGTCTGGAGGGCAGTTCACAGCTGTCTAATCCCAGTTCCAGTGGAGTTGGACCTGCTGCTGACATAGGCTTGAGGGCAGTTCACAACTGTCTAATCCCAGTCCAAGTGAAGTTGGACCTGCTGCTGACATGATCTGGAGGGCAGCTCATAACCGTCTAATCCTAGTTCTAGTGGAGTTGGACCTGCTGCTGACACAGGCTGAAGGGCTTGCAGTGCTGGTACTGTCCTAGGAGTAGGCTATTGCCTGAGTAAGTTATAAAACTGTGTCTAGCCCACATTCTTTTGCTCTTTCTTGCTTGTACTCTGTGTTCCATGTTCCTCCATGAAGTAGCATAATTATGAACCCCTTGAGATATGAAGATCTTGGCTGGGTAGAGCTCAGAAGTTAAGAACACTTGCTGATTTTGCAGAGAACCTGAGTTTGCTTCCTATGGCCCATGTTAGGTAGTTACCTGTGACTACAGCTCCAGGGGATCTGACACCCTCTTCTGGCCTCCATGTATACACCCACACTTCCATGCACACACCCACACAGACACACACACACACACACACACACACACACACACACACACACACACACACATCATTACAAACAAACATTAAACCATTAAAAAGAACAGGACAGGTGGATCTTTCAATCTTGGATTTCCTAGCCTTCAAAACAATAAAAACAGATTTCTGGATCTCTCCTCTTCCCCAGGGAGGATTTCTGGTTTCCTTCCTTCTTTCTCTCTCTCTTTTCCTCTTCCTTTTTAATAATGTGAGGAGAAAAGAACTTGAAGATCCAATGCCAATCTATGTGACAACTCTTTTTTTTTAATTTTTTAATTTTTTTATTACATATTTTCCTCAATTACATTTCCAATGTTATACCAAAAGTCCCCCATACCCTCTCCCCCCACTTCCCTACCCACCCATTCCCATTTTTTTGGCCCTGGTGTTCCCCTGTACTGGGGCATATAAAGTTTGTGTGTCCAATGGGCCTCTCTTTCTAGAGATGGCCAACTAGGCCATCTTTTGATACATATGCAGCTAGAGTCAAGAGCTCTGGGGTACTGGTTAGTTCATAATGTTGTTCCACCTATAGGGTTGCAGATCCCTTTAGCTCCTTGGGTAATTTCTCTAGCTCCTCCATTGGGGGCCCTGTGATCCATCCAATAGCTGACTGTGAGCATCCACTTCTGTGTTTGCTAGGCCCCGGCACAGTCTCACAAGAGACAGCTGTATCAGGGTCCTTTCAGCAAAATCTTGCTAGTGTATGCAATGGTGTCAGCGTTTGGAAGCTGATTATGGGATGGATCCCTGGATATGGCAATCACTAGATGGTCCATCCTTTCATCACAGCTCCAAATTTTGTCTCTGTAAATTATTCTTATATGAAAAAAAAATTTTTGTAATGTATGGTAGGTACCTTTGTCAACTATGGAATGTGAGGTGGCCCAGTCAGTTAGTGATGAGAAGGATCAATTTTGTAAGAATGGCTGAGGAAGAGCCACATGAAGTAGTTTAATAAAAACAAATGAGATTTTTAATCTGAAAGGGAATAGCTTGTTCTTTTACATCTTTGAAGATGGGGCTGTGATCTATAACCTATCCTGGTCTTGAACTTGCTTAATTTATATCAGACTGCCCTCAAACTCTCTGTCTTCCCAATTTAAGTTATAGATTTCTTTTGAAGCCTGAACTCTCTATGGAGTTGTTTCAGTCAGTCCAAAAGCATGATCAGTGTGAAAGTGCTTAATTTGCCGAAAATTGTTACAGATGTCTATAACATGTGATATCTTATTTTTATTTGAAAGGGGGAGCCAGTAATTTGTATAACTATCATAATTCATGCATTGTTAATAGAAATTGTTCTTAAATGAAAACATCCTAAGGTTAAAGAGATGGTTCAGCAGTTTAGAGCACTTGTTTAATTCCCAGGTTTAATTCCCACACCCCCAGCCATCTTAGCTCTAGTTTTAAGGGATCTGTTGTCCTCTTACCTCCTACAGGCACCAGGCTTGCACATGGTGCATGAACACACATGCAAGGTAAAACATTCATACACATAAAAGTTAATTAGAATTTGAAACAAAACATCCTAAATGGCCTTAGAGATGGCTCCACAGGTAAGGCACCAGGCTCATGGGCTGGACTCAATCCCCAAATCCCAAATGATGTCAGGAGAAAATCCGGAGAGTCGCCCTGTAACCTCTACACGTGTATCACAGCATGTGCATGCCCCTGTCATGCCGTGTGCATGCCCCCACACAATAAATCTTTAAAATGCAGTAAAAAAAATTAAAATATCTCAAACAAGAGAATGTACCTTATATGTAAATTTTCATCGTAAGTCTGTGAAATCTCCCCCCACCCACCAAGACAGGGTTTCACTGTGTAGCCTTGGCTGTTCTAGAAATCACTCTGTAGATCAGGCTGTCCTCAAATTCATGTACATCTATCTGTCTCTGCCTCACAAGTGCTGGAATTAAAGGCAAGCATCACCACCACCCAGTGACTGCGAAATTCTCAATTAATTTCATCACTCGCTAGTGTGAAGGTACAATAAGTTTGCCATTTGCTATTATTACCCATATTAAAAAGTCCTTTCTGGTGTTTTGGTTTGTTGTTTTTCTCTTGAGACATGGTCTTCTTATGTTGACCAGGTGGGACTCCAGGGAGCCTCCAGATTCAGTGTAGGTCACTAAGCTCATTTTCAGGTACCTATTCTGCTTAGAAAATGCAAAAGTTTTAAGTGCTGACTAGGAAATTTGAAAACATTATTTTTAAAGAGTTTTTGACAGACAAATCAGCATCTCTGCCAATTTTGCATCATTATTTTTGGCAAGATAATTTGCTGTAATGCCAAGACTGAGATATATGGTAGCTGGAGTTAGAGATGATCCAAAAATTCATTCTCAAACTGTGATATAGCTCACATTTACAGGAAGTAGAGTGTATATCACAAATAACTAACTAGGTGTATACGTGGTGCGAAAACTACCCTAATAAATCTGAGTGCTTCTAATAAAGAGACAAGACTCTGAACTGTTACAAGTTTCAAGTTAATGAAACATTCAAAGCCTGGAAGTTCTGTCAGGTTTGAGCAGTAGATAACAAACAGAAAGAGCAGAGCTCAGTGCAGGAAAGCAGACTTGTTGACAGTTTCTGATGTCTTCATGTTTTACCCATAAAAAGTATTAGAAGTTACAGGAGAAAAGACCATGCTGATGAGCTAAAGTTTCTGATGAGGTGGCCAGCAAGAGCATATTATTATTATTATTATTATTATTATTATTATTATTATTAATTATTATTATAGATTTGTTTCATTTCATTTATTTTTGTTTATTTTTAAGAAAGGATCTCACCATGTAACCTTGGCTAGCCTGGAACTTGCTATGTAGACCAGGCTGGCCTCAAACTCGCAAGATCTGCCTGTGTTGACCTTTCAAATGCTAGATTAAAGGCATGTGCCATTATGCCTGGCTGGTGGCAAGGTCATTTAATAGTGATAGTGTGTAAGGTACTGGGTAAGGAGGGGCTGAAGTCTTGGAGACTCCCTAAGCTTGGGTCCTGCTGCAGAGAACATGTTCCTATCTGGAAAATCTTTCTTATACACCACAGCTTTGAAGACGCTTGGACCTCTGGTGAGCCAAGGTCAAAAGTGATGCCTATTCTATAATGAAAATATTAAAACAGAGAGGAAAGCCTGAGCAATGTCTTCAAATGTTTCTTCAGCACTCATTTAGCATAGGAAAAATTCCTCAGAAAAGAATGCATTCCTCTTTATGTTTCTAATACAAGATTTGCTGTAGTCATGAATGCCCCTTGCTTAGCATTTTATCACATATGCATTAAAGGTCATGTTGTCACTTAGAATTAAATGGAGTTGCCTGTTCACACTCAGTAAGGGTTGAGTTGTTAGCCCACACATGATTTTGGCTTCTCCTGCCTTTGTATAGCTAAATAGCTGTTTACAATTTATTTCCATGTTCAGTTCAGCCACAGGGTTGCTTTGTTATTTTTCTTTCTCTTTTCCTTTGTTTTTCCCCAAATCCTAGGCTTGTTGCCCTGCCTTGGCCCTCAAATGCTGGTTGTGTCCTCTGCCATGCATCCCCCTAGTAGTCCCTAAGTCTCTGTGAGCCTGACTCCCTATTATCCAATAGGTCTTGTGTATCTTGTGGAGCCTTTTAATCTCCCCTTGTATTAGCAGTCTTTCAAACCTTAATCTCTACCCCTTCTTCCTGTTTTTAAGAGTTTGGTACTGTGTCACACATACTTACATGCTAAATATCCATATTGGAGAGCTCCAGATTCAATGAGAACATGTCTCTAAAAAATGTAGAGAGCAATTGAGGAGAACAGGCATTGTTGAATTGTGCACACACACACATGCACACAGGGAACTCCCCGATGTACACTGCAGGCACTAGCCTTCTTCTGGATTCTGTGAACAGCTGGAATGGTAAGGACTCAGGTAAATGTAGACTTTCTTTCTCTGGTTCTTTAGTGTGTGGCTAGCAGAAGCGTCTTATTTTTGGGTTTCAGCACGTGGATGTTTACTTTATATAAGCAATAACTACGACATAGAGGAAATATGGAAGGACCCGCAACGAATGTTTCTGTATTTCATTTGAATTTTTATAGTAGATTTATAAGAAGAGTATAAAAGTGAAGTATTTATTCCACCTCCTATATCAACAACTAAAAGAACATAAAAGATATTAATACACTAGACAAGATGGAACACTAAAGGATAACCACACAATTAAGAAATTGGAAAATAAGAGTGAAATCTTTGAAAAACAGAAACAATAAAGCAGTAATTCTGAACCTAGATATATTAGTATTTATATCAAATATAAATGCCTTAAATATAATCATTAAATATAGCCATTATCAAATTTAATAATGGCCTCACTGTCAGAAATGCACTTCAAATATAATGATATATGCAGTTTAAAAGGAAGTGGGAGGAACATATTATGCAAATAGTAATTATGATAGTTTGAATGAAAATGGTCACATATGCTCATATATTTGAATGTTTCATCCGCAGTTTATGGAACAACTTGGGAAGGATTAGTAGGCATAGGTTTGTTGCAGGGGGGTTGTCACAGGAATTTTCAAAAGCTTATGCCAGGACCGACCAGCTCTACCTCCGTGCCTGCCTCCTGTTTGTGGACTAGGATGTGAACTTTCAGCTGCTGCTCCAGGGCCACCCTGCCTGCTGCCACGCTCCCTGCCATGACAGACATGAATTCACCCTCTGAAACTGTAAGCCCCAATTATAATCCTTTTATACGTTGCCTTGGCAATGGCGTCTCTTCACAGCAACAGAACACTAACTAAAATGGTAATTAAAATGTTTGGAATAACTACATTAAAAGCAAAATTAGTCCAGGTGTGGTGGCACATGTTTTAAATCTCAGCACTCAGGAGTCAAAGGATGCAGAACTCTGTGAGTTTCAGGCAGGTCTGTTCTATATATCAAGTTCCAGACCTGTCAGGGCTATATAGGAAGACCTTGGGGAAAAAAAGCAAAAATAGGCTTCAAGGAACAGAAAATCTAGGGCTGGTGAGATGGCTCAGTGGGTAAGAGCACCCGACTGCTCTTCCAAAGGTCCGAAGTTCAAATCCCAGCAACCACATGGTGGCTCACAACCATCCGTAATGAGATCTGATGCCTTCTTCTGGTGCGTCTGAAGACAGCTACAGTGTACTTACATATAATAAATAAATAAATCTTTAAAAAAAAAAAAAAAAAAAAGAAAATCTACCAGGAGACAATATATAATAACTATAAGCTCTGTTCATCTAGAAGATATTGATTTTATTTTTTTTACATTTTTATATAATGGTAATTATTGAAAGACATTAAGATCAAAGTAAAAATGATATGAGTAGTTAACTGTGTAGAAATGTCCCAAACCAGAGTGCCACAATGTATTCAGCAATGTTGCTAATCAGAAGAAAACATGTATCAGGAATTAACTTTTAAAAAAATGACATGCATTTACTTATTGCATGTGTGTGTGAGAGTGCATATGCTTGTGTGTCGGTGTGCAGTTGTATGTGTGTGTGTGTGCACGCACAACTGTGTATAGGAGTCATGGCAGTCAGAGAACAGTTTGTGTGACTGAATCCTGGGGATCAAATTCAGTTGCCAGGGTTTGGGGCAAATAACTTGCCTTTACCAACAGAGTCATCTTGCCAGCTCCCACATCTGGAAGTAAATTTAAACAGGAGTTCACACAGAACACAGTAAGAATTTAAGATTCTCTTTTCTTTTAAATGGCTAGATGCTAGTCCAATCAATCATGACTTTTTGTTGGTAATTGTTACTGAGACTTAATTATAGAATAAAGTCTTGCTGGAGTAATCTCCCCCCATGGGTCTCCATTCTAGTTTCATGGTGTCTGTTTCCCACCTCTATTCCCACAGAGTCACATACATAAAAAGTTAGACTCTAAAATGCACAAGGAAGAAACCAATGCTAAATGTCTATGCATCTAAGAACTGAGCTTTAAAATACATGGCACAGAAACCGATAGAACTGAAAATAGAACTGGGGAAAACCAACTATCCTAGAGACTTCTGCTCTCTGCATAGAGTGGCAAATAATGAGAGAAAGACCATCAGTCCATGGGTCTGGTACACAGGCGGAGATAAACATGTCTCTGCTCTAGTGCCAATCTGCAGGATCTAGTTTCTAATTGCTTCTCGGGTGAGACGTAGGTGAAGAGATGCTTGATCGAATAGCACAAACCATTCCAGGGCTGTAAAAATGCAGTTTTATAAATTTAAATCACAGAGCCTCTTCTCTGGAGATGTGGGAAAACTAGAAAATTTCAAAAAGAAACCCGGGAAACAGACATATGTTTGGAAATTTGACCTCACAGTTCTAAACCCTCTCTGTGGAATAAATTTCAAGAGAAACCATAACCCAGAATGGACTGGCTGGAAATGAAAATGCAAACTGCATGTGGTGGTGTGGGCCTGTGATCCCAGCAGTCTGAAGATGAGGCCAGAGGGTCAAAGGTTCCAGGCCAACCTGGGCACAAAGCAATACACCATAGTGGTAACACAGTGAGAAGAATAAAAAGGAGAAGGGAAGGAAAGGCATGTTTAAATAATACCAACATGGTCTTTCAAATATTATATAATGAAAGCCAATTCATTTAGAAGAAGAATAAAGTCCATAAAAGGTCATCTATTCTAGGTGAAATAAATAGTATCTTTAAATGTAACATTTTTAAAATAATAAATATTTAAGGTGATGAAATATTTAAAATGGTAAAATGGCCAAAATAAGAAAATACTATACATTAACAATCAGTGTAAACCAGTCTAAACCAGAGGTAAAAGATTAAGTAATATATATCTTAAATAATAAAGATTAGACAATAAATTTCCCTCAAATGACACAGATAATAAAATAACTGAAGATGATGAATTTTAAAATATAATTGCTCTAATCTGGAAAAAGTAGGCAAACTAGATACTTAGCTATGAAAGTTACGGTCCCGTATGAAGTAAGAGCATGAGTGCTTTCTTGTGAGGGATATTCCATTCCGAGTGCCTCGCTGTAGACTGTGAGGGGTGGAGGCACATCTGCTGATCCATTTTGTCATTTTCTGCTCCTTATGTTGGATAAACACAGCAGTTTTACATACTCTTAAGGGATTTTGATAGTCTCCAGTTATTTTCTTCTGTGATTTTTTTTTTTCTCATGAGTCCCTGGTTTAGTTTGTGAATTCTGAAATATTGGGTTGTAAAAGCAATGTGGTAAGGATAGCACATTGTGGTAAGGATAGCAGAGTATCTACAGTTTTTCAACTATTTTCCTTTGTTTTTCTTTTTTAAAAATTTTATTGGTTATTTTTTATTTACATTTCAAATGTAAATAAAATGCATCCCCTTTCCTGGTTCAGCCCCCTCCAAAAACCCCCTCTCTCATCCCCCCTACCCCTGCTTCTGTGAGGGTGTCCTTAGTCAAGGTTTCTATTCCTGCACAAACATCATGACCAAGAAGCAAGTTGGGGAGGAAAGGGTTTATTCGGCTTACAATCCCATACTGCTGTTCATCACCAAGGAAGTCAGGACTGGAACTCAAGCAGGTCAGGAAGCAGGAGCTGATGCAGAAGCCATGGAGGGATGTTCCTTACTGGCTTGCTTCCCCTGGCTTGCTCAGCCTGCTCTCTTATAGAACCCAAGACTACCAGCCCAGAGATGGTCCCACTCACAAGGGGCCTTTCCCCCTTGATCACTAATTGAGAAAATGCCTTACAGTTGGATCTCATGGAGGCATTTCCTCAACTGAAGCTCCTGTCTCTGTGATAACTCCAGCTGTGTCAAGTTCACACACAAAACCAGCCAGTACATATTGGTTATTTTTTAATTTACATTTCAAATGTAAATAAAATGTATCCCCTTTCCTGGTTCGCCCCCCTCTGAAAACTCACTATCTCATCCCCCCTACCCTTGCTTCTGTGAGGGTGTTCCCCTACCCACCCACCTACTCCTGCCTCCCCACCCTGGCATTCCCCTACACTGGAGCATCGAACCTTCACAGGACCAAGGGCCTCTCCTCCCATTGATGCCCAACAAGACCATCCTCTGCGACATGTGCAGCTGAGACCATGGGTCCCTCCATGTGTATTCTTTGGTTGGTGGTTTAGTTCCTGATAGCTCTGGGGGGTCTGGTTGGTTCATATTGTTGTTCCTCCTGTGGGTTGCAAACCCTTTCAGCTCCTTTAGTCCTTTCTCTAACTCCTCCATTGGGGACTCCACACTCAGTCCAATGGTTGGCTGCAAGCATCTGCCTCTGTACTTGTCAGGCTCTGGCAGAGCCTCTCAGGAGACAGCTATGTCAGGCTCCTGTGAGCAAGCACTTATTGGCATCCACCATAGTGTCTGGGTTTAGTGACTGTATATGGGATGGATCCCCAGGTGGGGCAGTCACTAGATGGTTTTTCCTTCAGTCTCTGCTCTACACTTTTTCTTCATATTTTGAAGAGAAGACCAATGGCTTATGCTCTAAGATCAACAATAAACAAATGGGACCTCATAAAATTGCAAAGCTTCTGTAAGGCAAAGGACACTGTCAATAGGAAAAAGCTGTAATCAACAGATTGGGAAAGACCAATCCTATATCTGACAGAGGGCTAATATCCAACATATAAAAAAAACTCCAGAAGTTAGACTTCAGAGAACCAAGTAACCCTATTAAAAATGGGGTACAGAGCTAAACAAATAATTCTCAATTGAGGAATACCAAAGGGCTGAGAAGCACCTAAGGAAATGTTCAACATCCTTAGTCATCAGAGAAATGCAAATCAAAACAACACAGAGATTACACCTCACACCAGTCAGAATGGCTAAGATAAAGAACTCAGGTGACAGCAGATGCTGGAGAGGATATGGAGAAAGAGAAACACTCCTCCATTGTTGGTGGGTTGCAAGCTGGTACAACCACTCTGGAAATCAGTTTGGCAGTTCCTCAGAAAATTGGACATAGTATTACCTGAGGACCCAGCTATACTACTCCTGGGCATATACCCAAAAATGCTCCAACATATAACAAGGACACATACTCCACTATGTTTATAGCAGCCTGGGCACATACCCAAAAGATGCTCCAACATATAACAATGCTCCACTATGTTCATAGCAGCCTTATTTATGATAGCCAGAAGTTGGAAACAACCCAGATGTCCTTCCACAGAGGAATGGATACAGAAAATGTGGTACATTTACACAATGGAGTACTACTCAGCTATTAAAAACAATGACTCCATGAAATTCTTAGGTAAATAAATGGAACTAGAAAATATCATCCTGAATGAGGTAACCCAGTCACAAAAGAACACACATGATATATACTCACTGATAAGTAAATATTAGCTCAAAAGTTCAGAATATCCAAGATTCAATTCACAGACCACATGAAGCTCAAGAAGAAGGAAGACCAAAGTGCTATGAGGAGATTCTTGATCACTCTGTGATCTGATGAGAAGGATGTTGGGTCATTTGGCACTAGGGGTTACAGGGCAAAGAGTCAGCTGTTCCCAAAGTAGAAATCTTGGTACCATTGGTATACATTATAACTTTTATTTCTTGTATATTTTCTTTTCTTTTCTTTTCTTTTTTCTTTTCTTATCTTTCCTTCTTCTTCTTCTTCTTCTTCTTCTTCTTCTTCTTCTTCTTCTTCTTCTTCTTCTTCTTCTTCTTCTTCTTCTTCATCTTCTTCTTCTTCCTCTTCCTCCTCCTCCTGCTCTTCCTCCTCCTCCTCTTCCTCTTTCTTCCTCTTCCTCTTCCTCCTCTTCTTTTTCCAAGACAAGTTTTCTCTGTATAGCCCTGGCTGTCCTGGAACTCACTTTGTAGACCAGGCTGGCCTCCAATTTAGAAATCCGCCTGCCTCTGCCTCCCAAGTGCTGGGATTAAAGGCGTGTGCCACCACCACCCAGCTCTTGTATATTTTCTTACTGAGAAGAGAAAAGCAGGGAATTTTTTAGTCTTCTCTGTACTTGTGAATTATGCAAGCCGATCTCTCAAACAGAGGACACACTGGTGTCTAGATAGAGCTTTCAGATGGACCTCTCTTTGTAAAGTTTCATTTTTAGGTAAAATTGAACAAAACAATGACTTTAATTTTAACCCTTAAAATTAAACAAGTGTTGTATCTCATACTTTAACGTATATTCATTTGTGCTGTGTAGATTTAAAAACCCTATATTTTCAGAACACCACTCGTTTCTTATGAGCCTTCCTAGCATGTGTCCTGTTTAATTTTAAAACCTGATTTCTTCCTGGTATGCTGAGTAAATACATTATAATATGCTGGGGGATCAAGCCTCACTGTTCTTGTGTCAGGTTAATCCTTCACGTATAGATCATCACTTGACCTGACAGAAAGATGGCTGCAATTCAGGAGAAAAAACCTCGGTGGATAAGTAGCAATTTCATTATTTTGTGTCAGATGAATCCTGTGCCTTTTGAGAGGTATTAATGCAATTCTTCAAGTAAAATTATATAAAAAAAAAACCCTTCATGAACACATTTCAGGCTATTATAGGGAGCCATGAAAGAGGTGTCTCTGTTAGGTGGTAAAAAGGTAAATTGAATGTGTCCTGCCCGCTCTTTATACTGAAGGAACCCTGTCCATATAGACTGTCCTTTTCTATTTTCATGTGAAAGTTATAACATTGGTTTAAACTTTAATTTTCTTATAAAACTTAGTGTTTCTGTTTAAGAACTTGCTCATGTTTTCAAATAAACTAGGTAAAGTTGCATGCATATGGACAAATGTTGAAGTGCATCCTGGGAATCAGAGATGGCTGCTACAGTGGGGATTAATGTACATTCTAAAATGTACAAATAGGCAAAGGAAATTTAAATAAGCCACAGATTTGTTTCTTATCTTTCTCAAAGAAAGTTGTATGGAAGGACTTAAATTATCATTTTAGATAGACTGTTTAGTAACTGGGGGGAAATAGTGACTTTAGTGTTTTAATAAAAAGAAATAAAAGTCTTTTTTTTGCTCATTTGCTTTTAGGGTCAGGGTCTCACACTCTAGGCTATGCTGGCCTAGAAGTCACTGCATAGCTCCCGCTTACTGTGAATGCCAAGCAATCCTTTTGCCTCAGCTTCCTGAGTATTTAAATTACAGGCATGAGCTACCATGCCTGGTTTAAAAGTTCATTTGCCCTTTGTGTAGTTAAGAAAAGCTTTCACTGTGTATCCCAAAGAGAGATCAGCTTGGGAGAGGACGGGGCAGCAATCTCGCTACCAGAGACTTTGAATAGGAGGAGACTCTAGAGGGTCTAAGGGAGTGACTGTAGCTGAGATTCCTAGCAGTGGGGGCCACCTCCTTTAGTCAGGCAGAAGACTCCCAGTGGAAGGATAAGGACAGCAACCCACCCACATAACCTTTGATCTAAAATGTGTCCCGTCTACAAGATGTGCAGGGACAAAGAAAGAGCAGAGTTTGAGGCAATGACCAATCTATGAGTGCCCCAAATGGAGACCCATCCCATTTATATATATTTTTAGATTTATTTATTTTATGTATATGAGTACTATAGCTGTCTTCAGCCACACCAGAAGAGGGCATCAGATCCAATTACAGATGGTTGTGAACCACCATGTGGTTGTTGAGAATTGAACTCAAGACTTTTGGAAGAGTAGTCAGTGTTCTTAACTACTGAGCCATTTCTCCAGGACCCCCTACCTATCCCATTTTTGTTTTCCTTAGAGCATGTTCAAAATCAAAAGCAGTACAAAGATTCCCCTGTCGCTGATGTCCACATTTCCTCCTGGCAGGATATGTGGGCTGCAGGTGATGACCCTGCATGGAAACGTGACTACCTCAGATGCAAAGTTTATCCTAGATTTTCCTCTCGCTGGTTTATGTTCTTTGAATTTTGACAATGTACAATGATATTTATCTACTGTCACATCATACAGAATAGTTTCACTGCCCTAAGAGTCTTCTGTACCTGCCTGTGTATCTCTTATTCTCATAATCCCTAGTACCCACTCACCTTAGTTTTACCTTTTTTAGAATATCATGTGGTTGAAATTGTTTAATTGTAGGTAGCTTCCTCTGATTAACTCGATTGCTTATTTACTATTAGTGCTGAACATAATTCCCTGAATTTTATGTAGCAGCTCACCCACTCATCTAGATGGCTTACAGCTCCGGGCAGGTATGAAGAAACTCCCGGGTTTTACGTGGATCTCCTTTCAGTTTCTTTGGGTCAATAGCAAGAAGTGCAATTGCTAGACTATTTTGTAAGACTGTTTAGTTTGGTAAGAAAGTGCCAAACCCTCTTTTCAAATGGCTGTACTGCATTGTATTACTCTCTGTAGGAAATGAGTTCCTGTTCCACGTTCTTGCCAGCATTTGGTGTTAAAACTGTTCTGGACTTCAGACATTCTGATGCGTACGCAATGCTATCATCTTATTTTGCATATCCCAATGACATATGTAGAAAAGAGATTCGTTTCTTTTTAAGAAAGTATAATCATTAATGCATATTAATTATACATATACATGGCACTCGCTGTCATTTCTAATGTGCATGTGCCAGGTCATCCCACCCTCCTCTTCCTCGGCCCTCACACAGCCCTCTGCCCTGTCTCCTTTCCCTTCACCAGCTGTCATGCTACTCCTTTGAGGCATTTAAAAAATTCTAGGAGGAATGGTTTTTCACATGTTCACCACCTGTACATCTTTATGTCTGTGGCCTGCGTTTTAATCTAGTTATATGTTTACTTATTGAGTTATAGCAACTTGTTATATATTTTAGTTAATGTTTCACACGGTTTTAAGACTTTGCTGTTTGTGACTTTTAATTTTTATTGTGTGTGCATCTGCATTTGTGGTGTGCACATGCATGGTATATGTATGGGAATCAGAGAATAAATCTGTGGGGGTAGGCTACTTTCTTCCATCATGCAGGTCCTGGCATACATGGTAAGTGTTGAGCTATCTCTCTTTTTTTTTTTTTTTTTTTTGGCAGGGGTGGAGTGGGGTAAAGATTTCACAGAGTTACATCCTGTGCTTTGGCTGTATTTACTCTGTTCTGTTCGTTCTTTCCCCTGCTGATAATATCCTTGCTTCATCTGCTCTTTCCTCTGCTTTCATCACACACACACACACACACGCACATGCACACGCACACGCACACGCATGCACGCACGCACGCACGCACGCACGCACGCATACACACACACAGACACACACACACAGACACACACACACACACACACACACACACACATCTTAGTTAGGGTTATTATTGCTGTAATAAGCTACCATGACATAAAGCAATTTGGGGAGGAAAAGGCTAATATTTGACTTACATACCCTGATCACAGGTCACTGAGGGAAGCCAAGACAGGAACTTGACCTGGGCAGGAACCTAGAGGCAGGAGCTGATGCAGAGGTCACGAAGGAGTGCTGCATACTGGCTTTCTCCACATGGCTTGCTCAACCTGCTTCCTTATAGAACCCAGTACCATCTGCCCAGGGGTGGTCCCACCCACAATGCACTGGGCCCTACCCATCAATCACTAATTTAAAAAATGTCCTACAGGCTCATATATAGCCCAGTCTTATGGAGGCATCTTCTCAACTGACCTTCCCTTCTCTCAGATGACTTTAGCTTTTGTCAAGTAGTGACATAAAACTATTCAGCACAGTATGTATCTATGAAGAGTTCTAGAGCCCACAAATAATAGGAAATGTGATTTTTGTCTCTCTCGGTGTGGTTTTTGTTTGTTTGCTTGCTTGCTTTTACTTAATATGATGATCTTCAGGTGTGTCCATTTTTCAGCATATGACATTATTATTATTTTTGACTGTCCTAAATTGTTTCTTGGATATGAATTTTACAAATATCACGTGTATTAGCGGTAACGGTGGAGCTGGAGAGTATTGTGCCTTCTCCAGGTCGCACGGCGGGAACCACCAATAGTGTGGTGGAATTTGTGGCCCTTTCCAAGGTCACCGCTCTTTCTGTCAACCCACGCATCTCTCTGTTCTTGTGGACTGGTTTGGTGATCCACTGGGTGTCAGGATTTCTTCTGATAGCTTTATGGAATGGATCAATGAGGATAACCTCAAAAACTGTATGTGTAATCTTCACCAACCCAGTAGGAATTCAGGACTCTCAAAGCCCCACAATGGCACCCAGCTCTCTTCTCAGCAACAGACTGAAGGCTTTGGGCAAATTTCAGCTGTTTAACTCTATGGTGGACAGGCTTGCCATAAGTTGCACAAATCCTGTAAATGACATAGCCTTGCTTAGCCTTGTACCCTAGTCTTCGAGCTTTGTCAGGCCGGGTGGGGCGGGGAGCCCTGTGCAGCGCAGAGAGCTGGCGGTATTGCCAGCAGTGGACCCTCAGAAGAAAGCTCATCATGTTGGACTGCTTCTTCCTCCATAGCTCCTGGATGTATTTGAATGCACCCATCTTGGCTCACTGATGGCTACCACCAGAGGAAAGGGATATGACATTATTTTATTCTCCATGGCTGAATAAAATGTTATTGTATATATATAGATGTAGCACAGTTTCTTTTTGTTGTTGTTTGTTTGTTTGTTTGTTTGTTTGTTTCGAGGCAGAGTTTCTCTGTATAGCCCTGTCTGTTCTGGAACTCACTTTGTAGACCAGGCTGGCCTCAAACTCAGAAATCCGCCTGCCTCTGCCTCCTGAGTGCTGGGATCAAAGGTGTGTGCCACCATGCCCAGATGTAGCACATTTTCTTTATTCAGTCATCTGTTGATGAATACCTAGGCTGATTCCAGAAATTGTCTAGTGTGGAAATTTCTATGATAAACATGGATGCACAGGTATCTTTATGGCATGTTGATTACAGTTATTTTGGGGTTTGTCCCAAAGTAGTATATAGCTGGTTCACGTGATAGTTCAAATTTTAATTTTTGGGGAATACCAAACTGATTTTCTGTTTGCCTCACATTCTCATAAACATTTGCTTTATTTTTGTTTGTTGGTTTTGGGTTTTTGTTTTGTTTTGTTTAGACAAGATCTCGCTGTGTAACCCTGGTTGGCCTGAAACTTTCTAGGTGGATCAGGCTGTCATAAACTCATACAGACCTGCCTGCCTCTGTCTTCTGAATGCTAGAATTAAAGGCCTATGTCACCATACCTTGCTCCAGCACACGATCTAATTAACTCATTATCTACCTCTAGCTCATAAAATGTTGAGTCCCCTGTATCACAATGACCCCTTGGGAGCAGAGGTTGTGATATTCCACTTAAGGAAGAGTAGTCTGCAGCTTTCATTCACTTTACTTTGATTAATCGTATAAATTGCCATGCACTGCGAAAAGAAACTTCTCTGATGAGGGGAGAGAGATGCAGTAATATATGGGCACAATAAGTCATTAGGAGTCAGTTTGATACTATGCCTATTTAGCAAAATAATAGTGCTGCATTCTCCTCTGAGACCTATGACCTGTCTAGCCACAGGTTCTTGGCCCTGATAACAGGGCTAGATGTGTTTCTACTTGTTGGATGGACTTTGAATCCAATCAGAAGGTGGTTAGTTACACCCATGACAGCCATCCCACTATTGCATCAGTGGGCATGTCTTGCCAGGCCAGTTGTAGCTCGCACGGTTCATAGCTGGGTAAGATGATACTTTTCCTCTTTAGTACATGCACAGTACCTTCCAGCTCTGTGAAAGCCAGCTAGTAGGGAGGAGGCTCCCAAGTGAGGACCTGCTTGATTTCTCTGTGTTCTATGACTCATGTGTGTGGCATCTTCACTAAATCAGTTCTGGAAGGCAACCAAGAGCATTGGCAATAGCCTGTGATGTTTACAGGGCTGTGGGATATCACTGGCCAACAAGTCCAAAAGAAAAAACCCTTTCCATGGTGGTATTTTTACATGTTAGTCTGGTGCTGCTCTGATGTAGCTATTGCTCTAACACTGCTCACTGTTGCTCTTATGTAGGATGGTCTCATCTAAACTCTCTCTCTCTCTCTCTCTCTCTCTCTCTCTCTCTCTCTCTCTCTCTCTCACTCTCTCTCTCACTCTTTTTCTCTCCTCTCCTCTCTAACCCACTGAATCCAATTAGTGCTGACTACATGCTAACGGGCGTGTGGGGTCAACTACTTAGACAAGTGAAGCCTATAGGTGGCCAGATCTGTATCAAAAGTGACTCCCCCTCCCCAAGAAGCTATCAAACACTTGTAGCTGCTTAGCTAAGGGAGGGGCTGTGAAAGCCCATCCTCAACCTATGCTGGAATAAAACAAAGAACATTTAATTTCTTAAGTTTATGTAAATGTGTATATGCCTGTGTGAATTTATGTACTTCATGTTTGCAGGTATTGGTAGAGCCCACAGGGTATCAGATCCTCTGAAACTGAATTTTCAGATGGTCATGAACCACTCCATGTAGACGCTGGGAACTAAACCCAAGTCTTTTGCAGGAGAAGAGCTCTTAACCACTGAACCACCTATGTCCAATCTTTACACTGTAATTTAGATAAAAAAAAAACATACATGTGGGTGTTTTGCCTGTATGTATGTCTATAAACCATGTGTGTGGCTGTTTGTCAAGCATGGTAGTTTTACCCTCTGAGCCATCCTGCTGACCCCAGGATACTGCATCAGGTCTATCACAAACTTCTTAATCCCTTTGCTTCCTCCTATCTATAGACCAAGTTTGGTAAGTTCAGACTCCTTCACCAAACTGTTGCTGTCTCCCACAGTCTGTGCAGCCTGTGGTCTGTTGTACCTGTCTGGATCCTGTGAATCTTCCAAGTTCTGCTATCCTGCTTCTGGGGTCCCAGTAGTGGGGTGTGGGAATAATATATATTTTAGATTTCTCAAAATTTGGGACTTATTACATCTCCTGGTTCTGTGTCTGTGGGCTGCTGAAATATTGCCCTCTGACAGTGAGTTCAAGGCGCTGGATGAATTTTTTGTGCGGGTCTTCTCATGGTCCCACATCCCACAGCCTCATTGCTTCTACTCCTAGGTAGTGGTGGAAAAGGTAATTGTGGGCTTGGAAATGTTTTTATTTCAGATTTTCTGACCCCCGTTGTACTGTGTATTTGCCATTTGCTATGGCTGTTGAGTTCAGATTTCAACTTGGGTTTCTGGTAAGACAAAGTGTCTCTCCATGGTTCCTTTTTTAATTGTAATTTTATTTGTGTATGTGTGTGCATACACTTATGCCCCACTGCATGTCTGTGGGTGCCCTCAGAGGCCAGCAGAGGGCACCAGTTCCTCTGGAACTGGAGCTAAGCTAATATGGGTGCTGAGAACCCAACTTGGGTCCAATGCAAGAAGAGCAAATGCTCTTAACTGCTGAGTCATCTCTCCAGCCCACTTTTCATGGTTCTTGATAGACTAGGTCCTTAGAGTCCTTTAAGGCATTTCCTTAAAGTGTAATTCAGCTCCTGCATTTAAATCCAGTGATGGTCTTTTGATTGGGGAACTAAAGTTTAATAACTTCAATTCAGAGTTGTCAGTGAAAGATGCATATGTACTCCTGTCATTCATTTTTTATTTTTTATGATTTGATGCTTCTGCATTCCTCATTTACTTACTTGCTGTTTCAGCGAGTTTTTCTTCCTGCAGCCTCAATATCTTTCTCTTCTGTGTATAGGATGCCGTACAGGGCTGCTTAATGGTTACCAAGTCTTTTAGTTTGAGTACCTGTCATGGCAAGTTTCTCTTTCTGCTTTAATTATAAAGGACATCTTTTCTGGGAATAATAATGTGGGTTGAATGTTTGTCTTTTGAAGCTTGAAATACATAGTCCATCCCATCCTGAATTTTAGAGTTTCTTTCAACACATGTTCTTTATTCTGATGAATTTACCTTTATATGCATTGTCTTAGGTAGGTTTCTGTTGCTGTGATAAAACACCGTGACCGATGCACGGTGCACGTTGGAGAAGAAAAGGTTGATTTGGCTTCTGTATCATTGCTCATCATTGAAGGAAGTCAGGACAGGAACTCAAACAGGGCAGAGGCTGCTTAGATGCTTTCTTAGACCCCAGGACTGCCAGCTCAAGGGTAGCCCTACACACAATGAGCTGAGCTCTTATCCATCAATCACCAATTAAGAAAATGCCACAGGACAGGCTTGTCTACTGTCTACTCTTATGGAGGTGTTTTTGAAACTCCCGCCCCTCTGAAGACTCTAGCCTGTATTAAGTTGACATAAAACTATCCAGGACGTGGTACTTTTCTCTAGCTTATTTCAATGTACATTTGTTCTTGTTTGTTTGTTTTGTGTGTGTGCTCTATATTTAGTGTTTTGATTAGGATATCATGTTCTTTTCTGATATTGTCAGTTGTTTCACCCAAGTGCCTCCTGCATTTATATACCATCAGTCTCCTCACACATGGGGAATTTTCTAGTATGATTTGATATGCTTTTACCTTGATATTGTTATTCTGTGCTCATGATTCATAGATTGATCTTTTAATGGTGTCCCATAGAACGTGAGAGGACTATGCCAGACAGACTCCATGATCTGCTCCCAACTAGCAGTTTGGTAGATTAGGCCAAAGTTTGTTTCCTAACTGGACAAATTGGTTACTGGAAATGCCACACTTCATGGGCAGCCAATCAGGAACTACCTCACCATCTGGCCTGAGGCAAAACCAAACAGGATGAGTCAACAACAGTTTCTAGGCTTCCCCCGGAAAGTCTCTAGAGCCATAGTCAATCCCAGAGATTCTCATACCCCTGGGGATAGGGCCAACCAATCAGGGTAAGGGTCACCTACTCCTTCCTGGAATTCCCCTAATAGGCTTTAAATTGAGCATATGAAATTTACATCCCTGATTTCTATTCTGGTGAATGGTAGACCCCTGCATGCAGGCTTCTTGCTTCCAAGGAATAAAAACACTGTTGCCTATTGTGTATGTGAGTGATGGCTTTCTGACCTAGCAAATGCTCAAGTTCTCTTTGTATTTCTTGTTTATTTTTTGTTGTTGTCTGAATGTTCTAAATTCTTCTACCTTTTATTAATCTCTGGTAGTCTTTTATTTAAGCCATTCTATTGTGAAGTTTCCTACTAAGATGGTTCACTTCTGTGCCTTTAGGGTCTCTTATAAGCTAGGTTAGCCTTAACTTCATTATATATCTGAAGAAGAGATTGAAATTTTGAAATCTCATACCCCTACTTCTAAGTACTAAGTTTCAAGTGTGATCCACTACACACAGTTTTATACAGAGCTGAGGTTATAATCCAGGGCTTCATGTGTAATAGGCTATTCTAAAATGAGCTATTGTCTGAGCCTTTCACTAAATTAAAAAAATTAAATTTATTATTGACAATTATATATATCTTGATCATATCTACCTCAACTTTCCATTCCACTTCCCTGACACCGTCCAATACTTGTCTCTCTTACTCCAATGTCTTCTGTTTCTTTTCTCTTTTTTTAACCCAACAAGTCCAATTATTATTAGTGCTTTCTTCCTGAGGTTGATCTTCCAACAGCCACATCCCAAAGAAATATGATTCCCTTTCCCATAACTGTGACTATTGACTAGCTGGATCTTGTACACTGTTGTGTATGTGAGCACAGCAGCTGTGAGCAGTGTTCACGTCATGTCTAGAAGACAGGATTTTGTAGCACTCCTCCCCACCTTCAGCTCTTAAATTCTTTCTACCTGTTTGGCCAAGAGGAAAAAAAAATCACTAGTAGGAATCTCTCCATTCATGGGATTTTGATCAGATTTATAGTATCAGACATGCATTTTCCCCTGTCACTTAAACCTCAAATAAAATCAGAAAGTGATTGGATACACACATAGCAGGGATACCATTTTTGTACCAGTGGGTTCATTTTACTTGAAGGTCTGTAATACAACACTTAGGATCTACTGATTAAAAATATTTCAATTGATGACACCCTACCCCTACCCCTACCCAGATTATACTTGTTGGCACGATGCAATGTAGCCAGAAAGGAGAGAGTTTCCAGACCAGTTCTAGCTTTGACTTCTCTATGTATTGTATCTTTAGCAGTAGTATTATCAATTTCCAGAATCTGTGGTGGGTGTTTTAAGATTCTTGGTCTCTTATCCAAATAATTGACTATAAGGGCTTATAAAAATTTACAAAGAAGCAAAGCAGTTCTTTCAGACAGGAACAATTATGGGTCAGAGTTTTGACTGTGGGATGGCAAAACTTGATGCCCTGTCTTTCTGCTTGAGGTGGGAAAGACCTTACAAGCAGCTGAAAGAGTCAGATGCAGATATTTACATCCAGCCAATAAACAGAAGCTGCTGACCCCTGAGGTTGAATTAGGGGAAAGCTGGAAGAAGCTGAGGAGGAGGGTGACCCTGTAGGAGGACAAGCAGTCTCAATTAACCTGGACCCCCGAGATCTCTCAAACACTGGACCAGGCAGCATACACCAGCTGATATGAGGCCCCCAACACATATTCAGCAGAGGACTGCCGGGTCTTGGTTCAGTCAGAGAAGATGCATCTAACCCTCAAGAGACTGGAGGCCCCCGGGAGTTTAGAGGTCTGGTGGGGTAGGGGTTGGGGGATGGGGACATCCTCATGGAGATAGGGATGGGGACAGGGAGGAGATATAGAGGTATGGGATGTAGGAGAGTTGGAGGGTGGACCAGGAGGGGAATAAAATCTGGAGTGTAAAATAAATAAATAAATAAATAAATAAAATTTAATAATAATAATAATAATAACAATAAAGCAAAGCAATAGTGAAGGCTATAGAACTACACTGTCAGGACTGACAACAGGTCACGTGAGCAGAAGTGCTTAGGAGTTTTTCTGGAGTCTAAGAGAAGGAAGGACAAGTTCCTGAGGGGCATATTTTATGTGGTTCTTTATTTTGATTAATATATTATGTTATATAGTCATTTTCTCTTTTCTTTGTTAGTTTTAAATATGTTTAATTTTTTGGAAATATTATAAAGCACATTTTTCTGTAATGCTTTTATTTTTTCTTTGAGAATTTCATACAATATCTTTTGATCATACTCACTTCCCTTCCCCCAACTCTTCCCAGATCCTCTTCTACTTCCTAATGCACCCAATGTAACTTTAATTTTTTTCAAAACCTTTTTTAAATGATGGTTCTTAAGCACTTTGACTTCTCTTTCATCCCATTACCCACCAGAGATAGTGAGAAAGAAAGGATACAGGGGAAGTGGACCTGTTTAGAAAGGTTCTTTGGAGCAACTCCCATCTGTTGTCAGCAGCAGCCACAGCTCGATCCACTCACAAACACTTCACAGATACACCAGCAGTCCAGTTAGGTAGAGTAAGGATAGCAAACTTGAATCAGCAGCAGTGGCACTGCCTAGCAGAGATAGCCAGGCCTTAGCCTTGGCACAATTCAGCAGGAGGGACAAGGAAGAACAGGAAAAGTTCTCAGCTGTGCCTCTCTCAGGGAAGCAAAGATCAGTGAAGACTCAAGACCCACAAGTGTTGCACAGCTAGCTCTATAAGCAAGCCAAGGTCAGCTTCAGTCACTGTCCATCCAGTCCTTTTATACACCTTCCATACATCACGTGTCTTCCTCAGCACAAGTGACTGTTTCAGCTGACACCACTCTGCCAATCAGCCGGAGTCCCAGGAAGTAGCAAGAAGCCAAGGATCACCACCAGAATTCTTTGTGTGCATTTCTCTATGGAGTCTCAACAAAAGGAGCTCAGCTACCCAATGTGAGGTAGAACAATACACAAAGAATCCTTCATCACATGTCCTTTCACTGCTTGTTTTAGCAGAACATCCCTATGTCTGCTTCAGTGAAACGTTCCTTCACGAGTCTGCCTTAGCCTTTCACCTGTGCCAACTTCAGCAAAACACTCCTTCACGTGTTCTCCCCAGCAAAACACCTTCCAACACAATTGACTTTCCAATTTTCTCAAGTTTCTACTTCAACCCAACTTCTTTTTTTTAATATGTATTTCATTATTTTATATATGTGAGTACACTGTCACTGTCTTCAGACACACCAGAAGAGGGAATCAGATCTCATTACAGATGGTTGTGAGCCACCATGTGGTTGCTGGGAATTGAACTCAGGACCGCTGGAAGAGCAGACATCGCTCTTAACTGCTGAGCAATCTCTCCAGCCCTCAACCCAACTTCTTGTTCTTTCTATTTTAAAAATGTCTCAATAACAATAACAATAACCCATGGAGTACATTTGTGTTGGCCAACTACTTCTTAGTATCAGGTCTGTCCTGGAGAGGGGTAATATACCCAGTGTCAACGCATTGAAGAAAACTGATGTCTTATTTACTATCTCATTGCTATGAAAAGACACCATGACCAAGGCAACTCCTATAAAAGAAAGCATGTGATTGGGAACTTGCTTACAACTTCAGGTTTAGTCAATAATTACATGGTGGGAAGCATAGCAGCAGATATAATAGGCAAAGTGCTGGAGAAATAGCCGAGAGAGAGAGAGAGAGAGAGAGAGAGAGAGAGAGAGAGAGAGAGAGAGAGAGGGAGAGAGAGGGAGAGAGAGAAAGAGAGAGAGAGAGAGAGAGAGAGAGAGAGAGAGAGAGAGAGAGAGCCTTTGAACCTGGCATGGACTCTTGAAACTTCAAATCCCTCACCTCCCAGTGACACACTTCCTATAACAAGACCACATCTTCTAATCCTCTTAATCCTTTTAAATAGTGCAAATCCATGGTGACTAAGAACTCAAAAACATGAGCCTATGGGGGCCATTCTTGGTCAAACCAACAAAACAGTTCCCAGTAGCTATCAGTAGCACACAGCTCCTTGATTAGGGATGAAAATTCATACCCACTCTCCCTCCCCATGCTGGGAATTTTTGCCTGTCTCGAGCTTGTTCAGATCCATGAGATAATACATGTATCTTCCTTGTTGTGTTTGAAAAACACCATTGAAAAATGTGTATTTCTGACCCTTACAGTCTTTCCACCCTTTCTTCATAGACATCTCATTTAAAACTGAGAATTCCAAACACTCTTCTCTTCACATTGTGAAGCTTTGTGTTAATTACTGTCTTAGTCAGGGTTTCTATTCCTGCACAAACATCATGACCAAGAAGCAAGTTGGGGAGGAAAGGGTTTATGTGGCTTACACTTCCAAACTGCTGTTCATCACCAAAGGAAGTCAGGACTGGAACTCAAACAGGTCAGGAAGCAGGAGCCGATGCAGAGGCCATGGAGGGATGTTCTTAACTGGCTTGCCTCTCCTGGCTTGCTCAGCCTGCTCTCTTATAGAACCAAGATTACCAGCCCAGAGATGGTCCCACCCACAAGGGGCCTTTCCCCCTTGATCACTAATTGAGAAAATGCCTTACAGTTGGATCTCATGGAGGCTTTTCCCCAACTGAAGCTCCTTTCTCTGTGATAACTCCAGCCTGTGTCAAGTTGACACACAAAACCAGCCAGTACAACTACCATCTACTGCAAGAGGAAGCGTCCCTCTGATTGAGGGGTGCACTTATATGTGGGTGTAGTAATGTGTCATTAGGAGACATTTTATTGCTATGCCAAGCAATGTATCTTAATTATATTCACCTCAACTCTTCCCAAGTCCACCCCTCTTCCCTACTTCATTTTATTTCTCCTCTGTCTCTGTTTCTCTGCTTTTCTTGTTTATTAAGAAGAGACTATCTCACAGCTGATGTCCTGGGCTTCAAGCTCTTACAGTCTCCCCCCCCCCCACCATTTTCTGCAATGTTACCTGAGCCTTATGTATAGGAGTTGTGTAGTAAAGCTATTAATCGTGGGCAGTATCATCTACTGGTCTGTTATCTCTCTATTTTGATCAGCTGTAGCTTTCTGTAATGACATCCATTTGCTGCAAAAAGAAGCTTCTTTGGTGATGCATGAGAGCCAAACTTATCTGTGGGCATAAGGATATGTATTTAAGATAAAGTTAGAAATTATATTGATTCAGGGAAGTGGCAGCAGGTTCCATGGCCTTAGCAGTCACGGGTAGTTGACTAGTTTATTTACAGCATTAGACTCAAATGTCTCTTCCTGAGGTCTTAAGTCCAATGAGATAGTTACTGGGTACCCCCAAGTCATGAGTGTCTCTATTGGATCTTTTGGGGTATATTGTTATTGTGGTCATTGTTAAATTCAAAGGCACTCCAACTTGATAGAAATATCCATTGCTTTTCTCCTTCAGCGTTGTGAATAGCGTCTTTCAATACCATGAGAGCTAGGCCTCAGGGAAATGTCTAGGTCAGGTCTAAATCAATTCCCCTGAGTCCTGTGTCTGAACTGTGTGTTGTCTTCATCATTAAGGGTTTATTTTCTTTTTCTGGAAAGCAGCAAAGACAACAGGAACAACCTATATCATTTGGGGTTCTCTCTTAGACTTCCCTTAACCAACAACTCAAAAGGAGGATGCTCATGCCTGGCATTATTAATCTGTAGTTTTGAAGGAAACATTATCACCCCAAGAATCTTAACTTTAGATATTTGCACAAATATTATGTTTAATATATAATAAACACAAAATAGCATCATTTGCTATGTCATTTTAAACATCTTTAGTGTACTCCCTCCTTCTTCCTGCTTGCTCTGTGTGGCCCTCTCTCCCCTTCCCCAGCTAAGTTACTCTTGTTCATTTCCCCCTTCATAGCAAACATACTCCATCCAGGGCTCCTGACTGTCTTCTCCCACTGTCCCTTTTTACTTTCAGGGCATCAGCAACTACTTTGGGTTATATTCTAGATCTAAAGATTTGGAGCTAAACTCCAAACATGCACTGTTTATCTTTCTGAGTCTGAGCTACTCGTTCAGTATAGTATTTTTGTTGTTATTGTTTTATGCATTTACCTTCAAATTAAAATTTTCAATTTTCTTTACACTTACTAGTATTCTATTATGTACAAGTACCACATTTTCCTCATCCACAAGTCAGTTGAAGGACATTTATATTGTTTCCATTCCATAGTTATCATGAGCACAGTGAGAATGGGCAAAGCTGAGCCAGTATCTGCAGGGCAGGATGCTGACTGCTCTGTTATATGCTAAGTAGTTGTGATGGTTTGTATATTCTCAGACCAGGGAGTGCCACCATTTGGACGTGTGGCCTTGTTGGAATAGGTGTGGCCTTGTTGGAATAGGTGTGACCTTGTTGGAATAGGTGTGGCCTTGTTGGAATAGGTGTGACCTGGTTGGAGTAGGTGTGTCACTGTGGGTGTGGGCTTAAGATCCTCACCCTAGTTGCCTGGAAGTCAGTCTTCCACTAGCAGCCTTTGGATGAAGACATAGAACTCTCAGCTCTGCCTGTGCCATGCCTGACTGGATACTATCATGCTCTCACCTTGATGATAATGGACTGAACCTCTGAGCCTGTAAGCTAGCCCCAATTAAATGCTATTTTTTATAAGACTTGCCTTGGTCATGGTGTCTGTTCACAGCAGTAAAACCCCTAACTAAGACAGCAGTAGGATACCTGCGTCACATGGTAGGTTTGTTTGTTTAGCTTTTTTTTTTTCTTTTTTTTTTTTTAAATTCTCCATACTGATTTCCAGAATGGCCACCCTAGTTTGCAATTTCAACAGTGAATTAGAGATTGGCTTTCCCCATATCCATGTCAACATTTGCCATCAGTTGTTTTCTAAATCTTAGCCATTCTGTCTGGGACAAGATGAAATCTCACTTGCTTTGATTTTCAGTTCCCCAACAAGGAAGGATAATGAACTTTTTTTTTTTAAAAGATATTTATTAGCCATTTATTTATTCTTTTGGGAACTCTCTGCTAACATCTGTAGTCCATATTGGGTTACTTGTTTTTCTGACTCTTTAAGTTCTTTATATATTCTAGATATTAATTCTATGTCAGATATACATCTGGTAAAGATTCTTTGCCACTATGTGAGCTTTCCCCTTACTCCATTGACTACTTCCATTTGTTTAGCTTTCTGAGGTCCCATCTGTCTGTTGTTGGCATTAGTCCATGGGTGAATGGAGTTCTATTCAGAACATCCTTTCCCAAACTTACATTTTGTAAGGTACTGCCTATGTTTACTTCTAGCAGTGTCCATGTTTCAGGATCCAGGTTTCACATTGAGGTCTAGATATGGAGACAGTTTTGTAGAGAATATGGGTTTGATTTCATTCTTCTACATGTGGACATCCTATTTCTCCTGCACCATTTGTTGGGGATGTTATCTTTTCTCCAGTGTATATTTTTTACATCATTGTCAAATATTAGATGACCACCATTACTTGTGCTCATAATTGGTGTATGTGTCTATTTCTGTGCCTGTGCTATATTATTTTTATCACTATAGCTCTGTAATATATCCTGATATTTGGAATGGTAATCTATCCAATAATGTTCTTTTCCCCCAGGATTCCATTGGTTAAACATTACTTTTCTTTCTTTCTTTTCTTTCTTTCTTTTTTGTTTGTTTGTTTTTCAAGACAGGGTTTCTCTGTGTAGCCCTGGCTGTCCTGGAACTCACTTTGTAGGCCAGGCTGGCCTCAAACTCGGAAATCCACCTGCCTCTGCCTCCCGAGTGCTGGGATTAAAGGCGTGCAACACCACAGCCCGGCGATTGCTGTGATAAAATACCATGACTGAGACAGCTCATAGAACAAAGAAAGTGTATTTGGACCTACAGTTCCAGAGGGATAAGAGTTCATGATCATCATAGTTGGGAAGGATGGTCCCTGGCAGGTATGGTAGCTGGAGCAGCAAGCTGAGAGTTTACATCTTAAACAGCAAGAGAGGAACCTGGGCATGGCATGGATCTTTATACTCTCAAAACCCACTTCTAGTGAAGTATTTCCTCCAACAAGAAAAACCTCTCAAGTCCCTTCAAACAGCTCATGAGACTTGGAGCAAGGGTGCAGGTGGGGTAGATGATATATCACTCAAACCACCATTGGTGTCCTGGATTTTGGTTGTTCCATATAAATTTTAGGTTTTTTTTTTTTTCTATTTTTGCAGAGTATATTGTGGAAATTTAATTGGGATTGCATTGACTCTCCTTTTGATAGAACAGTTGTTTACTAATTCATGAACATATGAGATCCTAACATCTTCTAACAGAATGTTCCTCAATATGTGGATCATGGCAATTTGGGGGTCAAGTCATAGATGTCATTTAAGACCATTATAAAACACTAGAAAAACATTACAATTCACAATGGTAGCAAATTTCCAGTTATAAAGTAACAACAAAAATAGTTTTATGGTTGGGAGGTCACCATAACACAAGGAACTATATCAATGGTTGGGAATTACTGTTATAATGTCTTCCATAGTCTTTCTCAGAAATTAAAAGTTTCTTATGTATGTATGTATGTATGTATGTATGTATGCATGTATGTATTTATCTACTTACTATTTTTTTCAGGACAGGGTTTCTCTGTGTAGCTCTGACTGTTCTGGAACTCACTCTGTCGACTAGGCTGGTCTCAAACTTAAGAGATCCTCCTACCTCTGCCTTTGCCTCTGCCTCCAAGTGCTGGGATTAAAGGTGGGCACTACCACTGCTCCCCAAAGAGGTATTTCACATTCTTGGCTACATTAATTCCTAGATATTTTACTTACTTATTGATTTGAGGCTGTTGTGAGTGCAAATGTTTGATCTCTTTCTCAGCCTGTTTGTTGAAAGGCTGCTGAGTTAAGCCGATTTTGTTCCTGGAAGCTGAAGTCATTGATCATTTCTAGAAGTTGTCTGATGGAGTTTTTGGAATATCTTTTATATAATATCATGTCATTTGAAAATTTGCATAATTTGACTTTTCCTATTTACCTTTTAATTTCTTCTGTCATTGATCTAGCTAGTGCTTCAAGTTTTATATTGAAAAAAAAAATGGGTTTGGTAGCTAGTTTTGTTATGTTCCTAATTTTAATTGGATTGCTTTGAGTTTTTCTCTACTCAGGGTAACATTGCCTGGGGTTTACCATATATGGCCTTTATTATGTTCATGTGTGTTGCCTCCAGTCCTACTTACTCTAACACTTTTATAATGAGGAATGTTGGATTTTGTCAAAGACTCTGTACTTAATGAGATTATATGATTTCTTTTAAAACTCCACTCATATTTATTAGCTTATATATGTTAAACCATCCCTGAATCTCTGGGATAAAGCCAACCTGATCATGGTAGATGATTTTTTAAAAAATATTTTGTTTGTATTTGGCTTAAAATAATTTTTTTTATATTTGGCTTGCAAATGTTTTATTGAGAATTTTTCAATCTGTGTTCATCAGGGATATTGATCTATTATTATCTTTTTGTTGTGTCTTTATCTGCTTTTGGTATTAGATTAATGTTGGCTTCATAGACGGAGTTTGAAAGCATTCCTTCTGTTTCTAATTTTTTGAATAATTTAAAAAATATTGGCTGCAGATCTTCTTTGAAAATCTGGTAGAATTCTACTGTGAATCCATCTGGGTCTGAGCATTTTTAGTTGGAAAGCTTTTTAACAGTGTTTCATTCCCCTTATTTGTTACTGGTCTGTTTAAGTTGTTGCTCTCTTCTTGGCTTAATTTTGGTGGTTTGGATGAACCCAGAAATTAGGTTTTCTAACTTGATGAAGTACGGGTTTTTAAAATATTTCTTAAAAATGTTCTGAAATTTTTTTGGTGTCTCTTGTAATATTTCCCTGCTCACTTCTGATTCTTTCAATTTGGGTCATCTTTTCCTTTCTTTTGGTTGGCTGGGCCAAGGATCTATCATTCTTGTTAGTCTTCCCAAACAACCAGCTCTTAGATTCATCAATCCTTGTGCTAATTTCTTTATCCTATTTCATTAATTTCTGCGCTTAATTTTATTATTTCTTGCCACCTACTGGATTTGGACTTGTTTGCTCTTATTGTTGCTCTTATTGTTCTTTTTCCGATTTAGTAGTTGTTAGGGCCACAAGGCAAAATATCTCAGCTGGTCTTCAGTATACACTGGAATCCTGAAGATGTAGGCTCTAATGCCAGTGGGAGAAAATGTTGACAGGAGATTAAGCAGAGAGAGAGATGGGGAGAGAGAGAGAGAGAGAGAGAGAGAGAGAGAGAGAGAGAGAGAGAGAGAGAGACAGAGAGACAGAGAGAGAGAGACAGAGAGAGAGAGACAGAGAGAGAGACAGAGAGAGACAGAGAGAGACAGAGACCTTCTTCCTTCTTCTATAACCTTATATAGGCTTCTAGCAGAAGGCCTGGCCCAGTGTAGAGGTGAGTTTTTCCAGGACTAAAGATGTGGATTGAAAGTGTCTTCCTATCTCAAAGATCCAGATTAGAATTAGATCTTTCTACTTCACATTAAGCAAAAATTCCTCACAAGGAGCCATTCCATTGAGGAGGGGGTGTTAATTCCAGATGTAGTAGAGTTAACAACCAACCAAGAATCGAGTCACAACTCCACCCCTTGTCAACATAACACACAGTCATATCTCTTTATGTCATGATTAATTTCAAAATGAAAATGATAACCAGGTCACAATTAGGTCTAACATGATATAACTATACCCCTCATACAACTGCAAACATATTATAAATTTAGGTTGCTATGACCCCTGAGGAACGTTCTTTTAGTATCTCAAACTTGAGTATGATAACCATTGATAGTCTCTTAATTGACATTACATCACATGATAAGGAAATTGAGGAAAGAAAATACAAATATCTTTACAAACACATTCTTAACAAAATACAGCAGAAATATTCATGTCAATTATAACCCTCATTTATGCATGTGACCATGTGGCCTCAGCTGCTATTTATGACTACCTCCTTCTACCACCCACTATGTATTTCCTCCACTCCCAGCAAGCACCTCAGCAGGTCTTACCTCCTTTCTTGGAGGAGTGGACTTCATTCCTGATGGATTTAAGCACTTTGTCATTCTGCCTAGATTAGACTGCTATAGTTTTCCATTGACTTTAATCACAGAACCTAGCAGCAGCTAGAGATACACTAAAGGATCTCCTGTACTCCAGACATAATCAGTGGAGAAGCAATCCATTTTCCCCTGGATAATCTGGATCAATTACCTCTCCTAACACTTTTATTCCTTTCTTAGCCTATTGGCTTAAGGGCATCAGAAGCCCAAAGTGGCCAGGGGGAAAAGTCTGAGCTTCCAGTTCAATGGCATGCTTGTTGTGGCTCTTGGCAAGAGTGTTCTTTCTTCTTTATCAAAATTTCTAGACCAGCAGAATGTAAGGTCATGGTAACAGGAAGCAAAAACTTTTTTAGTGGATCACTAGAGGTATTAATGAATGGAACTATTCCATTTTACACTCCTTGATTTCAGTGGAGCATGGCTACCATATATTGGACATTGATTCAAAGCATGTGCCACCTTCTGAAGAATCCTGCCCCAACCATCCAGGCTGCGGCCCCATAATTGGCACTGTACTCATGTCTTCAAAAGGCCACCCTATCTTTCTATCAAGCCAGCTGCTTCAGGATGGTGGAGAATATGGTAAGACCAGTGGATTCCATGATCATGTGAGTTCCTCAGACAGAAGCAATATTATGTGGAATACCATGATGGTGGTTAAGACATTCTGCAAGTCCATGATGATGGTTTTGGCAGAATCATTATGTGAAAGAAAAGAAAATTCATTACTAGTAATAAGTATCCACCATTAATGACAAAGAATTGTTTTTTTTCCATGGAGGAAGTGATCCAGGGTAGTCAACCTGCCACCAGGGTGCTATCTCCTTACTCTAGGTAATGTCTGGGGCTCGGTGTTGGTTTCTGCCTTTGAAAGATCTGGCACTCAGCAGCAGCTATAGCCAAGTCAGCATTTGTGGGTGGAAGTCTATGTTGTCACCCCCATCTCTGCCACCATTGCTACTTTGTTCATGGGCCCACTGGGCATTAACAGGAAGGCCAGGGAAAGAGGTTGGTTGTCCGCAGACTATCTACTTGATTATTGAACTCCTCCTCGGCTGAAGTCACTTTTTGACAATCATTTACATGGGATACAGTATCTTTACATCCTCTACATATTTGGAGAGATCTATATACATACTTCTTCCACAGATGTCTTTCTCACTAATTTTACCAGTCTCTGAACACCCAGCCAAACCACTGGCTATGGCCCAGGAACCAGTGTACAATCACACATCTGGCCATTTTTCCTTTCAAACAAAATGCATGATGTATGTTGCCTTATGTTCTGTCTGCTGTGAAAATTTATCTTAGCCAGTGTCTTCCAGGGTTATCCGAGAAAGGGGTTGTAATGTTGCAGCTGCCCACTTCAGGGTGGTGCCTACATAACATGCATAAAACATCAATAAAACAGGATCTAGTCTTCTTTTCCTGAGACAACCAATTATAGGGCACACTCCATGAGGCTAGAGGTGTATGCTTGGCAGAAGATGGCATTTTAACAGGAGTAGATAGCATAGGCATTCGAGCAACTTCTTCATGTAGCTTGCTTTTGCTTTCAGGACCTGCTTGGGTCCATTCACATATACACCACTCCGATTCGATAATAGATTGATGCTGTACATGTCCTACTTTATGACTTGTTGGATCAGAAATCACTCAGCTCATGACAAGCAGCTCAGGTAGCATGGTAACTTGGTGGTCCATTGTCAAATATTCAGTTGTCACTAAGACCCAACAGCATGCCAAGAGCAGTCTCTCAAAGTGGGAATAGTTGTGCAGATGATAGTAGAGCCACTTTCTGAGTCACATGGCATATGGGCCTGAGAAACCCACCCAATTGATGAATGTGCTGTCTCTAGAATTCAAATAGGCCCACTAAACATTGTTGGTCGTGGGAGGGGCCAGATGCAATAATTTATCCTTCACCTTGGAAAGAATATTTCTGCATGTCCTACAGGACTGTGCTTCTAAGAATTTCTCTGCAGTAGAAGACCCTTGAATTTTGGTTGGATTTATTTTCCATTTCTGATGTTCATATGTGTTACTAATGAATCCAAAGTGGTTCCTACTTCCTGTGCACTTGGTTCAGCCAGCATAATATCATCAATATAGTGCACCAATGTGATATTTTGTGGAAGAGACAGATGATCCCTTCAAACTAAGTTATGATTCAAGGATGAAGAATTAATATAACCCTGAAGTAAAACTGTAAAGGTATACTGTTGACATTGACAACTGAGAGTAAATTACTTCTAGTGGTCCTTATGGACAGGTACCAAAAAAAAAAAAAAAAAAAAAGACATTTGCTAGATCAATACCTGCATACCATGTACCAGGAGATGTGTTAATCTGCTCAAGTAAGAACACCACATCTGGTATGGCAGGTGCAATCCAAATCACTACCTGACTGAGTTTTCAATAGTCAACTGTCATTCTTCATGATCCATCTGTCTTCTGTACTGCCCAGATAGGAGAGATGTGGTGGGAGTTACCACTTCTGCATCTTTCAAGTTTCTGATGGTGGCAGTAATTTCGGCAGCTTCTCCAGGGATCCGTTTCTGTTTTTGATTCACTATTTTCTCTGTCAGAGGCAATTCTAAAGGCTTCAGTTTAGCCTTTCCAACCATGATATCTCTCCACCCCACAGGTCAGGGAACCTATGTGAGAATTCTGCCAACTTTTAAGTATATCTATCCCAATTATACATCCTGAAGCTGGGGAAATGACCACAGGATGAGTTCAGGGACTGACTGGATCTGTTGTGAGTCAGACTTAAGCTAAAACTCCATTAATTACTTGACCTCCATAAGCCTTTACTAACTGGAGGGCCACAGTGTTACTTGGAGATTCACAGAATCAGTGTCAATTCAGAACCAGTATCTAATAGATCCAGAAACTGATTTTTCCTTTCCCCAGTATACAGTTATCCTGGTAAAAGGCTGTAGGTCTGTTGGAGGAACTTGCTATCAAGATCACAGTCCACCATGTCTGGATAGCTCTCTGAGCTTGGTGCAAAATGGAGGATTGCCTTTCTCAGTGGGGTTTCCTCTTCTCTACCTAGCCATAATTGGTGAATGTCACTGCCTGACTTTATTTGGAGGATGACCCTGCACAGAGCTTCCTGCAAGTGCTGCATGAATCAGCAATGGGTTTTTCCTCCTGCCTATATGGTAATTAGGTACTATGTTATGACCAATCAACACTTCCTTCCCATATGATAATTAGGTACTGTGTTATAAACAATCAGCCCTTTTTCCTCCTACCCCTAAGAACCTTTGTATACCTTACTCTTAGAACAATAAAATGAACTGTCTCTCTGAAGCTGATTCCTGGAAGTTCTTCTCGGCATACTCTGCAGCCTTCTGAACCCTGCTCACATGGAAACACCATAATTGATTAGCCAGTACCATAGGTCCACACGAGCCATGCCACCATCAAATTCACTTTGCCTGTGCTGACTATTATGGGTTAGGTCATTATGGACATAGCTTTCTTTATGCTGCTCATTATAACTAGGATCATCTTGCCTTTGGCGATCCTGTGCTGCCAACTGGCCCCTGTGACCTCAGGCCCAATTAAATCCACTGCATTCAATCCATCCAACTGAGTAACAGTGCTTGCAATCCTAAGGTCTAACACAAGAAAAAGTATGCTGGTGCCCCTCTTTCCATTTTGTGTCTTATAGGACTAGTGAAGGATGTCTTCTGGACCTTCCCATTATGGAGAATTAGGTTTTTACATAACATACCCACTCGAGCATTGCAGATTCCCTGAGCCTTAAGATCCTCCACTAGGCCCTTAAAATCAACACTAGGCCAAGGGATACTGTGTATCTCCAACTGTTTTTCAGTAAGCCATCTTTTGACAAATGCTTCAGCCAACCATTCAAACTTTTGACACCTTTAACTTTGTGAGTTTTCATGTTAAATCTAGAATCTCCACTCAGAGGGCCCATAGCAATAAACTCAGTCTGATCCAGTTATAAAACTTTCACCATTATCCCACACCCTTAAAATCCATTTCTACACATATTCCCCAGACTTCTATGTGAATGGGTTAGCAAACTCATTAAGCTCTTTAGTAGTGTTGCACATCTCCTTGTGGATGACACTCTCTATCTCTCTTCTAGGAGCCTCCTTAACCTTAAGGCTGGTAATAGGCCTAGGGGTAAGTGTTCATGGGCTACAAGGGACATCAGTATTGTCTTGCCTGGCATTTTCTTCAGAGAAAGCCACTGCTAGTTTAGCAGATGAAGAGTTAATTTCCTCTGTCAAAGGCAGAAAAGGTAATGTTTCAGGGAGTAGGGTTTGAGTACGTCTTCTGCTAAGGGTGGAGACACTACTTCCTCAGGTGAGATAAACCCTTGGGAATCTAAAAGCTCAAAGTTCTCAGCTTCAATAGGGTCCTCCCACATACCCATATCCCAAATTACAGGATCCCATTTCTTACCAATTAGCGCCCTTATTTTAACCACTGACAGACACCTTCTGAGGCTGGGACTTGGATTTTTGCTGTGATTCAACCAGCCTTATAATGAGGGCTTTGGTTTGATTTTCTGAAACTTGAGCTCTGTGGAGAGAAGATTCTCTTCCAGGGCACACTTAGAAACCTTTAGACCAGTGGTTCTTAAGCAGTGGGTTGCTTGCTACCACTTTAGGGGTTATATATCAAATATCTTGCATATCAGATATCTATGTTACAATTCATAATACTAGCAAAATTAAACTTTTGAAGTAGCAATGTAATAATTTTATGGTTGGAGATCACCACAACATGAGGAACTGTATCAAAGCATCAGAGAAGTTGAGAATCACTGAGTTAGACTGTTTATACACACTTGGATCAGGTTAGTTTTGGCACAGAGTTCATTGGTATCCTTCAGTGTATCCTAGAATTTGGTTAATTTTGCCATTGAACTAATCATTTTCCCTGGTCAGTTTATCCAAGGATTCTAGGAGCAACCAACCATAATCATTTTCCTTACTTTTCCAAAAAATTGTCAAAAGTTTTATATACAGAGCCACCAAATCTTTTACCTCTCACAACTGATAGACAAAGATATTCACTACATTTGTTTCCTTGTTTGTAAAGTGGTTTACACCATGGGCTTTCACTATTCTTCCAGTTTTAGGAGATGTTCAGCAACTCAAGGTTTTGACAAAATGCAAAGCCTATTCCAGATATTTAAAAAATTTATGCTTATACTTCTGTTGTTCTAGAATCATCTAGAATCACTTCTGGTACCAATATCTGTTTTAGTCATGGTTCTATATAGGAACAGAATTTATAGAAAAAAATACATATATAATATGTATAAATATTCATATATTTATAGAATATATATATGAAATTTCTTAGAGGGCTGTGGTCCTGCTTGTGCAACAATGACAGGTCCAAAAATCTAGTAGTTGTTCAGTCCATTAGGCTGGATGTCTCAGATGGTCTTCAGGAAAACCCAGGAAACTGGAGAAGTAGGCTTCAATGCCAGTGAAGGACTGGATTGTCAGCTAGGGTGAAAGCAAGCAGGCAAAGAGAACAAGCTTCTTTCTCCCAGTACTTTATATAGGTTGCCATAAGGAGGTGTGGGACAGATTAGACTTAGATCTTCCCATTTCAGAACAGCAAGATTGAAAGTGAGTCTTCCCACTTCAAATGATTTAATGATAAAATTAACTCAAACAAGTCAATGGCCTTTCTCTACACAAAGAATAAACAGGCTGAGAAAAAAATTAGGGAAACAACACCCTTCTCAATAGTCACAAATAATATAAAATATCTTGGTGTGACTCTAACTAAGGAAGGGAAAGATATGTATGATAAGAACTTCAAGTCTCTGAAGAAATAAATTAAAGAAGATCTCAGAAGATGGAAAGATCTCCCATGCTCATGGATTGGCAGGATCAACATTGTAAAAATGGCTATCTTGCCAAAAGCAATCTACAGATTCAATGCAATTCCCATCAAAATTCCAACTCAATTCTTCAACGAATTAGAAAGAGCAATCTGCAAATTCATCTGGAATAACAAAAAACCTAGGATAGCAAAAACTCTTCTCAAGGATAAAAGAACCTCTTGTGGAATCATCATGACTGTCATAATGCTGTACTACAGAGCAATTGTGATAAAAACTGCATGGTACTGGTATAGCAACAGACAAGTAGACCAATGGAATAGAATTGAAGACCCAGAAATGAACCACATACCCATGGTCACTTGATCTTTGACAAGGGAGCTAAAACTATCCAGTGGAAAAAAGACAACATTTTCAACAAATGGTGCTGGCACAACTGGCAGTTATCATGTAGAAGAATGCAAATTGATCCATCCCTATCTATTTGTATTAAAGTCAAGTCTAAGTGGATCAAGGAACTCCACATAAATCCAGAGACACTGAAACTTATAGAGGAGAAAGTGGGGAAAAGCCTCAAGTACATGGGCACAGGGGGAAAATTCCTGAATAGAACAGCAGTGGCTTGTGCTGTAAGATCAAGAATTGGCAAATGGGACCTCATAAAATTGCAAAGCTTCTGTAAGGCAAAAGACACTGTCAATAAGACAAAAGGCACCAACAGATTGGGAAAGGATCTTTACCTATCCTAAACCAGATAGGGGACTAATATCCAATATATATAACTCAAGAAGGTGGACTCCAGAAAATCAAATAACCCCATTAAAACTGGGGTACATAGCTAAACAAAGAATTCTCACCTGAGGAATACCGAATGGCTGAGAATCACCTGGAAAAATGTTCAGCATCCTTAATCATCAGGGAAATGCAAATCAAAACAACCCTGAGATTCCATCTCACACCAATCAGAATGGCTAAGATCAAAAATTCAGGTGACAGTAGATGCTGGCGAGGATGTGGAGAAAGAGGAACACTTCTCCATTGTTGATGGGATTGCAAGCTTGTACAACCACTCTCTAAATCAGTCTGGTGGTTCCTCAGAAAATTGGACATAGTACTACCAGAGGATCCCGCAATACCTCTCCTGGGCATATATCCAGAAGATGTTCCAACTGGTAAGAAAGACACATGCTCCACTATGTTCATAGCAGCTTATTTATAATAGCCAGAAGCTGGAAAGAATCCAGGTGTCCCCCAACAGAGGAATGGATACAGAAAATGTCATACATTTACACAATGGAGTACTACTCAGCTATTAAAAAGAATGAATTTATGAAATTCCTAGGCAAATGGATGGACATGGAGGGCATCATCATGAGTGAGGTAACCCAATCACAAAAGAACTAACATGATATGTACTCATGATAAGTGGATATTAGCCCATAAACTTAGAATATCCAAGATACAAGATACAATTTTCAAAACGCATGAGACTGAAGAAGAATGAAGACCAAAGTGTGGACACTTTGCCCCTTCTTAGAATTGAGAACAAAACAGCCATGGAAGGAGTTACAGAAACAAAGTTTGGAGTTGAGATGAAAGGATGGACCATCTAGAGACTGCCATACCCGGGGATCCATTCCATAATCAGCCTCCAAACGCTGACACCATTGCATACATTAGCAAGATTTTGCTGAAAGGACCCAGATATAGCTGTCTCTTGTGAGACTATGCCAGGGCCTAGCAAACACAGAAGTAGATGCTCACAGTCAGCTATTGGATGGATCACAGGGCCCCCAATGGAGGAGCTAGAGAAAGTACCCAAGGAGCTGGGGGGATCTGCAACCTTATAGGTGGAATGACAATATGAACTAACCAGTTCTCCCCCCCCAACCCCCCAGAGCTTGTGTCTCTCGCTGCGTAATTATCAGAAGATGGCCTAGTCGGCCATCATTGGAAAGAGATGCCCATTGGTTTTGCAAGCTTTAGATGCTCAGTACAGGGGAACTCCAGGCCCAAGATGTGGGAGTGGGTGAGTAGGGGAGTGCGGGGGGGGGGGGAGTGTATGGGGGACTTTTGGGATAGCATTGGAAATGTAAATGAGGAAAATACCTAATAAAAAAAAAAGAAAAAAAAAAAAAGAAAAATTCTTCATGGTGTATCCAGTCTCTTGGGTTTTAGTTAAGTCAGAGTTTGTCAAGTTGACAGCCAAGAATAGCCATCATTCTTTGTTTAGCATATTTCCATCTCGTTATAAAGCAAAGGCTAACAAATCTTCCTTATTTAGTGTTGTAAAGTTTTCACTGTAGTGATCATTCACATTATATTTATTCCAAGGTGTGTTTTTGAGGATATCATGAATGGGATTGCTTTTTTTTTTTTAAATTTCATTCTCAATACCTTTGTCATTGGTATATAGGAAGGAAGGTTACTAGTTTTTAAATTTTTATATTTATTTTACTTTATTTATATGGTTGTTTTGTTTGCATGTATGCATGTGCACCAGTTCATGCCTGGTACCCATAGAGGTCACAAGTAAGCATCAGACTCCCTAGAACTGGAGTTGTGAATGGTTGTGAGCCACCGCATGGGGGCTGGGAACTGAACTCTGAATCCCATGTCAGAACAGGTCATGACTGATGGATGAGCCACCTCTTGAGCCCAGGCTACCAGTTCTGTATGTTGATGATTTCTTGCCATTTTACTTCAAGTGTTTTCTGGCTGAGACTTCAGGGGCTGTTAGGTGCACAGTGTATCATCTGTGCATCGTCTACAAATGGAAGTACTTTGACTCTTCCCCTGTTTGTATCCCTTTTGTTATTAGATTTTTTTTATTAGATAAAAAATTTACATTTCAAATTCTATCCCCAAAGCGCCCTATACCCTCCGTCCACCCTGCTCTCCTACCCACCCACTCCTGCTCCCTGGCCCTGGCATGCCCCTGTACTGGGGCATATGGTCTTCACAAGACCAAGGGCCTCTCTTCCCACTGATGGCTGACTAGGCCATCCTTTGCTACATATGCAACTAGTACTGGTTAGTTCATATTGTTGTTCCACCTATAGGGTTGTGGACCCCTTTAGCTCCTTGGGTACTTTCTCTAGCTTCTTTATTAGGGGTCCTGTATTGCATCCAATAGATGGCTGTGAGCATCCTCTTCTGTATTTGCCAGTCATTGGCATGGCCTCATGAGAGAGAGAGAGAGAGAGAGAGAGAGAGAGAGAGAGAGAGAGAGAGAGAGAGAGCTATGTCAGGGTCCTGTCTGCAAAATCTTGCTGGCATATGCAATAGTGTCTGGGTTTGGTTGTATATGGGATGGATCCCCCGGTGGGGCAGTCTCTGGATGGTCTTTCCTTCTGTCTTAGCACCAAATTTTGTCCCTGTAACTCCTTTCATGGGTGTTTTGTTCACCATTCTAAGAAGGAGCGAAGTATCCACACTTTGGTCTTCCTTCTTCTTGAGTTTCATATGGTTTGAAAATTGTATCTTGGATATTCTAAGTTTCTGGGCTAATATCTGCTTATCAGTGAGTGCATATCATGTGTGTTCTTTTGTGATTGGGTTACCTGGTCAGGATGATATCCTCCAGATTCATCCATTTGCCTAAGAATTTCATGAATTCATTGTTTTTAATTGCAGAGTAGTACTCCATTGTGTGTATGATATTTTCTGTATCCGTTTCTCTGTTGAGGGACACCTGGGTTCTTTCCAGCTTCTGGCTTTTATAAATAAGGCTGCTATGAACATAGTGGAACATGTGTCCTTATTACAAGTTGGAACATATTCTGGGTATATGCCCAGGAGAGGAATTGGTGGATCTTCCTGTAGTACTATTTCAAAATTTCTGAGGAACTGCCAGACTGATTTCCAGAGTGGTTATACCAGCTTGCAATCCCACCAACAATGAAGGAGTGTTCCTCTTTCTCCACATCCTCGCCAGCATCTGCTGTCAGCTGAATTTTTGATCTTAGCTATTCTGACTGGTGTGAGGTGGAATCTCAGGGTTGTTTTGATTTGCATTTCCCTGATGATTAAAGATGTTTAACATTTTTTTAAGTGTTTCTCAGATATTCAGTATTCCTCAGTTGAGAATTTTTTGTTTGGCTCTGTACCCCATTTTTAAATAGTTATTTGATTTTCTGGAGTCCATCTTCTTGAGTTCTTTATATATATATTGGATATTAGTCCCCTATCTGATTTAGAATTGGTAAAGATCCTTTCCCAATCTGTTGGTGGCCTTTTTGTCTTATTGACAATGTCTTTTGACTTACAGAAGCTTTGCAATTTTATGAGGTCCCATTTGCCAATTCTTGATCTTACAGCACAAGCCATTGCTGTTCTGTTCAGGAAATTTCCCCCTTTGCCCATGTGCTTGAGGCTTTTCCCCCCTTTCTCCTCTATAAGTTTCAGTGTCTCTGGTTTTATGTGGGTTCCTTGATCCACTTATTTGCTCTTAGTACAAGGAGATAAGAATGGATCAATTTGCATTCTTCTACATGATAACTGCCAGTTGTGCCAGCACCATTTGTTGAAAATGTTGTCTTTTTTCCACTGGATGGTTTTAGCTCCCTTGTCAAAGATCAAGTGACCATGGGTGTGTGGGTTCATTTTTGGGTCTTCAATTCTATTCCATTGATCTACCTGTCTGTTGCTGTACCAGTACCTTGCAGTTTTTTTGTTTTTGTTTTTGTTTTTTGTTTTGTTTTGTTTTATCACAATTTCTCTGTAGTACAGCTTGAGGTCAGGTATGGTTATTCCACCAGCGGTTCTTTTATCATTGAGAAGAGTTTTTGCTATCCTTGTTTTTTTTGTTATTCCAGATGAATTTGCAAATTGCCCTTTATAATTAGGTGAAGAATTGAGTTGGAATTTTGATGGGAATTGCATTGAATTTGTAGATTGCTTTTGGCAAGATAGCCATTTTAACTATATTGATCCTGCCAATCCATGACCATGGGAGATTTTTCTATCTTCTGAGATCTTCTTTGATTTCTTTCTTCAGAGACTTGAAGTTCTTATCATACAGATCTTTCACCTCCTTAGTTAGAGTCACACCAAGATATTTTATATCATTTGTGACTATTGAGAAGGGTGTTGTTTCCCTAATTTCTTTCTCAGCCTGTTTATCCTTTGTGTAGAGAAAGGCCACTGATTTGTTTGAGTTAATTTTATATTCAGCTACTTCACTGAAACTGTTTATCAGGTTTAGGTGTTCTCTGGTGGAATTTTTAGGGTCACATATATACTACTATATCATCTGAAAATAGCGATATTTTGATTTCTTTCTTTCCATTTTGTATCCCCTTGACCTCCTTTTGTTGTCGAATTACTCTGGCTTGGACTTCGAGTACTATATTGACTAGGTAGGGAGAAAGTGGGCAGCCTTGTCTAGTCCCTGATTTTAGTGGGATTGCTTCCAGCTTCTCTTCATTTAGTTTGTTGTTGGCTATTGGTTTGCTGTATATTGCTTTTATTATGTTTAGGTATGGGCCTTGAACTTCTGATCTTTCCAATTCTTTTATCATGAATGGGTGTTGGATTTTGTCAAATGCTTTCTCAGCATCTAATGAGATGATCATGTGGTTTTTGTTTTTGAGTTTGTTTACATGTGGATTACATTGATGGATTTCCATATATCAAACCATCCCTGCATCCTTGAAATGAAGCCTACTTGATCATGATGTATGATCATTTTGATGTGTTCTTGGATTTGGTTAGCAAGAATTTTATCGAGTATTTTTGCATCAATATTCATAGGGAAAATTGGTCTAAAGTTCTCTTTCTTTGTTGGGTCTTTGTGTGGTTTAGGTATCAGAGTAATTGTGGCTTCATAGAATGAATTGTGTAGAGTGGCTTCTGTTTCTATTTTGTGGAATAGTTTGAGAAGAGTTGGATTTAGGTATTCTTTGAAGGTCTGATGGAACTCTGCACTAAACCCATCTGGTCCTGGGCTTTTTTTGGTTGGGAGACTATTGATGACTGCTTCTATTGGAACTGTTTAGGTCATCAATCTGATCCTGATTTAACTTTGGTACCTGATATCTGAAAAGAAATTTGTCCATTTCATCCAAGTTATCCAGTTTGTTGAGTATAGCCTTTTGTAGTAGGATCTGATGATGTTTTGGATTTCCTCAAGTCCTGTTGTTATGTCTCCCTTTAAATTTCTGATTTTGTTAATTAGGATACTGTCCCTGTGCCCTCTAGTGAGTCTGGCTAAGGGTTTCTCTATCTTGTTGATTTTCTAAAAGAACCAGCTCCTGGTTTGGTTGATTCTTTGAATAGTTCTTTTTGTTTCCTCTTGGTTGATTTCAGTCCTGAGTTTATTTCCTGCTGTTTACTCCTCTTGGGTGAATATGCTTCCTTTTGTTTCTGAGCTTTTAGGTATGCTGTCAAGTTGCTAGTATATGCTCTCTCCAGTTTCTTTTTGGAGGCACTCAGATCTATGAATTTTCCTCTTAGGAATGCTTTTATTGTGTCCCATAAGTGTGAGTATGTTGTGGCTTCATTTTCATTAAACTCTAAAAAGTCTTTAATTTTTTTCTTAATTTCTTCCTTGACCAAGGTATCATTGAGTAGAGTGCTCTTCGGGTTCCACATGAATGTTGGCTTTCTATTATTTATGTTGTTATTGAGGATCAGCCTTAATCAGTGTTGATCTGATAGGATGCATGGGATAATTTCAATATTTTTGTATCTGTTGAGGCCTGTTTTGTGACCATTATAAGGTCAGTTTTGGAGAAGGTGCCATGAGGTTCTGAGATAAGGTATATCCTTTTTTTAGGATAAAATGTTCTGTAGATATCTGTGAAATGTATTTGTTTCATCACTTCTGTTAGTTTCAATGTGTCTCTGTTTAGTTTCTGTTTCCAGGATCTGTCCATTGATGAGAGAGGAGTGTTGAAATCTCCCACTATTATTGTGTGAGGTGCAATATGTGCTTTGAGCTATACTATAGTTTCTTTAATGAATGTGGATATCCTTGCATTTGGAGCATAGATATTCAGAATTGAGAGTACATCTTGGAAGATTTTGCCTTTGATAAGTATGAAGTGCCCCTCCTTGTCTTTTTTGATAACTTTGGGCTGGAAGTTGATTTTATTTGATATTAGAATGGCTACTCCAGCTTGTTTCTTTGAACCATTTGCTTGGAAAAAATTTTTTCCAGCCTTTTACTCTGAGGTAGTGTCTTTTTCCTTGAGGTGGTTTTCTTATAAGCAGCAAAAAGTTGGGTCCTATTTATGTAGCCAGTCTGTTAGTCTATGTCTTTTTATTGGGGGAATTGAGTCCATTGACATTAAGATATATTAAGGTAAAGTAATTGTTGCTTCCTGTTATTTTTGTTGTTAGAGTTGGGATTCTGTTCTTGCAGCTGTCTTCTTTTAGGTTTGTTGAAGGATTACTTGCTTGCTTTTTCTAGGTTGTAATTTCTGTCCTTGTGTTGGTTTTTCCCTTTATTATCCTTTGAAGTTCTGGATTCACAGAAAGATATTGTGTGAATTTGGTTTTGTCACGGAATACTTTGGTTTCTCCATCTATGGAATTTGGGAGTTTTGCTGGGAATAGTAGTTTGGGCTGGCTCTTAGGGTCTGTATGACATCTGCCCAGGATCTTCTAGATTTTATAATCTCTAGTGAGAAGTCTGGTGTAATTCTAATAGGTCTGCCTTTATATGTTATTTGACCTTTTTCCCTTACTGCTTTTAGTATTCTATCTTTATTTAGTGCATTTGTTGTTTTGATTATTATGTGTCCGGAGGAATTTCTTTTCTGGTCTAATCTATTTGGAGTTCTGTAGGCTTCTTGTATGTTCATGGGCATCTCTTTCTTTAGGTTAGTGAAATTTTCTTCTATAATTTTGTTGAAGATATTTACTGTCCCTTTAAGTTTAAAATCTTCATTCTCATCTATACCTATTATCCTTAGGTTTGTTCTTCTCATTGTGTCCTGGATTTCCTGGATGTTTTGGGCTAGGGTAATTTTTGCATTTTGAATTTTATTTGATTGTTTTGTCAATGTTTTGGGTGGTATCTTCTGCACCTGAGATTCTCTTTTCCATCTTTTGTATTCTGTTGCTGATGCTCGCATCTATGGTTCCTGATTTCTTACCTAGGTTTTCTATCTCAGATTTGTCTCCCTTTGGGCTTTTTTTTTTCTTCATTGTTTCTACTTCCATTTTTAGATCCTGGATGGTTTTGTTTAGTTCCATAACGTGTTTGTTTGTGTTTTCCTGTAATTCCTTAAGGAATTTGTGTGTGTGTGTGTGTGTTTCCTCTTTAAGGACTTCTACCTGTTTGGCAGTGTTTTCTTGGTATTCCTTGTGGGATTTTGTGTTTCCCCTTTAAGGGCTTCTACCTGTTTAGCAGTGTTCTCCTGTATCTCTTTAAGTGAATTATTAATGCCCTTATTAAAATCCCCTACCAGCATCATGACATATGATTTTAAATCTGAATCTTGCTTTTCGGGTGTGTTTTGGGTATCCAGGACTCTCTGTGGTGGGTGTACTGAGTTCTGATGATGCCAAGTGGTCTTGTTTTTGTTATTATATATCATTCAGTTATTTCACCTGTTCTCAAGCTCAGATATGCTGGCCTCTCCTTGAGCCATGTTATTGGTGAGACTGTTCACAGAGCTTTGAATTTATTCATGTTTTTATCTTCACATTTCACTATTTTCCTTCAGTACTTCTCTTTGTTGAATTGCCCTGTCATGTCCTCTATCACCTTTCTTACTTCATCCAGCTTTTTGTATTCTCAATCAGATTGTTTTTTTTTCTTTGATTTCTTGAAACATATTTAAATAGTTCTTTGATTTCATCTAACCCTTTTATGTGGTATTATAGTAGGTTAGTAATATTTGAGGAGTTATGTTAACTTGTGTTTTGCATATTACTATTTTGGTATTTTTTCATCATTTTTTGTTGTTGTTAATTTGAATTTTAAAGAAATCAGTTGTATTCTTTCAGTCAAAACAGTAGTAGTCGTCAAGTGGTGGTTGGATGTGGTAGAGTTGAGGGAGTATTTTAAAATGTAGTTTCTTAGTCTAAGGGCTCAGGGTGACTGGCATGAACTCTATATTATTTTCTAAGTAGAATATTAATTGTATGGCACCGATAGGGAAATTGGCCCAGAGACCTGCCTCCATGCCAAATGGTAGCTTGGGTAAGTGGAGGACACCCAGAGGCTGGCCCATTGCCACAGTCACGGGTGGGCTTTCAGCACACAGAAGCCTGCCTTAAGCCATACCACAAGGTGCAGACAGGCAGAGGACACCCAAAGGCCCGCCTGCCATCAGGCTATGCAGAGGAGGCCTGCCAGCTGTGTGGCCCATCTGCAACAAGAGCCATTCTAATATGCAAGTATGTGGTGGACAGATGGGAGAGAAAGAGACTAATAACAGTTGGAGCACTATGAAGAGAGGTGGAATTGGAGATGTGAGGGTGAGAGGAACAGCCCAACATCTACCCCATCTATGAACTGTTGGAGCGTGTGAAAGGGTTGGTACTATAGATCCAAAGTTTCAGGATCTCCATGGCACAGGGCAACAACAGGATGTCCAAGAGGAGGCCTGGTGAGGATCCAGTATTGATAGTGTTGCAGAAGCCAGAGGCCCCTTACCAGACCAATGAACATTTGTAAGCAACGATGTGTTAACAGAAGGGTATACTGTGGAACACACTGTGACATAATACAGCTTTCATAGTGAGATGTTTTCTATGCCTTATTTTATTTTTTTATTATTTTTGTTTTTTATTTTCTTTTGTGAGGGAGTTTGCAAGGGAAGAGAACAGATATGAAGGGATGGGGAGGTGAGTGGGACCAAGGTGCAAGATGTGAAATGAAGAATCAACACAAGGTTTTTTTTATAAAAGAATATAACTTTTAAGAACAACTACAACTGCTTATTTTATATAATGGTTATTTGTCTGGGACTTCAACTAATTGGAAGCTGGTACTATAGAATTGGTAATTTTAGGAGGACTTTGGTTGCTCTGGCTTCTCATATTTCTTGTCTTTCTGCATTAGGCCTTGTATCTCTAGGATTTGATCATGGGTTATGTTTATTAAAAATTCAATATTTTTGAATGAAAATATTTTTAATGATCAAATGATGATAAGTGATAATATGGTTGCGGCACCTTTTCATTCTCTGGTTTGGGGTGAGCTCACATGCTCAGCACATCGGGTTCAGCCCCATGTACTTCCAGTGCTAGAGTACCAACTGCAGAAGCAGCCATGACTGATGCTTAAGTCCATTATGAAAACACTATAGTGCTCATTTTAAAGTAATTGCTTTTTCAATTCCATTTGTGAAAGAAAGGCACATATATAGTGCTGTGTACACTGAGAGACTTGCTGTTAAAGGTACAGATATGAAGAAAGAGCAATGCTTGTGCTTAGGATTAGGCACTAAGAAAAAAACGGGAGGGAAAAGTAAATACAAGGGAAGAACTGTGAAACAAGGAGAGGACATAAGCTGAGCAAAGAGGGAGTGGTAAAGGAGAGTGAGAGCGAGCGAGAGAGAGAGAGAGAGAGAGAGAGAGAGAGAGAGAGGGGGGGGGGAGGGAGGGAGGGAGGGAGAGAGAGAGAGAGAGAGAGAGAGAGGGAGGGAGGGAGAGAGAGAGAGAGAGAGAGAGAGAGAGAGAGAGAGAGAGAGATTGTCCAATAAACTGACATTAAATATTCAATCAAAGTAGTGTCAAAGTGAATAGCTCCCCTGGGTTCAGGCTCTGTGGCAGTCTGTTTGCCTGGCTCTGTCTTGGCAGTTCTCTGCAGGGTCAATAGGTCCCTCTGGGTGGTGTATTGTGGGCCCATCTATCTAGACTACAGCTTGGACCAGATAGTCTGAATATTACATGGGTCAGAGTCAAAATTGCTCTGCTTCACTGAAGGTCTGCAGGCTGTTTAGAGTAAATTCCCTTGACCTATGACTTTCTAGAATGTATGAAGTTTTGCCTCTAGGGTTGACAAGCCATGAACTCCACAGGGGTCTTTTTTAAAAGGCCTTTTGCCATTGCTCTGTTAGGATAGTAAATGCAGGGGAGAGAAGATTTCCCTAACCTTCATCTCCCTCTGTAGGTGCACTTGCCTTGGGCAGCTTTTGTCTCCTCTCTCCCCATCCTGTTAATTGAATGACAGTGCAAAGTTTCTCAGTCTTCTTGTTTTAAGCTGTGGTTGTCACACTCTCCAGTTGGACTGCTTTTGCTGGGAGGAGAGCATTCCCAAAGAGCTAACTACTCTAAGGAACTCTCTCTCCTTCTGTTTCATTATGAAGTTTCCTATTTTACTTTGTTACAGAAACTAGCATGTCTCCACCATCACCCACCTCCTAGGACATCTGTACTCCAGATACCTCAGATTACTCCTGAGACCAGCAGTCTGTGAGTGGCTGTCATCCACCATCTTCTGGAAGCCTGGCTTGTATGTTCATGTTTTTATAGTGTCTGCTTCAGAATATACTAATTTAATTTTCATAAAATAAAGCTTATCAGTTCTTGGTATCATACCTAAAGCATGATTACTAAACTCAAGGCCATTTAAGTTTGCAAGAATGCACTCACATGTGCATGTGTGCGATCACACTTGGACGGGGACACACACACACACACACACACACACACACACACACACACGAAAAACAGTGATCAGTTTTGGCTCTTTCTCATATGATCTGTGTCCTTTTTCTTGTGACAGTGTACTGAGAGTTCAGTCTCTCACTGAGCCTGGAGCTTATTGATTCATCTGGACTGGTTGGCTAGCAAACCCCAGGTATCCTTCTGTTTCTACACCCTCAGTTAATTGTGAGCCACTGGGTGTGACTTTTGTGTGGGCTCTGGCAACTAAGGTCTTCAAACTTGTGCAGCATATTACCAACTGAGCCAGCCACTTCAATGCCTGTTTTAGGAACTTCATAGTTCTGCATTTTACAGTAAATTTTTGTAAAGGTTATAATGTCTGTGTCTAGAGACTCATTGTCTTTTTTTTCCATGTGAATATCTGTTTGTTTCAAACCACTTTTAAGGTGTTGTTTGTTTTGTTTATTGTATTACTTTTGGTCCTTTGTCAAAGAATTATTGACTTTATAAGATGAATCTAGGGACAGTCCCACAGTCCCCACAGGAGTCTCCACTCCCAGGTGCTCTAGCATGCCCAGGATCTTAGGCTCATCGGTGAGTAGAACACAACATCTGTTCCAAAACCACTGGGAGTAACTGGGACCATCAGGATCCAGGGATGCAGGAACCCTGCTTGACCAGTGGCTCAGGTTCCTTCCAATCAGCGCTGGTCTACCTTGGGTATAGATGCTGTGGACAGTCCCACAGTCCCCAGAGGAGTTTCCATTCCCAGGCACTCTAGCATGCCCAGGATCTTAGGATCCCAGGATCCTAGGAGTTTGGTCATACCAGGATCTCAGGGTCTCAGAGGAAGCTTGACTCCCAGGATATCTGACACACCCAGAATCTCAGGATCACAGAGAAAGCTGGACTCTGAGGAGTTCTGACTTAACCAGGATTATATGAAGGAAGAGTTCTAATCAGATATATTGAGGGCAGGGAACACTTGAGACAATCAGATGGCAAGAGGCAAGCATAAGAACAGAAGCAGCAGAGACCAAGAAGGACATAAATAATTCCCTTAAAGAAATGCAGGAGAACACAGGTAAACAGGCAGAAACACAAAAATCCCTTAAAGAATTACAGGAAAAGACAAACAGGTGAAGAAATTAAACAAAACTATTCAGGATATAAAAATGGAAATTGAAACAAAGAAATCACAAAGGGAGACAACCCTGTTGAGATAGAAAACCTAGGAAAGAAGTCAGGAATCATATATACAAGTATCAGCAACAGAATACAAGACATAGAAGAGAGAATCTCAGGTGCAAAAGATACCATAGAGAACATTGACAAAACAATCAAAGAAAATGCAAAATGCAAAAAGATCCTAACCAAAAACATCTAAGAAATCCAGGACACAAGAAGACCAAACCTAAGGATAATAGGTATAGAAGAGAGTCAAGATTTTCAACTTAAAGTGCCAGTAAATATCTTCCGCAAAATTATAGAAAAAAAAAAACAACTTCCCTAACAGAAAGAAAGAGATGCCCATGAACATACAAGAAGCCTACAGAACTCCAAATAGTTTGGACCAGAAAAGAAATTCTTCATGTCACATAATACCAGTTACATCAGGATCAGATTAATGATCTAAACAGTTTCATATCCCTTAAAGAAATAGAAACAGTCATTAATAGTCTCCCAACCAAAATAAGCCCAGGTTTAGTGCAGAGTTCTATCAGACTTTCAAAGAAGACCTAATACCAACACTCCTCAAACTATTCCACAAAATAGAAACAGAAAGCACTCTACCCAATTCATTCTATGAAGCCACAATTACTTTGATACCTAAACTACACAAAGACCCAAAAAAGAAAGAGAGAACTTCAGACCAATTTTCCTTATGAATATCGATGCAAAAATACTCCATAAAATTCTCTCAAACCAAATCCAAGAACACATTAAAATGGTCATCTATCATGATCAAGTAGGCTTCATCCTAGGCATGCAGGGATGGTTTTATATACGGAAATCCACCAATGTAATCCACTAAATAAAAAAAAAATCTCAAAGAAAAAATGACATGATCATCTCATTAGATGCTGAGAAAACATTTGAAAAATCCAACACCCCTTCATTATAAAAATCTTGGAGAGATAAGGAATTCAAGGCCCATATCTAAACACAGTAAAAGCAATATACAGCAAACCAGCAGCCAACATCAAACTAAATGGAGAGAAACTTGAAGCAATCCCACTAAAATCAGGGACTAGACAAGGCTGCCCACTTTCTCCCTACCTAGTCAATATAGTACTTGAATACTGTATAGTCCTAGGCAGAGCAATTAGACAACAAAAGGAGGTCAAAGGGAAACAAATTGGGAAGGAAGAAGTCAAAATATCCCTATTTGTAAATAATATGTTAGTATACTTAAATGACCCCCCAAATTCCACCAGAGGACTCCTAAACCTGATAAACAACTTCAGCAAAGTAACTGGATATAAAATTAACTCAAATCAGTGGCCTTCCTCTACACAAAGGATAACCAGGCTGAGAAACAAATTAGGAAAACAACACCCTTCACAATAGTCACAAATAATAATAAATACCTTGGTGTGATTCTAACTAAGGAAGTGAAAGATCTGTATGATAAGAGGTTCAAGTCTCTGAAGAAAGAAAACAAAGATCTCAGAAGATGGAAAGATCTCCCATGCTCATAGATTGGAAGGATTAATATAGTAAAAATAGCCATCTTGCTGAAGGTAATCTACAGATTCAATGCAATCCCCATCAATATTCTAACTCAATTCTTCACAGAATTAAAAAAGAGCAATTTGCAAATTCATCTGGGATAACAAAAAAACCTAGGAAAGTGAAAACTATTCTCAACAATAAAAGAACTTCTGGTGGAATGCACCATGCCTGACCTTAAGCTGTACTATACAGCAATTGTGATTAAAAAAAAAAAAAAGCTGTATGGTATTGGTACAGTGACAGGCAGGTAGATAAATGGAACAGAATTGAAGACCCAGAAATGAACCCACACACCTATGGTCACTTGATATTTGACAATGGAGCTAAAACCATCCAGTGGAAAAAAGACAGCATTTTCAACAAATAATACTGGCTCAACTGGCAGTCAGCATCTAGAAGAGTGCAAATCGATCCATTCTTTTCTCCTTGACCAAAGCTCAAGTCCAGGTGGATCAAGGGCCTCCACATAAAACCAGATACACTGAAACTTATAGAGGAGAAAGTGGGGAAGAGCCTCAAGCACATGGGCATAGGGGAAAAATTCCTGAACAGAACACAATGGCTTGTGCTGTAAGCTCAAGAATCGACATTTGGGACCTCATAAAATTGCAAAGCTTCTGTAAGGCAAAGGGCACTGTCAAGAAGACAAAAAGGCCACCAACATATTGGGAAAAATTTTTACCAATCCTACATCTGATAGAGGGCTACTATCCAATATATACAAAGAAATCAAGAAGTTAGACTCCAGAGAACCAAATAACCCTATTAAAAATGGGGTACAGAGCTAAAGAAAGAATTTTCAACTGAGGAATACTGAATGGCTACGAAGCACCTAAAGAAATGTTCAACATCCTTAGTCATCAGGGAAATACAAATAAAAACAACCCTGAGATTCCAGCTCACATCAGTCAGAATGGCTAAGATCAAAAACTCAGGTGACAACAGATGCTGGTGAGGATGTGGAGAAAGAGAAACACTCCTCCATTGCTGGTGGGATTGCAAGCTTGTACAACCACTCTGGAAATCAGTTTGGCAGTTCCTCAGAAAACTGCACATAGCACTACTTGAGGACCCAGCAATACCACTCCTGGGCATATACCCAGAACATGCTCCAACATGTATTAAGGACACGTGCTCCACTATGTTCATAGCAGCCTTATTTATAATAGACAGAAGCTGGAAACAACCCAGATGTCCCTCAACAGAGGAGTGGATACAGAAAATGTGGTACATTAACACAGTGGAGTACTACTCATCTATTAAAAACAATGGATTTATGAAATTCTTAGGCAAATGGATGGATCTGGAGGGTATCATCCTAAGTTAGGTAATCTAATCACAAAAGAACACACATGATATGCACTCACTGATAAGTGGATATTAGCTCAGAAGCTTTGAATACCTAAGATACAATTCACAAACCACATGGAACTCAAGAAGAAGGAAGACCAAATTGTGGATACTTTGATCTTTCTTAGAAAAGGGAACAAAATACCCATGGAAGGAGTTACAGCAACAAAGTGTGGAGCAGAAACTGAAAAAAATGGCCATCCAGAGACTGTCCCACCTGAGGTTCCATCACCAAACCCAGACTCTATTGTGGATGTCAACAAGTGCTTGCTGACTGCAGCCTGATATAGCTGTCTCCTGAGAGGCTCTGCCAGTGCCTGACAAATATAGAGGTGGATGCTCACAGTCATCCATTGGATGTAGCACAGAGTCTCCAATGAAGGAGCTAGAGAAAGGACCCAAGGAGTTGAAGGGGTTTGTATTCTCATAGGAGGAACAACAATATGAACTAACCGGTACTCTCAGAGCTCCCTGAGACTAAACCACCAACCAAAAAGTATACACGGTGGGACTCATTGCTCCAGCTGCATATGTAGCAGAGGATGGCCTAGTCAGTTATGGATGGGAAGAGAGGTCCTTGGTCCTGTGAAGGCTCTATGCCCCAGTGTATGGGAATGCCAGGGCCAGGAAGCAGAAGTGGGTGGATTGGTGAGCAGGGAGAGGGGGAAGGGCATAGAGGGAGGGGGTTTTTGACTGTGAAACCAGGAAAGGGGATAACATCTGAAATATTAATAAAGAAAATATCTAAAATAGAAAGAAGAATATCTACATAGCTATCAACCTAAAAAAATAATCTATTTGTGCTCCATTAATTTATTTGCTTCTTCCATCACTAATACCAGGATGTTCTCATTGTAGGGGCTTTATGTTCGGTCCCGAATTTGAGTAGTGATCATTTCAGCTTCTCTTCAGTGTTGCATAGACAGGTAGGCTCTTTTGCCTGTTGTGGTTTGACTATGCCTACCCCAGGGAGTGGCACTATTGGAAGGTGTAGCTTTGTTGAAGGAAGTGTGTCACTGTGGAGGTGGGCTTGAGACCCTCTTCCTAGCCATATGGGATCCAGTTTACTTCTGGTTTCCTTTGGATGAAGATGTAGTACTCAGCTCCTCCAATGCTGTGCCTGCCTGGAGGCTGTCATGTGTGAGAATGGACTGAATCTCTGAACCTGGAAGCCTGCCCCAGTTAAATGTTGTCCTTTATAATTGTTGTCTTGGCTGGAGAGATGGCTTACCTGTTAAAGGGTAGGCTCACAACCAAAAATATGAGTTGCCTTGGTCATGGTGTCTGTTCACAGCAGTAAAACCCTAACTAAGACACCGTGTAAGCATTAGAATCATTTGGTAATCCCTGTAAATAAACTGAAGTTGTGATGGGAATTGACTCTGCGGTTTAAGTTGGGAAGAACTTATCTCTGGAGAGTTGTAAGTCTCCTTAACCACAAATATGTGGTGTTTTTATATTTACTTGGTTCTTGATCAGAGTCTTATACTTTTCATTGTATTCTTACAACTTTGTTAGGTCTATACTTAAGCATTTTATTTTTGGGAGTGTGCACATATTGTTTTTGTTTGTGTGCATGTATGTGTGTATTGTTGAGGATTGACGAAGACCTTGTGCATGCTATGCAAGCATCACCATTGAACAATATCCCCAACATTAAGGATGTGTTTTTAACTTCATACTCTATTTGCTTTGTGTTGTAATACAGGAAACTGATTGACTTTCATTAACTTTGCATCTTGCAATCTTGCTATAGTTGATTTTAAGCTACAGATATTTTCTTGTTCTTTCTGGAAGGGAGCTAGAGAGATGGCTCAGTGGTTAAGAGCACTGACTGAATCAGGAAAGGTGATAATATTTGAAATGTAAATAAAGAAAATATTCAACAAAAAAAGAAATAACATACAAAACAATTCTTTCTGGAATTCTTCCATGAATTTAAAAATGCTAATGGATAATTATATAACTAAGGTTATACCTCTAAATTGTTAAAATGTAAGAGTAGTCTTAGCAAAATGTTCTTCCTTCCTCCCTTCCTTCCTTCCTTCCTTCCTTCTTCCTTCCTTCCTTCCTTCCTTCCTCTCTCTCTTCTTTTGTTCGTTCCTTATTTATTTTGAGTTATTTCAAGAAAGTAGATCTCAATGAATTTATTTCATCATCAAAATTATATATTTTAAAATTATGATAAATTAAATACAACATATAATTTTCTGTGTTCAGTCATTCTAAGTGGGTGGCTCAGTAGGTTAAGTATATGGACTTTGTCATGAAATTAATCTCTAGAATATTTTAATCATGAACATCTAATCTCTATGTGCACTTAAGTAGGTACTAGTTCTCCCTTCCACCATGACAACCACAGATCTACTTTCCATGTCTATGAATTTGATTCCTCTTGATACCTCTATTCAGTGGAATGATACTCTTGTCTTTTTGTGACTGGTATATTTCTCTTAGCACCATGTCTTCAACGTCAATCCATCTGTGTTGTAGCATATGTCAGAACTGCCTTTTTTTAAAAGGCTGAATATCCCAATACATATGTATATACACCACATTTTGTTTATCCATTCATCTGTTGGTGGACATTTGGGCTTTTCTACCTTTTCACAGTTCAAATAATACTGCTCTTGGTATGGAAGTGTAGATACTTGTTGGAGTTCTTCCTTTGAGTTTGCTTGGGCATGTGTGGAAAGTGGTAATGATAGATCATACAGTAATTCTATTTGAAGTTGTTTTAGGAACTATCATGCTGTTTACAAATGGCTGCACCATAACCATCTATTTACCATGTCCACTTCTAGGATAGTGGGCAATGGTCCCCATATATCTTGCCAACATTGTTTTGTTCTTATTTTTTTTTTTCCATTTTTTATTAGGTATTTAGCTCATTTACATTTCCAATGCTATACCAAAAGTCCCCCTTACCCACCCACCCCCACTCCCCTACCCACCCACTCCCCCCCTTTGGCCCTGGCGTTCCCCTGTACCGGGGCACACAAAGTCTGCGTGTCCAATGGGCCTCTCTTTCCAGTGATGGCCGACTAGGCCATCTTTTGATACATATGCAGCTAGAGTCAAGAGCTCAGGGGTACTGGTTAGTTCATAGTGTTGTTCCACCTATAGGGTTGAAGATCCCTTTAGCTCCTTGGGTACTTTCTCTAGCTCCTCCATTGGGAGCCCTGTGATCCATCCATTAGCTGACTGTGAGCATCCACTTCTGTGTTTGCTAGGCCCCGGCATAGTCTCACAAGAGACAGCTACATCTGGGTCCTTTCGATAAAATCTTGCTAGTATATGCAATGGTGTCAGCGTTTGGATGCTGATTATGGGGTGGATCCCTGGATATGGCAGTCTCTACATGGTCCATCCTTTCATCTCAGCTCCAAACTTTGTTTCTGTAACTCCTTCCATGGGTGTTTTGTTCCCACTTCTAAGGAGGGGCATAGTGTCCACACTTCAGTCTTCATTTTTCTTGAGTTTCATGTGTTTAGGAAATTGTATCTTATATCGTGGGTATCCTAGGTTTTGGGCTAGTATCCACTTATCAGTGAGTACATATTGTGTGAGTTCCTTTGTGATTGTGTTACCTCACTCAGGATGATGCTCTCCAGGTCCATCCATTTGGCTAGGAATTTCATAAATTCATTCTTTTTAATAGCTGAGTAGTACTCCATTGTGTAGATGTACCACATTTTCTGTATCCATTCCTCTGTTGAGGGGCATCTGGGTTCTTTCCAGTTTCTGGCTATTATAAATAAGGCTGCTATGAACATAGTGGAGCATGTGTCCTTCTTACCAGTTGGGACTTCTTCTGGATATATGCCCAGGAGAGGTATTGCTGGATCCTCCGGTAGTACTATGTCCAATTTTCTGAGGAACCGCCAGACTGATTTCCAGAGTGGTTGTACAAGCCTGCAATTCCACCAACAATGGAGGAGTGTTCCTCTTTCTCCACATCCTCGCCAGCATCTGCTGTCACCTGAATTTTTGATCTTAGCCATTCTCACTGGTGTGAGGTGGAATCTCAGGGTTGTTTTGATTTGCATTTCCCTGATGATTAAGGATGTTGAACATTTTTTCAGGTGCTTCTCTGCCATTCGGTATTCCTCAGGTGAGAATTCTTTGTTCAGTTCTGAGCCCCATTTTTTAAGGGGGTTATTTGATTTTCTGAGGTCCACCTTCTTGAGTTCTTTATATATGTTGGATATTAGTCCCCTATCTGATTTAGGATAGGTAAAGATCCTTTCCCAGTCTGTTGGTGGTCTTTTTGTCTTATAGACAGTGTCTTTTGCCTTGCAGAAACTTTGGAGTTTCATTAGGTCCCATTTGTCAATTCTCGATCTTACAGCACAAGCCATTGCTGTTCTGTTCAGGAATTTTTCCCCTGTGCCCATATCTTCAAGGCTTTTCCCCACTTTCTCCTCTATAAGTTTCAGTGTCTCTGGTTTTATGTGAAGTTCCTTGATCCACTTAGATTTGACCTTAGTACAAGGAGATAAGTATGGATCGATTCGCATTCTTCTACATGATAACAACCAGTTGTGCCAGCACCAATTGTTGAAAATGCTGTCTTTCTTCCACTGGATGGTTTTGGCTCCCTTGTCGAAGATCAAGTGACCATAGGTGTGTGGGTTCATTTCTGGGTCTTCAATTCTATTCCATTGGTCCACTTGTCTGTCTCTATACCAGTACCATGCAGTTTTTATCACAATTGCTCTGTAGTAAAGCTTTAGGTCAGGCATGGTGATTCCACCAGAGGTTCTTTTATCCTTGAGAAGAGTTTTTGCTATCCTCGGTTTTTTGTTATTCCAGATGAATTTGCAAATTGCTCCTTCTAATTCGTTGAAGAATTGAGTTGGAATTTTAATGGGGATTGCATTGAATCTGTAGATTGCTTTTGGCAAGATAGCCATTTTTACAATGTTGGTCCTGCCAATCCATGAGCATGGGAGATCTTTCCATCTTCTGAGATCTTCTTTAATTTCTTTCTTCAGGGACTTGAAGTTTTTATCATACAGATCTTTCACTTCCTTCGTTAGAGTCACGCCGAGATATTTTATATTATTTGTGGCTATTGAGAAGGGTGTTGTTTCCCTAATTTCTTTCTCAGCCTGTTTATTCTTTGTGTAGAGAAAGGCCATTGACTTGTTTGAGTTAATTTTATATCCAGCTACTTCACCGAAGCTGTTTATCAGGTTTAGGAGTTCTCTGTTGGAATTTTTAGGGTCACTTATATATACTATCATATCATCTGCAAAAAGTGATATTTTGACTTCCTCTTTTCCAATTTGTATCCCCTTGATCTCCTTTTGTTGTCGAATTGCTCTGGCTAATACTTCAAGTACTATGTTGAAAAGGTAGGGAGAAAGTGGGCAGCCTTGTCTAGTCCCTGATTTTAGTGGGATTGCTTCCAGCTTCTCTCCATTTACTTTGATGTTGGCTACTGGTTTGCTGTAGATTGCTTTTATCATGTTTAGGTATTGGCCTTGAATTCCTGATCTTTCCAGAACTTTTATCATGAATGGGTGTTGGATCTTGTCAAATGCTTTTTCTGCATCTAACGAGATGATCATGTGGTTTTTGTCTTTGAGTTTGTTTATATAATGGATTACATTGATGGATTTTCGTATATTAAACCATCCCTGCATCCCTGGAATAAAACCTACTTGGTCAGGATGGATGATTGCTTTAATGTGTTCTTGGATTCGGTTAGCGAGAATTTTATTAAGGATTTTTGCATCGATGTTCATAAGAGAAATTGGTCTGAAGTTCTCTATCTTTGTTGGATCTTTCTGTGGTTTAGGTATCAGAGTAATAGTGGCTTCATAAAATGAGTTGGGTAGAATACCTTCTACTTCTATCTTGTGAAAAAGTTTGTGCAGAACTGGAGTTAGATCTTCTTTGAAGGTCTGATAGAACTCTGCACTAAACCCGTCTGGTCCTGGGCTTTTTTTGGCTGGGAGACTATTAATAACTGCTTCTATTTCTTTAGGGGATATGGGACTGTTTAGAAGGTCAACTTGATCCTGATTCAACTTTGGTACCTGGTATCTGTCCAGAAATTTGTCCATTTCGTCCAGGTTTTCCAGTTTTGTTGAGTATAGCCTTTTGTAGAAGGATCTGATGGTGTTTTGGATTTCTTCAGGATCTGTTGTTATGTCTCCCTTTTCATTTCTGATTTTGTTAATTAGGATTTTGTCCCTGTGCCCTTTAGTGAGTCTAGCTAAGGGTTTATCTATCTTGTTGATTTTCTCAAAGAACCAACTCCTCGTTTGGTTAATTCTTTGAATAGTTCTTCTTGTTTCCACTTGGTTGATTTCACCCCTGAGTTTGATTATTTCCTGCCGTCTACTCCTCTTGGGTGAATTTGCTTCCTTTTTTTCTAGAGCTTTTAGATGTGTTGTCAAGCTGCTAGTATGTGCTCTCTCCCGTTTTTTCTTGAAGGCACTCATAGCTATGAGTTTCCCTCTTAGAAATGCTTTCATTGTGTCCCAAAGGTTTGGGTACGTTGTGGCTTCATTTTCATTAAACTCTAAAAAGTCTTTAATTTCTTTCTTTATTCCTTCCTTGACCAAGGTATCATTGAGAAGAGTGTTGTTCAGTTTCCATGTGAATGTTGGCTTTCTGTTATTTATTTTGTTATTGAAGATCAGCCTTAGTGCATGGTGATCTGATAGGATACATGGGACAATTTCAATATTTTTGAATCTGTTGAGGCCTGATTTGTGACCTATTATGTGGTCAATTTTGGAGAAGGTACCATGAGGTGCTGAAAAGAAGGTATATCCTTTTGTTTTAGGGAAAAATGTTCTGTAGATATCTGTCAGATCCATTTGTTTCATCACTTCTGTTAGTTTCAGTGTGTCCCTGTTTAGTTTCTGTTTCCATGATCTGTCCATTGGTGAAAGTGGTGTGTTGAAGTCTCCCACTATTATTGTGTGAGGCGCAATGTGTGCTTTGAGCTTTACTAAAGTTTCTTTAGTGAATGTGGCTGCTCTTGTATTTGGAGCATAGATATTCAGAATTGAGAGTTCCTCTTGGAGGATTTTACCTTTGATGAGAATGAAGTGTCCCTCCTTGTCTTTTTTGATGACTTTGGGTTGGAAGTCAATCTTATCAGATATTAGGATGGCTACTCCTGCTTGTTTCTTCATACCATTTGCTTGGAAAATTGTTTTCCAGCCTTTCATTCTGAGGTAGTGTCTATCTTTTTCTCTGAGATGAGTTTCCTGTAAGCAGCAAAATGTTGGGTCTTGTTTGTGTAGCCAGTTTGTTAGTCTATGTCTTTTTATTGGCGAGTTGAGACCATTGATGTTAAGAGATATTAAGGAAAAGTAATTGTTGCTTCCTGTTATTTTAGTTGTTAAAGGTGGCATTCTGTTCTTGTGGCTGTCTTCTTTTAGGTTTGTTGAGGGATTACCTTCTTGTTTTTTCTAGGGCGTTGTTCCCGTTCTTGTATTGGTTTTTTTCTGTTATTATCCTTTGAAGGGCTGGATTCGTGGAGAGATAATGCGTGAATTTGGTTTTGTCGTGGAATACTTTGGTTTCTCCCTCTATGATAATTGAGAGTTTGGCTGGGTATAGTAGCCTGGGCTGCAGTTTGTGTTCTCTTAGTGTCTGTATAACATCTGTCCAGGCTCTTCTGGCTTTCATAGTCTCTGGTGAAAAATCTGGTGTAATTCTGATAGGCTTGCCTTTATATGTTACTTGACCTTTTTCCCTTACTGCTTTTAGTATTCTATCTTTATTTAATGCATTTGATGTTCTGATTATTATGTGTCGGGAGGAATTTCTTTTCTGGTCCAGTCTATTTGGAGTTCTGTAGGCTTCTTGTATGTTCATATGCATCTCATTCTTTAGATTTGGGAAGTTTTCTTCAATAATTTTGTTGAAGATGTTTGCTGGACCTTTGAGTTGAAAATCTTCATTCTCATCCACTCCTATTATCCGTACGTTTGGTCTTCTTATTGTGTCCTGGATTTCCTGGATATTTTGAGTTAGGATCTTTTTGCATTTTCCATTTTCTTTGATTGTTGTGCCGATGTTCTCTATGGAATCTTCTGCACCTGAGATTCTCTCTTCCATCTCTTGTATTCTGTTGCTGATGCTCAAATCTATGGTTCCAGATTTCTTTCCTAGGGTTTCTATCTCTAGTGTTGCCTCGCTTTGAGTTTTCTTTATTGTGTCTACTTCCCTTTTTAGGTCTAGTATGGTTTTGTTCATTTCCATCACCTGTTTGTATGTTTTTTCCTCTTTTTCTGTAAGGACTTCTACCTGTTTGATTGTGTTTTCCTGTTTTTCTTTAAGGACTTGTAACTCTTTAGCAGTGTTCTCCTGTATTTCTTTAAGTGATTTATTAAAGTCCTTCTTGATGTCCTCTACCATCATCATGAGATATGCTTTTAAATCTAGGTCTAGGTTCTCAGGTGTGTTGGGGTTCCCTGGACTGGGCCAAGTGGGTGTGCTGGGTTCTGGTGATGGTGAGTGGTCTTGGTTCCTGTTAGTAAGATTCCTCCGTTTACCTTTCGCCATCTGGTAATCTCTGGAGTTAGTAGTTATAGTTGACTCTGTTTAGAGATTGTTCTTCTGGTGATTCTGTTACCGTCTATCAGCAGACCTGGGAGACAGATTCTCTCCTCTGAGTTTCAGTGCTCAGAGCACTCTCTGCTGGCAAGCTCTCTTACAGGGAAGGTGCGCAGATATCTTGTATTTGGACCACCTCCTGGCCGAAGAAGAAGGCCCAAAACAGGACCTTTCTCAGACACTGTGTTGCTTTGGCAGTTCCCAGGTGGTACAGACTCTCACCTAAGCAGACTAAATTCCTAAGTTCCTTGGAGTCCCGGGACCAAGATGGCGACCGCTGCTGCTGTGGCTTAGGTCGCCTCCCCAGCCGGGCGGGCACCTGTCCTCTGGTCCGGAAGGTGGCCGGCTGTCCCCGGCCCACGCAGGGTGCTGCCTCAGCGCCTCTGTGCTTCTGCCTGTTCCAGAAGCTGTCAGGTTCTCTGGCGCACCCTCTCACCTGTTCAGACTAATTTCCTAAGTTCGGCGGGTCCCGGACCAAGATGGCGACCGCTGCTGCTGTGGCTTAGGCCGCCTCCCCAGCCGGGTGGGCACCTGTCCTCTGGTCCGGAAGGTGGCCGGCTGTCCCCGGCCCACGCAGGGTGCTGCCTCAGCGCCTCTGTGCTTCTGCCTGTTCCAGAGGCTGTCAGTTTCTCTGGCGCACCCTCTCACCTGTTCAGACTAATTTCCTAAGTTCGGCGGGTCCCGGACCAAGATGGCGACCGCTGCTGCCTTGTTCTTATTTTTAAAAATAGATTTTATTCACTGTAAAGAAATGAAAATTTCAAAAAAATAGACAGATATGAAAATAATTTCATTTCTTATTATTAAAAATAGATTCTTTCTTAATCAATATATCCTGATTATAGTTTTCCCTCCATCCACTCCTCTCAACTCCTCCCTACCTCACCTCCCCTCCAGATCCATTCCTTTTCTCTTTCTCATTAGAAAATAAGAGGCTTCCGAGAGACAATAGCCAAACATGACAAAAAATAAATAAGACAAAGCAAAAACTATCATATAAAAGTTGGACATAGTAGTCCAACGGGAAGAAAAGAGTCCCCAAAAGCAGGTGTAAGAGTCAGAGACACACAACTAAGACGCTCCATAAGAATACAGAGCTAATAGCTATAAAATATGCACAGAAAACATGGTACAGACCCATGTAGGCCTAGGCTTGCTACTTTGGTCTCTATGAGCTCATATGTGTCTTATTTAGCTTATTCAGAGGGCTTTGTTCTCCTGGTATCCTCCATAGACCCTGTTTTTTTGTTTGTTTGTTTGTTTTTACAATTGTTCCGTTTCTTCTTTTGTGAGATTGCCTGATTTAATGGAGACCTCCCATTTAGACTCTCTATATAATGTCTAGTTGTGAGTCTCTGCATCTGTTCCCATTTGCTCCTAGAGGAAGCCTCTCTGATGATGACTGGATAAGGCACTGATCTATGAATATAGCAAAATATCATTAAAAACCATTTTATTGAGTATACATGGATGGAGCCATGACTCCAGTCACATATGTAGCAGAGGACGGCCTTATCTGACATCAACGGGAGGGGAGGGAGGCTTGATGCCCCATAAGGGGATGCTAGAAGGTGGGGTGCGAGTGGGTGAGTGGGTGGAGGAGCACCCTTATAGAGGCAAAGGGAAAGGGGGAGAGGAGGATGAGATGGGGGGTTGTGGAGGGGTAACCAGGAAGGGGGATATCATTTGAAATATAAACAAATAAAATGATTAATAAACAGGTTCAAAAACCCATTTTATTAATACTTAAAAAAACACAAAACAAAACAGTAGTCTATGTCTCTGGGCTATCTAGTCTCCCGTTCTTGTTTATCCAAGCAGTGTTGGTTATGGGTTCCTTCTTATGGAGTGGGATTTAAGTCAAATCAGGCATTGGTTGGCTACCCCCATAAGTTCTATGCCACCATCAAAGGACAGATTGTAGGTCAAAGGTTTTGTGGCTGAGTTGATTTCCTATTTCTCTTTCAGAACCCTGCAGAGTATCTTACCTCAACAAAGAGACTAGAATGTAGGGGTAAAACCTTCATGTAGGTACTAGCTCAACTTCTCCATGCTCAATTAGTTTTGTGGGTGTTGTCCTCAGCAATGGAGTCCCTGCTGTCAGTTTGTGGAGAGTAGCCTTTTGTCTTAGCAACAGCCTGGGTGGTTTGGAGATTTCCATTGGACCTCATTGGCCAACAACTCAATTGACTGCAAACCAATCCTGCCACTAGAAATCTCAGCTGGTGACAAGAAATGGTTTGTTGAGACTCCATATTCTTTGTTTCTAGGAGTCCTCATTAGGATCATTCTAGGAAGTTTCCACTGTCCTAGGTTTCCACACCACCCCTCAAAAGTCCCCTGATTCTAGCCATCTCTCCCCATACTCTCATTCTCCATCTGCCACCAGACTCCTTCCTCTCATCCCCAACCACCCACAGTTTATCCATCAAGTCTATCCTATTTGCCCCCTGTAGAAAGATGCATATGCTACCCACCAGACCCTCCTTTTTACCTAACCTCTTGGGATCTATGGATTATAGCTTGGTTATTATCTATTTAACTGTGATTATTCACTTATAAGTGAATACATACAATATTTGTCTTTCTGGATCTGGGTTATCTCCCTTAGGATGATTTTTCCTAGTCTTATCAATTTGCTTGCAAATTTCATGATATCATTTTTTAAAGCAGCTGAATAATACTTCATTATGTAATCATACCACATTTTCCTTATCCATTATTCTGTTGAGGGACAGCTAGATTGTTGTCAGTTTCTGGCTATTATGAATAAAGCCTCAATAAATATGTGCAAGTGTCTTTGTGGTGGGATGGGGTGTGATTTGGGTATATGCCCAAGAATGGAATAGTTGGGCCCTGAGTATGCCCAAGAATGGAATAGTTGGGCCCTGAGGGAGATCAATCCCAACCTTCTGAGGAGCTGCTATGTTGATTTCCATAGTGACTGTACAAGTTTGCACTTCCACAGCAATGGAGGAGTGTAACCCTAGCTTTACATCTTCGTCAGCATGAGTTGTTGCTTGTGTTATTGATCTTAGCCATTCTCACAATAAGATGGAATCCCAAAGTAGTTTTAATTTTTATTTCCCAGATGGCTAAGAATGTTGAACACTAGTTTGTCAGCCATTCGACTTTTTTCTATTGAGAATTCTGTTTAGATCTGTACAATTTTTAAATTGGGTTATTAGATTTTTGATATCTCTCTCTCTCTCTCTCTCTCTCTCATCTATGTATTGGATATTAGTCATCTATCAGATGTGGAGTTGCCAAAAGTCGTTTCCCATTCTAGAGTGCTGCTTTGTCCAACTGACAGTGTCCTTTGCCCTTCAGAAGCTTTTAAGTTTCATGAGGTTTCATTTATTGTCAGTCTTTGAGCCTATGCTATCAATGTTCTGTTCAGAAAGTCTTTTCTATTCCCCACTTTCTCTTCTATAAGGTTCAGTGTATCTGGTTTTATTTGGAGGTTTTTAATTCACCTAAACTTAAGTTTTGTGCAGGTTGATAAGTATGGATCTATTTGTATACTTCTACATGCAGACATACAATGTGACCAGTAGCATTTGTTGAAGATGCCGCCTTCTTTCTAGTATGTATTTCTGGCTTCAAAAAATCATGTGTTTATATGTGTGTAGATTTATGTCTAGGTCTTCAATTTGATTCTATTGATCAACCTATCAGTTTTTATGCCAACTCTACCAAATTCTATGAGGTTTTCATTACTATAGCTCTGTAGTACTACTTGAAATCAGGAATGGTGAGACTTTTAATGGTTCTTATATTGTCCAGGATTGTTTAACTACCTGAGATGTGTTGGAATTTTGATGGGGATGGCATTGAACTTGGAGATTGCTTTTGGTAGACTGGCCCTTTTTACATTTTATTTTGTAAAAATAGTTTAGATTATTTGAGACTATTATAAATGTGTTTCCCTGATTTTTTTTTCAGTCCATTTGTCATTTGTACATAGTAGAACTACTGATTTTTTTTTCTTGAATTAATCTTGTATCCAGGCACTTCACTTAAAAGTGTTTATCAGCTGTAGGAGTTCTGGGGTAGAATTTTTTGGTTCACTTACTTACTATTATATCATCTTTAAATAATGATACTTTGACTTCTTTTCAATTTGCATACCCTTGATCTCTTTTAGTGTTTTTTTTATTGCTTGCAATAAAACAACTTCAGGTACTATATTGGAGATACAGAGACAGTGAAAAACTTTGTCTTGTGACTGATTTTAGTGGAAATGCTTTGAGTTTCTATTTAATTGCATCTAACGAGATGATGGTGTGGGTTTCTTTCAGTTTATTTATTTTCTGATTTTTATATGTTAAACCATCCCTGTCTCTCTGGGATGAAGCCTACTTGATAATGGTGGATGTTCTTTTTGATGTGTTCTTGGATTAGGTTTGCAAGTATTTTATTGAGTAATTTTGTTATCAATGCTTATGAGGAAAATTGTATGAAATTTTCTTTCTTTCTTGGCTCTTTATGTGGTTTGGATGTTAGGGTAACCTTGGCCTTAGAAAAAGAATGTGGCAATATTCTTTCTGTTTCTATTTATTGAAATAATTTGAGGAATATTGGCATTAACTCCTTGAAAGTCTGGTATAATTCTTCACTAAAACCAAATTGTATGGATCTAGTCTTGGATGTTTTGGGCGGGGGCAGTTGGGAGATTTTTTTCATGACTGCTTCTATTTCCTTAGGGATTATAGTGCTATTTAAATTGTTTATCTGATCTTGATTTAACTTTTGTAAGTGGTACCTATTGAGAAAATTATTCCTTTCTTAGATTTTCCAATTGAGCGAAGTACAGATTTTAAAGTATGTCCTCTGGATTCTTTAGATTTCCTTAGTTGTCTGTTTTATGTCTCCCTCTTCATTTCTGATTGTGTTAATTTGGATATTCTCTCTGCCTGACTAAATAGTTTGGATAAGGGTTTATCTATCTTGTTCATTTTCTCAAAGAGCCAATTCTTTGTTTGATGTATTTGTATTAGTATTTGTACTGTTATGAATTGGTCATGTAAGTGTGTTTTCCGATGGTCTTGGGCAGCCCTTGAGAAAGGGTCTTTTGACCTCCCAATGGCTTGCAACCCACATGTTGAGAAACACTGCTCTAGCATTTTCAGTTGTGCTACAATATTTCTACTATGTTATCACTTTTTATTTTATTTTTTTTAATGTAGCCATTTAGTGCTATGAAATTTTCTCTTAGCACAGCTTTCATCATGTCCTATAAGTTTGGGTATGTTGTGCATTCATTTTCATTGAATTCTAGAAAATATTTAATTTCTTTATTTCTGCCTTGATCTGTTATTTAGTAGAAACCCTTTTAGTTTCCATGAGTTTATAAGGTTTCTGTTGTTTCTGATGTTATCTAGCTTTAATCTATAGTGGCCTGATAGGATACAGGGAGTTACTTCAATTTTCTTGCATTTGTTGAGACCTGCTTTATGTCTGACTATTTAGTTGATTTTGGAGAAAGTTACAGAAAGTGCAGAGAAGAAGTGATATTCTTTTGTGTTTGGGTAAAATGTACTGTAAATATGTTAGGTTCATTTGGTTTGTAACATTATCTCAGTTTGGTCTTTGTCTAGACGACCTGTCCATTGGTGAAAGTGGGGTATTGAAGTCTCCCACTATGAGTGTGTGAGAGATAATATGTAATTTAAGTTGCTTCTTTTACAAATGTGGGTGTTCTTGTGTTTGGGGCATAGATGTTAAGAATTGAAATGTCATCTTGGTGGAGTTTTTCTTTGATGAGTATGTGTGTTCTTCCCTATTATCTCTTTTGCCTAGTTTTGGTTTGGTCTATTTTGTTAGATATTAACGTGGCTACACCAGCTTTCTTCTTAGGTACATTTGCTTGGAATACTTTTTTCCTAACCTATACCCTGAGGCAATATCTATACTTGATGTTGAGGTGTGTTTCTTGGATCAGCAGAAGGATGGATCCTGTTTTCACACCCATTTTGTTCCTCTGTGTTTTATTGGGGAATTGGGACCATTTATAGTGAGAGATATTAATGACCAATGATTGTTGATTCCTGTTATTTTATTGTTGTTGTTGTTGTTGGTGGTGGTGGTGGTGGTATGTGTTTCCCTTTTTTGATTTTGCTGGTGTGAAATTATTTCCTGTTATTTTTTTAATGGATTTAATTAACCTCCTTAACTTGGAGTTTTCCTTCTAGCACTTTCTATAGTGTTGGATTTGTAGATCGTTATTGACTTTATCATGAAATATCTTATTTTCTCCATCTATGGTGATCTGGGCATGGTAGTTTGGGAGGGCATTTGCAGTTTCTTAGAGTCTGCACCACATCTGTACAGGTTCTTCTGGCTTTTTAGTTTCCGCTGAGAAGTCAGGTAATTATAATAGGTCCACTTTTATATGTTACTTGGTCTTTTACCCTTGAAGCTTTTAATAGTCTTTCAATGTTTCTGTATGTTTACTGTTTTGATTATTATATGGAGAGGCTATTTTCTTGTCTAGTCTATTTGATGTTCTGTATGGCTTCTTGTATCTTCTTTTGGTTAAGAAAATTTTCTTCTATGATTTTGTTGAAAATATTTTCTGGGCCTTCTAGCTGGGATTCTTCTTCCTCTAGTCTTATTATTAGATTTGGTATTTACATAGTGTCATAGATTTCCTGGATGCTTTGTGTCAGGATTTTTTTTTATATAGAATTAACATTTTCTTTCACTGATGTATCCATTTCTTCTATTGTGTCTTTGATGCCTGAGAGTCTCTCTTCTATTTCCTGTATTCTGTTGGTAAAGCTTTCCTCTATAGTCCCCGTTCAAATTCCTAAATTTTTTCATATCCACAATCCCTCAGTTTGCATTCTTTATTAACTCTAGGTCCATGTTTATGCCTTAAACAGTCTTATTTAATTCCTTCAACTGGTTGCTTGTATTTTCTTGGATTTAAGGGGTTTATTTCTTCCAATTTTTTTTGTTTGTTTTTGTCCTGGATTTCATTAGAGGATGTATCCATTTCCTATTTGAGGACTTCTATCATCTTCTTATAGTTGGTTTTAAGGTCTTTTTCTTGTGCTTCAGCTGTGCTGGAATACTCAGGGTCAGTTCTGGAAGGATAGCTGGGCTCTATTGACAACATTTTGCCCTTGTTGTTATTGTGTTTTTATTCTGGCATCTAGGAATCTGCGTTTGGGTGATTATGTCTAGGTGCTAATTTCTGGGTTTGCCTTTATTGGGTGAGTGTTTTGTTCCTTGGTTTCTGATTTCTTTCTGGATTTTCAGTGTAATGCCTGTGTGCCACCTGTTTTCCTGGTCTGCTCAGCTGGTGTGTTCACAGTGAATACCTGCTGGTGTTAGAGGTTGGGATACTGAGATGAGCTGGGAGAGGAAAGGTTGAAGAAGATCTGTGTCATCCCTTGGGGATGGGTCAGAGAGGAAAGAGAGACCAAAGCAGGTTTCCTTCTACAGAGTTGGGGATAAGACTGAGGGAATTCAGCAAAATTTTGCTGGCGTATGCAATAGTGTCTGGGTTTGGTGGCTGATTATGGGGTGGACCCCCGACTGGGGCAGTCTCTGGATGGTCTGTCCTTTCGTCTTAGCTCCAAACTTTGTCTCTGCAACTCCTTCCATGGATATTTTATTCCGTATTCTAGGGAGGAATGAAGTATTGAAGCGTTAGTCTTCCTTCTTGATTTTCTTGTGTTTTGGAAGTTGTATCTTGGGTATTCTGTCTCCTGCGAGGCTTTGCCAGTGCCTGGAAAATATAGAAGTGGATGCTCACAGTCATCTATTGGATGCAACACAGGTCCCCCAATATAGGAGGTAGAGAAAATACCCAAGAGCTGAAGGAGTCTGCAACCCTATAGGTGGAACAACAATATGAACTAACCAGTATCCACAGAGCTGTGTCTCTAGCTGCATATGTAGTTGGCCATCATTGGGAAGACAGGCCCTTTGGTCTACAAACTTTATATGCCCCAGTACAGGGGAACACCTGAGCCAAGGAGTGGGAGTGAGTGGGTAGAGGAGCAGGGCGGGGGGGGGGTATAGGGGACTTTTGGGATAGCATTTGAAATGTAAATGAAGAAAATATCTAATAAAAATGTGGGAAAAAATTAAAAAAAACAAAGACTGGGAATTGATCTCAAGAGCAGTAGGAGAGGTGCAAGAATGCCTGGCCTTCAGCAGACTCCTTGCCCTGAGAGGAGCAGCAGGGGGTCCCTTCTGAGGTTGGCATCTGGGAAGAAGCAGCAAGTGGGCAGAGGGAAGTTAAAAGGGGAAGATCTGTGGAATCCACAGGAGATAGGAGGGGGCAGGGCTGGGGAGGCTGCCAAGTGAGTTCTCCTACAGAGTTGGGAACTAGACGAGGGGACTGGATCTGGGGAAACAGAACTTTATAGGTGCTGGGAGAAGATGGATGGGACTTGGGGTCAGAGACAAAGGACAGTATGTTACATAGGAGACAGAACATTAGCACCACCCACCCCATGTATTTCACATTTCTACATTTCCATACAGCACAGTGGAAAGAATGTTGAGAGAGGAAGCCTGAGCTAAAGGAGCTCAAATTTCCTATTACATGCTGGCTGTGGCAAGGGGTGCCAGTTCCTCATTGCAAAAATCTACAATGGAGAACTTTTTGTTTTAGGAGGTCTGGACAGAAACATTTGCTTAATAAACATCTCATTAGTAATGTGAATAAAAGCAGGAGAAGAAATTTGTAAGGATTTGTTTTATTATATATGTATAAGTGTTTTGCTCACACCACATGTCTGTGCTTGGTGCCTGAGGAGGTCAGAAGAGGGCACTGGCTCCCTTGGATCTGGAATTAAGGACAGTCATAAGCCACCATGTGGGTGGTGGGAATTGAACCTGGGTCCTCTGTAAGAACAAGTCTTTGTAACTACTGAATCATCCAGTCCCCAGGGAAGGAAAATTTTAAAAGATGTGGCAGAACAAGTTTAAATATCCTACCTTTGATGATTCAAATGTATAGTTCCAGAATTTGAAAAGCATACACATTATGAAAACAATTGTTTCGGAACTTTTATTGAGGGTCACTTATGCAATGCTACATGTACTACTATCTTTCCTTCTATTAAAATCCACACGTGAAGATTTTTATTGATCAGGTCAATAGAAAAGAAATGAAAAGGGCAGCTTTCTTTTTGGTGTTTCGGATGATTTACACCAAACCAAAGTGAACCATTCTGAGAGAACCAACATCTCCAATGTCCTGCAAGTAAAAAGATAAAAACAATTAAAACCATGTTCAAACAGAGTAACACACCAACCTAACATTCATGTCTTTATTATTCTTAAGTATTTCAAAACAGTGAAAAGAAATAAAAATTCACTATGCTTCTTTTTTTTTCAATGCCAATATATTTTTAATATAATACAATTTTAACGGGGAGAGTATATAAGGAAATATAAATGTGTTAACATTACAATGAAAAATGGAGTTATCTTTGGATTGCTAGTGACATGCACAGACACTCACTGCAGACTTTTGGAGTTATATGATTGATCATCTTTTTTTTTTTTTTTACCACCACGCCCAGCAGCACTGGGTTTTATTATTTCTTCCATATCTACTCTTTTTTTTTTCCATTTTTTATTAGGTATTTAGCTCATTTACATTTCCAATGCTATACCAAAAGTTCACCATGCTTCTTAAACAGACTTGCCTGTTTACCTTACTCAGTGGTTACAATTCTGATAGCTATTTATAAAGTCAATTCAGAACTAATGCATGAGGTATCAAAAGGCAGAGCAGAAGAAACAGGGCAAGGCTGTGGAGTCACTGTGACTCCACCTCAGTGTGGCTAGAGACTCCTAGAACATGCAGTTCTTTCTCTCTTTTATTTTTGGTGTATGTGTATGGGGTGTGTGTGGGTGTGCAAACATGGGCGCATGTGCATGTGGAGGTTTGAGGTTGACAGCTGATTCTCTCCACTCTTCTTATTGAGGCAGGGCCTCTCTGGTCTCAAGCTTGCCATGTCTGGCAAGTAGCTATCCTATTTGCCTCCCATTACCTCCCAAGTGCTGAGATTACTTGTGACCATCATGCCTGCCTAGATTTCACGTGCATTCTGAGGATCTGAACTTAAAGTCCCCCAGCTAGCTTTTGCCCTTCTTCCTTTTTCCTTCCTTCCACCCCTGCTCCCCACCCTCATCCCTGTCTTCATCTTTTCCTTCCAGTGATGCCAGAGTTTTCTTTAAAAAATATTTATTCCTGAAATTCTCATTTTAAAAACCTGTGATTCGCCGGGCGTGGTGGCGCACGCCTTTGATCCCAGCACTTGGGAGACAGAGGCAGGTGGATCTCTGAGTTCAAGGCCAGCCTGGTCTACAAAGTGAGTTCCAGGACAGCCAGGGCTACACAGAGAAACCCTGTCCCGAAAAACCAAAAAAAAAAAAAAAAAAAAAAAAAACCAAAAAAAAAAAAACCTGTGATTCTTAAAATCTTTACTTTACAGCAGTGGTTTTCAGCCTTCCAAATGCTAAGACCCTTTAAGCTCTGGTGACCCCAACCATACAATTATTTTCATTGTTACTTCGTAACTGTAATTTTGCTACTGTTATGAATCGTAATGTAATATCTGATATGTAGGATATCTGATATGTACCCCCTGTGAAAGGGTCATTCAATCCTTAGAGGGTCACAACACACAAGTTGAGAAATTGCCTTCAGACATTGACTAGTATCCTTTTTATCTTAAGCAGACATATTAAGATTAACACAATAAAGTATTTTAGATGTGATAATTTAATATTATAAAAAGTAAAGATATTCATTAAATACAATTTAGAAAATGTAAATATATGGTTAAATATTTGCTTTCATTATTTTTCCATATGTATTTTAATAAATGAAATTATTTTAAAAAATGTAAACACACATCTAGGTCATGTTGGGGATTGAGCCCAGGGTCTTGTGCATGCTAGGGAAACACTCTACCAGTAAGCCATATTCTCAACTGGCATTTGGATAAATAGTGTCTAATTTTAATGTCTGAACTTTGTTCCATTACACATTATATATTAACCATTCCTTTTAAATTAATTTTATACAGTTTATAATTTCCTCTTTTTATAAATAACCCTATGATGAATGTTCTTAGGCATGGACTCTTCCTATGTTTACTAATTCTAGAAACACTTCAAAGTAGTGTTTAGTAGTCAAAGGAGGACTACTGGACTGAGTCTGGTGAGGCTTTAGTCGATGATAAGCACTGGGGACTGTGCAGTTCGGCTTTCTCTGCTCGGTATAGGAGTTACAGTCAAAGCAAAGCTGTCCTCAACTTTGCTGTATGCTGACACCTTGCTAATTCTTGACTGAATTTAAAGTGCATGTTAATTTTTGAAGTAATTTATAGCAACAAAATGGCATTCTGACTTTCTCAGCTGATTTCCACATATGATTTCAACATATGTCATGTACTATGATTGCCACCCAGTGCTGGCTCGGACCAGGTCACTTTCTCTTTGTGCATGCAGACTTGCCAATGTTAAGGGCTAGTTTGTTACAGCTGGATTTGGGCTACTGTCACTTAATGCTGTTGTCTTCTTTGTGACATTTTATGACAGATTTCCTCCATGTTACTAATACTGTTACTAATGGTGTCACCTGCTTCTGATTTAACAAGCACTAATTTCCAAGAGGAACAAGGTTAGAACCTTTGGACACAAAACCACGCTTTGTTTAACATGTAACATGTTACATCTGGGATATTATTATCTAGTCAGAATTATATTCCTCAACAGAGGAATGGATACAGAAAATGTGGTACATTTACACAATGGAGTACTACTCAGCTATTAAAAACAATGAATTCATGAAATTCTTAGGCAAATGGATGGACCTGGAGGGTATCATCCTGAGTGAGGTAACCCAATCACAAAAGACCTCACATAATATGTACTCACTGATAAGTGGATATTAGCCCAGAAACTTAGAATATCCAAGATACAATTTGCAAAACACATGAAACTCAAGAAGAAGGAATACCAAAGTGTGGCTACTTCATCCCTCCTTAGAAGGGGGAACAAAATACCCATGGAAGGAGTTACAGAGACAAAGTTTGGAGATGAGATGGAAGGAAGGACCATGCAGAGACTACCTCTTCCAGGGATCCATACCATAAGCAACCACAAAATGCAGGCACAATTGCATATGCCAGCAAGATTTTGCCAACAGGACCCTGATATAGCTGACTCTTGGGAGGCCTGGCAAATACAGAAGTGGATGCTCAGAGTTATCTATTGGATGGAACACATGGTCCCCAATGGAGGAGCTAGAGAAAGTACCCAAGGAGCTGAAGAGGTCTGTAAACCTATAGGAGGGACAGCAATATGAACTAACCAGTACCCCCTGAGCTCATGTCTCTAGCTGCATATGTATTAGAAGATGGCCTAATTGGCTATCATTGGGAGGAGAGGCCCTTGGTTGTGCAAAGATTATATCCCTCAATACAGGGGAATACCAGGGCCAGGTAGTGAGAGTGGGTGAGTTGGAGAGCAGGGTGAGAGAAGGTATATGAAACTTTTGGGATAGCATTTGATTGTAAATGAAGAAAATATCTAAAATAAAAAAAGAATTATGTATTCTCTTCCTTGTACCTACATTAGTTATTTGGGAAACAATATGCAATTTCTGTTCTTAACAGCAAGACAGTATGCAAACTAGCCACAGGATCTTAAGAAAGTTTACAGCCTGTACAGCAGTAAATGTGCTGTAGTCCATGCTGGCCTGAAACTCAATCACTGTGTAGCCATGGGTGGTCTGGACCATCTGCCTCTCCTGCCTCCAACTTCCAAGTGCCAGAATTACAGTGCACACTACCACACCTGACATGAGCCAGAGTTATAACAAGTAATGCACTTTCTGGGCCAAGAGGACAGCTTGGGGGAGCCAGCTCCCTCCCTTCACCATGTAGATCAGAGGGGTTGAACTCAGGCGTGGTAGCAGGTATCTTAACCCCAGAAGCCGTCTTACCAGCGCTAGTAAGGATTCACTTTATTTTGAGACCTTTCCAGGCTACCTTTAAACTCAAAGCAACCCTCCTGCCTCATTACTCTGAATCTGAGGTCAGAATATGTATGGCTAAAGGTGCATATCCAATTTACCCTCCAACACTGTAAGGCTTTCGAGTAAAAAGGAAAAGCTAGGTAGCCAAAGTCTCCCCACAAAAGACTTTTTGCACTTTGCAAAAAAAAAAAAAATAAATAAATCAAAGCATATTTTACAACACTGTATGAAATTCATGTTTTTATGATAATTACATTTTTTTTAGGAACATAAGGACCTTCAATTAAGAATTTATTTAGGATTTTTTTTTGGTATAACGTCAGAGTAACACAGCTATAACATCATCATAGTCTACAAAGCCTAAATATTTTCTATCATGCACTTTATAGAAAATGTTTGCAGATCCTTGCTCTAAATATTGATGAAAGAATCAACTTTTTTCCTGCTGTTTATAAGCTTCGTGTCATAGAAACCAACTTGTTGAGGAACTTGTTGAGGAAGAAAACCACTCAAAATGTCTACCTTTTGAAAGAGTATAATTAGTAATACATCTCAATTACATAACAAATGGACCTCACTGCAAGATGTGCATGCATGAAAACAAAGTTCTAGCTGCCTTTTTTTTTTTAACTTTCTTTTTTTTTTTTATTACGTATTTTCTTCAATTACATTTCCAATGCTATCCCAAAAGTCCCCCCTCTCACTCCCCTACCCACCCATTCCCATTTTTTGGCCCTGGCATTCCCCTGTACTGGGGCATATAACATTTGCCTGACCAATGGGCCTCTCTTTCCAGTGATGGCCGACTAGGTCATCTTTGGATACATATGCAGCTAGAGTCAAGAGCTCTGGGGTACTGGTTAGTTCATAATGTTGTTCCTCCGATAGGGTTGCAGATCTCTTTAGCTCCTTGGGTACTTTCTCTAGCTTCTCCATTGGGGGCCCTGTGATCCATCCAATAGTTGACTGTGAGCATCCACTTCTGTGTTTGCTAGGCCCCGGCCTAGTCTCACAAGGGGCAGCTATATCACCGTCCTTGCAACAAAGGCTTGCTAGTGTATGCAATGGTGTCATCGCTTGGAGGCTAATTATGGGATTGATCCCTGGATATGGCAGTCTCTAGATGGACCATCCTTTTGTCTCAGCTCCAAACTTTGTCTCTGTAACTCCTTCCATGGGTGATTGTTTCCAATTCTAAGAATGAGCAAAGTGTCCACACTTTGGTCTTCGTTCTTCTTCAGTTTCATATGTTTTACATATTGTACCTTATATCTCGCTATACTAAGTTTCTGGGTTAATATCCACTTATCAGTGAGTACATTTCATTTTAGTTCTTTTGTAATTGGGTTACCTCACTCAGGATGATGCCCTCCAGGTCCAACCATTTGCCTAGGAATTTCGTGAATTCATTCTTTTTAATAGCTGAGTAGTACTCCATTGTGTAAATGTACCACATTTTTTGTATCCATTCCTCTGTTGAGGGACATCTGGGTTCTTTCCAGCTTCTGGCTATTATAAATAAGGCTGCTATGAACATAGTGGAGCATGTGTCCTTCTTACCGGTTGGGACATCTTCTGGATATATGCCCATTAAAGGCATGTGCCACCACGCCTGGCTCCAGTTTCTTTTATTTTTAGCAAACTGATTGCTGCAGTTTATTCATGCATATCCATTGGAATATAGTCTGTTTTCCTTTTAAGTAAATCCAGATTTAAAAATAATGTCAGTATAGGTATGACTATGAAGAATTTGGTTGATCCTTAGCCAGGAGGCAGAGATGACCCTCAGTCTTCTGTGCACTTTCCCTGACAGAGAAGAGCTTGCCTACAGGGAGTGCTCTGACACCTGGACTCAGGTGAGATCCCCATTTTCTATCTAGGGTCTCTCTGAGGCAGGTCCATGCAGGCAAGTACATGCAGGCCACAGACACAACAGAGCTTCTTGGACAGGGTCCCTTCCAGCAGGTCATCAACCTCAGCCAGGAGGCAGAGCTGATCCTCAGACCTCTGAGCACCTTCCCCACCAGAAGAGAGATTAGCTACAGCAAGTGTCCAGGGCCCTCCCCATCCCCCAACTCAAGAGAGAGCTAGTCTCCCAGGAGTGCTGACAGAGGCTAACAGACTCACAGTCAGAGACAGCTAGAGCATCTAACACCAGAGACTACCAGGTTGTGAAAGGCAAATTTAAAAATTTTACTAACAGAAACCAAGATTAATCAGCATCATCAGAACTCAGTACTCCCACCACAGCAAGTCCTGGATACCCCAACAAATTGGAAAAACAAGATTCTGATTTAAAATCATACCTCATGATGCTGGTAGAGGATTTTAAAAAGGGCATTAATAACTCACTTAAAGAAATACAGGGGGCTGGTGAGATGGCTCAGTGGGTAAGAGCACCCGACTGCTCTTCCGAAGGTCCGGTGTTCAAATCCCAGCAACCACATGGTGGCTCACAACCATCTGTAACAAGATCCAACGCCCTCTTCTGGAGTGTCTGAAGACAGCTACAGTGTACTTACATATAATAAATAAATAAATAAATAAATAAATAAATAAATAAATAAAAGAAATACAGGAGAACACTGCTAAACAGGTAGAAGACCTTAAAGAGGAAGTACAAAAATCCCTCAAAGAATTACAGGAAAACACTGTTGAACAGGTAGAAGTCCTTAAAGAGGAAGAACAAAAGTCCCTTAAAGAATTACAGGAAAACACTGCCAAACCGGTGAAGGAATAAAATAAAACCATCCAAGATCTAAAACTGGAAGTAGAAACAATGAAGAAAACCCAAAGGGAGACAACTCTGGAGATAGAAATCCTAGGAAAGAAATCAGGAGCCATAGATGCAAGCATCACCAACAGAATACAAGAGATGGAAGACAGAATCTCAGGTGCAGAAGACTCCATAGAGAACATGGGCACAACAATCAAAGAAAATGCGAAATGCAAAAAGATTCTAACCCAAAACATCCAGGAAATCCAGGACACAATGAGAAAACTAAACCTAAGGATAATAGGTATAGATGAGAATGAAGATTTTCAACTTAAAGGGACAGTAAATATCTTCAAAAAAATTATAGAAGAAAATTTCACTAACCTAAAGAAAGAGATGCCCATGAACATACAAGAAGCCTACACAACTCCAAATAGACTGGACCAGAAAAGAAATTCCTCCTGACACATAATAATCAAAACAACAAATGTACTAAATAAAGATAGAATATTAAAAGCAGTAAGGGAAAAAGGTCAAGTAACATATAAAGGCAGACCTATTAGAATTACACCACACTTCTCAACAGAGATTATGAAAGCCAGAAGATCCTGGACAGATGATATACAGACCTTAAAAGAACACAAATACCAGCCCAGGCTACCACACCCTGCAAAACTCTCAATTACCACAGATGGAGAAAACAAGATATTCCATGACAAAACCAAATTAACACAGTATCTTTCCACAAATCCAACAATTCAAAGGATAATAAAGGGAAGACGCCAACACAAGGAGGGAAGCTATGCCCTAGAAAAAGCAAGAAAGTAATCCTTCAACAAAACTAAAAGAAGATAGCCACAAGAACAGAATGACAACTCTAACAACAAAAATAACAGGAAGCAACAATTACTTTTCTTTAATATCTCTTAATATCAATGGACTCAATTCCAAAATAAAAAGACATAGGCTAACAGACTGGCTACATAAACAGGACCTAACATTTTACTGCATACAGGAAACCCATCTCAGGGACAAAGACAGACACTAACTCAGAGTAAAAGGCTGGAAAACACTTTTCCAAGCAAATGGTATGAAGAAACAAGCTGGAGTAGCCATTCTAATATCAAATAAAATCAGCTTCCAGCCAAGAGTTATCAAAAAAGACAAGGAGGGGCACTTCATACTCATCAAAGTTAAAATCTTCCAAAATGAACTCTTCATTCTGAACATCTATGCCCCAAATGCAAGGGCATCCATGCTTATTAAGGAAACTTTAGTAAAGCTCAAAGTACACATTGCACTGCACAATAATAGTGGGAGACTTCAACACCCCACTGTCACCAATGGACAGATCCTGGAAACAGAAACTGAACAGAGACACAGTGAAACTAACAGAAGTTATTCAACAAAAGGATTTAGCAGATATCTATAGAACGTTATATCCTAAAACAAAAGGATATACCATATTCTCAGCACCTCATGGTACCTTCTCCAAAACTGACCATATAATCAATAATAAAACAGGCCTCAACAGGTACAAGAAGTTTGAAATAATCCCATGCACCCTGTCAGATCACTGTGGATTAAGGCTGATCTTCAATAATAACATAAACAATAGAACACCCACATACATGTGGAAGCTGAACAACATTCCACTCATTGATAAATTGGTCAAGGAAGAAATACAGAAAGAAATTAAAGACTTTTTAGAGTTTAATGAAAATGAAGCCACAACATACCCAAACTTATGGGACACAATGAAAGAAGTCCTAAGAGGAAAACTCACAGCTCTGAGTGCCCCCAAAAAGAAACTGGAGAGAGGATACACTAGCAGCTTGACAGCACACCTAAAAGCTCTAGAACAAAAGGAAGCAAATTCACCCAAGAGGAATAGACAGCAGGAAATAATCAAACTCGGGGCTGAAATCAACCAAGTGGAAACAAAAAGAACTATTCAAAGAATCAACCAAACCAGGAACTGGTTCTTTGAGAAAATCAACAACATAGATAAACCCTTACCAAGACTAACTAGAGGGCACAGCGACAGCATCCTAATTAACAGAATCAGAAATAAAAAGGGAGACATGACAACAGAACCTGAGGAAATCCAAAACACCGTCAGATCCTATTACAAAAGGCTATCAACAAAACTGGAAAACCTGGATGAAACTGACAATTTCCTAGACAGATACCAGGTATCACAGTTAAATTGGGATCAGATTAATGACCTAAACAGTCCCATATCCCCTAAAGGAATAGAAGCACTCATTAATAGTCTCCCAACCAAAAAATACCTAGGACCAAATGGGTTTAGTGCAGAGTTCTATCCGACCTTCAAAGACCTAATTCCAATTCTCCTCAAACTATTCCACAAAATAGAAACAGAAGGTATGCTACCCAATTCATTCCATGAAGCCACAATTACTCTGATACCTAAGCCACACAAAGACCCAACAAAGAAAGAGAACTTCAGACCAATTTCCCTTATGAATATCAATATAAAAATACTCAATAAAATTCTTGCAAACTGAATCCAAGAACACATCAAAAAGATCATGTATCATGAACAAGTATGCTTCATCCGAGGGATGCAGGGATGGTTTAATACACGGAATCCATCAATGTAAACCACTATATAAACAAACTCAAAGACAAAAAACACATGATCATCTCCTTAGATGCTGAGAAAGCATTTGACAAAATCCAACACCCATTCATGATAAAAGTCTTGGAAAGATCAGAAATTCAAGGTCCATACCTAAACACAGAAAAAAAAAAATATATGGCAAACCAGTAGCTAACATCAAACTAAATGGAGAGAAACTTGAAGGAATTACACTAAAATCAAGGACTAGACAAGGCTGCCCACATTCTCCCTACCTTGTCAATAGTACTTGAAGTCCTAGCCAGAGCAACTCGACAACAAAAGGAGATCAAGGGGATACATATTAGACAGGAGGAAGTCAAAATTACCACCATTTGCAGATGATATGATAGTATATATAAGTGACCCTAAAAATCCCACCAGAGGACTTCTAAACCTGACAAACAACTTCAGCAAAGTAACTGAATATAAAATTAAGTCAAACAAATCAGTGGCCTTTTTCTACACAAAGGAAAACAGGCTGAGAAAGAAATTAGGGAAATAACACCCTTCACCATAGTCACAAATAATTTATAAGACATTGTTGTGACTCTAACTAAGGAAGTGAAAGATCAGTATGATAATAACTTCAAGTCTCTGAAGAAAGAAATCGAAGAAGATCTCAGAAAATAGGAAGATCTTCCACACTCATGGATTGGCAGGGTTAACATAGTAAAAATGGCTATTTTGCTGTAATCAATCTACAGATTCAATGCAATCCCCATCAAAATTCCAACTCAATTCTTCACCTAATTATAAAGGGCAATCTGCACATTCATCTGGAATAACAAAAAACCTAGAATAGCAAAAACTATTCTCAACAATAAAAGAACCTCTGGTAGAATCACCATGCCTGACCTCAAGCCATACTACAGAGCAATTGTGATAAAAACTGCACAGTACTGGTACAGCGACAGACAGGTAGATCAATGGAACAGAACTGAAGACCCAGAAATGAACCCACACATATATGATCAGTTGATCTTTGACAAAGGAGCTAAAACCTTCCAGTGGGAAAAAAAGACAGCATTTAAGAATTCGAATTGCTCCATTTTTATCTCCTTGTACAAAGGTCAAATCTAAGTGGATCAAGGACTCCACATAAAACCAGAGACACTGACACTTATAGAGGAGAAAGTGGGGAAAAGCCTCGAAGATATTGGTACATGGGAAAAATTCCTGTACAGAACAGCAATGGCTCATGCTATAAGGTCAAGAATCGACAAATGGGACCTCAAAAAATTGCAAAGCTTCTATAAGGCAAAAGACACTGTCAATAAGACAAAAAGGTCACCAACTGATTGGGAAAAGTTCATTACCAGTCCTACATTTGATAAGGGACTAATATCCAATATATATAAAGAACTCAAGAAGTTTGACTACAGAAAAGAAATAACTCTATTGAAAAATGGGGTATAGCACTAAACAAAGAATTCTCAACTGAGGAATACCGAATGGCTGAGAAGCACCTGAAAAAAATGTTCAACATCCTTAATCATTAGGGAAATGCTAATCAAAACAACCCTGAGATTCCACCTCATACTAGTCAGAATAGCTAAGATAAAAAATTCAGGTGACAGCAGATGCTGGCAAGGATGTGGAGAAGGATGAACACTCCTCCATTGCTGGTGGGATTGCAAGCTTGTACAACTACTCTGGAAATCAGTCTGGTGGTTCCTCAGAAAATTGGACATAGTACTACCAGAAGATCCAGTAACACCACTCATTGGCAAATACCCAGAAGGTGCCATAACTTGTAATAAGGACACATGCTCCACTATGTTCATAGTGGTCTTATTTATAATAGCCAGAAGCTGGAAAGAACCCAGATGTCCCTCAACAGACGAATGAATACAGAAAATGTGGTAAATTTACACAATGGAGTACTACTCAGCTATTAAAAACAATGAATTCATGAAATTCTTAGGCAAATGGATGGATCTGGAGGATATCATGCTCAGTGAGGTAACCCAATCACAAAAGAACACACATGATATGCACTCACTGATAAGAGGATATTAGCCCAGAAACTTAGAATATCCAAGATACAATTTGCAAAACACATGAAACTCAAGAAGGAAGATCAAAGTGTGGATACTTTGCTCCTTCTTAGAATGGGGAGCAAAATACCCATGGAATGAGCTACAGAGACAATGTTTAGAGCTGAGACTGAAGGAAGGACCATCCAGATACTGCCCCACTCGAGGACCCATCTCATAAACAACCACTAAACCCAGGCACTATTGCTTATGCCAAGATTTTGCTGACAGGATCCTGATATAGCTGTCTCCTGTGAGACTATGCCAGTGCCTTGCAAATACAGAAGTGGATGCTCACAGTCATCTATTGGATGGAATACAGGGCCCCCAATGGAGGAGCTAGAGAAGGTACCCAAGGAGCTGAAGGGGTCTGCAACCCTATAGGTAGAACAACAATATGAACTAACCAGTATCCCCCAGTGAGCTCTACTAAGCCTGGGCTACAGAGTGAACTTAATAAAAAAGAAATGTAGATTTAAGTAATGATGCCCTATATAAGTCATTTCACATGATCATTTATATTCATATACTGTTACTTATATACTATGAGGTTTTTTTTCTTACATGACTTTTATTTTTAATTGATGAACTTAGATAGATTGTCAGAGACAGAATAAAGAGAGGGGCTTAGGACCACCTGTCAGAAATGGTATTCCATATGCACATCTTATAAAATTATATAAAATGAATAGCATTAGATAAGTTTCCTATGCTAAGTCTTTTTATGTCTTCTGAATAATTTCAAGCATTCACTAGTGAGAGAGTAATATGCACAGATACTTAGACATACATAGATACAAACAGATATAGATTGCTGCTATATTACTTGGCTCCCAGCCTATTAATTTTCAACTGTTGATGGCTTTAGAGGGAGTTTTACTAAAAATAAAAAGTTAAATGGCTATAGTCTGGTTAATATAGGTGCCAACCAACAGACAGCATTTTCGTAGAGTTCAGTCAGTTGTATACTTTTCTCACAGAACACTTTACCTGTTTCCTTTGGTCTTCTTTCAGTTCTCCTAAAATGAGATGAAAACATGAATACTAATAATCTAATAATATAATAACAAATGAGGTATATAATATAATAATTGATATAATAATTAACACTATAAATAATAAATTAAAATGTTGAAAATGTTAGAGGAAATAATATAATCAGATTTTAACCAATACAAGTGTCGATTATGAGGGAATACTTAGCTCTCTGGACTCTCAAGACTCTCAATATATGCATTCAAGTAATTAGAGGTTGCCTGTATTGTTCCTGTCTAAAAATAATTGTTTTTTAAGAGCTGGTCTCACCGTATAGCCCTGACTATGCTGGAAGTCGTTACGTAGATAAGGCTAGCCTGAGTTCACAGAAATCTGCCTGCCTCCCTCTCTAGTGCTTTGGAGCTTGTTGTCTTACAGTGATGTCTTCACAGCATGGCAGGTACAGTTCAGCTACACGCCAGAGCTCAGACTGGTTAGTGAAAGTCCATGCACAGAGGCTCCTTTGTAGGCACACTGCTGCTCCTGTAGCTTCCACCTCTAATGCTGTCCTCCTGACCTGTGATCTGCATAGATCCCTTTCCTTCCTTAGAAGGTACCCAGTCCCACACACCTTACTATTGCAGTGTAGAGCGAGCGGACTGAGAGACAGAATGAGTCATCTTCATGGGAAGTGGCGAGAAGACATGCTCTCCACCCCCACTTACACCATTGATTCCGCATGTTAAAATGCGTCTGCTTTCTAGGTCTGTCCAGCTGGCCATGCTGGCTGCCAGTGATAGCCATCACTTTGACACAATCTTTTCTGGAACCACTTTTACATGGTTGCTTTTGTATGTATTTACTATATATTTGCATACACTGTTTCCCTGCTATATTGGACAAGAGCCAAGCCACTTTCCCAGAGATTCTCAGATCGAGCCTGCTCAGCTTGCCATATATGTGTCACATGAGAGCTTGCTAGAGACATGGACTCAAGGTCCATTCCAGACCTACTGAATTAGAATCAACATTTAACAGGCTCCTCAAATGTATTCATTCATAAAATCACCAATGGCTGCCTTTGTTTTTACCAGATAATTTATCAGCCACTAACAGTCTCACACACAAGAAATGCTGAGGTTTCTCATCACTAATTTCCAGAAACTCCTGAATGACCTGTTCTCCATCATCCTCTGTGGGGCTTGAGCTCTGTTACCTTCTGCATTCCAGGTGGTGGCCCCTGAAGAGTCAGTGCATAACTCCTCCTCTTCCTCCTCCTCCTCCTCCTCTTCTTCCTCAGTCCTTCTCTCAATTGCCCATCTGTCAGGTGGGAGGTTATTAAATGGAATTAAGAAAAAACATCAAGGTAGGCATGTCACAGAAAGGACTTTACATTCTAATGCTTAGTATAGTGAGTATATTAAATATTTTCAAGGCTCTGAATATTTTAAAAATATAAATTTACATTTCCTTGATACCTTTCAATACTATAATCACTTTAATATTATCATGTTAAAAAGAAAGTACCTTTCTTTTCTGAAATACTATTATTGTTTTAATAAGATCTTACCATGTGGCCCTGACTGGCCTACAACTCACTTTGTAGACCAGACCTGGCTTGAACACAGAGATCCACCTGCCTCTGTTGGGATTAAATGTGTGTGCCACCACACCCAGCCAAATCTTGTTTTTATTGGACTGTTCTCACAGCTCTAGGAATGCAGGCTAGGAACTTGTGCTTTACAGGTCATTCTAACACGGGGGACATCCCTAGCTATGATTCTTTTATATGTATAATGTATACTGGAAATATCCAACCTCTGTTACATTCTCTTGTGCCTCCTTCCTCTTACAGGACCTTCAGTCTTTACAAATAGTCCCCTTCCACGTCATGGTTTGTTTTCCACATATGAGAAGAAAAATGAAGCATTTGCCTTTCTGAGTTGGTTATTCATTAAAGACTATGATGCCAGGTTCTTGTATGACATAATTTTATCCTCTATGGATAAACCAAGTTTAGTTATTCTGCAATTAAATATTTATGTCAATTGTATTCCACTAGTCCCCTCTCTAGGGGTCACCCACCTTGGTTCTTCTCTACTTTCTTGCTCTCTGCTAACTGCTCATGTGCTCATAGCTGAAGCTTTGAGGCTAGGAACCACAGATAACAGAACATGTGCTGTTTGTCTTTTTGAGTCTGGGCTATGTCACTCAGTATGATCTTTCCTAGTTCCATCTATTTACCTGCAATTTTCATGATTTCATTTTTCTTTACAACTGAATAGTATTCCATTGTGTATATGTACCACATTTTCACTATCCATATACTAACTGAAGGACAGTTGGGTTGTCTCCATTCTCTAGCTATTGTGAACAGAACAGCAGTGAATATGGCTGAGCAAGTATCTCTGTAGCAGGATGCCAGGTCCTCTGAGTGTTGAGGTCCAAGGAGCACTGGTTCTGTGTCATATGGTACACTTATTTTTTTGTTTTTGTGGAATCTCCATATTGATTTCCAGAGTGGCTGCACCAGTTTGCATTTCCATCAGCAGTGGATGAGGGTTCTGTTTCCATGACCCATTCTTCCAGCATTTGTTTTCAGTTGTTTTGCTGATCTTAGACATTCTGGCTGGGATAAGATGAAATCTCAGTGATTTAGTCACCTTTCCCTAATTGCTAAGGATGAACACTATTTGAGGTATGTCCACGACATTTGTGTCTGAGCACTCTCTGGTTAGATCTACAGCCCACTACTTGAGTGGGTGGTTTGTTTTGCCTCTGACCTTTAAGTTCTTACTGTACTCTGAATATTAATCCTCTCTCAGATGAGTGGCCAGAAAAGATTCCCTCCCATTCTCAAACACTTGTTTTCTTAGCTGTGAAGAAGCCTTTTAGTTTGGCGAGGCCCCACTTATTGTTGGCAATGACTTATGGACAAATAGAGCCCTATTCAGAAAGCCTTTCCTGCTTTTGATAGGCTGCTGTCTGTACTTTCTTCTAGTAGTCCCAGGGTTTCGGGTTCCACACTGAGGCCTTTGAGTCTGTTGGAGATAGTTTTGTGCAAGCCATCAATGATGGCTAACTTCATTCTTTTCCATGTGGACATCTAGATTTCCCAGCACCGTTTGTTCCAAGTGCTGCCTTTCTGCAGTGTGTGCTTTTGGGACCTCTGAAGTTACATACTCAGTTTGAGTCTTCTGTTTTATTTCATTGGTTTAAATGCCTGCTGTGCAGGGACTATGTTTTTATTACTATGTTGCTGTAATTTATCTTGAAATCTGGAATGATAATCTGTCCTGCATTTTTTTCTCAAGACTGCTTTGGCTCTTGGGTCCTTTGTGGTTCCAAGTAAATTTTTGATTTTTTTCTATTTTTCAAATTTTTCAAACTTTTCTATTTTTGTGAGAATGAGAGAGATTGTGATTGTGCTTACATTGAAACTATAAATAACTTTTGGTAGAATGTTCATTTTCACAATACTAATTCTGCTAACCCATGATCTCAGGTCTTTCCATCTTCTAGTGTCTTATTCAATCTGTTTCTTTAGAGATTTAAAATTTTCATTGTAGAGGTCTTTCACCTTCTTGGGTGGGTTGATTCCTACATAATTTGGTTTCTTTGACGCTATTGTGAATAGGAGTGTGCACAAGAGCTCTTTCTCAGTAATTCTGTTGGTGTTGTACAAAAAAGCTATTGATTTTTCTAAGTTGAGCCTGTATCTTGAAATTTTGCTGAAATTGTTGATGTTTTTCTAGACGTTTTCTGGTGAAACTGTGGAGATCTCTTAGGGATAACATCACATCATCTGCAAACAGGGGTAGTTTGACTTCTTTTTGTATTTAACTTCCCTGTGTTATCACTAGAACTTGTGCTTTAAGCACTATGTTGAACAAAATGGGATACTGGACAGCCCTGTCTCATCTCTGACTTCAATAGGATCGTTTTATGTTTCTTCTACTTAGGATAATGTTGGCCATGTGTTTGTCATACATCACACACAGGCTTTATAGTATGTTGGAGTGTGTTCCCTCTAGCCCTACTCTCTTTAGAGTTTTTATCATCAAGGGTTATTGGATTTTGTCAAATGCTTTGTCCGTATCCATTAAGTCCATTTGTATTTTTTTAAACATTTATTGATTTACTTATTTTGAACCATCCTTGAATCTTTGGAATAAAGCCCACTTGATCATGGTAGATGATTTTTTAATATTACCTGTACATGGTTTAGAATTATTTAATTGTGGATATTTTACATCTATATTGTCTTAAATACTATTATTTTTGCTGTGATAAAGCACCATGACATAAATCAACTTGGGGAGGAAAGGGTTTATTTTGCTATATTTCCAAATCACAGTCCATCATCTAAAGGAGTCAGGGAAGAAACATAAAGATAGAAGCTGATACAGAGGCCCTGGAGGAGTGCTGCTTACTGACTTGCTCAGCCCCATTTCTTAAAGCACCATAAACATGGAACGAGGGATGGCCTTGTCACAGTAAGCTGGGCCCTCCAAATCGATCATCAATCAAAAACAGGCTTTGTCCACAGGCCAATCAGGTGGGGGTATCTTCTTAACTGAGCTTCTCTCCTTCCAAATGCCTTGGCCCGCATCAACTGACATAAAAATTAGCCCCCCCCCCCAATTCATTGGTGTAGTGGCTTTGGTTATGTCTTTACTAGGTTTTTGTAGTAGATTAATGCTGGCTTTGTATATGGAGTTTAGAAGAGCGCCTTCTGTTTAAACTTCTGTAATAACTTAAGAGGCACTGGTTGCACCTTTTCTCTGAAAGCCTGGTGAATTCTGCTGTGAATGTCTATAGACCTGGACTGCTTTAGTCCTGTGGCTTCTTATTACTGTTTCAGTCTCCTCATTTGTCTTCTTAGGTCTTTTTAGGTTGTTGATCTCTTTTTGGTTTAACTTCGTTGGTTAGGATGAATCTAGAAATCTCTCCATTTCTTTTGCATTTGCCAACTTAAATGGATTACAGGTTTTAGAGAATTCACTTATTATTTCCTGAATTTCTTTGGGGTCCATTCTAGTGTTTATTTATCTATGATTCTATTAATTTGGATAGTTTCTCTCTTTTGATTAGTTGAGTCAAGGATTGTCATTTTTTGTTTTCTCAAAGAGCCATCTCTTATATTTGTGGATTATTTGAATTGTTTCTTCATTTCTGTTTCATCAATTTCTCCTCTTATTTTTAGTATCTTCTACTGCTTACTGGGTTTTGATTTGGTTTCTTCTTGTTTTTCTAAATTTTTGAGTTGTGTTTAAAAAAGATTTATTTGTGTTCATTCCTATTCTTTAATGAAGGCACTTAGAGTTATAAGTTTCCCACATAGGACTTCTCTTAATACATCACAAAGATTGCATCTTAGAAAGCTTTTCTCTATTAACGACGGCAGACTTGCTAGTATAGTAGTCTAGATTGGCAGATATGGTCTTTATAACTTGGAGTGCTTTGTTCCTCATTTTTGTGTCTTTCCAGTGAGAAATCCAGGTGTTACTCTGACAGGTTTTTCTTTATGTGTAACTTATACTTTTCTGTCTTGCAGCTTTCAATACTCTTTCTTTGCTCCATATTTTTAGTATTATATGCTTTGGGGAGTTACTTTCTGTTTTTTTTTTTTCTATTTAATGTTTTGTGTGCTTCTTTTATCTGTAGGGGTGTGTCTATCCTTAGTTGGCAGCAGTTTTCTTCTATTATTTTATTGAAGATATCACCCATGTGATTGACCTTGGATTCTTCTCAAACATCTATGCCAATAATTCATCTTTTCATGCTGTCACCACATTCCTGCATGCTGTTTTCGTGCCTTTAAATTTTTCATATTTTTTTGCATCTGTGGTCTAATCTTCCACTTTATCTTCAGGTACTGTCTTCTATTTGATCCAGTCTACTTGTAAGGCTTCCCCTGAGCATCCTGAAACTGTAACATTGGATTTTTCAATTCCATCTTAACTTCTCCTCAGTAAGCTTATATCTCTTTATTGAATCTGGTTTTAAAACTTTGGCTTTTCTTGCTCATTAAATAATTAAAATTCAGCTGTAGATCTCTTCACTCAGGCATTTGCTATTCATTTTAAGTTAATGGAATCATTTGATTGCATCTCCTTTAAATTTCTTAAATTCTTTGATTGTTTTTGGAGGTCTGTTCTGGGCTTCGTCTAGGTACTTCTCACAGGACAAAACTTATATGGGGTTGGTGGATCTTGGGCATCAGAGGAAACTTACTGTTTTCATGTTTGTGCCTTTATGTTGAGTCCCAGTCATGTAGACTGCTTTTCTAGTTATGTGTTCAATATAAGAATTACGTGGCCTCAGACTAGACAAAGATGGGGGACAGTTGGTCTGGGGTCAGTTCCTAAAAACATGGGAATGGGCTCTGAAGAGGGATTTCAATGTCCTTAGAACTCAGGGGAATCTGGGTCCCTGCAATGTGTGATGGATGTAGGGTCTGTGGTAGGGAGGGATTGGCAGAGAGGGGGAGGAGGTAGAACTGTGGGTGATTCAGGTTTGCGTGTGTGTGTGTGTGTGTGTGTGTGTGTGTGTGTGTGTGTGTGTGCGTGCGTGTATGAGGTGAGCAGCACGGCAGGTCTAGGTGGAACCTATGGAGACCACAGTTGGAGGAGGGAGAGGAGGGCATAGGTAGCCTATCTGGGTCCAAATGTAAGAGGAGTAACAATTAGAATATCACCATTTCACAATCTCCAACAAAATAATACCTAAGAAAAATGACCAATGATTTCAAAACATGAAATTAAAATAAGTTGATAGGAACTTTATATGGAGAAATCCATGGGTCAATCTTAGTTCAAAACACAAAACATTACCTGCTATAAACACCTGTGGAGAGTAATGAGAAAACAAGTGTTTTCTCCTTGCCTCATGTGCAGTTTGTCTGACAAGAAACATACAAGGCATATTAAAAGTTGCAAAGGCCAAGTAACACATAGAGGCAGACCTATCAGAATTACACCTGAGTTCTCATAAGAGACTCTAAAAGTCAGAATGTACTGGGTAGATGTCTTGCAGACCATAATAGACCACAGATGTCAGCCCAGACAACGATAGCCAGCAAAACTTCCAATCACAATAGATGGAAAAAACCCAAGATATTCCATGAAAAAAACAAATTTAAACAATATCTTTCTACCAATTCATCCCTAGAGAGAATATTAGAAGAAAAACTCCAATACAAGGCGAGTAACGACACCCAAGAAAACACAAGAAATTAATCATCTCACAACAAGCCCAAAAGAAGAGAACAACACAAACATAATACCACCTCTAACAACAAAAACAACAGAAACCAAAAATCATTGGTCTTTAATATCTCTGAATATCAATGTACTCAATTCACTATTAAACAGACACGGGGTAACAGACTGGATACATAAACAGGATCCAGCATTTTGCTCCATACAGGAAACACACCTCAGTGACAAAGGCAGACACTACCTCAGATTAAAAGGGTGAAAAAAAGTTTTTCAAACAAATAGTCCCAAGAAACAAGGTGGAGTAGCCATTCTAATATCCAATAAAATAGACTTTCAAACAAAAGCTGTCAAAAGAGATGAGGAAGGACACTTCATATTCATCAAAGGGAAAAAAAATCTACCAAGATGAACTCTCCATCCTGAACATCTATGCTCTAAATGCAAAGCACCCACATTCATAAAACTTTACTAAGGCTCAAAACACACATTGTACCTCACAGAATAACACTGGGAGACTTCAACACCCCATTCTCGCCAATGGACAGATCATGGAAACAGAAACTAAACAGAGACACTGTGAAATTAACAGAAACTAAAATAAATCCATTATGAACCAAATGGATTTAACAGGTATCTACAGAACATTTCACTCTAAAACAAAAGAATATACCTTCTTCTCAGCACCTCATGGTACCTTCTCCAAAACTGACCAAATAATCAAACACAAAACAAGCCTGAACAGATACAAGAAGATTGAAATAATGCTATGCATTCTATCAGATCACCATGGACTAAGGCTGTTTTCAATAAGAACCAAAACAACAGAAAGCCCACATACTCATGGAAACTGAATAAGTCTCTAATCAATGATAACTTGATCAGAGAAGAAATAAAGAAATTAAAGACATTCTAGAATTTAATGAAAAGGAAGGCACAGCATACCCAAACTTATGGGACACATGAAAGCAGTGCTAAGAGCTCTGAGTGCCTTCATAAAGAAATTGGAGATATCCTATAGTAGCAACTTAACAGCACACCTGAAAGCTCTAGAACAGAAAGAAGCAAACACACCCAAGAGAAGTAGATGGTAGGAAATAATCAAACTCAGGGCTGAAATCAATCAATTAGAGGAAAAGCTGTAATGTTGCTTTGGGTCCTTGGTAGGCTCGAATGTGTACATGACTCCTCCAAGATCTCAGGGCCTCCCTCCACATTATCATGATGTTGAGGTTTTTATCCTGCAGTTGGAGGGAACAAAACACTGGAGCCTGTACTCCCCAACTGTGTCCCTGGCGCACGAGTACAGTGTGGAGCCTGAGGACTGGATCAGCACACCGACACATGACTTCCTGCTGATGCCTGGTGATTTGTTCTACTTCCCCAGAGGGACCATTCATCAGGCAGAAACTCCTTCAGGCCTGGATCACTCTATTCACCTGACTATTAACACCTACCAGAACAATTCATGGGAAGACTGTTGGATTGTATTTCAGGGCTTGTATTTGACACTATAAAGGAAGATGTGGCATTAAGGAGTGGAATGCCCCGGAGGATGCACATAAATGGAGGATGCTCATGAATGCGGAAACCCCAGCTAAAGTAACAAGGAAGTTGAGTGGCTTTCTGAGGACTCTTGCAGACCAGCTCGAGGGCAGAAAAGAGCTGCTGTCATCAGATATGAAGAAGGACTCAGTCAAGCACAGACTCCCTTTCTATAAGGGAAATGGAACAGAGACGACGGACCCAGGTGAAAAGTTGCCAAGGTTGGCAACAAGACTGCAGTCCAAAGATCACATTGTCCTCACAGTAGGGCCAGATCAGCATCAATCTGATGAAGCTCAACAAAAGATGGTTTGCATCTATCATTCCCTAAAGAATGTGAGACAGATGCACATGATAGGAGAAGAGGTGGAATCAGAGATTTACAAACTTCGCTTCCCTTTATCACATGTGGATGCTCTGAAGCCAATTTGGTGCAGGTCACCAATTCGTGTTAAGGACCTGAAACTTCACACAGATGAAGAAAAGGAGAACCTGTCACTGTCTATCTGGACAGAGTCTTTAATTCAAGTACTCAAGTGCTTTTATGCAGAGAATTGCTTGTTACTTTCTCCACACATACTTTCAATGAGTGGGGAGAGGACTTGGTGCTCTGGTTAGTACTGTGGGTGGAGGTGTAGTTACCTAGAAGAGCAGGGAGAAGAAGCTGGTTCATGTCCTCATGGGCATGAATCGAAAACAGGAAATTATTAGGCATCTCAGACTCTGATGAAGTGATACTTCAGACAAGTTTATTTAATCCAGTGTTGTAGAAAAGGCACAACTCCAGTACATCTGCCATATAGAATTATGTCATTAACCTGGCTTGACTTGGTTCTTTGGAAGAAATAACTCCTTTAAAGAGCATCATTGGCTGCAAAAATACTTTGTAACAATTAAAACTTAGGAATAAAGTTTTTTTTTACAATAAAAAAATAAATAAGAAATCAATATATAGCAAGCTAATAGCCACTATCAAATTAAATGGAGAGAATGTTAAAGCAATTCCACTAAAATCAGGGACAAGAAAGGTGGCCCACTCTCTATTGATTCAATATAGTACTTGAAGTTCTAGCTAGAGCAATAAGACAACAAAAGGAGATCCAAAGGGATACAAATTGGAAAGGAAGAAGTCAAGGTATCACAATTCTAGGATGATATGATAGTATTATTATATAAGCTCTATCCAAGTTTCTACCAGAGAACTCCTACAGCTGATAAACACCTGGAGCAAAGTGGCTGAATACAAAATTAACTCAATGAAATTAGTGGCCCTCCTTCATACAAATGATAAATGGGCCAAGAGAGAAATTAGGGAAACAACACCCTTCACAATATCCACAACTAATATACAATATCTTGGTGTAACTCTAACCAAGCAAGTGAAAACCTATATTACAAGAACTTTAAGTCCCTGAAGAAAGAAATTGAGGAAGATATTTAGAAGTTAATCCACAAGATCTTATGCCTAATCATATTTGGCAAATGGATGTAACTCATTATGCGGAATTTGGAAAATTAAAATATATAAATGTTTGTATTGACACTTGTTCAGGATTTCTTTTTGCTTCTCTACATATAGGAGAGGCCTCTAGAAATGCAAATGATCATTGTTTACAAACCTTTAATGCTATAGGATTGCCTAAAGTCATTAAGACAGATAATGGGCCATCCTATACTGGCAACAATTTTACTTCATTTTGTAAGGAATTTGGTATCAAACATAAAACTGGAATTCCTTATAACCTCATGGGACAAGGAATTGTTGAATGTGCTCATCGAACTCTGAAAATTTGGCTTTTAAGAACAAAACAGGGGCAGTTATATCCCCCAAGGTCACCAAAAGCACATCTTGCTTTTGTCTTATTTGTTTTAAATTTTTTGCAAACTGATGTTAAAGGTCAGTCTGCAGCAGATTGCCACAGGCATCCAGTTACTTCTAGTTCTTATGCCATGGTTAAATGGCGGGACCCATTAACTAATACATGGAATGGCCCAGACCCTGTTTTAATCTGGGGAAGAGGTTCAGTCTGTGTTTTATCACAAAAAGAAGATGGAACACGATGGCTGCCTGAAAGACTGGGTCGTCAAGTGGACCCTGAATCTTCTAGTAAGAATGATTCCAACCTTTATGATGGCTAAAAATCTTTTTTTAGCTGGAAGAGTTAATCTGGAATACAGACTCCACTTCCAGAGAATTTACAGCCTTTCTGTTAGTTCTCAATACCACCTCCCTCACACCAGAAGGTCAGAGTTTGAGCTTGATCGTTGCTAATTTGCAACTGAATAGAGTACCTGGACTTCCCCAAAGAAGCTTTTATCCTGTTGTTTTTCAACTGTCTCTACTTTGCTTTTCAAGCTGGTCAGTCAACACCTTACAGCCTATTTTCAGCAAGCATGCAGCTTTGCCTGTAGCAAGCACTGGTGGCAGAAATTCATTGATATGAAGAAGCATATTGAGTATATATTGTGACTTTGGTCTGATTTGGGAATAAGGTGTGCTATGAGGGCCGGTCAGTCAATGACGGGCAACCAGATTTTGGAACTATATCAATCTAAGACAGAGGTATAGGCCAAGAGGCCATGGTTTATTAATAATACACCACAGAGCCATGTTTGTGCAAAATAAACACAAACAAGCGGGATATATTCTCCTTGATGGATAAGAATAGTTTGGGAAAATCTGAAATTTCCCAAGCTAGGCGCAGCTGCCAGCCACCATAACTCCCAGGCAGGACTATGGAGCATAAAAATTTTTTTATGCCACAGTCCAGCTAATTTTTAGTATATATTTAGGTAGGAATTGTAGCCTCCCTCAGCCTTGAAGCAGGCTGATTCAGACTTTGCTGCCACTGAATATAAGATCATCTGGGGTGTAGCTTTCCAACTTAGATGGCTATATTGTTATGTCAACTACCGCTGCTCTTCTCTGAGAAGAGAGATCTACCTGCTGAGAGATCCTTGAGACATTCGGGAGATGCACCCTATCCTGCAAGTCCCTTACAGGTTGGCTCCAGGCACCAAGAATGAATTGGCGGGGGATGGGCCTCCCCACTTTATAAGCACAGTCTCTTGGTAAACTCGAGGGCCATGATCAGAGAAAAATTTGTCTTGGCCTCATTCTTTTCTCACTGTCTAGTCTCTTTCAGCCCCAGTCTGCCTTTCAGGAGTACCCGGTTCATGTAAGCCACGGGCGGCTTACAGTTACACATATTTATCACAGTGCACAAAGCTCAAGTCTAAGTGGATCAAGGACCTCCACATAAAATTGACTACAGTAAATCTAATAGAAGAGAGAGTGGGAAAGAGCCTTGAATGCATTGGTATAGGAAACAATTTTCTGAGCAGAACACCAATGGCTCAGGCTCTAAGATCAACAATTGATAAATGGGCCCTCATAAAACTGAAAAGCTTCTGTAAGGCAAAAGATATCATCAATAGGACAGTATCTTACAGAATGGGAAAGATCTCCATTAACCTTACATCTGACAGAGGGCTAATATCCAAAGTATATAAAAAACTAAATTAAAAAATGGTGTGCAGAACTAAACAGAAAAATTTTCAACAGAGGAATCTTGAGTGGTTGAGAAGCACTTAAAGACATCTTCAATGTTCTTCAATTATCAGAGAAATGCAAATCAAAACAACCCTGAGATGTACTCTTACACCCATCAGCATAGGTAAGATCCAAAACTCAAGTGACAACAGATGCTGGTGAGGATGTGGAAAAATGGGAACACTCCTCCACTGCTGGTGGGATTGCAAACTGGTACAACCACTCTGGAAATCAATCTGGTGGTTCCTCAGAAAACTGGAAATAGTTCTATCTGAAGATCCAGCTATACCACTCCTGGTCATATACCCAAAAGATGCTCCACCATACCACAAGGACACATGTTCCATTATGTTCATAGCAGCCTTATTTGAAATAGCCAGAAGCTGAAAACAACCCAAATGTTCTTCAACTGAAGATTGGTAAAGAAAATGTGGTTCATTTACACAATGGAATACTATTCAGCTACTAAAAACCAGGACATCATGAACTTTGCAGGGAAATGTATGGAACTAGAAATATCATCCTGAGTGAGGTAGTCCACACCCAAAAGGACATATATGATATGTATTCACTGATAAGTGGATATTAGCCATTTAGTACAGGATACCCACAATATGCTCTACATACTCAAAGGATCTAAACAAGAAGGAAGGCCTGAGTGAGGATGAAAAAGTCTTAGGAGACAGATGGAGGGAGGGAGGGAGGGAAGAAGGGATGAGGATGTTTTAGTATCAGGCCATGGCAAGATGGCCATGAGAATGAATGGAACTGTCAGGATAGGTGTGTGTGTGTGTGTGTGTGTGTGTGTGTGTGTGTGTGTGTGTGTGTGAATCATGAGAAAGTGCCAGAGACTTGAGATGGGGGAGGCTCCCAGAAGTCAATGCAGGTGACCTTAGCTGTGATGAATAGCCATAGGGATATGGAACCTAAAGAGGCCACTTCCTGTAGCCAGGCAGGACCTGCAGTCTACTGGCCAACTAACCTGAACCCTTGGGGATCTCAGAGACTGAGCCATCAACCAAGAATATACATGGTCTGGAGTAAGTAAGATGCCTGGCACATATGTAGCAGATGTGCAGCTCAGTGTCTATGTAGGTCCCCCAACAACTAAAGCCAGGCCTGCCCCTAAAGTTGTTGCTTGTTTGTAGAATCCATTCTCTAACCTGGCTCTCTTGTCTAGAATCAGTGGGAGAGGATATACCTAGTCCTGCAGAGACTTGATTCCACAGGGTTGGGGCACATAGGGGATGGCACTCTCTCAGAAGAGAAGGGGATGAAGGATGGGGAGGGACTATGTGAAGGGGGCAATAGAAATGAGGGTAGTGGTTGGGATGTAAAATGAATTAATGGAAACATACACATGCACACACACACACACACACACACACACACACACACACACACACACACACAAGATCAATAGGTAACAGGTAAGGTCTGTAAAGAAGAGAGTATTCCATGACAGTGACAAACTACGTCTGGCTCCATATATACAGTATAAACAAATAAAATACACATGCTCATACATAGTGTGCTATTTCAGTCTTGTTCAGTTGTCAGTTGTACATTAAAAAACAAAACAAAACAAAACAAAACCACACACTCTTCTTTAGTTTAAACTTTTATGTATGTAAACAAACAAAAACTCTCTTTCTTTGGTTGTTTTCTACTTTCTATAATCTCTCTCCAGAAGTCTAACTTCTCCTCCTCTTCTTCTTCTTCTTCTTCTTCTTCTTCTTCTTCTTCTTCTTCTTCTTCTTCTTCTTCTTCTTCTTCTTCTTCTTCTTCTTCTTCTTCTTCTTCTTCTTCTTCTTCTTCTTCATCCTCTTCCCCTCTCTTCCTCCTCCTCCCCTCCCCCCTTCTTCTTCTTCTTTTTTTTTTTTCAAGACAAGGTTCTCTGTACATCCCTGGCTGTCCTGAAACTCACTTTGTAGACCAGGCTGGCCTCGAACTCAAAAATCCACCTGCCTCTGCCTCCTGAGTGCTGGGATTAAAGTCATGTGCCACCACGCCTGGCCAGAAGTCTAACTTCTTAAGCTTCAGTGGAAATAAAGAGGCTAATTTGTCAGTGCTTCCTGAGAGATATTAAAGTGACAGTAACTTCCCTTTCATAACGAACGTTAGTGGGTCATAATAGGATTAAGAAAATGCCAGATAAGACTGGGAAGAGAAACAAAAATATTCTCATTTTTGTCCTCCAACTTCCACTATCTTTCTTACACTGTTTTTTTTTCTTTAAAAATATTAATTATTCATTCTTTGTGTGTGTGTCTGTGTACTTGAGCATCACTTCAAGGTTTAGATTAAGGTATAGATGGGGAACCACAGATCTCTCTGTGGAGTCCGTTCTCTCTTTTCAGCATGTGGGTCTGGGGAACTGAACTCACTTGTCATCCAGTGGCAAGAGTCCTACCCTCTGCCATCTCCCTGGCCTGGATCTCCAGTTACCCTCTGCCTCTGCCTCTCAGGTCCTGGGTTTAAGGTGCCTGTCACCACACTGGGCTTTAAAAATCACTGCCTTAGACTTATTCAAACTCTGCAAATATCTTTTGGTTGCACTGAATTGATGACATACTTTCAGTTTTTCTTTTTAAAGAGGGCTTAAGATTGACTATATTTTTTGGAAACATGTTTAAAATTGGCTAGCTTTAGTCATAAACCAAACTTAGAAAAAGATATCTTCAGAGAATCTCTAGTTTATAGGTAGCACCTATAAAGTACCTAAGTGGGCAGACTGTGAACATAGCCATGTCTGTCTAATATATTTACAAGCTCAGTTATAGGAAATGCTGAATATATTCTACACTTATTTTGGTTTAAGATGCAAAAAATGGACTTTGTAGACATATACCATATGCTCTCCTTCCATGCCAAGTTAGCGGGAATTAAGACTGACAGGAATAAGCAAGGTCACCTTAGGCTGAGCCAAATTAGACAACAGAATAATTGTCAGGTTTTCTGTTGGCAGGGACATTTTGTTTTGAGCCAATCTTCATGAATTATAGGCTGTAATTTTTTTCCTGCTAAGTCTATTGGCAGACATTCTGTTGACAATTTCTTTGTTTTGTAAACACTGAAAATTTCCCTCAGTTATATTGTTTCCAGGCACACAGCAGATCCTAAGTAAATGAGTATTTTCGTTTGTTCCAAATGTAAGGAAACTCACATCGACGAGTCAATAAAAACCAATAAGGCCAGCATGGATGCATTTGGTGAGGGAACCAGAGAAGCTGGCTTGATTCAACTCTAACAGAGGTGGCACCACAGCTAGGGCGATTATTTCCAGTTAGTCCCAGTACCATTACATATTGCCCTTCTCACCTGCCCCCGAATGCTTCCCTTCTGAACTGTCCCTTGAGTTATGTAATTATGTGTTAGTGGCCAAGTTGCAATTATGGAAAACTTATTTTTTGAATAATGACATATAGATCTCAGCCAGATCAGAAAAATAACTATTTGAATACTATTGTTAAATGTATAAAACTCTTGGGGTTCTAGAGATGGCTCTACAGTTAAGAGAACTGGCTGCTATTCCACAGGAGCGGGGTTTTATTTCCAGCACCCACATGGCAGTTGATCTTCTAAAACTGTCTATAACTCCAGTCTCAGTGATCCAATAATATATTCTGAATTCTGCGGGCACTGCACACATAGTACACAGACATACATGCAGGCAAAACATCCGTACAAATAAAAAAATAAAGGCTAGTTGGCATGCAACTTTAATCCTAGAGGTTACTGGGTCTATGTGAGTTTGAGCCCAAGCTTGGCCTACAAGGTGAGTTCAGGGGCAGCCAGGAATACATAAAGAGACCCTGTCTCAAAAAAGAAAATGCATAAAAGTCTCACAAAAGTGCTGTCAATTCACATAATGGTTAATTTAAAAAAAACTGCTTTCATTTGGAAGCTTCTCACTCTGTTGTATGACTGAGGCTTACTTGACAGTATTATCCTAGATAGCCTGTTGTGTGGCTAGTTTTAATTGCTAACTTGGCACGCCAGGAATCCCCTAGGGACTGTCTCAAATGATGAATTTACAGATGAGGCTGGCCTGGGGGATATTTATGGGGGGCTTTCTTCATTACATTGATTGATGTGGGTGGTACCATTCCCAGGGTTTAAGTCCAAAACTGTGAATAGAGAGTATGAGCTGGTCAGTATGCAACCATGCACTCTCTCTGCCTTTGACTGCACGAGATAGGTGCTTCAGGTTCTTGCCTTGACTTTTCCACAAAGATGGACTGTGATCAGGCACTAGAAACCAAAGAAACCCACCCTTCCTTCCTTCCTTCCTTCCTTCCTTCCTTCCTTCCTTCCTTCCTTCCTTCCTTCCTTCCTTCCTTCCTTCCTCCCTCCCTCCCTCCCTCCCTCCCTCCCTCCCTCCCTCCCTTCCTTCCTCTCTCCCTTTCTTCCTTTCAACTTTTTAATTGATACTTTGTGAGTTTCACATCATGCACCCCAGTTCTGCTCATCTCCTCATCCCCTTAGTACCGCTCTGCCCTTGTAACCTCCTCAGCAAAACCAAAACAAAGCAAAACCAAACCAAACAAAACACAGAAACCATTGTGTCATGGAAGCTGTAGCATGTCACAGTGTGTCCCACAGCATGCCCTTTTGTCCACACATCTTTACAAATAGTCATTACAATGACTCATTAGTTTGGTTCGAGGCCTCTGGCTTCTGCTATATCACCAGTACTGGCTCTTCACCAGGCGCTCTCTCAGATACCCTGTTGTTGCCCTATGTCATGGAGATCCTGTAGCTCTGGACCTGCAGAGCCAGCCCTTTTACAAGCTCTAGCAGTTCATAGATGAGGTAGATCTTGGGATGAGCCAATTCAAAGCTCTGGATCTGGGTCTGGGTATAATCTGTGCTGGTCAGCACCCCCCCCCCCCCCAAGCTTTCCTGTACCTGACCCACCAGGTCAAGCTCTCTAGCAATGCCTCAGCTAGCTCACCAGTGCTGCAGCAGGCAAGGGACAGGCCAGCTCTCTGGATTGGGAGCTCTCCTGCTCTCATGACCCTGGGGTCAGTTCTCCTCCCAACTGCCTCAGGTGACTGGGGTGGGGGTGGGGTGGGGAATCTCTGGTCAAACCCATACCCATGCTGCTCACACCCTTGGGGCTGGCCCACACGAACTCTCACAACTAGGGTCAGCTTTACTATGCCACCCAGGAGAGCCACAGGACCCTTTCTCCAGTGTGCTGCAGTGAGCAAGAAGTGGAGTCAGCTTTCCAGAGTGCTGCAGCCCGTGAGGGGTAGAGGCGGCTCTGCACAGCAATGTGTCCCAGGCAGAAGCCCAGATCAGGGATGTCTGTGTGGCCTTGGATGGTAATAGGATCATGGACATCTACAGAGAACCCTGCTACTGCATGGCCACAGACTTAGACAGGGTAATGGGAATTGAACCTGGGTCCTCTCCAAGTAGCAATTGTCCTTCAACACTGAGCCAGCCTTCTGGTGCATGCATTTTATTAAGAAGTTTTGCACCCATCTTTACAGGGGAGATGGGTCTATAGTTTCCTTACTTTATTGAGTCTTTGTCTGTATTTGCTATTGGTCTAATACTGGTCTATAGAGTCTGAGCACATTCTTCCCTCTGTATTTCCCCAGAATCATTTGGGGAAAACACTGATGTTTCGTCAGTGGTCTGCTGGAATTCCAGAGTAAACCTGTCTTTGCCTGAATGTTTCGGTGGAAGATTTCATATGATTGGTTCAACCTCATTGCTTGTAATGAATCTGACTATGATATTTCAGGTTGGTTTTTTTTAATATAAGTCCATATAAGTCCTATGTCTCTACAAATTCATCCATTCCTTTACAATCTTCCACTTTATCTTGTTTTCTGAATTTTATTGATATCTGTTGAAAAGTCTCTGTTTTCATCTCTAATTTTCTTAATTTGGATCATATTTCTCTTGGGTACTTGAGCCAAAAGTTTATTAAATTGTTTATTTTTTTTCAAAGAATCAACTCTTTGTTTTATTGATTTTTTTTTTTCTGAATTTGATTTTGTTTTTGTGTCCATTTCTGTTCAGATCTTATTTCCTTCCATCACTTCACCTGTTTCTGTTTTTCCTTTGGTTCTTTACTTAAGATTGATTTGAGGTTTTTTTCTTTTTCTCCTCCTCCTCCTCTTCTTCCTCCTTTTCCTCCTCTTTTTTGTTTGGTTGTTTTTGTTTTGTTTTGTTTTCATGACAGGGCTTCTCTGTGTAGACCTGGCCTTCCTGGAAGTCATCTGTAGACCAGGCTGGCCTCAAACTCAGATCTGCTTATCTCTGCTTCCTGAGTTCTGGAATTAAAGTCATGAGCCAGCACCCCTGGGGCTCACTTTTATGTAAATAGGTATAGCTACTCATTTCTCAGGACTCCTTTCATTGCATCTAAGGGAATTTGCATATGTTTTAACTTTCATTAGATTTTAGGAATATTCTGATTTCCTTTTTACTATGAAACCCATCATTCACAGTGTTTCTGAGTTTCCATGAATTTGTGTGTATGCTCTGTCGGTAGTTTTCCTGTTTTTTATTTCTATTTTATTTCACTGTGGTCATATAGAATATAAGAAAATATTATGTTGTTAGTGCTTGTTTTGTACTCAACTATAGGATCTATTTTACATAATGTTCCATGGGCTGCTGAGAGGAACGTGCATTCTGCAGTGTTTGGACTTCCCATAGCATCTAAACCTGTTTGATATGATGTCCTCAGGGCAGATGTTTTTCCTTGTTATCAGGTTGGCTGTGTTTTGATGAGAGTATAACACATTTACCGTGTTGAGTTAACTTATGTCCTTGTATCTAAGAGTCTGTTTAGGAATTGGGTATAACTATGCATGTCTGTTTAGGGTCATAATGTTCTCTTGATGGATCATGCCCTTAATCAGTTTGAAGTCACTTTATTTATAATATTCCAACTTCTTTTGGTTTGAAGTTTATCTTTTTAGTTATTAGAATAGCAATTCCTGTCTGTTTCCTCATTCTTCTTGCTTGGAATTCCTCTCTCCATATTTTCACTCTAAGATTGTGTCTGTCTCTGGTAATAAGGTACATTTCTTGGAGGCAGCAAATAGAAAAAAGCAAAACAACAGAATCCATGTCTTTTTTTTCAGACAGGATTTTTACTGTGTAGCCTTGGCTAGCCTGGAACTATGTAGACCAGGCTGCCTCAAACTCCCTGATATGCTTCGCTTTGCTGAGATTAGAGGTGTGTATCACCATGGCCGGATGATTCTGCTTTTTGATCCTATCTGCTAGCTTGTGCCTTTTTATTGAGGGAATTTATACCAGTAATATTCAAAGTGTAGGCACAGTGTGAAAATATAATAGGTCAATACAAAAAGACCAGCCTTGGCCTTCTAGTTACTTAAGAAAGTAAGAGGACACTTACAATACTATATTCATGTATTAGCTATTCTATGTGGAAAGGAGAAGGCAAACTAAGGCTGCTGATTAATACTGCACTGATAGAGGCAACAATAGAGAGGAGGAGGTCGAGGTAGGGTAGCTATGAACAATACCGAATGAAATAGAGAGGAAACGGAATGCATTCAGATAACTTAAAGCCACCCAAGCTCTTAGCAGGCTGAGATCCAGAGATACCACACACCAGGTCAGAGATGTTCTCTGGGGAAGTCTATCAAATGGAAAATTATAAAGGAAACCATAGAGAAATAAAGAAAAGGTAAGGGGTGGGGCATGAGGACAGAGCAGGACAGATCTGGCCTGAAGTACTGATACTGGGTATCCAGTGAAGGAAGAATAAATATGGAGAGAGCTGGAAGGCGCGCAGTGTGCATGGGCTCTCTGCTGCATGCTGCTTCCTTCCAGAGCTGACACCTAGTTTCTTCCCTTGCTCCTGGATGCCAGGAGAACCCTGGGAGTTGAAAGGCTGTGGCACAGATGCTGGTCCTGACAATGGCACTTTTCCTTGGGTCTCATCACAGATGCGGGTCGTTTTTTCATGGAAATGTTGGCTCTCTTCTTTCCTATGTCCACTGCATATTCGTATTTATCTGTGGCTCCAACCAGGTTTCTCTTCACTGGCCACTTCATGCAGTTCTGATGTAAAACTTCTCCATACTCTAGAGGAATTCCACCAGCCAGGTTTTAGCACCCAGTCTTATCACAATAGACTGCCACAGAGTGTGGGGCCACCTAGCTGCAGGAGTCTTTTTTTTTTCTTTTTCTTTTTTCTAGTGGTCTCCAGGGGACCGAAAGCTTGTGTCCTTAAGACCACAAGCTGCTCTTGTCTCAGTTTTTGTTTCCCAGCATCTACAAGGTGGCTTACAACCTCTGCAACTCCAGTTCCAACATCTTACCATATCCTTCTGGTCTCTGTGGGCACCACGCACATACATGGTGCATTTATATACATTAAGGCAAAACACTCATATACACCAGACAAATACAAATCTAAATGGCTGTGAACTGAGGATACAGTTAAAGTAATAGCAGTTAGTTTAATCCTAGTCCCCTGGGCTCACTCCCAAGCTCCAATTTCAGAGGTTAGGAAGGCGAGGCAGGAGGATTAAAAAAATCAGGAATTTTCCCCATCAGCCCTCATTCCTCTGCCACTGTGGTACAGTATTTGTCTCCCTCTGGCCCACACCACAGTAACCTCCTTTTAAAGTAATTACTACTGAGAGTATAGTGTACAATGCAGATTTTCTGAGGCTCTCTCTTACATCCTGGCTCTGGTGTCCCTCTATCAATGAAGGGGAACACTCCCTAGTCCTTCTAGATCCTCAGATTCCTTTTCTGGATTGTAAAAATTATTATCTTTCTTTTAAATTATTTCTATTAAATTAAGATTTTTTTCAGCCATCAACCATCTTTTCTGATAGCTATTATTTAGCTTTCCCCAGTTTATTCCCAGGAAATTTTTGTAGACTGTGTACCACATAGCGTCTTCTTCCAAGAAACTTCAAAAACTTTATATAGTTCTTGAGAGAAGAAATCCAATACAGAATTTCTAAAAGTAATTATAACAAAATACTCCATATTCAAATACATCAGATGTTTAAAAAGAATGAATTTGAATGAATCATTTTTATTGATAAAAAGAATAAATGAAGTACTCCTGACTGAGAAACAAAGTGTGAAATCAAGCTAAAATAAACAGCAGCAAAGAACAAAGGTTAAAGCAGTTAATGGGAGAGCCAGCATCCAACCTGTTTCCAAATGGATACGGTCGTTTGCGGAACATATGCTCACTACTGCAACTAATCAGCTCGGTGTTGTAGCACAAAAGGTGTCACTACAATGACCAGATGTGGCTAGGGTCCAATAAAACTGTAGTTACAAAGCAAGATGGCGGCTGGTCCCTAAGTACAGTCTGTGGGTCTTCTGGGAGAAACTGGGGAAAGGTGGTTAAAGGATACCAGAGGTGGATGATTTCTGTCTGCAGCAAAAGCAGAAAACTTAACTCCGCAGGCTGGGTCCATCCTGTGGACCTGGCTCATTATGGGGAGTACTGGAAATCTTCCTGGTCCCTTTGTAACAGGCATTTAAAGAGCAGAGAAAGGAATTCAGGTCAGGGACGAGCAGAGAGCAAGTTTAGCAAATGGAGACTATTTTTTAGTGGGCCTGGCCTAGCTGTGGAACACCATTTCTAAACGATCCTGCTGAAGTGGTTGTCCTGCAGCCTGTGACCTTCTGTGAACTGTAAGATGAAACTCAAGGAAGAGGGCACTGGGCTGAGCACACACTGAATCTGGACCAATAGAACTCTGCCAGCCATTATGAGAAAGGTCTTTGTGTCTGCACTGACAGAGGTGGCAGCTGGAGCTGAGCCAAGAGCTGCAGGGAATCTTAAACAGGGATCCAGGCAGCTCACCAGAAAATACAACCCGAAGGACAGGCCAGAGGTGTGATCAGCATCTGAGGGAGACGTCATCTTTGTAGTTCTGCCTACTTGCCGGGTCACACGTGTAACCCAGTCTATCAAAGGAAGGCCTGGAAGTAGGAACAGGACAGCCCTGCGGACAAATGGACCACTGAGATCCAGAGATGGGTCTCCCAGATACTGAGAGGAATCCAGCAAAGTGGCAAACAGACAGACTGGACTGCTTTCAGACTCCACTGGCTCTCCACCTACCACATTCACTCTTTGTAGTCTAAATTCATACAGCCTTTATTTAATATTCATGTCCATTTGCCAGGCCAGCTCTGCTGCCTTATCCACTTAAAAAACAATTGTTGCAAGATATTTGATCACCCTGTGAACCACAAGACTGTGTTATTTACTGGAAAAAAAGTTTCTAGTTATGGTGTGGTTTAGTCCTTAGCATACACCTTTAATCCTTCTGGCTAGAATACAGACATACTCTTAGTACACATCTTTAACTCAAACCATGGAAGTAAGTCAGTTTGTAGAAGGAAGCACTATGTTTGAAAGTGATGTCTAATTGAATGGCAGACAAAGTGATGAATCAGAGAAATATTTAACAGAATGGGATATGCCCAGCTCTCACGAGAAAAGAGAGCAAAGGGGAACCACTGAAGAGAATAGTATAGACAGACAGGGAGAGAGGAAAGAGGCAGTTTCACTGAGAGAATCTTACAGAGATAGGTTGAAGAGAGAACAAGCTAGACACAGGAGAATACAAAATGAGCCAGAGAATGAGAAAGAGCCAAAAATTAAAACAGATTGCCAGAGTTAGTTTGAGGCCAAGCAGAGTGATTCAGTCAGAAGCCTAGAGAAGCCAGATTGAATCAGGTTGGAAAGGAGTTTGAGCCAGAAGAGCTGAGTTGAATCAGCAAGCTAGGGTACAGACAGAAGAAAGGGTGAGCTATTCAGCAGTAAATCTCAAAGGCTGAAAACACTCTAGGCCTAGATAACTGTAGGGAGGCTAGATGCTTCTAGGCCTAGGCCTCAGCTAGCAGACTGAGATAGTAAAGCCTCAGAGATGACAAGTCCATCAGGCAAGTCAAAGTTACTCTCACAAAAGTCATAGCAGAGACTTCCCAGACTTACAAGGGAAAACATAGAACGCCAAACAGATGCGATCAGAGAACCTCACAGTATAGTAAAGCACTTAATTAAGTATTTAAATATACAGAACAAAGGAAGGAGAGAAAAACACCAAGTCATATTTAACAGCGAATTTCTCAACAGGAACTAAAAAAATTCAGGAGGCTGGATGATAAACACTTTCAACAAAGAAACAAGATAAAAAAATGTAACAAAGAGAATTAAGTAGCCTTCTTATGCACCATAACAAACACGATGATGAGGAAATCAGGAAAACAATCCAATTCACAATTCACCACACACACACACACACACACACACACACACACACACACACACACACACTAAACTTAATCAAAATAGTGAAAGACCACTGTAATGAAAATGTTAAACCATTTGAGAGGAATTGAAGAATACATTAGCAGATGAAAAAAATCTCTTGTGCTTATATATTGTTAAAATATTGTAAAAATGGCTATCTTTTTAAAAATGCAAACAAATTTCATTCAGCCTTCTTCAAAATTTCATAGAAATAAAAAAAAATCTTAAAATTCATTTGGAAGTGCAAAAGACCTTTGATAGTCAAAGCAATCTTGAGTGGGAAAACAAAGGAAAAACAAACAAACAAACAAACAAAAAACTCAAACTACAAACAAACCAAAAAAACCAAAGTACAATCCTGGAGATAACATCACATCTTATTTGAAGTTATGTTACAATATCAACATGGGGCGGGAGAGATAGCTTAATGGGTGAAGTTCTTTCTGTGTAAGTATAAGGACCTGAGTTAAATCTCCAGAATCATGTAGAAAAGCCAGGTATGGTGGCACATGTTTGCAATTGGTGGAGACAAGCTGATCCAGATAGACTGTTGGTTGGCCAGCCTATCTTAATAAGACTTGTGATGAGAGATACATATGTCTCAACAAAACAATGTGGGTATCTTGCAAGGGCTGACATGTGATGGACCACTTGCCTCCAGAAGCACATCCACATAGCCACACACATGTGTAAGCCACCCATACATATACATGGTGTTATGGTACTGGTACATGGAATGGATCAGAAGACACAGATATAGGCTCACATAGCTACAGCCATGTTATTACATATAAACAAATGGTGTTAAGAAAGCTGGATATCTCTATACAGAAGATGAAACTAGATTCATGCACAGAATCCAATGACAAATGGATAAAACTTGGGAAGGTGACCAGACCTCAAAAGAAAAACAGTTTATGCTCCTTTTCACATGTGAGTCCTAGCCTTGAATCTTCAGCTTTGTGTGTTTAACATGGAGTACTGTGGAGGCTAGGGAATGAGAAAGGGGCAAAGGAGGAGGGAAGGCTCCCATAAGGGAGGGGCAATGGGTAAAACAAGGAGAGACGGGGAATACTGAGGGAGAAAGTAAGGAAGGGGAATAGAGGTGTGGGTAGAGAAGTGGAAGGGTTAATAATTATATAGCGTATATGAAGAGCCATATGTAACTTGTGCTGTAACCCAATTACACACTTTCTTTGGAGATAGGAGGACTGGCAGGTGGGAGATGAGAGTGATTAGAATGCATCTTGCATAAATATGTCAAAAATTTAATGAAAAATAGAAAAATTTCAAATGGGTTAATGGACTGCACAGAAAGTTCTATAAAGAACAAATCTAATGAGCAATAAATATTTTTAAAGTGTTCAACATCTTTAGGTAGCAGGAAGATTCAAGTTAAAAGTACTTTGATATTTCTTTTTTTATTTTTTTTTATGTTTTTTCTTTTTTATGCTTAGTAATTTTTATTGGATATTTTATTTATTTACATTTCAAATGTTATCCCCTTTCCTGATTTCCACTCTAGATACCCCCTATCATATCCCCCTCCTCTCGGTGTGCCTCCACCCATTCACCCACTCCCACCTCCCCACCTTTGCATTCCCCTATACTGGAGCATTGAGCCTTCACAGGACCAAGGGCCTCTTCTCCCATTGATTCCCAACAAGGCCATTCTCTGCTATATATACGTCTGGAGCCACGGGTCCCTCCATGTGTACTCCTTGGTTGGTGGTTTAGATCCTGGGAGCTCTGGTTGGTTGATACAGTTGTTCTTCCTATGGGGCTGCAGATCCCTTCAGCTCCTTCAGTCCTTTCTCTAACTCCTCTATTGGGGACCCTGTGATCAGTTCAATGCTTGGCTATATGTAGCCTTCTGTACATGTCAGGCTCTGGCAGTGCCTTCTGTATATGTCAGGCTCTGGCAGTGCCTCTCAGGAGACAGCCATATCAGGCTCCTGTCAGCAAGCACTTCTTGGCATCTGCAATACTGTCTGGGTTTGGTGACTGTATATGAAATGGATCCCCAGGTGGGACAGTCTTTGGATGGCCTTTCCTTAAGTCTCTGTTCCACACTTTGTGTCTGTATTTGCTCCTGTGAGTATTTTGTTCCCTCTTCTAAGAAGAACTGAAGCACCCACACTTTGGTCTTCCTTCTTCTTGAACTTCATGTCTGTGAATTGTATCTTTCATATTTCATCTCAGCATAGAATAGCTACCATCATGAAAACAACAACAAATACTGGCAGGAGGAGAGGAATTGCTCTCTGATGTGCGAGTGTGTGGTGTGCACACTGGAAACCACTGAGGAGGCCTCTATAAATGTGACAGATATTCAAAGCAGTTTGTGCCTTCTAAGACATACTTCCATGTTCATGTTTGTTGCTCTGTTCTCAATAGCAAGAAAATGCAGTAAGCTGAATGGCCATCAACCAACAGCCTAACAATGAAAGTATGAGAGATAAATTAAGTGCAGTTTTGTTCAAATGCAGAAAAGTTGATGCAGCCAAAACACATTAAGTGCGGTAACTCTGGCTCAAAGAAAACAAACCCATTCTTAGATGTAGATGCTATAATTTAATTTTTATATATGTGGATTTATGTGGAAGTGTGTATAGAAACCAGGAAACTAGGAAGGGTCCAACAAGAAGGGGAAGAGGCTTTAAGAGAACAGAGGAGTTGGAGACTTTTCTTGTGAGTAGAAGGTAAACACTGAACACAGAATGCTTCAGCAGGGATATGGAGGAGCAACATGGAGGATGGATGGGAGGAGGGCTGATCAGAGCTAAGTATGTGTGAAGAAGCTGTAAGACTGGAAAACATGACCCAGTATTTTATTGGCTAATTAAAGATAAAAGTGTGGACAGAGGTACCCTGTGCAAGTAGATAACCCCACTCCCAGAAAACATAAGGTTATTAACTAAAACCTCAGCAGCAGGCTCCTGAGATCCCCAGAACAAAGGACATGGTTATTCCTGCTGGTTGTCAGCAGAACTAGACTGGAAGACTCTTGATAAAGACAGCATACTATTGTGGGCTTAAAACACAGAGGAATGAAACTGACACTGAGCGGGAGGGTCCCTCCTGAAGGACCGCCCTTAAAGTGCCAGCAGAGCTATGTGGGCTGGCATGAGATGGCTCTGGTCAAATCTTTTCTGGGTTACGGACCAACAACCCTCTGTGCTAATCTAATGGCTTGCTAGACAAGACTCACTGGCACAAGGGTGGCATGGCTTTCAGACAGGCAACCAATGGCTTTTTATCAGACTTCAGGAATGCTCACATGAGGGAATTTGAGTGTAGATCTATAAACCTTGCCAATAACTCATGGCCAGCAATTCTATAAACCTTAGTGAGGAAGATGCTAATGCTGTTTTGATAACTGACAGGATGTGTCTGTTCAACTACCTTCTACATACTGAAATTTAAGTTATCAGAATCGTCCTGCTGCAATCTGTGGTCAGAGAAGCTTCTTTTTGTAGTGGGCAGTGGTTATTGCACAGACTCATAATGGATGTCCAAGTGCCGAAAGTGCAGTTGCTGAATTCTCAGTCGTAGATGGAATATCTCCATCACCTCCTTACGGATCAGGGAACACCATGCAAGAGTGAATACATGTAGGTGTGAGAGGGAAGGGTGAAAAGCTGTGGAATGCTGACTTCTGGATGCTGTTGCACTTGAACTCTCAGCAGTGTGGTCACCTGTGCAAGGCTGGCATAGGACTGGGCAAGCCAACACTGTCACGGAAGAAGAGAGACTCATGAGGTCTTGCCCCTTCCTGAATTAAAAATAAAAATCTTTTAAGAGGATTTTTAATATGGGCTGGAGAGATGGCTCAGTGGTTAGGAGCACTCACTGCTCTTCCAGAGGTCCTGAGTTCAATTCCTAGCAACCACATGGTGGCTCACAGCCATTTGTAATGGGATCCAGTGCCCTCTTCTGGTGTGTCTGAAGACAGCTACAGCATACTCATACTCATATACATAAAATAAATCTTAAACCAGGCGGTGGTGGCGCACACCTTTAATCCTAGCACTTGGGAGGCAGAGGCAGGTGGATTTTTGAGTTTGAGGCCAGCCTGGTCTACAGAGTGAGTTCCATGACAGCCAGGGCTATACAGAGAAACCCTGTCTTGAAAAACCAAAACAAAAAACAAACAACTTAAAAGGAAATAAAAGATTTTTAATGTGTGTGTGTGTATGTGTGTGTGTACACACACATGCCTGGATGAGTTTATGTGTACCACATGTATCCAGGTACCAGAGGAAGACAGACTTACAAGCAATTAAATAATTTCTGGAAAGGGAGAGACTTTTTTTTATGCTATAGCCACTTTGGAAGTTGCTTACAATCCTCTAAATGACTCCTTACCCTTATTTTTGTAATTAATACTAATTATACTCACTTGGTTCACACACACACACACACACACACACACACACACACACACACACCTTGAAAAGTAAATTCAATGAATATATTAATAAGATTATATACTTCATGACTAAGTTGTTTTTATCCCCAAAATGTAAGGTTGACTCAAAATATGCTAATCAAAAAATTTAATGCATCATTTCAGAATATACCAATACAAATTACATAATTATTTCAGTAGGTCCAGGATAGGCAGTTGACAATTTAACATACTTTCATGAAGGTCCTGAAGAAACTATGTATAGAGGGAACACATCTAACAGAACAAAGGCTGTATGTATTAAATCCGTAGACAAAATCATGCTAAATGAAAAGATATCTAGTCCACTTCCTCCATAGGTTAGAATGAGACAAGGTTTTTCACTCTCTCTACTCTTATTCAATTCTGAGATTGGAGTCTTGGAAATAGCAATAAGATAACAGAAATACATACAGGGATATAAGTGAGAAAATGAGACAGTTATCTCCGCTTGTAGGTGACGCAATTCAGAATCGATCCAGTTGAATCATTTGACTCTTGGATCTACTAAAACACATTCAGCAAAGTGGCAGGATACAAACTCAACATAGAGAAATCAGCTGCAAGGTCACATCTGTTGAATGTGAAGTACTTCCTTATGCAGTAAGCTCCTAACTTACTATATCTTACCTGCTTGAAGGGCCATTTGGTATTTTCTGTTGAAGAGTTTGCATGTGTGTTGAACCAATGGAAGGAAGAAGGCCTGGAAACTTGTTTTCTCCTTCAGGCATGAGAGCTGAGCTGGCAAAACCTTCATTCAGCATGTCTCTTCTGTCCAAGGGCCCCAGGAGCTCTGTGTGTATGAGATGGATGAGATATGAGAGAATGGAAAGACAGTTTCTGCTAACTAGCTCATGGCTAACAATTTTCTTGTGCCTAGTGCAGCCCTCTCCTTTGCCATCTGCTAAGTAGCACTTGGTAGCAGGGGGTGGGAACCCCGACAGACCCTGTCTCTGATAAGTGCTGTCGTTCTGTTTACCTACGGGGTTAACAACATGAGTGTTCTCAAAATCAAATTTGAAAATTCTTTCGTACTTTACCTATTCACGTTGATTTGTCAACACTTTAATCACCTTTTTTTGCATACTAAAGAGTTTAGTATAACAATTTAATTCTGCAGTTTTTGGTTGTGGAAAATGCCAGTAGACAGTACAAACAAAGGAAATAAGTTTTCTTTGCCTTAAGGATTAAGGATCCGACTGACGGATGCTTTAACATAGAAAAGTACCTTCCCAACTGGAGTTAGTTTTATTTTATTTATTAAACTAATAAAACGTATTTTAAAATATACAACTAAGTATTGACATTTTTTAAGTCAACAAAAATAATTTATAATAGTTAAATGCCTCTTAAATATACATGATATCTTCTGTAGCCAAAAGTAGTATGCACTTAACCAGTTTTTAAAATCTATTTGAAACATTAAACATGATAGAAGTAGAAAAAAAACCTCTTATGAAGTTCTCTATGAAAGGAAATTGTGACAAGTTCCTGATTAGACAGAAACTGTTCCATCTCCAAGGGAGAATACACAGTGTAACTGTAGCTTCCTGGAATGAGTTGGGTAGTGTTCCTTCTGATTCTATTCTGTGGAATAGTTTGAAGAGTATTGGTGTTAGGTCTTCTTTGAAGGTTTGATAGAATCCTGCACTAAATTCATCTAGTCCTGGGCTTTTTTTGGTTGGGAGAATTTTAATGACTGTTTCTATTTCTTTAAGGGTTTTGGGACTGTTTAGATGATTTTTCTGATCCCGATTTAACTTTGGTACTTGATATTTGTCTAGAAAAAAATTGTCAATTTCACCCAGATTTTCCAGTTTGGTTGAAAAAGTTTTGGTAGTAGGATCTGATGATTTTTTTTGGATTTCTTCAGTTTCTGTTGTTATATCTCCCTTTTCATTTCTGATCTTGTTAATTTGGATACTGTCTCTGTGCCTTCTGGTTAGTCTGGATAAGGGTTTATCTATCTTGAGTTTCTCAAAGAACCAGCTCCTGGTTTTGTTGATTCTTTGTATAGCTCTTTTTGTTTCTACTTGGTAGTTTCAGCCCTCACTTTTATTATTTCCTACTGTCTACTCCTCTTGGGTGTATTGCCTTTTCTTTGTGTTCTAGAGCTTTCAGATGTGCTGTTAAGCTGCTAGTGTATGCTCTCTCTAGTTTCATTTTGGAGGCACTCAGAGCTATGAGTTTTCTCTTAGCACTGCTTTCATCATGTCCCATAAATTTAGGTATGCTGTACCTTCATTTTCATTAAAAATTCTAAAAAGTCATTAATTTCTTTCTTTCTTCCTTGACCAAGTTATCATCAAGTAGGGCATTGTTCAGCTTCCATGTGTATGTGGGCTTTCTGTTGTTTTTGTTGCTATTGAAGACCAGTCTTAGTCTGTGGTAATCTGATAGGATGCATGGGATTATTTCAATCTTTTTATATCTGTTGAGGGCCATTTTGTGACCGATTATATGGTCAGTTTTGGAGAAGCTACCATGAGGTGCTGAGAAGAAGGTATATTCTTTTGATATAGGATGAAATATTCTAGAGTTATCTGTTAAATCCATTTGGTCCATAATTTCTGTTAGTTTTAATATGTCTCTGTTTAGTTTCTGTTTCCATCATCTGTCCATTGATGAGAGTGGGGTGTTGAAGTCTCCCACTATTACTGTGTGAGGTACAATGTGTGCTTTGAGCTTTAGTCAAGTTTCTTTTATGAATGTGAGTGCCCTTGCATTTGGAGCTTAGATGTTCAGAACTGAGAGTCCTTCTTCATAGATTCTTTTTTCATTTGATGAGTAAGAAGTGTCCTTCCTTATACTTTTTGATAACTTTTGGTTGAAAGTTGATTTTATTGGATATTAGAATGGTTACTCCAGCTTATTTCTTGGAACCATTTGCTTGGAAAATTGTTTTTCCAGTCCTTTACTCTGAGGTAGTGTCTGTCTTTGACACTGAGGTGCATTTCCTATGAGCAGCAAAATGCTGAGTCCTGTTTGTACATCCAGTCTATTAGCCTATGTCTTTTTATTGGGGAATTGCGTCCATTGATGTTAAGAGATATTAAGGAATAGTGATTGTTGCTTCCTGTTATTTTTGATATTTTTCTGTTTGTGTGGTTATCTTCTTTTCGGTTTGTTGAAAGATTAGTTTATTGCTTTTTCTATGGTGTAGTTTCCCTGTTTGTGTTGGCATTTTCAATCCATTATCCTTTGTAGGGCTGAATTTGTGGAAAAATATTGTGTAAATTTGGCTTTGTCATAGAATATCTTGGATTCTCCATCTATGGTAATTGAGAGTTTTGCTGGGTATAGTAGCTTGGGCTGGCATTTGTGTTATCTTAAGGTCTGTATATCACCTGTCCAGGATCTTTTGGCTTTCATAATGTCTGGTGAGAAGTTTGGTGTAATTCTACTAGGTCTGCCTTTATATGCTTCTTTCCCCCTTACTCCTTTTAATACTCTTTCTTTGTTCTGTGCATTTGGTGTTTTGACTATTATGTAATGGGAGGAATTTCTTTTCTGGTCCAATCTATTTGGAGTTCTGTAGGCTTCTTTTATGTTTTTATGTGCATCTCTTTCTTTAGGTTAGGGAAGTTTTCTTCTATAATTTTGTTGAAGATATTTACTGGTCCTTTAAGTTGGAACTCTTTGCTTTCTTCTATACCGATTATCCTTAGGTTTAGTCTTTTCATTGTGCCCTAAATTTTCTGGATGTTTTGGGTCAGCATCTTTTTGCATTTCACATTTTCTTTGACTGTTGTGTCAATGATTTCTATGGTATCTTCTTCTCCTGAGATTCTCTCTTCTATCTTTTGTATTCTGTTGATGATGCTTGCTTCTATGACCCCTGATCTTTTTCTTAGGTTTTCTATCTCCAGAATTGTCTCCCTTTGTGATTTCTTTAGTTTTTCTATTTCCATTTTTAGATCCTGGGTGATTTTGGTCAATTCCTTCACCTGTTTGTAATTCTTTAAGGGATTTTTGTGTTTCTTCTTTAAGGACTTCTAGCTGTTTACCTGTGTTCTCTTGTATTTCTTTAAGGGAGTTACTTATGTCCTTCTTAATGTCCTCTATCATCATCATGAGATGTGATTTAAAATCAGAGTCTTGCTTTTCTGGTGTGTTGGGAGCAACCAGGGCTCACTGTGGTGGAAGAACTGGGTTCTGATGATGCCAAGTAGCCTTGGTTTCTGTTGCTTATGTTCTTGTCCTTGCCTCTTGCCATCTGATTATCTCTGGTGTTAGCTGGTCTTGCTGTCTCTGACTGTGGCTTTTGCCTTCTGCAAGCCTGTGTGTCTATATTCCTGGGAGACCCATTTTCCCTTGAAGGAATTTGGGTATGGAAAGCTGTGGCACAGGGTTGGCTCCAGGATGCAGATGGAAACTGGAAGGATCCTGTCCCTGGCTGTTCATTGGTTCCTGTGTCTTGATGGCTCTGCGGGGGGAGTCCCTCTTGGACCAGGAATTTGAACAGAAGTGGTGGTGGTCTTACCTGTGCTCACAGTTGTGTCAGCACTCCTGGGAGGCCAGCTGTCTCCCGATGGTATTTGGGTATGGAGCACTGTGGCACAGGATCAGCTCCCAGCACCCTACATTTTCTTAATGCTATTCAATTGCCATACTATTTCATTACTTTGGACAATTGTAAGAAACCACTCTACTTTAATATATAGTACATAAAGTTGAATCACTTTAAGGTATTTTATGTGTATGTATATGTGCTTTTGTGCACCATATGCAGAGAAGGTAAGACGATGTCAGGTTCCCTAGAACTAGAGTTACAGCCAAATGCCAGCCCACCTAAGTCCTACACAAGAGCAAGGACACACTGTTAATTGCTCATATATCTCCCCAAGCCTCCAAGATATCTTTTAAAAACATTTTATTTAGATTAGTACTATTTCAAAACTTTCAAGTTGTTTTAAAATGTTTGTGTGTGTGTGTATGTGTAAGTGTTGAAAACTGTTTAACCACCTACCTGAAAGTTTATGTATGGGGTCTTCACTGTGTTTTATTTCATGGGTCTATAGGTTTATCTTTAGTTAAGTATCACAATGTTTTGATTACCCTACCATCGAAACCTGAAAGTATGACATATCTGACATTTTCCTCAGGTTTTCCCTGACTATTCAGCATCCTTTGCAATTCCACAAGAATTGTTTAATAGAGGGCTATCAAGATGGCTTAGTAGGTATGCATTGCTCACCACTGAGCCTGAAGACCTGAGTCTGATCCCCAGAGCCCAGGTAATGGAAGAAGAAGCCTTAGTCCTGCAGGTATCCTCTGAGTTCCACATGCATAGCATGCTACATGTACACAGGTGTAAATGGATAAATCCATAAGGAAATTAAGGCCCGTCTCTGCTGTTTGTAAAGCTGTCATTGCACTGGGATAGCAGTTCCACTGACTAATCAGTTGCCTTGAGTAGAGTTGCCATTTGTCAATAACTGTCTTGTAGTTCATAGATATGAGATGTATTTTCTGGTTTTGTCTTTATTTTTTTTTCTTGAGACAGTTTATACATGTGTAGGCTGGATTTGAACTACTGGACTCAAAGGATCTTTCCATTTCAGTCTTCAAACTCTTGGAACTACAGGTATGTGTCACCATACCTGGCTCTCTACTTTCTTTCAACAACTGTTTTCAGTGTAAAAATCTCTCACCTCCTTGGTAAGGGTTAGTTTGCTCTTTTGAAACCACTGTAGACAGAGTGGTTTCTATCATCACTGTTTTAGATCACTCCCTTTGAGCATGTTGACATGCTGATATATCTTCTGACACTTTATTGGATTTGGTCATTCAATTTTTCAATGGAATTTTAAATTTAAGAGTTTTCTATATATAATATGACCATGTAATTTGTAAATGCTTTTTTTTCTTTTAAAACATTTTTACAAAGTTAACCTGGCTAGCAAATTCCAGTACCTCATTAGATATAAATAAATAATATAAATGTAAATAACAGACATCTTGATTTCTCTTTGCCCTATAGAAATAGCTTTCAGTCCTTTAAAAATTGTATTTACTTATTATATTTTAGGTGTGCATGAACCATTGTGCACACACAAAGGTCAATTATGTCTTTTTACCATGTGGCTCTGGGGACAGAAATGAGGCTTGGTGACACATGCTTTTACATGCTGAACCATCTTGGCAGCTCCGGCTGCTAGTCTTATTACTCAGTTTGTTGTAAGCTGTTTGTCATATGTAGCCTTTTTATGTTAAGATAATTTTCTTTACTATGCTTTGTTGAGTGTTCTCTATCATGCAAAAGTGTTGACTCTGCACATGTTACACTAGCACTGGGAAGATCCTTAAACTTCTGGCCCTCAATCAGTCAGTGGGACAGACTACCCTGGCTTTCACTTGTGGAACCATTCAAGCTTTCCAGAAGTAAGTCCTACTTGATCTTAGTGTCTAAGTCTTGTTTATATTTTCAAATCTGTTTTGCTAGTGTTTTGCTTGGGACTTTTCCATCAGTATAATCAGAATTTTTGGTCAATATATTTCCTTGCCTTTGTATGACTTTGGTATTAGACCATTACCTTTTAAAAACAGTTCTGGGAAATCCCCTCCTCATTTTTTGGGAAGAGCTTGAATGGGGATGTTGGGAATTTGCCTTTAAACCTTTAGTAAATGTCTCCAGTGAGGCCAACAGGTCCTGGGCTTCTCTCTGTTGGGAGGCTTTGGTCACTAATTCAGTTCACTTACTAATTGTATGCCTGTTTCTATTTCTGATCTATCTCAGGAGGGTGGCGTGCACTTACATGATGCTGGCTAAGCCCCTTATCTGATGTGTTGGTTATGATTCCTGGAGGCGCTTCTGATGTTAGCAGGGCTGCTTTGGTTGTCCTGTCAGATCTGAGGGTTGTTGGAGAGCTGTATCTTAGGTATCATTAGCTTTGTCTTTTGCCATTTTCTACCCTGTGCTGTTGTCTGTTCTAATCTTATTATCTCTTCTGTTTCCTTTTGTTTTAATGTGTTCTTTTATACATTTCTCAGATATAAAGTTTAAGCTATTGGTTTGAAACTTTCTTCTTTCGTAATATATATCATAAATTCACATATTTTCCCTTTTCTTAAAAAGTTTTAGAATTTTGTGATTCTCTTTTTTTGGGCTCATTGTATGTGTGTTGCTTTATTTTTAAATATTTATGGATTTTCATGCTTTACTTCTGCTACTGATTTTTGGCTTAATTCCACTGTGATCAGAAGATACTTTATATGATAAAGACTTACTTTAGGGCTGGAGGTGTAGAGATCCTGGTTTTGTTTGAGTCCCATCACAGCAAAGTTGAAAAAGAAAATAGACCTATTTTATTGCCTAACTTGGGTTAGTCTTAGAGAATGTTCTGGGAGAATTTGACATTTATGTGCATTCTATCCTGTATATATTTGTTAAGTCTAGTTTGTATACAGCATTACTGAATTCTCTATTCACTCTTGAAAACAAAAGAAACCATGAATTACTTAGAATTTTGCTTTAGTCTTTTTTTCTAGGACAAAGTTTGTGGTCCATGTACCAAATTCAATTGACAGATGTTTAACCTACAGTGTTTAAAAGTTATTTTTAGTTACTTACCAACACTGAAAATTGGTAAACTTTTTTTTCTTTAAAATTTCACATTATTAAAAAGATGATACATTCTTGCATGTGAAAAGGATATGATATTTAGACTTCAGTGGCTAAATGAAGTCTGACTGGAGCATAGCCACTGTTGTTTAACTTGAGTAGTTTAAACTGAGATTCTGTGACCTACAAAACTCAACATATTTCTTGATTCGTGAGGAAGTCCTTGAACCCTGCTGTGGCTCAAAATATTTCATTCCCTTGCTTCTTCTTGTTTCTTTTGTCTCTTGCAGTGTTTTTACTCTCTCTTATCGTACACATGCTCACAGGACAGAAAGGCAGCAGTGAAAAATTCAAGAGACTGGATATGATCTCTGCTTTAACAGTCACCTAAGACAAACTATCTCATCTCTTTGAGCTTCTTTTTCCTCACTTGTTCAACAAAAGTGATAGATTAGTCTTGAACAGTGGCACACATCTGTCATATCAGCATTGGAAGGGAGAGGCAGGAGGATTAGCAGTTCAAGGCTAGCTTGGGCTGCAGAACAGATTCTTGCATCATGATAGTACGTTCCTGAAATGTTGGGCATAAAGTCTGAGTTGTCCATTTCAACAATGGTTTGACTCAAGACAATTCAGTGCAGATCACATTTGTTATTTGACATGATCTTCCACATTATTCTTAAATCTTTCTATTTTGTTGGCTCTGTGCCTTCAAAGAAGATACCACCCAGTCTCCAGAGGATTTTCAGGGTAGGACACATTTCAAGGTGTGTAATCACATGGAAGAATGAAAATCTTTTATAAAATTGTGAAACTGACAGCTCTACCTAACAGAAGCCATTAAAGTATTTACAAAGTAGCAGCTGCTCTTGTTAGATATACAGGTACAGGGGAATCAAAATAAACAAGCTGATAAGTGCAAGATAAGCCATGACCAGATCTGTGCATACACTGAACAATATTTAGAAAACTCTGATGTTTACACAGCAATCACATTGTAAATTCTCAAGTCAAAAGAACATAGAGTCAGTAAGAGCTGAGCTGTTCACAAGAATTCTTCATAGTGATCTTTTAAACAATTTAGGAAATCCCTAACATAATCTTTTAAGAAGTGTTGGCCTGTTGGTATGTGTTATTTTTGTACTTAAAACATAGTTGTAAGTGAATGAAGATATCAGTTGGGTTCTGTGCTGTCCCAGAACTTCAGCCAGGACACTTAGGAAAAATGAATTACAAGTATTCTATACCTTAATCTACTAATACTTAATTCCCCTCTCTCTCTCTCTATACACACACACACACACACACACACACACACACACACACACACACACACACACACACATATACATACATATATATATCACAAAGATTTGGATTTTCAAAAGTTTTATAGAATTCAACATTGATCACTGAAAATTATAGATCACAGCAGTGTGCACTTTTACCCCTTGGCATCAGAAAGAGGAAGGTCTGGATCACTGGAGAGAAAAGAGGTATTTGTCAAGCTCCTGGGATAAGATAGTATGAGCCTGCTAATTTTACTGAGTAAAAAATCTTGCTTATTAGAAGGATATTATTTGAAAGAAAAAATCTTTCAGTAGTTTATTTTTAACTATTGTATACTAAGAGCTTGGGAAGAATTCCACACTTTCATTAGTGGATTTTTGTGAAAAGGCTAGGATTATCCCAAATCTTTGACAATATTTTGGCATCATTGTCAGTCTTCTCTGCTTCTAGCTTCTCTCCTGCGTTAGTGTCTCTACCATTGCTGGGATTAAATAGCTGAGCAAAGCTACTTGAAAGAAGGCAGCTTTGCTCTGGCTCACATTTCAAGGTCCGGCTCATCACACAGGAAGTCACGGCAGCAGGAGCTGGAAGCAACTGTTCACATCACATCTGCTCAGGGAGACAGAGCAATGAACACCACTGTTCAGCTAGCCTGCTCCCTACAAAACCCAGGGATGGTGATCACCACTGTCAAGTCAACCAGTCAAGATGTTCCTCCATAGGCATGGCCAGAAGCTGACCGCCTCTAGAGGATTTCTTCCTGGTGTGCTGGTCTTACATGCCACTCCAGATCTGTGAAGATGGAACAATCTCCATAAACCCACTCACTGGGTTCTAGGTGTGCGATTACTATGTTGCCCAGACAGTGTTTACAGGTGTTCAACACTATGCCCCACCTATTTTTCCACAGTTTTCAAATATAGTATTTTCCATGCTATTGATAAGGAAAATATATTTAGAAGTGGGAAAGGTCAGACGGCACATGGTAGTGGTGGTGGTGGTGATGGTGATGGAAGCAAGAGGATGCTCAGAAAGTGTCAGCAACTTAAAAGAAGAGGAAAAGGGAGGAGTGGTGTTTTTAGGGGAAGGGTATGCAAGGGCAACTACGTCTTAGGGGAAACTTTAAGATTGTATAGTGCTGGCCTCAGCTACTTCACAGTGATCTATATAAACAGCACATCCTCCAGTACAGAAATGACATATAGTCAACTGATAGGTTTGTTTATATATTTTAAACAAACCACACATATTATATTTCTTTGGAGGGAGACTTTTTTTTAGGTCTGAGACAGTGTGTAGCCACGGCTGACTGTAACGGATTCTTCTGCTCCAGGCTCCCGTGTTTTGATTCACAAGCATGCACCACCATGCCTCCTGTGTTTTAATATTTTTTAACGTCTTTAACATCAAATTTTCTCCTTATTATCTGAGATATTTGATAAGTGGATGGGCCTAAATGGAAAGAAAACAATAATCACTCATTCTTGAGGGCCATGTAAAATACTAATATCTGAATCTGTCTGTCTACCTGCCTGTCTTTCTTTCATCAGGACCATTTTAAAATAGTGTAGTCCAGGCTGGGCTTGAACTCACAATTCTACTCAGCTCTCAAGTGCCAGGATTGCAGACATGTACTAGCACTATTAGACTGAAGATTTGTGAATGTATAGACACAAATGTATTCATTATTAAAATTCAATATCAAAAACACAGGGAATGACAGCAGTTAGCTGTCTGCCATCTGCCTTCAAGTTAGCAGCTATGTCCAGTCCTGCTCAGCCAGCTTGCTCTACATGCTGAGACGTCTGGATCATTGGTGACTAAGTCAGAGACAGATCATTATTTCAAGTATTTTAGAGTTCATCTCTTACAATTCTTAGGGCTTCAGAAGTGAGGCTCCTTCCCTTTTCTAGCCATCACCAGAGAGTTTTTGCTTTGAGTCCTTCCTTTCAGACTGCGAATATGGATCGTGACAGTGTCAGCAGGCCAGGCCTCTCTCTCCTGTTCTATTGTGTCTGCTATGCTGTAGCCATGTCTGGCTGTGGATCATTTGATTATTTTAGGTCCATTTGGATGATGTAGGTAATTTTCTAGGTCTACTTTGCCAAGTAGCTACACATTCACAGACTCTAAAGATGAAGATATAACCATATGGCAGAACTAGCCTCCTACTCATTTTCAGAAACATTCCCTCCATTCAGGTTCTACTAGATTGCACATAGTTGTGCATGTACAGTAAGTTTCCAGTGTGTGTCTGAAACATTCTCTTATTTTTAACATTTCTGAATCAATATTTCTTCTTTTTTCTATGTATTTTCCCCAAACCATCTGTCTATCTGCATGTTCTATATTCAACACACCGTTAGACTTTGCTTTGTCATGTTTTCTTTTGATGAAAAAGTTTAGCTCATTTATTTTATCTTGTTTGTGGTAAATGTATGTGTGTGTGCAAACATGTATGGGTGCACACTTCTTCATGATGTATAGAGGCCAGAGGTCAACACCAGTTGTCTTCCTAAATTGTTTTTCTACCTTATTTATTTTCTCGGACTATTTCTTACTGAATGTGAAGTTCACCTCTTCAGCTAGCCAGACTAGCCAGCAAGCCCCAAGGGCTGTCCTACCTCTGCTGCTCTGCCTGATAGCACTGGGTGTTGCACCATGCCTGGGTTTTATGCACATGCAGAGGATCTGAGCTCATCTCCTCATGTTTACATGGCAAGTGTTTCTGGCTGTGCCAGCTCTGAGCCCCAGATCATCACTGTTATTTCCTCAGATTTGTCATTTTGATTTATTTATAGCCTTTTAGTATCCATGGATGGCCTACTACAGGGTTCCTCATGGATCCACATCTGTAGAAACTCAAGTTCATTATATAAAATACCATGGTATTTATATATGACACATACATATTTTCTCATATCCTTTAAATACCTAGTACAGAGTAAATGGTGCAAATAATTACTTCTATATTGTTTAAGAAAACGATTTTTTTTAAAAAAATGCATTTTCAGTATAAATAGTTTTCCTCAATTATACTCTTTCAAAAAAACTCCCAGCTATACTCTTATGTATAAAAGTATATCATGTGGCTATGCAATCTGTAATACTTAAGAAAGTCTGTGGTCTTTATTTCATAGTTAACATTTATATCCACACCTTCTTATAATGCCTTAGGTACCTGTCATTGCTAGGACCACACTGTGTACTGGTTTTCTAATGTGATCGATCAGAACTCAAACTAGTCCACAACTACTCTCAGCTTTATGGTTTGTCAATGTTATATTTTAAATAATAGTAGACATTTATACTTCCAGCTAGCGCCTGTAAGGCAAGAAGTGTTCTTTCATTTTGTCATGTTAACAGCTTTACAATGTTGTGTCTGTCATTTTATCTGTTGAAGGAAGCACATCCCCAGGGCTCTTTTATTCTGCAAAACCAACTAACTAATGAGAACAGGTTCTCTCACTATCCCCCTTGAAGGGCCTTGACAACAGTCTCTCTATGTTTTGTTTTCATGATTTGGGCTACTTATACAATTCTATGAATGAAACCATGCTGTGTTTTTGTTACAAGGTTCATTTGTTTAAAGTGTAATAATATAAATATTATAATTTAAAGTCTTACTGCTAGTATTTTTAGCAAGTGTAAATGCCATGACCGTCTCTCTCCTCCCTACCATCACTCTGCCCGCTCAGTCTATCTCTTCCTTAATGGTTCTTTCTAGTTGCATTTCTTTCTGATTTCAAATGTGTATATGAACACAAACATAATAGTTGCCTTTCTGAGTCTAGGTTATTTTGCTTGTAATGTTGATATTTCTAAACATTTTCCTATAAATGATATGACTTTAAATATTTATTACACTAAGCACAAACTTTAACCCCTTTTGTGTAAAATAAATTTACATAAAATGAAAACGGGGCTAGGAAAGTACTTGGTCAATCATGAGCACCTAAGTTCCAATCCCCAGGACCCAGGCACAGCAGGATGTGTCTACAATTCCAACCCTGGGAGGCAAAGACAGAAAAGTCCTTGGAACTCACTGGTTGCCCAGCAAGCTCTGGGTTCAGTGAGATATTAGCTCAAAAAATGAAATGAAGAAAAGACTAAGGAAGACACCTAGTATGGACCTCTGGCCTCCACAAATACACATGCACTTTAGCATTTCAAACACACACATACACACACACACACACACACACACACACACACACACTCCATCGCCAGGAGATGTAGAGGTAGTTTAACATACACAAGTTAATAATTATAAAAACTTAATAAATAGATTTAAAGACAAAAATCACATGACCATCTCAATAGATTTGAAAAAGGCATTTAACAAAATACAATATACCTTCATGATAAAAGTCCTAAAGAAGGGCTGGAGGGAACACACTCCAACATAATAAAGCTTGTGAATGACATATGACAAATGCACAGCTAGCATTATCCTAAGTGGAGAAAAGCATGAAGCAATCCTATTACAGTCAGAGATGAGATAGGACTGTCCAGTATCCCTGTTAAGTGTTACAGCTCTAAGGGAAAAAATATCCTGGCAATTGAGAGCAAAGGTCTACCACAATGTCACACAAACATCACCTAAGATTTACTGAGAAAGAAAGCAAGGTGGCTGCTCTGCATGGAAGAGAAGCAGCAAAAAACAGAGTAGGAAGCAGGTTTTATATATTTTTGTTTTGGTGTGTGTGTGTGTGTGTAGCTTTCCATGGCGGTATGGGATTGGTGAGGTTTTTAGCCTGATTTAAAAAAAATTTTTTTTATTAGGTATTTTACTCATTTACAGTTCCAAAGCTATCCCCCATACCCTCCTCCCCCAATCCCTTACCCAGCCACTCCCACTTCTTGGCCCTGGCGTACCCCTGTACTGAAGTATCTAAAGTTTGCAAGACTAATGGGCCTCTCTTTCCACTGATGGCCCACTAGGCCATTTCTGATACATATGCAGCTAGAGACACGAGCTCTAGGGAGTACTGGTTAGTTTATATTGTTGTTCCACCTATAGGGTTGCAGATCCCTTTAGCTCCTTGGGTACTTTCTCTAGCTCCTCCATTGGGGGCCCTGTGATCCATCCAATAGCTGACTGTGAGCATCCACTTCTGTGTTTGCTAGGCCCCGGCATAGTCTTACAAGAGACAGCTATATCTGGGTCCTTTCAGCAAAATCTTGCTAGTGTATGCAATGGTGTCAGCATTTGGAAGCTGATCATGGGATGGATCCCCGGGTATGGCAGTCTCTAGATGGTCCATCCTTTTGTCTCAGCTCCAAACTTTGTCTCTGTAACTCCTTCCATGGGTGTTTTGTTCCCAATTCTAAGAAGGGGCAAAGTGTCCGCACTTTGGTCTTCGTTCTTCTTCAGTTTCATGTGTTTTGCAAATTATATCTTGTATCTTGGGTATTCTAAGTTTATGGGCTGATATCCACTTATCAGTGAATACATATCGTGTGAGTTCTTTTGTGATTCGGTTACATCACTCAGGATGATGCCCTCCAGGTCCATCCATTTGCCTAGGAATTTCATAAATTCATTGTTTTTAATAGCTGAGTAGTACTCCATTGTGTAAATGTACTACATTTTCTGTATCCATTCCTCTGTTGAGGGGCATCTGGGTTCTTTCCAGCTTCTGACTATTATAAATTAGCTGCTATGAACATAGTGGAACATGTGTCTTTCTTACCAGTTGGAACATCTTCTGGATATATGCCCAGGAGAGGTATTGTGGGATCCTGTCGCGCCCACTCTCGACCAGCAAGAACGACGCGACCACCAGTCCTTCTAACAGCAGTTTATTCAGTCCTGATTCTTCTTGTTTATATCTCCCCCGAACCCTGGGCCTCTCACTCCTTTTATACTCTCTCTCATCCACGCACCGCAGGCCACGCCCCCTCGCCAGTCACGAGGCTTCAGCTAATCAGGGCAGCAGGGGCAAATCTCCACCAAATTGGATTCACCTGTATCCTGGTACACCTGCACAGCACTCAAGATGTTTGTGTCTTATATGAGGAAGTCAGGTGCAAGTCATATGACTTAGCTGCAGTCCCTGGCGCCTTTGGGACTGCCGCCACACCCGCTCCCCACAGGATCCTCCGGTAGTATCATTTCCAATTTTCTGAGGAACCACCAGACTGATTTCCAGAGTGGTTGTACAAGCTTGCAATCCCATCAACAATGGAGGAGTGTTCCTCTTTCTCCACATCCTCACCAGCCTCTGCTGTCACCTGAATTTTTGATCTTAGCCATTCTGACTGGTGTGAGATGAAATCTCAGAGTTGTTTGAGTTGCCTTTCCCTGATGATTAAGGATGTTGAACATTTTTTCAGGTGCTTCTCAGCCATTCGGTATTCCTCAGGTGAGAATCCTTTGTTTAGCTCTGAGCCCCATTTTTTAATGGGGTTATTTGATTTTCTGGAGTCTACCATCTTGAGTTCTTTATATATATATTGGATATTAGTCCCCTATCAGATTTAGGATACTTAAAGATCCTTTTCCAATCTGTTGGTGGTCTTTTTGACTTATTGACGGTGTCTTTTGCCTTACAGAAGCTTTGCAATTTTATGAGGTTCCATTTGTCAATTCTTGATCTTACAACACAAGCCATTGCTGTTCTATTTAGGAATTTTTCCCCTGTGCCCATATCTTTGAGGCTTTTCCCCACTTTCTCCTCTATAAGTTTCACTATCTCTGGTTTTATGTGGAGTTCCTTGATCCACTTAGATTTGACCTCAGTATAAGGAGATAGGAATGGATCAATTCCCATTCTTCTACATGATAACCACCAGTTGTGCCAGCACCATTTGTTGAAAAAGCTATCTTTATTGCACTGGATGGTTTTAATCCCTTGTCAAAGATCAAGTGAACATAGGTGTGTGGGTTCATTTCTGGGTCTTCAATTCTATTCCATTGGACTACTTGTTTGTTGCTATACCAGTACCATGTAGTTTTTATCACAATTGCTCTGTAGTACAGCTTTACCACAGTCATGGTGATTCCACCAGAGGTTCTTTTATAATTAAGAAGAATTTTTGCTATCCTAGGTTTTTTGTTATTCCAGATGATTTTGCAGATTGCTCTTTCTAATTCATTGAAGAATTGAGTAGGAATTTTGATGGGGATTGCATTGAGTCTGTAGATTGCTTTTGGCAAGATAGCCATTTTTACTATATTGATCCTGCCAATTCATGAGCATGGGAGATCTTTCCATCTTTTGAGATCTTCTTTAATTTCTTTCTTCAGAGACTTGAAGTTCTTATCATACAGATTTTTCACTTCCTTAGTTACAGTCATGCCAACGTATTTTATATTATTTGTGACTAATGAGAGGGGTGTTGTTTCCCTAATTTCTTTCATAGTCTGTTTATTCTTTGTGTAGAGAAAGGCCATTGACTTGTTTGAGTTAATTTTATATCCAGCTACTTCACTGAAGCTGTTTATCAGGTTTAGGAGTTCTCTGGTGGAATTTTTAGGGTCACTTATATATACTTTCATATCATCTGCAAAAAGTGATATTTTGACTTCTTCCTTTCCAATTTGTATCTCTTTTTGTTGTCGAATTTCTCTGGCTAGGATTTCAAGTACAATGTTGAATAGGTAGGGAGAAAGTGGGGAGCCTTGTCTAGTCCCTGATTTTAGTGGGATTGCTTCCAGCTTCTCACCATTTACTTTGATGTTGGCTACTGGTTTGCTGTAGATTGCTTTTATCATTTTTAGGTGTGGGCCTTGAATTCCTGGTCTTTCCAAGACTTTTATTATGAATGGGTGTTGGATTTTGTCAAATGATTTCTCTGCGTCTAACGAGGTGATCATGTGGTTTTTGTCACTGATTTTGTTTATATAATGGATTATGTTGATGGATTTCCGTATATTAAACCATTCCTGCATCCCTGGAATAAAACCTACTTGGTCAGGATGGATGATTGTTTTGATGTGTTCTTGGATTCGGTTAGCAAGAATTTTATTGAGTATTTTTGCATCGATATTCATAAAGGAAATTGGTCTGAAGTTCTCTCTTTGTTGGATCTTTCTGTGGTTTAGATATCAGAGTAATTGTGGCTTCATAGAATGAATTGGGTAGAGTACCTTCTGCTTCTATTTTGTGGAATAGTTTGTGAAGAACTGGAATTAGACCTTCTTTGAAGGTCTGATAGAACTCTGCACTAAACCCGTCTGGTCCTGGGCTTTTTTTGGTTGGGAGACAATTAATGACTGCTTCTATTTCTTTAGGGAATATAGGACTGTTTAGATCATTAACCTGATCCTGATTTAACTTTATTACCTGTTATCTGTCTAGAAATTCATCCATTTCATCCAGGTTTTCCAGTTTTGTTGAGTATAGACTTTTGTAGAAGGATCTGACAGTGTTTTGGATTTCTTCAGGATCTGTTGTTATGTCTCTTTTCATTTCTGATTTTGTTAATTAGGATTCTGTCCCTATGCCCTCTAGTGAGTATGGCTAAGGGTTTATCTAACTTGTTGATTTTCTCAAAGAACCAGCTCCTCGTTTGGTTGATTCTTTGAATAGTTCTTCTTGTTTCCACTTGGTTGATTTCACTCCTGAGTTTGATTATTTCCTGCTGTCTAATCCTCTTGTGTGAATTTGCTTCTTTTTGCTCTAGAGATTTTAGGTTTGTTGTCAAGCTGCTAGTGTGTGCTCTCTCTAGTTTCTTTTTGGAGGCACTCAGAGATATGAGTTTCAATCTTAGAAATGCTTTCATTGTGTGCCATAAGTTAGGGTGTGCTGTGGTTTCATTTCCATTAAATTCTAAAAAGTCTTTAATTTCTTTCTTTATTCCTTCCTTGACCAAGGTACCATTGAGACGAGTGTTGTTCAGTTTCAACATGAATGTTGTCGTTCTATTATTCATGTTGTTATTGAAGATCACCATTAGTCCATGGTGATCTGATAGGATGCATGGGACAATTTCAATATTTTTGTATCTCTTGAGGCCTGTTTTGTGATCAATTATATGGTTAATTTTGGAGAAGGTACCATGAGGTGCTGAGAACAAGGTATGTCCTTTTGTTTTAGGATAAAATGTTCTGTAGATATTTGTTAAATCCATTTGTTTCATAACTTCTGTTAGTTTCACTGTGTCCCTGTTTAGTTTCTGTTTCCACGATCTGTCCATTGATGAAAGTGGTGTGTTGAAGTCTCCCACCATTATTGTGTAAGGTGCAATGTGTGCTTTGAGATTTACTACAGTTTCTTTAATGAATGTGGCTGCCCTTGCATTTGGAGCATAGATATTCAGAATTGAGAGTTCCTCTTGAAAGATTTTATCTTTGATGAGTATGAAGTGTCCCCCCTTGTCTTTTTTGATAACTTTTGGTTGGAAGTTAATTTTATTCGATATTAGAATGGCTACTCCAGCTTGCTTCTTCAGACCATTTGCTTGGAAAATAGTTTCCAGCCTTTCATTCTGAGGTAGTGTCTGTCTTTTTCCCTGAGATGGGTTTCCTGTAAGCAGCAGAATGTTGGGTCCTCTTTGTGCAGCCAGTCTGTTAGTCTATGTCTTTTTTATGGGGGAATTGAGTCCATTGATATTAAGAGATAGTAAGGAAAAGTAATTGCTGCTTCCTATTATTTTTGTTGTTAGAGTTGGCATTCTGTTCTTGTGGCTGTCTTCTTTTTGGTTTGTTGAAGGATCACTTTCTCGATTTTTCTAGGGCATGATTTCTGTCCTTGTTTTTTTTTTTTTTTTTTTTTTTTTTCTGTTATTATCCTTTGAAGGGCTGGCTTCATGGAAAGATAATGTGTGAATTTGGTTTTCTCATGGAATACTTTGGTTTTTCCATCTATGGTAATTGAGAATTTGGCTGGGTATAGTAGCCTGGGCTAGCATTTGTGTTCTCTTCGTGTCTGTATAACACCTGTCCAGGATCTTCTGGCTTTCATAGTCTCTTGTGAAAAGTCTGGTGTAATTCTGATAGGCCTGCCTTTTTATGTTACTTGACCTTTTTACCTTACTGCTTTTAATATTCTATCTTTATTTAGTGCATTTGTTGTTTTGATTATTATGTGTCGGGAGGAATTTCTTTCCTGGTCCAGTCTTTTTGGAGTTCTCTAGGCTTCTTGTATGTTCATGGGCATCTCTTTCTTTAGGTTTGGGAAGTTTTCTTCTATTATTTTGTTGAAGATATTTGCTGGCCCTTAAAGTTGAAAATCTTCATTCTCATCTACTCCTATTATCTGTAGGTTTGGTCTTCTCATTGTGTCCTGGATTTCCTGGATGTTTTGAGTTAGGATCTTTTTGCATTTTGCATTTTCTTTGATTGTTGTGCCGATGTTCTCTATGGAATCTATGCACCTGAGATTCTTTCTTCCATCTCTTGTATTCTGTTGCTGATGCTTGCATTTATGGTTCCTGATTTCTTTCCTAGGTTTTCTATCTCCAGCATTGCCTCACTTTGAGTTTTCTTTATTGTTTCTACTTCCCTTTTTAGATCTAGTATGGTTTTGTTCATTTCCATCACCTGTTTGGATGTGTTTTCCTGTTTTTCTTTAAGGACTTCTACCTGTTTGGTTGTGTTTTCGTGTTTTTCTTTAAGGACTTGTAACTCTTTAGCAGTGTTCTCCTGTATTTCTTTAAGTGAGTTATTAAAGTCCTTCTTGATGTCCTCTACCATCATCATGAGTTATGCTTTTAAATCCGTGTCTAGGTTTTCGGGTGTGTTGAGGTGCCCAGGACTGGGTGAGGTGGGAATGCTGCATTCTGATGATGGTGAGTGGTCTTGGTTTCTGATAGTAAGATTCTTATGTTTGCCTTTCGCCATCTGGTAATCTCTGGAGTTAGTTGTTATAGTTCTCTCTGGTTAGAGCTTGTTCCTCTTGTGATTCTGTTAGCCTCTATCAGCAGACCTGGGAGACTAGCTCTCTCCTGAGTTTCAGTGGTCAGAACACTCTCTGCAGGCAAACTCTCCTCTTGCAGGGAAGGTGCCTAGATATCTGGCTTTCGGACCTGCCTCCTGGCAGACGTTGTGTTCCACTCACCAGCGGTCCTAAGATCGTGTGGAGAGTCCTCTAGGGACCTTGGGGGTGTCTCCTGACTCCGCACCCAAGGTGACCCAGTGCTGGTGCCGACCGGAAGGGACTTGTGATCCTGGCCAGGCCAGGTTTTCTGCTTCCCTAATTAATGCTGTCTCAGGTTCTGCGCGATTGGGTTGGAACAGAAGTTGTGTTCCACTTACCAGAGGTCCTAAGATCGCTTGGAGAGTCCTCTGGGGACCTTGGGGTTGTCCGCCAACTCAGCGCCCAATGTGACCCAGTGCTGGCACTGACCAGAAGGCTAGCCTGAATTTTAATCTGTAGGGTGAAGCCTGGGGTTTGACGGTCCTCAGGGGCAGCCACTACAATCCTCATTTCTTTTTCTTTTTTTTTTCAATTTTTTATTAGATATTTTCTTCATTTACATTTCTAATGCTATCTCAAAAGTCCCCTATAACCTCCCCCCACCCTGCTCCCCTACCCACCCAACCCTACTCCTTGGCCCTTGCATTCCTCTGTAGTGGGGCATATAAAGTTTGCAAGACCAAGGGGCTTCTCTTTCCAATGATGGCCGACTAGGCCATCTTCTGATACATATGCAGCTAGAGACAGGAGCTCTGGGGGGTACTGGTTAGTTCATATTGTTGTTCCACCTATAAGATTGCAGACCCCTTCAGCTCCTTGGGTGCTTTCTCTAGCTCCTCCTTTGGGGGCTCTGTGTTCCATCCAATAGATGAATATGAGCATCCACTTCTGTATTTGCCAGGTACTGGCATAGTCTCACACAAGACAGCAATATCAGGTCCTTTCAGCAAAATCTTGCTGGTATATTCAATAGTGTCTGAGTTTGGTGGCTAATTATGGGATGGATCCCTGTGTGGGGTAGTCTCTGGATGGTTCATCCTTTACTTGGCTCCAAACTTTGTCTCTGTAACTCCTTCCATGGGTATCTTGTTCCCTATTCTAAGGAGGAATGAAGTATCCACACGTTGGTTTTCCTTCTTTTTGATTTTCTTGTGGTTTGCAAATTGTATCTTGGGTATTCTACGTTTCTGGGATAATATCCACTTAACAGTGAGTGCATATCAAGTGACTTCTTTTGTGATTGGGTTACCTCACTCAGGATGATATCCTCCAGATACATCCATTTGCCTAAGAATTTAATAAATTCATTGTTTTTAATAGCTAAGTAGTATTCCATTGTGTAAATGTACATTTTCTGTATGCATTCCTCTGTTGCAGGACATCTGATTACTTTCTTTTCAATGTAGTACTTAAAGCATAAGCTAGCTTGGTCACAGACTTGGCAGACAGTTCCATTGTCCCCAGAGGACTCTCCAATACCTAGGTGTCCTAGCACATCCAGGATCTTAAGATCACTGGTGAGTAGAACACATCTGTTCCAACAAAACTGGGGAGTGCCTTGGTCCAGCAGGATCAGGAACACAGGAACCTCGGGTTCCTTCATTTCAAACTCAGTTGGCAGCCCCACGGCCCCCAGAGAAGGTATCACTTCTAGGTGCTCTAACACACACTGGATCTTAGGATCCCAGGATCATAAGAGTTGGTCACACCAGGATATCAGGGTTTTAGAGGAAGCTTGACTGCAAAGAACATACCCATAATGCCAGGATCCCAGGATCCCAGAATCACATGGTCCCAGAGAAAGCTAGACTCAGAGGAGATCTGACTCAACTGGGATTACAGGAAGGACAGGCTCCAATAAGATATGGTGAGGACAGGGAGCACTTGACATAATCAGATGGTGGGAGACAAGCATAAGAACAGAAGCAACAGAAATCTAGGTTACTGGGCACCATCTGAATCCAACTCTCCCACCATAGCATGTGCTGGATACACCATCACACTAGGAAAGCAGGATATGGATCTAAGGTCACTTCTCATGATGATGATGAACAACTATAAGAAGGACATAAATAACTCCTTAAAAAATACAGGAGAATACATGTAAACAGATAAAAGCCCATAAAGAGGAAACAAACAACAACAACAACAAAAAATACCTTAAAGAATTACAGGAAAATACATCCAAACAGGTGAATTAAACAAAACCATCCCGGATCTAATAATGGAAGTAGAAATAATATAGAACTCACAAAAAGAGACAACTCTGGAGATAGAAAACCCTGGAAAGAAGTCAGGAGCCATAGACGCAAATATCACCAACAGAATACAAGATATAGAAGACAGAATCTCAGGTGCAGAAGATACCATAGAAAACAAAACATGGACACGACAATCAAAGAAAATGAGAAATGCAAAAAGATCCTAACTCAAAACATCCAGGAAGTCCAGGACACAACGAGAAGAACCAAACCTACGGATAATAGGTATAGATGAAAAGGAAGATTCCCTACTTAAAGGGTCAGTAAATATCTTCAACAAAATTATAGATGATAACTTCCCCAACCTAAAGAAAGAAATGCCCATGAATATACAAGAAGCCTACATAACACCAAATAGGTCAGACCAGAAAAGAAATTTCTCCTGTCACATAATAATCAAAACACCAAATGCAAAAAAACAAGAACAAAACAAAAGAAAAAAGAAAGAGAGAGAGAGAGAGAGAGAGAGAGAGAGAGAGAGAGAGAGAGAGAAAGGAAGGAAGGAAGGAAGGAAGGAAGGAAGGAAGGAAGGAAGGAAGAGGAAGAAGTATATTAAAAGCATTAAGGGAAAAAGGTCAAGTAACATATAAAGGCAGACCTATTAGAATTACACCTGACTTCTCCCCAGAGACTATGAAATCCAGAAAATCCTGGACAGATGTCATACAGCCCCTAAGAGAGCACAAATGCCAGCCTAGGCTATTATACCCTGCAAAACGCTCAATTACCATAGATGGAGAAAACAAGGTAGTCCACTACAAAACAAAATTTATACAATATCTTCCCACAAACCCAACCCTTCAAAAAAAATAAAATAAAGGGAAACTCCAACACAAGGAGGGAAACTTCACTCTAGAAAACGCAAGAAAGTAATCTTTCAACAAACCTAAAAGAAGATAGCCACATGAACAGAATTCCAACTCTAAAAACAAAAATCACAGGAAGCAACAATTACTTTTCCTTAGTATCTCTTAATGTCAAAGGATTCAATTCCCCAATAAAAAGACATAGACTAACAGACTGCCTACATAAACATGGCCCAACATTTTGCTATATACAGGAAACCCACCTCAGGGACAAAGACAGACACTACCTCAGAGTAAAAGGCTGGAAAACAATTTTCCAAACAAATGGTCCTACTCTCATCAATAGACAGATCCTGAAAACAGAAACTAAACAGAGACACATTGAAACTAACAGAAGTTATGAAACAAATGGATTTAATAGATATCTATAGAACATTATATTCTAAAACAAAAGGATATACTTTCTTCTCAGCACCTCATGGTACCTTCTCCAAAACTGACCATATAATCTGTCACAAAACAGGCCTCAACAGATAAGAGAAGATTGAAATAATCCTATGCATTCTATCAGATTACCACGGACTAAGGGTGATCTTCAATAACAACATAAATAATACATGTGGAACTGAACAAATCTCTACTCAATGATAACTTGGTCAAGGAAGAAATAAATAAATAAATTAAAGACTTTTTAAAGAAAATGAAGGCACAACATACCCAAACTTATGGGACTCAATGAAAACAGTCCTAAGAGGAAAACTCATAACTTTGAGTGCCTCCAAAAAGAAACTGGAGAGTGTATACACTAGTGAATTGTATTTCAGAGCACACCTGAAAGCTCTAGAACAAAAAGAAGCAAATTCACCCAAGAGGAGTAGACAGCAGGAAATAATCTAACTCAGGGCTAAAATCAACCAAGTGGAAACAAAAAGAACAAGGAATCAACCAAACCAGAAGCTGGTTCTTTGAGAAAATCAACAAAATAGATAAACCTTAGCTAGACTAGCTAGAGGGCACACAGTCAGCATCCTAAATAACAAAATCAGAAATGAAAAAGGAGACATAACAACAGAATCTGAGGAAATCCAAAAAATCATCAGACCCTACTACAAAAGCCTTTACTCAACAAAACAGGAAAACCTGGACGAAATGGAAAATTTTCTACACAGATACTAGATATGAAAGTTAAATCAGGATCAGATCAATCATCTAAACAGTCCCATATTCCCTAGAGAAATAAAACAGTCATTAATATTCTCCCAACCAAAAAAATCCCAGGACCAGATTGATTTAGCGTAGAGTTGTATGAGACCTTCAAAGAAGACCTAATTCCAATACTCCTCAAACTATTCCACAAAAATAGAAACAGATCTTAGACATTCTGACTGGTGTGAGGTGGAATCTCAGGGTTGTTTTGATTTGCATTTCACTGATGACTAAGGATGTTGAACATTTCTTTAGGTGCTTATCTACCTATTCAATGCAATCCTCATCAAATTTTCAACTCAATTCTTCACAGAGTTAGAAAGGGCAATTTCCAAATTCATCTGGAATAACAAAAAATCCAGGATAGCAAAAACTATTCTCAACAGTAAAAGAACTTCTGGGCGAATCACCATACTTGACCTCAAGCTGTACTACCGAGCAATTGTGATAAAAAACTGCATGGTACTGGTAGAGCAACAGATAGGTAGATCAATGGAATAGAACTGAAGTTCCAGAAATGAAGCCACACACCTATGGTCACTTGATCTTTGACAAAGGAGCTAAAACCATCCAGTGGAAAAAAGACAGCATTTTCAAGAAGTGGTGCAGGGTCAGCTGACAGTTAACATGTAGAAGAAGGCAAATTGACCTATTCTTATCTCCTCGTACGAAGCCCAAGTCCTAGTGGATCAAGTACCTTCACATAAAACCAGATACACTGAAACTTATAGAAGAGAAAGTGGGGAAGAGCCTTGAACATATGGGCATAGCTGAAAAATTTCTGAATAGAACACCACTGCCTTGTTCTGTAAGATCAAGAAATGGGACCTCACAAAATTGCAAATCTTCTGTAAAGCAAAGGACACTGTCAATAAGACAAAAAGGCCACCAACAGATTGGGATAAGATCTTCACTAATCCTACATCAGATAGAGGGCTAATATTCAATACATACAAAGAATCAAGAAGTTAGACTCTAGAGAAACAAATCACCCTATTAAAAATGGGGTACAGAGCTAAATAAAGAGTTCTCAACTGAGGAATACTGAATGGTTGAGAAGCACCTAAAATAATGTTCAACATCGTTAGTTATCAGGGAAATGCAAATCAAAACAACCCCGAGATTCCACCTCACACCAGTTAGAATGCCTAAGATAAAAAACTCAGGTGACAGCAGATGGTGGCGAGGATGTGGAGAAAGAGGAATATTCCTCCATTGCTGGTGAGATTGGAAGCTGGTACAAGCTCTCTGGAAATCAGTTTGGCAGTTCCTTAGAAAATTGGACATACTACTACCTCAGGACCCAGCAATACCACTCCTTGGTATATACCCAGAAGATGCTCCAACATGCAATAAGGTCACATGCTCCACTATGTTCATAGCAGCCTTATTTATAATAGCCAGAAGCTGGAAAGAACCCAGATGTCCCTCAACAGAAAGGAATGGATACAAAAAATGTGGTACATTTGTACAATGGAATACTACTCAGCTATTTAAAACATCGAATTTATGAAATCCTTAGGCAAATGGATGGATCTGGAGTATATCATCCTGAATGAGGTAATCCAATCATAGAGGATCACACATGATATGCACTCACTGATAAGTGGATATTAGCCCAGAAGCTTGGAATACCAAAGATACAATTCATAAACCACGTGAAACTCAAGAAGAAGGGAGACCATAGTGTGGATACTTCGATCATTTTTAGAAGGGGGGAAGAAAACATCCATGGAAGGAGTTACAGAGACAAAGTACGGAGTAGAGACTGAAGAAATGGCCATCTAGAGACTGACTCACCTGGGGATCCATCCCATTTACAATCACCAAAAACAGGCATTGTGTGGATGCCAACAAGTGCATGATGACAGGAGCCTGATAATAGCTCTCTCCTGAGAGGCTCTGCCAGTGCCTCACAAATACAGAAGTGGATGCTCACAGCCATCCATTGGACTGAGCATAGGATCCCCAATGAAGGAGCTAGAGAAAGGACCCGAGGAGCTGAAGGGGTTTGCAGCCCCATAGGAGGAACAACAATATGAACTGGCCAGTACCCCCCAGAGCTCCCAGGGACTAAACCAGCAATCAAAGAGCACACATGGTGGGACTCATGGCTCCAGCTACATATGCAGCAGAGAATGGCCTAGTTGGACATTAATGGGAGTTGATGCCCTTTGTCCTATGAGAGCTGTATGCCCCAGTGTGGGGGACTGCCAGGGCCAGAAGTAGGAGTGGGTGGTTTGGTGAGCAGGGGCAGGGTGGAGGAGATAGGGAGGGGGTGTTTTTTGGAGGGAAAACCAGGAAAGGGGATAACATTTGAAATGTAAATAAAGAAAATATCCAATAATAAAAAGGGAAAAAAAGAAAGGAAAGTGAATATTTCTTGCAGAATATTCACAAATATCTGCATGACTTGATGATGAAGTATGCAACACTTTTTATAAATCTACTGCCCTTACTCCTGTTTAATAAAAGATTTAAAACTAAAAAAAAAAGCACATAAGCTATAGCAGTAACATAAAGAAACTAAATACAAATAGGAAAAGATGTCAAATGACCCATTTGCAGATGATGTGATGTTATCCCTAAGAGATCGCTACAGTTCCACCAGAAAACATCTAGAGCCAATCAACAACTTCAGCAAAGTGTCAAGATATAGACTCAAGTTAGAAAAATCAGTGGCTTTTCTAAACCAACAACAAACATGCTGAGAAAGAACTATGGCACACTCCTATTCAAAATACCCTCAAAGAAAATAAATTACGTAGGAATGATCAGAACCAAATAGGTAAATGGAAAGTTTAAATTTCTGAAGAAATGTATTAATGAAGACACTACAAATGGAAAGAATCCCATGCTAATGGATTGTTAGAATTAATACTGAAAAAATGACCATTCTAATAAGAGCTATTTAGTTTCAATGCAATGTGTTCTGGGTGCATTTATTGTTGTTGTTATTGTTGCTGCTGCTGACTCAACACACAAGTTTCAATTACAGAACATGCCTCCATTATATTTCCCACAGGAAAATTTGTAGAACAGTTTCTTGTTTAAGGATCGATGTGGGAGGTGCCAGCCCACTGTAGGCAGCAGCATTTCTTGGATTGTGGTCCTGCGTGGCACAGTGAAGCAGAGTAAGCAACCTATAGGCAGCAAGCCAGAGCAGCACTCCACAGTGATCTCTGTGTCAGTTCCTGCATCCAGGCACCTGCCCTGACTTCATTTTATGGTGGAATACACACTGTAAAGGAGAATATATTAGTTAGGGTTACTGTGGTGAACAAACACCATGACCAAGGCAAGTCTTATTAAGAACAATGTTTAATTGGGGCTGGCTTACAGGGTGCAGATGTTCAGTCCATTATCATCAAAGAAGGAACATGACAGCATCCAGGCAGCCATGGTGCTCGAGGAGCCAAGAGTTCCAACTTGTTCAGAAGGCAGCTAAGAGAAAACTGGATACTAGGCAGCTAGGATGAGGGTCTTATCGCTCACATCCACAGTGACATTCCAACTCTGACAAGGCCAAACCTTCTAATAGTGCCATTCCCTGGGCCAAGCATACACAAACCACCACAGGGAACAAACCCTTTCCTCCTCAGGCTGCTTTAGATCCTGATGTTTTGTTTCAGCAATGGACATCTAAGGAGAACACAGATTTGTGACAAAGACAGCAAAGCAGTCATGTGAGAAAACACACTACATGCAATCGATGTCATGAGAAACCTGGATCTCAACATGCAGAAAAGGGGAACAAGATCCCTATCTCTCCAAATTGACCAGTGACTTTGACATAAAAAAAAAAAAAATCAATGACGTTGATACCCTAAAACTGCAGTATTCTAGGCAGCACACTTTTACTTACAGGCACAGATCAGATCTGCAAAACAGGTTATTGCCACTGGCCTTTGCTGCCCACCATAAACTAGACAGGAAGGACATAGGTATATCAACTTTGAACTGACCAGGGAACGTCCTCCTTACTTGCTGCCTTTCACAGTGCTGGAAGTTGTATACAGGCCACTGCCTTAACCATCTCTGAACCCTGCATGCTGCAAGACCGTCATACGAGGGAAGATGTGTCCACTGGTACTGTAGTGGCATGATTATTATGGATTAACCAACCAGCTTCTGATTGGATTTGAGGGCTTTTCCACTGAAAGAAATTCATATGTGGCATTGTAGGCCTGGCCAAAATTCCTCAGCTGGAGAGGACATAGGCCTTAGAAGTTCTCACAGGGATTGCCTAAAACTATCAGAAAACAGATTCGTTATGGAAATCACTGTGATAAATAACAGTAGCAAACTCCAGTTATGAAGTAATAACAAAAATAATGTTATAGTTGAGGGGTCGTTACAACATTAGACATTAACAACTGTATTAAACATTACAACTGTATTAAACAAAGGGCTTTGGAATAGGGAGGTTTCACCTACTTCTATTATTTGCTAGACAATCATGTTGTCAGACTGCCTTTTAAATAGTAATATTTATTCTTTAGACTTGGGCTGCTCTCAACACTAGTCAGAGAAGCTTCCTTTTGCAGTGGGGATAGTTAATGCAGAGACTCATAACTGGTCAGTGATAAGACTAAGTGTGAGTATACGGCCCTAAGTGGGACAGGTGTGTTGGTACCCACCCCCATGCCAGGGGTGCAGGGAGCCATAGAATATGGGGCAGAAGGGATGCAAGAGCTGAAGGATGGGGAGGAGGGCTGTAAGAGGGTGCCTTTGGGATACGACATAGATATTACTCATGAACCGACAGAAGCTGTTCTTATTTACATAAGACTTGTACAAGATCAAGTGGGTAAAACTTCCATCAGGGATGGAGAGGGGCTTCTGGAAGTTGACAGTAGCTGAGGGATGGACAGCCACTCTTCTTTGGGAGTGGTAGGTCCACTGGTAGGTACCACAGTGGATGGCTCCACACATGCACACATGAACCACACTACTTGGAAACAACGGGATTAAAGAGAAAGAGACAGAGTTGGAAGGAAGACGTTCTCAGGCCTGGGGGAGCAGAGGCGGGAATGGGGAGTGGATGTAATCACAATTCACTATATGGTATGCATTCTCAGAGAATAGCTTTTCAAAAATTAAAAATCATGCAGAATTAACTTAATAGAAAATTAAAGATCGTTTACAATGGCTAATTTAGAAAATGTACAAATGTAGCTAAGCATAGTGTTGAAAGTCTGGAATTTGAGCATGAACAGCAGAGACTGGAAGATCAAAAGTTCCAGATTTGTCTGGGATATGATGAGGGCCTGTGTCAATAAAAATAAAACAACAACAAAAAGATGGTCAAACATTTTTTGTGAAAATGTATTTGCAAAGATGAAGTGTGAGAGGTGGAATCTACTGCACTCACTTTGGCCTTGGCCACTTTTTCTGTATGGATAATCTTAAGCTGACACCTCTCAGGTGCTAGAATTATGTTAGAGTGCCATGTCCAGGTGGATAAGCAAAGTGTAGATGAGTACATGAAACCAGGTATTTTTATACTGAATACCAATACTTCCTATGAGGAGTGCTGTAAAAGCACAGGGGGCGAGGGCATTGGGTTGAGTTCACGTAGGCAGTACTTAACAGCATTACTTTCACCTAGTCCTGCAATGGGTAGCCATTTTTGGACTTACAAAATACTTTAAGCAAACATTTTAAAAACAACAAAAACAACAACAACATCAACAACAAAAATCAGTACTGTAGTAACATTTTCCTATGAAGCGCAGGTCTATAAAACAGAAAAAAACAAAATAATGTGTAAGAATGGGGTGGGGGGTGGGGGGGTGAAGAGGCCAAACTGTGGTCAGGCTGTTTGTTTTTTCGTAACTTGTGAGCAAAAACTTTAGGTTTTTAATGGTTAGAAAATATCAAAGGAAGAATATTTAGTGCCATGTCAAAATTATATGAATTGTAATATTTATATCCATAAAGTTTTAAGGAAACTCAGCCTTGGCGTTTCCACGTACATGTGTGTGGTTACGCACAAGGGCAGAGGGGGGGCAGAAAAACTGTTCTCTCTTCACCCCGACTAGGTCGCTCCATGGCCGTCTACCTCTAAATCTTCCCCAATTTTACTTCAGTTCTAACAAAGAAATGATTGGTTTGCTCCTCAATTCGTCAACCTTTTCATTTATAACAGGTAAATTCTTGAGACCAACAATAAAATATTTGAAATAGCTTTCTTTCTCTTGAACTAAATCTCACAGCTGTCACCTTGGAGTAAAAGGGAAGACTAACATATCATTTTGTGCTGGACCACATAATTAATGGACCAGTGCACACATTGATGGGTTTAGATGAAAAGCGACTGAAATTTGAACCGCTAGCTTTCCCTTTCTTGTTACTTCAAAACTAGTTTGGGCTTTAAACATCAACTTACAGGTGTTTGTCTTTTCTTATTTGTCAGATAAAGACTTTTCTTAAGACAACGTTTTGTGATTTGGTCCACCTCAAAAATAAATCCCCAGACCCACATGATTAAACCTATAAAAAGGTGAGACTACCCTGTATTCTTTGAGGAGCCTCAATGAGTACTTCCTTCCAAAATTAAAAACCAGAAGTGGTACTGTGAACACATGCAGTCATTGCATGTCCACACAGAACACGCTACAGAAAGTGAGGACCGAGCAATTTGTTCCTGCATAGTAAAAAGGCTAAAACCTTTATCATCTAAATGCTGACACATGAATTAAGTGCCTTATTGAAATCTGGGGAAATATTCTTTGCAAGTTTGGTTTTTGTTCATGGAAAAGAGGAAGGGTTATAGAATATTTTGATTGACTACCATATCTCTGTGTGGTTTGAATTTTTATGATTTTATATGTTTTTAAAAATGGAGTCACAATATATGCTAGCAGTTTTTAAAACTGCTAAAGATCAAGCTATGGGAGAAGTTACATGGTTACTGGCAGTGTGGCAGGAATATGTATTTGTTTCTAAATACCATAAAATAATTGGTTATTCTCAATATCTGCTTTAAGACACAGATTGTTCTATAATTCTGTAGAAAATAATACAGGCCTTTAGTGAGGTTTTTGGCATTAGTACTAATTTTAATAAAATACACTGTATGTTTTAAAATGATTTAAAATCTGCCACAAAAGTTAGTGGAATTATTTTCTTTATCTGCAATCTGAAATAGTTGTTGAACATCTGATCTGAATTATATTTGAGAGTGAGTTACCTAATTGTGATGCTTAACTCTGCAGTATGTATGCACATATGTACATACATATGAACGGGCTCATAAATCCTCTTTGCATTACTCTTTACTATAAGGGCTTGTTGAGGTTTTTTTGTGTTTTCTTTTTTCCAGATGGGTGCTTTTATGAGTCAAAACATTAAGAACATTTTCTGAATTCACCTCTAGGCATTAAGGAAAAGAAGTATGGGTATTATAACCTGCCTTGTTTTAAACATCACTATGCTACTCTGAATGACAGCTTATAATTTACAAGTAGGGTGTGGTTAATAAAGTCACTGAAGCAGACACAAGCATAGGTTTTCCCCTTATACACTCCTGGCCTGTCAGTCACACCTCCCACATGCTTTGTTGCACAGACATGCCAATAACTAAAACCGCATTTTACCTGTTTTTGTGCCCAAAGGCTTTTAAAAGGCTATACAACCAAATCAGTGCTTGGAAATCCCAGATTAAAGCTCAAGACTTCAAGCCCAGGCTTTTATTTCATCTAAAATAGTAAAACAAGTTTGTATTTTCTTAAAGTAATTGATATATTGTATCAAGAATGATAAAATTATAACAACAAAATTGTTAGGGTTTGGGTTTTAAATTGTTGTGTCATTTCCAACATTTTCTATACTTCTAAACAATGTTAATATGAATGACTAAAAATAAAATTTTCTGAAGCTTAGTGATATTTATGCATATCATACATTAGGAAAACAAACAACAAAAACTTAGCCTCTGCTGGGGACTCTCTTCAGCATGTGGTTTTGAATTGTCTTTAGTTATTTTTTCTTATAATCTGCATGTTACCTGTGTATGTTCTTTGTGTGTGTGGTAATTCTATACAATGCTTTAACTTTAAAGTATAGATTTGAATGGTAGAAGCAGGCTTACAGACACTAAAAGTTTGCATATTTTTAATACTTTCTGATTTTAGAAAAGTGATTTCCATTGTACTAAATTTCAAAAGGAGACAATAGGGCTGTTGAGATTTCACTTCTTGTACACATTTTGGTATTGGAATATGGGGTGAAAAAGAAAGCAGAGAAACAGGGAACCTCAGAAGGCGGAGAATCTGACTGAACACAGCTCCAGGCTGGATAGGAATGACAACTACATCTGTAACCTCAAGAGACTGAAGGGAGTTTTTAGTTCAAATGAACAGTGTGTTGGAAAATGGTGTCTCCAGCTTAGATTGTGTTTTCTGTGACTGTTGTCTACTAGTTGGAACATTAAAAGATTTTCTTTGTAGTGTTTCATAATAGCATAGAGGTCCTGAATACCTTTTCCTTAGTTTGTAGGTATCGAAGGCATGTATGAATGTTCTGAATGGTATATCTTGTAGTTTGTTTTCTATATATAGTATGTATAGAAATAAAATTTTGTGTATGGCTTTTGGATGCAGTAACAAAGTAGAAAGGAGAATAAAGCTGGAAAGACAGATGTACCAGTGGGAGAGAAATAAAGGCTGGCTTGCAAAAGAGCAGCTGGCCCAGGTCAGAAAGTCTTGTGGCACCAGAAGCCACAGTTCTAAAGCCGTAAGAGTTGGAAAAGACTTCCTTCTGGGTCAGGAGATCCCTGGGCCTTGGGCGCTAGAGTTGCAGAGCCATGGGAGGAATCTCCCCAGGACCTCCAGGATAATTATGGATAATCTGTGTTTTGAGCACTGGTCATCCCTTTCCTGGACCTAACTTAGACAAGATCTGGTGATGTCTGGGCTTACGTATCAAAACAGCTTTTGTACAAGGCTGTGGGTATAGAGAAGACCTTCTCCAGGATAAGCAATAGGAATACTGAATTCTCTAGCATTTAACCATATGTCTAGAGAGGCAGGGCAACAGACAGGACCTTCCCCTTGTCCCCAAAGGGACAGTTGTTGGCAATTCTGGCTTTTCCTTTTTATGCCAATAGTCACAGTCTCAGGCAGCAGGCTAGGTCCCCAAGGAAGAGCAGAGGACAGTATCAGGGTTTAGAGCACTGACTGCCTTTGTTTCTGGAGCTGAAGGACTTGGCTGGAATCTTTCTCAGCTCCAGCGGAGCATATGTGATGTCAGAACTTTGAACCAGAAACCGTAGGCTGTGAGTCCATGAATACTGCTTACTATAGGACAGGTAAAGCTGAGAGCTGTCTCATATTCTGGAAGGTAGTAACCCTAAAGCTTCATAAGAACAAGGGGCTGCCCTCCGCCCTGTTCTGCTGGCAGGCCCAAGACTTCTGGTGGCATCCAAGGGCTAGATGCTGGGCCATAAAGGCAGGAAGGGCCTTGTCAGTGGCTGTTGAAGCTGCTTGGATAGTGCCATGTGTGCTCTTTCTCTGAAACAGACGGGCTGCATTTAAAGGTCTGTGAGCACACTGGAATTCTGCCTTCAGGCACGCCAGTCAACTGCTAAGTTGTGGTTACTTGTACGTGCCGCCCTGTCTTTCTTCCTTTGTGTAGACTCACCACTTCCATCCAGAGAGCCTGGACTGAGTTTACAGGCTGCTTTCTTCTTTTCTCTGGATCACCTTTCCAGCTTCTGCATTTAGACTTCCTGTTACTTCCGTGGTGACAAAATTGTCCTGTAGTCTCTCCTGGCTCTTTCCTCTTAGTCCATTTATTTTCTGTAGCAGTCATTCACAGGGCACTTCTATGTGGCCATTTTGGCCTCTATCTTTCCATGACTTAAAAAAAGGTACTTGTGTAAGTTGACCTTACCTTATTCTAATTACTTGGAACGCATGTGTGTTTGGGATTTTTGGATGCTTTGGGGGTTTGGAATAGTCAGATGTATAGAAGATATTTAGACACAAGATATTTAGATATTGAGACTGAAATCTAAACAAAAGTTTTACTTTTATATTTTACATATACCTTATAATTTGGGTATGAACAAGTTTTGGGGTTTGGTTTGGTGGTTTTTTTTTGTATTTTTGTTTATTTGTTTGTTTTAAATAGGCCTCTATGTATATCTCTGGCTGTCTGGGAACTTACCATAAAGACAAGGCTGACCCTAAGCTCATAAGTGAGCCACATGTCTCTGTCTTCCTAGTGCATTACCACACCCACCTAGCTAATATTGTTTTAAAGATGGGGGTCTCACTATGTTGCATGGTGAGAACTGGAATTCATGGCCATCCCAGTTTCTCCTATAAGAGGCATTACTGATGGAACAACAGCCAGCCTGACTTATACCATTTCCTACTAGTGGGATCATAACAACATTTTAGAGCATTTCAAATTTGAGTTAGGGATGCATAACTGTTTAAAATAGTGTCAGGGACTTTTTGTAGAGATAAAATTCATATAATATAAAATTATCTCAACCCATTAAGAAATGAACAATTTAATATTTGTTGTATATGGGTCAGTGACATTTTGTATTAGTTATAATTATCCTTGGATGACATTGTGTGTGACTTATAGATTCAGAAGCATTTTCTTCTAAAGAACAGTGTATTGAGTATTGGGTTCGGCAAGGGAGCTGGTTTCTATTTGATTGTCAAGTTGAAGGGATCAAGAATCACTCTGAAGACAAAGTTCTGTGCAATCAGGTATGGAATTTTTAGATTAGGTAAATGAGTTAAGTAGACCCACCTTAACTACCAGATTAAATAAAAATGGTCATCACAGTCTTCCTTTCTGCATGGAAAGTAAGACTAGCTGCCTTCCCTTCCTGCCACCACCTCAGACCACTGTCTCAAGCCCTGAGGCAAAATAAACCTTTTCCCGAGGTGCTTTCGTCGGGACATTTTATCACAGATTGGAAAATGTAGCTAAGTCAGTAACTGGATTACTGTCTGATGCTGTTGTGACTTAATAGGTAGTAAGTAACATCAAGAAATGAAAAATAATGTGAACGTGATATGCAGCAGTGACTGTAGTGGACTGGCCACTACAAGAAAGAAGGAAAACAAGAAGGAATTCCAAGCAGCCAAGAAAAGACACCATAAGCTGACTGCAGCAGAACAGGCCTATGGTAATTACAACAGTGAGTGGAAGGGGAAGTAAGACAGCACATCTCAACACAACAGCTCACCTACAGTGGCACAGTCCCAGGAAAAGCCCAAGCAGGGTGTGTGTGTTGGGGGTGTGCATGCGCATGTGCTCATAAGTAAAGGGAAACATACAACAGAGAAGAGTCTTCCTCTATGGATTCTTAACGTTACTCAGCATTACAATGCACTCGTCTTAAAAATTTCCCATTGAATTACTCGGGACTGCTATACTTTTGTAACAGTCACACAAGTCATTGCTCTCTCAGGACACATCCTGCTTCAGTTAACTGAGGAGGACAGGACATTGTCCTGTTCTCATTAGCTAATCAAGATAAGATGGCCCTGCCTTCTTAAGCATCTCCTCTGGCAGCATCTGCAGATAGGGAAAAGACTGGCAAGTTTTGCTTCTGATGTCCCAATGTAGCTGCAACATTGTTTACTAGAGACTCTAACATGTCCAGAAAAGATAGAAGAGCTAGATATTTGTGAAGTCCAGTATAGACTTTAATATACACCTAACAAATTTTATCTCAAGTAAAAATATAAATGAAATCATGAACAATGCAGATCTGGAAAGATGCTAGAGTTAAATTCCTGTGACAGTGATGGGTGGGTGTCTAGTGTGTGTGTCAGGTTCCTGCCTGCTTATTAGTAGAGGGAAGATGAGGATTAGTGTTCAATTCTATCCATCTATAAATTGGCTCAATCTGAACATCAAACCAGTTTTAAAGTAATGTATACTCTGTAATTCTTGGCTTTACATTTGCTGTTTTAGTTAGCCTATATCAACTATACAAATGATGTGTTCCATTATGACTTTAAGTTTTGAGTTTGAATGGTGCATGTGTGTAGGGCATATGGAAGTCTTTCCTTCCATTGTGGGTTCAGGGGTTGAGGTGAGGTTGTCCCTGATGTCACTGAGCCATCATCCCAGTCAGACTCAATCACGATGATGCTTTCATGCATGTTCCTTGTACTTTGCTCAGATAGCCACTGCCTCCATCACTTTCTCTTGTCTATTCATCCCCAGTTCTACAAAACTCCTTCCTCCCCATAAACTGTTTTCCCATTTTCACGTTATTCTTGTTATTTTTAAACTATAGTTTACATATAAGAGAAAATGAAGTTATTGTTTTTCTGAGTCCAGCTTATTTCACTGAATGATGGTCCATTCTGTAAGTGACAGAATGCTTTATGGCCAAATAAAATTCCATTGTGTGCATGTGCACATTTTCTTTACTGACTCATTTGCTGGTGGCCATCCACGCTGATTCCTCAGCTTGCCAACCATGAACAGTGAGTGGCACTGTAAATATTCATGAGCAGCACCTCTACTGCCTGTGACTCCACCTCCTTCAGCTATATATCCAGGACTGCAATATATAACTAGATCAGTATAATAGTTTAGGTTTTTTTCCTTTGAACTACCTCCATACTGATTTCTATACAAGCTGACCTACTGTACATTATCCTCAGATTGTATAAGAGTTCTGTTTCCCCATGAATTTTTTCCTCCATGTATCTACTTGCTGTGCTTCCTCTTTTGAGAAATGTCTGTTGAGTTCATTTGCCTATTTGTCAACTGGATCATGTAGAATTTGGGATATTAAGGTTTTTCAAGTTTGTTAAAGATTCTAGATATTAATCCCTGAATAGATGTACATTAGTTCAGCTGGTCCAGGTTTGTTATTCATGCAATCCTATTTTTCAGCTTATGTAATTATGCTGCCATTGAGCCGTTTTCAGAAATCCCTGGCCTATGCCTGTATTTTTAAGTGTTGTATACCCAGGGGTGGCTAATGTCCAAGTAATATGTGGGTATGGGTTTCCCTGAGTATGCTAGAGAATGGGAACCCATTCCTGCCAGAGCACTGAGCTGTGCACTGGGTCTTGGACTTCTGGCTTTCTACCCTGCCCAGCGGTGAAGAAGCACTGAGAAGAGAAGGCTGTTGGATTCAGGTGATCAGCAGGCCTTGAGTGTTATCAGCCTCAGTCCCATGTACAGAAACTGCAGGGAAGCAGAGAAGTGAGCTAGGCAGTCTAACTGTCGTGGATGAGCAGTTCTCAGATGATAAGGTTACTTCTTCCCATAGAGTAGGGCCACTAATCATCGGCCCTTCATAGCCTGAATCTCCTGCATGTAATTTTTTTTTAATGTCCATACTCAATGCCCCTCTCCATGATTGACTTTCTTGGCCTCCTTCTCACACACAGGTGGCGGGAATTCTTGGGTCTATGATGTTACCTAGTGTAGCTTAGCCTTAAATGGTAGATTACCCCTTCAAGCAAGATGGAACCTGGTATATAGCATTTTAAGACACTGGAAGCAAAAAAAGGGATGTGGGTTTGTCATTATTTGTTTTTTCTCTAATGCTGCTCTACTACAAAATGCATCACCCACTGGACTTAAGGGCTGTGAAAACTGTGGGCTCATTTAAGGTTAGGACTGCTTGTCTCCTACATTTTGCTACAAAACCTTTCTGTTTCTCTACACCTTCCAGTTGTCCTGTCTTCTTTTGTGATTCCTGAGTTTTTTCTCTATCTCTTTCCTCTTTATTCTTTTTTCTTCCTTGAGGTAAATTCTACAGTTACCCTGATTTTTTTTGCATTTATAATCACATGAAACCAGCTTTTCATCTAGTCATCTTACCCAAGAACCTTATATTTCAGTTACTTTTTAACCTCCAAATTGGCAGTCTTGACATATAAAAAGTAAATGAATTTGTACAGTCTTGTTGCATAATGATGGAATGCAAGAATGGTATAGATGCTTTGGCCATAAGATACATAAAAATATATCTAGAACTAAGCTGGAAGTGTCTTCCCTGCTGGACAGCCCTGATTGCCAGGAAGTGCTGTGCAGGCTGCGAAGGAAGAACTGCCATCAACAACTTTGCTCAGCTTGGACCCTCGGTGCTACTACCAGCTGGCCAGGCAAGACAACACCATTGGTGCAATGGTAGCAAGTTTGTCATATTGGCAACTATAAGGGCAGTGTTGATGCTAAGGTCCTGTTCCCCAATTGGCTCTTGATCTGTCATTAAAGAAAGCCATAGGCCAATTGCTACGCAGAAGGTGTAGGTGAGACTTCTGGGACCCTGGAGGAAAAAGGGAGACACAAGGAAGGAGAGACAGAGTTTCACCATGCTTCTGATGGAGAAGGGTTGAAAAGCCATGTAAGATCTCAAAACAGAGTGGCCACACAGGCCACTCCTACAGGCATATGGTCAGGGGTGTTTAGCAGGGGCTAGATGGGACTAGCCACTAAAGTTTAGGACAGGTAGGAGTTTAGGACAGAGCTCTAAGAGTTATGATAAGGGAACATTTTCCAGGTGGGACATAGTAGTACCCAGCAATTGTGCCAGGAAGGCAAGTTGAAAATGAACAACTTTGTGTGTGTGTCTTTTATCGGTTGATTCAAGGGAATTTGGGTGGGGGGCTAGTAGTGTGCCTATTCCCAGAGCATAAGCGGGGTAGTGCAGAGCTACATGCAACGGGCAACCAACCATTTTTTTCTGATTGAATTTGAGGCCTGCTTCAAAGGAAGGTACTCATATCTAGTACTAAAAATAAGTAAAAAGCCCATGGCTGGAGAGTTTATGAACCTTACCTGGAGGAAGGTTTTGCTAAGTAAATCCAATTTGTCAATTATACTACCTTCTGAATATTTTGATGTGTCTACTACATTATTGATGTTCCTATTACACTGCCTTCTAAATATTTTTTGCTAATGTCCATAGATGAATGCTGCTATCAGCTTTAGTCAGAGATTTCTTTTGTAGTGGTTGGGTTTACTGCAGAGACTCAGAACTAGTCCAATTCCTGGGAATAATAACTGAGTGTTGAAGGCTGAGTCATAAACAGCTGTGATTATAGCAACAGACCTGTATAAGATTGGTCCCATCAACATCCTATCACAGACAGAGGAATGGATTATGAGGCCCCATCCTCCTTGAAGTATAAATGCAGTTAATGATCACTGGAGAGAGAGAGAGAGAGAGAGAGAGAGAGAGAGAGAGAGAGAGAGAGAGAGAGAGAGAGAGAGAGAGAGAGAGAGAGAGATTTTCTTCCATGGTAGCCACTGGTAAAGTAGCCATGCTCCTGTGAACAGCTGCTTAAAATTAAGGGGACAGCACTTTAGCAGGATTACTTTCCTTAGACATGCCAACTGGTCTACCATCTACCTTTTGTTGAAAGCCCATGCTGAGAAAAGAGTTTCTGATGGTAGAATCCAGGAGAAGTTTCAGGAGACTGAGCAGTTAGTGAAATGGATCAGTATAAGTGACTACTGCACAGACATGAGTTTGCTTAGCAGTACCCTTGTAAACACAGGGCCCAGCAACCTGTCTATGATCCTATGCTGGGCAGAAGAAGGTAGGGGAAGGTAATCCACTATGGTTTCCTGGTCATCCAGGCTAGCTACACTGGTGAGCTCTAGGTTCAGTGAAGAGATCTTGTCTCAAACAAAAATGTGGAGGGCCACAGGAGAAAACCCCTGAAACTGTGTGTGTGCACACATACACAAAGAAAGGCAAGAAAGTAGTTTTAATAGTTAAAGGAAACAATTTTGTCACTTCAACTGATGGTCAACAAAGAAATATGGAAAGTAATTACTTGTATCTCCTGGAAAACACTCTGAACTTAACGGATTTTTAAGCTTCAACCTTTATCTCAATTAACCAAGCATTCCCTTCTTTTCTGAGAAAATCTTAAAGTAAATTATTATTGAAAACCCTTTAGTCTGCTGTGGTGGTGTAGCCTGCTGTGGTGGTGTAGCCTGCTGTGGTGGTGTAGCCAGCTGTGGTGATGCCTAAGGAAGCATAGGCAAGCAGGCAGTCTGAGTCTAGAGACAATTGATCTAAACAGTAAGTTCCAAGTGACAATAAAAATCCCTTTTAAAGGTTGTTTTGTAGATTTCTTAAAATTCCAGACATGAGTCTTGGTGTTATGTTCTATCCAGTCACATTACTTTGAATAAACAGAAGAAAGGTTATGAAAACTTAGCATGCACACCACCCGGCATGAGAACATTTGCCAGCTATTTCTTCTGCTTAAGTGAATCCATTTCAAATAGCTAGACTGCCATCTTGAAAAAAAAACTGTAAGTTTCATAAAATAATGAAACAAGATTCTCTACATATGATTGCAGTAATATTCAGAAGTAAAATACTTATGAATAAATTTAATTCTGAAAAAGATTGGAGTTTTTTTTTTTTTTTTAACAGAACCGGTATTTTTCTCTTTCCCATTTTGTCTGTCTTCTGCCTTTGGCTGTGACTCTGAGCACAGACCTGTCTGCTTCCTCCTTAGGAGCAGTTCAGAGAGAACATGGCAGCTGGCTGCTATGAACAGCAAAGAACAACACAAACGAAATTAAAATCAGTAGAAAATGGATTCAGTATTTGAGGTATGTACTCACTAAGGAAACCACCATGAAAATTTAAATAAACTCAACTAGCTCTAAATGCTTTCATTTGTGGTTCCGGAGGCAACTGAAATCAGAAGCTATGATATCTAGGAGATGTAGGAGAAAGAATTTCTCCAACTGAAGAAAAGTAACTCACACACATCTCCATTAAAGTGGACTATTATATTGTATTATATTATATTAATAATATAGATATTATATTATAAGCATAGCTGTCAGTCAAAATACCTACTAAAAATAATTCAGTTCTGTTTAATTTCAGAAATTGCTTCCCACTCATGAGGGCAGAGACACTCAAGGTCAGCAGAACAAACATTTCTTAGTAGAATGTATCTGCTTGCCACACAACAGCTCTGAGGAACCTGAGATGGACTCAGAGCCACCTTCTGGCAGTATGCTGCCCACACATCAGAGGCAGCCTTGCTGGTATTGTTTGACATATGTAGAAAACTAAGAGGACAAAGAACCTCTTCTTCTCCCTCTCCCCACTACTCTTACCCCTCCCCCATCTTATCCTCCCCCCACCCCATGTGTGTGTCCCAAAATTCTTAAATCACAGTAGTAAATTAGTATCATTGTTACAGCAGTTGCAGCAAGACAAACAGGAATATCAATGACCTTCTAAAATCAGGGTGGTCAGTGACTCTGAATGTGCAGTATGCAGCCAAATGGCATGGTCTTCATTTCCGCTCTGGAATTCTGAGTCTGGATCCTCATCTAAAGTGGAAAATTAATACTTAACTCCCATGGTTACTGTATATGCAAAACATGGTTATAACTGTGCCTAGTGAATAACATGTGCTAACATATAGTAATTATTTTTCCAGGAAAACAGATTTCTTTATACCAGCAGTTCTCAACCTGTGAGTTGGCTCACGCCTTTAATCCCAGCATTTGGGAGGCAGAGGCAGGCGGATTTTTGAGTTCGAGGCCAGCCTGGTCTACAAAGTGAGTTCCAGGACATCCAGGGTTATACAAAGAAACCCTGTCTTGAAAAACCAAAAACCAAACCAAACCAAACCAAAACAAAACCCAGAAAACTCAACCTGTGAGTCATGACCTTCTTGGGGGTCATATATTAAATATCCTATATTTCAGATATTTACATTACAATTAATAACAACAGCAAAATTACAGTTATGAAGTAGCAATGAAATAATTTTATGGTTGGAGGTTACCACAACATGAAGAACTGTATTAAAGGGTCACAGCATTAGGAAGGTTGAAAACCACTCTTTTAAACTCTTATATTGATAATATTCTAGCTTTAGATTCAACATAGTGTAGACAATATTTCTGTTTGGGAACAAATGATATTTCTGCACCATACTTTTTCAATATCTATCAAACAGGTGTGAAGTTGAAACCATCACATGAGGTAACACATAGTCCACCATATACTCCAGCATACATTGGTAAGCAGTGGCTAAGATTACAAGACTCATGTTATGAGTGTTTTCTTAATGACAATTGGGTTCACGTGGTTAAGTGATTCAACTTCACTGCATTTTGTTGAAAAAGTAGACTTAGCAGCCCTGGTCATCTCTTGAGTTGTGTAGACAAAACAACACAGATGAGTACTTTGAAAATTAATACTTGTAATTAGTGGTGTTATACTCTGATGGCAGTTTAGAGATGAGACAGCATGTGTGTGCCTAGTGCTATCAGAGGCTAGAAGAGGGTATTAGATCCTCTGGGACTGTTGTGAGCCTCTATGTGGGTGCTGAGAAGTGAACTCAGGCCTGTGCTCTCTCAACCAACTATCTCAATGGCCCCATAAACCTGTCTTTTTAGGTGGTCTCAGGAGAATCGGAACTTGGGTCCACATATTTGCAATATATGTGGTAGCCAGAGGTTGATGTCAGATATCTTCCTCAACTGCTCTCTACCGTACTTTTAAAGGTGATTTACCTTATTTTATATGTATGTATGCTTGCCTGTACGTGTGTGTTTTTATATGTATGTGTGTTTGTCTATGTGAGTATGTGCGTGTGTGTGTGCACGTGTATGTATATATCTACTCATATGTAGTAGATATATATTTTGGCCTTCATATTGGTCCCAAACAACTGGACAGGGGCTATCCCAAAAGCAGTTGCTCATGGGATATTCTTCTAGTTGGGCTGCTTTGTCTGTCTTCAGTGGGAGAGGCACTTCTCCCACTGCTAAATACTGCAAAGCAAATACCTCACCTAATATCATTCCTAGTAGGGAATATTCCTAGGATCAAATCAGAGACGACAACACACATTTGTCCTGGGTTAAAAATCAACATGTAAGAACAGATTCACCACATACTTTACATTGTACGGCAGGCTGATGTCAATCTGACTTAGTCTTATACTGCAAACATCACAATCACAAAATAAAGTCTTTAAAAGAAAATCTTAAGGGGATGCTCACACTTACTTCTCACCCAACACAAGCAATTACTCCCTATTTAATAATGTGAAACCTTAACCAGGTAGAAATTAGTGTATAATCAAAAAGAATCACTATCATCTAGATTTTATAGGCATTGTAGCTTATCATAAGAAATTACTGCAAACGCATGCCATGTTTTAAGGCACTATTAATAGCTAGCCATTGCTAAGCTTACTCTTTGCCAGTCACTGTTCAAAGCATGAATTAATTACCTCCAATCTCCTAATAATCGACAGCATAGGAACTAAACATTTGTTATAGACAGGACAACTAGGCATAGAGAAGGTCTTGGTAGCAAAGATCTGAGTGCCAAAGGTCAGCTCTGTCACCATATTGCATTCTCAATCAGCTACTCTAATAAATCTTCCCAGGTTTAATCTTGTATTTAACACAATAGGATACATTAATTCCTAAAACAATACCTGAAATAATTGAGTAGCATAAAAATGAACAAATCCTCTATTTAGGTCAACAAAATTTGCAACTGCCTCAATTTACATTATTATATAGTTATTATACATTATTGTACACATTATACATAGCATATACTATTATATAGATTATATATTATATAGAATATATATAATATACACATTATTATAATAATTACCTTTATTATTTATTATTATAATAGAGTTATTGGGTTTTGGCTTATAGGATTTGTGTTTTCCAAAATAATTTTAAGTACAGAATTTCATCCTATACATTTCTTTATTTTAGTCAAATGAATAAGCAATATAAATGTATCATATAGTACCAAAAAGCAAGAAGAAATATAAGAGACAAACAATTTAAATGTTACTGCTACCATCAAATGCTTATTAAGGTAATTTTGTTTTATAGGCCTTAGCCACATGGCTGTTACATCGTGTCAAAAATGACTCTTTCTCTCCAATTTAGCAGCTTGTGAGAAATTCCACCTCACCCCATATATACACGCGCACATACACACACACACACACACACACACACACACACACACACACACACACACACAGGCGACAACAGAACCTGAAACACCATGATAAAGGAGAGAGTTATTTTAATATGTGCCATAGCTATGTATCAGCAAAGTGTTGGTTCACATCAGCACTGATGATAAGTCTCTTTCTCCCCAGATCTCATGAAAAGACCAAGTGGGGCCAGCGAGACGGCTTAGTGGGTAAAGGCACTCGCTCGAAGCCTGGTGACCTGAGGTCAGTTCCTGGGATCCACATAGAGGAAGGACAGAATCAACTCCCACAGGCTTTCTATCCTCAACACATGTGTTTTGGTGGAATAATAATAATAATAATGTAATATAAAAGAGTAATATGTCTTTACATTCTAGTAAACAACGACCTTAGCCATTACTACTTATCAATTTATTTTAAAATTCAAGCTTATTCATAAATATTGTATAATTTTAGAAGTCTTAATAATTCATGCTTTTAAATATAGTGTGTTATAAAGAGTAATTCAAACAAAGCAATTATGCCCTACAGACACAATAGAAATGACACTAAGAATCTCCTAGAACTTAAGTACTTTTAAAAATTTTTAAATTTTATTTTACACGCATTGTCATTTTGCCTGTATGTACATCTGTGCCAGGTTGGATTACCTAGAACTGGAATTACGGACAGGTGTGAGCTGTCATGTAGGTGCTGGGATTTGGACCCGGGTCCTCTGGAAGAGCAGCAAGTCCTCTTAACCACTTAACCATCTCTCTAGCCCCTGAACCAAAGTACTTTTAACAGAGTGGATTAGTCCTTACCGACTCCAGAGGATACTGACTCAACATCAATATCATGCGCCCTTCTTCTTGCCACTTCAGCCAGTGCCAGTTCACCCATATCTAGAGCAAGGTAATGAATGTCCTTTGAAAATAAAGAGAAAGGATTGGCTAAAACGTCATCTTGATAAAGTTATAAAGTGAGTCCAAGAGGAAAAAAAACTTCAGATAACAAAACAGATATAGACAATCCTTTTTTCTGTTTTAAATTTATTGGTACTCGTTACCAGAAAAGGGTAATTTTTCTTTGAGAACATGGTTGCAAATAATTATTTTCAAGCCATAAGGTAAAAAGCATGTTTCTAATAAATTGACACTGATACTTAGTTTTATGAAAAGTTAAAACTGTAGTTGTGCCTGTGTGTGTACTGTGTGTTAAGGTTGAAACTACTTTTTAAAACTCAGGTTACACATAATTACTACATATATAATTTCAGTCTCAAATGTTTTTGAATCTAGTAGAGATGCAAATCCTTATAAGTGAATTGTTAATTATAAAATCTGACAGAGCTCAATGGCAGTTGTTTGTACATACTGGAGCTAAAGAGGAAGGAGCTGATCTTTGATCTCAACATTGAAGGATCTGTGAGAATTCTATTAGCAGAAAGCAGCAGTGTGAAGGGCAGCGGGTGCAGATATGTGAAATGCTTGACCGACTCTGTGAAGGGATGCAGGTGTGTCACACAGGAGACATGCTGGATGTGCAGGGGAAAGTAGTGGAGATTACACGGGATAAGCACAGGAGGCACAGGCTGAAAAGAGCTCTAGAGTATGCAGAATGGTCACAGGAATGAAAATTCTACTGCAATAAAAATGGAAAAAGGATATAAACAGGCAGTCTATAGTGAATAAATATAAATGCCCTATAATTATGTAAAGATATTTCATATTATTCAAATAAATGTAAATCGAAAAAACTAATTTTTGAATTTTTGAATTATATGAATTTATAGGAAATAAAATGTCATACTTTGATATATGCACAGTATGCAATGAATCATCACATCAGGGAGTTAACATTCATATTGGCTAAGTTTCTAAAAGTTAACGATTGGTTGCAAAGCTTTGGGAAACAAGCACATTTACTCATAGCACAGTTACTAAAGACTAGAGATCAGGGGTTAGCAAACTGTGCCCAACATGTCAGACTAGCCAGTGTTGGCACATTCTTCAATGTAAGAATGGCTTCTAAACTTTTAAATGGTTGAAAGATCTGTGTTCAAACACCGGTCATGAACTTTGAAGGGCTGTGGAATTAGCGTGAGCTGCAGACTTGAAAATTTTTTAAACTAAAATTACAAGGGGAAATTGCTTCTGTGAAACACACTGTGATAAGATCATTCGGATGAGAACTAAGGTTGTTTGAATTGCAAGTCATGTCAGGACTACACTGTCAAAAGATGTGTTTTTCAAAGTGATATCTTCATTCCTATACAATTTCCCAAAAATATATTCTAATTTCAAACTAGAGCAATGTTTTTCAGGTTTATATGCATGTGTAGAAAAAATTTTCATGTTCCAAAAATCCATTTGGTGCACAATTAAGGAGCTTCTACTGGAAATGATTTGCAATGTAATGACATGCTAAAGACATTCTAGCCTTTCAGTTAATAGTATTCTAAAAGTGCTTCCAAACTGAGAATGTACTCAATGAAAGCCATGTCTCATGGATATATGCTAGCATTTGACAGTACTGGTAAATATACGTGGAAAGATATTTGCAAAGGTTTTCAAAATATGGAAGTCTCATCATAGGCCAGTACCAACAGATCAACCTTTATGATAAATCGGGGGGTTGGGAACACTACTGTTATATTTCTGAAAAGCCCCATTTTTCATATTTGTAAACCTAGATTACTAAAAAAATTGTATTCAGTATACATAATTTATGATATTTTTATTAGATGTTTTCTTTATTTCCATTTCAAATTTTATCCCTTTCTCCCATTTCCCCTCCAAAAATCCCCCTATCCTATTCCCTGTACCCCTGCTCACTAAGCCACCCACTCCTGATTCCCTGTCCTGGCATTCCTCTACACTGGGGCCTTCACAAGGCCAAGGGTCTCTTCTTTCATTGATGCCCCACAAGGCCAACCTCTGCTACACATGTGGCTGGAGCCTTGAGTCCCTCCATATGTACTCTTTGGTTGGTGGTTTAGTCCCTGGGAGCTCTGGGGTACTAGTTCATTCATATTGTTGTTCCTCCTATGGGGCTGCATACCCCTTCAGCTCCCTTGGGTAAATTTCACCGATAAAAGGTTTATGGAGGGGTTTGGGAGATAGCTAAGTGAGTAAAACACTTGCTACACAAGCTTAAAGAGAAAGGACACACAAAAACTACATTATGTTACCTCCAAGAAACACATTTCATTATCAAAGATGGTGCTACCTTGGAGTAAGGAGATGGGAAAAGGTATTCTAGCAAGTTGAACTAGGAAAACATGAAGTCATAGCTAATTCTAATACTGAACAAAGTAGACTTGAAACCAAAGCAAGACAGAAGTGATAAAGAAAGTCACTTCATATTAAGGGAACAATATATAAAAAGCACATTTCAACTCTAAACATATAGGCACCAAACACAGTAAAGCCAATTTCATTGAACAAATATAACTAGATATGAGGTAATATATTAATGGCAAAGCAGCAATAGTGGGTGACTTCAATATTCCACTCTCACAGATAGGTCATCTCGATAAAAACCGGAGAAACAATGAAGTTTAATAATATCACAAATCAACTGAATCTAATAGATACCCACAGAACATTCTGTACAAACAAAAGAATACACTTCCTTCTCAATGCGATGGACGTACACTAATTCAAATATCAGGATACAAAGAAAGTTTCAGTAGCTCCAGTATTCTATTTTACTACATGGAATGTTGGAGATAAACAGCAAGAAAAAGTACAGAAACTCACTGAGATTACACAATGTAGTGCTGAATAACAAATGGGCCATAGAAGAATTCAAGAAGGAAATTTAAAATTTCTAGATTTGAATGAAAATGAAAACACAGCATACCAAAATCTTTGGGATACAAAAACCAATCCTAATACAAAGGTTTATAACTATAAGTGTCCAAACTAAAACCATCAACAAGAACCACATACACAAAAAAACCAACAACAAAAACATACACAAGAAAAAGAAACAAAAAACCAGAAACACAAAAATTCAAATCAATAACTTAATGCCACACTTTTTAAGGCCGTTGAGAAAACCAGGAAAACATAAAAGTAGTAGTCATGGAGAAATAATTAAGACAAAGGCAATGGTTAATGAAACAGAAACAACCCCTACCTAAATTAACCAAAAGCAAGAAGATCCAAACAATAAATTTAGAGATGAAAGGGAAGACATCACGAAAGATACTAAGTGACTGTTGATTACTCAACCCTAAACAGGACATTAATATAACGCCTTCCAAGGTTCACAGAACATTAAGGGAAAAGGCAGAAAGAGCTGGATACTGGGGGAGTGGGCAGGAAACACTGTCCTGGGGCATGACATGGCCTTTGCACTGGGGGGGGGGGGGGTTGGGTGGTGGTGGTGATGCTTAAACTCAATGGGCCACAAAAGTGAAACAGGAAGAAGGATTCAGGGGCAAATATGTGAAAATACATTGTATAAATTTCTCAAAGAATTAATAAAACACTGTTTTAAAAGTGAACCAAGATATGAGCGTAGGAGCTGCATTTATGCATAGGAGGGGCTGGGCCTGTAGGGAGGGAGAGGACACAGGAGGGAGGGTTTGGTTAGTGTGTTGACAGTGTACCATATGTACATATCTATGAATTTGTTGTAGAACATTTACTATGTCTCAAATGCTGAGGTAAATTGGCTTAAAACCTTAATGAAGTTTAAACTTTGTCCCTTCTACTTGTCTCAGTCCTCCCTGTACACACCTTCCGTCAGAAAACATAAATTCTTTTCTAAAAAACTATTCCCTAGTCAGGCACAGTGGCATATGCCTATAAACACAATATTCAGTATGAACAATTGAACAATATAAGAACAACTTAAGTCTAAATTCTGTAGGAGAAAGTAACAAATATAAGAGCAGAAATAAATTAAACATAGGAGGAAGTCAGTAGAACAAACGTGCTGAAAGCTGGTTATTCTGAAAAGACAAAAGTTGATTAACCTATTGCTAGACAATAAAAAGAATATTTGACTTTAATAAGAAACTGTCAGAGACCATCACGTGAGAAAGCGAGCCCCTTCACAATCTCCCTAACAGGCCAAATAGCCTCGTGCTAGGAGCTGGTTATCACTCCCTCCTCCCTATTCCCTTGCTGGCACCTGAAGCTGTAAAAGCTGAATTATAGTCCCCTCTTACCTATCTCTTCCTGAACTCCCATGCCATCTAAGGACATGAGTTACGCCTGAGCCCAACCTGACACCCAAGACTGTCAAGGAGAATCTATGTTCCAGAGATAAGATGCAGAGTGCCCGCTGCCTGGCACCTGACTTCGACCCCCATGTCAGCAGATGCCCGCTTCTTTGTTCTTTGTAAAATTCCCCCTCGACCCCTCCCCTATTCCCCGCGATGTATGCTTTAAAAAGAAGGCACCTCAGCCTAATAAACGAGACCTTGATAGGTACTCTTCTTGGTCTCCTGCCTCTCCTTCCCTTCCTCCCATTTCCTTCCAGGTTTGCGGTCCCCCTCGCACCCACGAATAACTGAATCCCGCGGGACGGGATAAGAAACAGAAAAATTACAACTGAGAGCAAGAAATGCAAAGGTTTGGACGATAATATGGGCAACTCTACACCACAATTCTTTGAGAATTTCAAATACAGTTTTGATATTTGAGGAGAAATTTACAAATTCCTAGAAAACTGTTTAAGAATAGAAAATCTGAATATCAATAAAAGAACCTGTATCAGTAATACAAAAACATTTCATTAAAAAGGCCAGAAATTGAACTTTATAATAACTGAAGCAGTAGTGCCAACCCTTCTCATACTATTACAAATAGTTAAAAAGAAACCTGGCAGACTCGTTTTATAAAGTCAACATCGCATGATAAAAAAGGCAGAGAAGACTACTACCCAACAACAGCAGACCAATATCCACACTGAACACCTCACAAAATCTTCAATGAAACATCAGTAAACCTAGTTCAATGGCACACCAAAAAGTTTAGAATGTTCTGCTCCATTTTCCAAGTCAGGCTTGTTCAGTATATGCATGCCAATAAATGTGAAACATTTCATTAGCAAAATGAAGGACAAAACCAACATGCTAATAGATGCAGAAAATTCAACATGTCTTCATTATTAAAAAAAAAAAAAAGAGGCAGTAAAGAGAATGCAGTAGAAATGTTTCTCAATACAACAAATGCCACTTTAGACAAACCACCAGCCAGAAAACTTTGTCATCTGAGGTAAGGAATATGGCACTGTCGAATCTTTGACTCACTAAAGTCCTCACCAGGTCATTAGGCAAGAGAAGGAAATAAAGTAAGTTAGTTCTGGAAAGGAAAACATGAAATAGTCTCAATTGACAGATGACATGATTTTATACACAGCAAATCCAAGATTCCATCAAGGGGCTATTAAAAAATAAATCCAGTAAGGTTTAAATACATAAAATCAGTAACATTTCTATATACCAACAACAACCATGAAAAAGAAAAATTAAGAAAACAACCCAGTTTATACAACCTTAAAATACTTAGAAGTTTAGCCAGGAGGTAAAAATACATACAGTATAAATCACAGAAGAAAAAACTTGAAAAGATGCAAATAAATTGAAAAATGTCTCATGTTCAGGACTAGAACCATTAATATAAAACATTCATATTATATAAAATAAAATGATCTACAAATTCACTACAATTCCTAGGAAATTTTCAACATAATTTTTCACAGAAATAAAAAAATTCTTAAATTGGTATACAAAAAAACCTATCTCAAATAGCCCAAATCAAATTAAAACAAAACAAAAAATTTGAAAAACAAAACTTCAGCAAAAATACCCCCCCCAACAACAATCCCCCCAAAACAAAGACAGGGGAATCGTACTACCTGACTTCAAAACATGCTACAAATAATGGATAGAGCCTAATAAGGGCATGAAATATTAGATGCAAATAAAACACATTTATACACCTTTCTTCCTTTTCTATGGCTATGCTCATGGTACAGTGCTAGGATCAGAGCCAGGATACCCTAAATGCTAAGCAAATGCTCTACCACTACTGCCCCAGTTTCAGGCAAATAATTTAGAAAGAAGTGCTCAGAATAAACGGGAAAAGTGGTCTTTTCAATAAGACAGGGAAAGCTGGGCATACAGAAGAGTAAACAAGATCTGTCTTTTACCACACACCACATACCAGCTCAAAATGAGTTAGTTCTTAAACTGAAAAGCTATGATAAGGAAACACCTATGAGAAGAGTTCCAGGACACAGGTCTAAAGAGAACAGAACAGATAAGATCAACCACAGGAAAGGAGGACACCATCACACTAAAGATTTCCTTGTAGCAAAGGAATCCCCTGACACACTGAAGACAAACATGGATTGGGACCAAATATCTGAAAACCACACTCTTGATAGAGGCTAACATCCAAAACATTACCTTGATCTGACTATTTATCTGACACTTTAGACCTTTAGCTCCCCTTCACATCTCTCTTCTACTTCCTACCATATACGTCTATGTATGTATATGTCTAGATTATATAAGCCTAGAGTATACATATGAGACCAAATATTCATGTAAGCATGGTTTATTTTCCTTTATAAAAATGTTTTTATTGGATATTTTCTTTACATTTCAAATGTTATTCTCTTTCCTAGATTCCCCTCCGAAAATCCGTTATCCCCTTGCCCCTCCTCCTGCTCCCCAACCCACCCACTCCCATTCCTGGTCTTGGCACGGGGGCATAGAGCCTTCACAGGACCAAGGGCCTCTCTTCCCATTTATGACTGACCTATCATCCTATGCTACATATATAGCTAGAGCCACAAGTTCCACCATGTGTTTTCTTTGATTGGTGGTATAGTTCCAAGGAGTACTGGGGTTACTGGTTAGTTTATATGGATGTGCCTCCTATGGGGCTTCAGACCCATTCAGCTCCCTGGGTACTTTCTCTAGCTCCTTCATTGGGGACCTTGCCCTCCGTCCAATGGATGACTGTGAGCATACACTTTTGTATTTGCGAGGCACTGGGAGAACCTCACAGGAGACGGCTATATCAGGCTCCTGTCAGTAAGCTCTTATTGACATTTGCCTAGTTGTCTGGGTTTGGTGATTGTTTAAGGGATGGATCCCCAAGTGGGGCAGTCACTGGATGTTCCTTCAGGCTGTGCTCTAAACTTTGTCTCTGTAACTGCTTCCATGGGTAGTTTGTACCCACTAATAAAAAGGATTATGGGCTTCTGGGCTAATATCCACTTATCAGTGAGTGCATATCATGTGTGTTCTTTTGTGACTGGGTTACCTAACTTAGGATGATATCTACCAGATCCATTCATTTGTATAAGAAATTCATGAATTCACTGTTTTTAATAGCTGTGTAGTACTCCATTGTGCAAATATACCACATTTTCTGTATCTATTCCTCTGTTGAGGGACATCTGGGTACTTCCCAGCTTCTGGCTATTATAAAAAAGGCTGCTATGAACATAATGTAGCAATTGTCCTTATTACATGTTGGAGCATGTTCTGGGCATATGTCCAGGAGTGGTATTGCTGGATATTCCAGTAGGACTATGTCCAATTTTCTGAGGAATCGCCAAACTGATTTTCAGTGTGGTTGTACCAGCTTGCAATCCCACCAGCAATAGAAGAGTGTTCTTTCTCCATATCCTTCCCAGCATCTGCTGTCACCTGAGTTTTTTACCTTAGCTATACTGACTATCGTGAGGTGGAATCTCGGGGTTGTTTTGATTTGCATTTCCATGATGATTAAGGATGTTGAACATTTTTTCAGGTGCTTCTCAGCCATTTGGTATTCCTCAGTTGAGAATTCTTGTTTAGCTCTGTACCCCACTTGTTAATAGGGTTGTTTAATATTCTGGAGTCCAACTTCTTGAGCTCTTTACATACATTGGATTTTAGCCCCCTATTGGATTTAGGATTGGTAAAGATCTTTTCCAAATCTGTTGGTTGCATTTTGGTCTTATTGACAGTGTCGTTTGTCTTATAGAAGCTTTGCAATTTTATGAGGTCCCATTTGTCGATTCTTGTGCTCATAGCAGAAGCCATTGGTGTTCTGTTCAGGAATCTTTCCCCTGTGCCCATATCTTCAAGGCTTTTCCCCACTTTCTCCTCTATTAGTTTCAGTGTCTCTGGTTTTTATGTGGAGATCTTTGATCCACTGAGATTTCAGTTTTTACAAGGAGATAAGAATGTATCAATTCACATTCTTCTACATGCAACTGCCAGTTGTGCCAGCACCATTTGTTGAAGATGCTGTCTTCTTTCCACTGGATGGTATTAGCTCCTTTGTCAAAGATCAAGTGACTATAGGTGTGTGGATTCATTTCTGGGTCTTCAATTCTATTGCATTGATCTACCTGTCTGTCACTTTATCAATACCATGCAGTTATCACAATTGCTCAGTATTACAGCTTGAGGTCAGGCATGGTGATTCCACCAGAGGTTCTTTTATTGTTGAGAATAGTTTTTGCTATCCTAGGGTTTTTATTATTCCAGATGAATTTGCAAATTGCCCTTTCTAACTCAGTGAAGAATTGAGTTGGAATTTTGATGGGGATTGCATTGAATCTGTAGATTGCTTTGAGCAAGACAGCCATTTTGACTATACTAATCCTGCCAATCCATGAGCATGGGAGATCTTTCCATCTTCTGAGATCTTCATTGGTTTCTTTCTTCTGAGACTTGAAGTTCTTCTCATACACATCTTTCACTTCCTTAGTCACACCAAGGTATTTTAAAATATTTGTGATTATTTTGAAGGGTGTTATTTCCCTGATTTCTTTCTCAGCCTGTTTATCCTTTGTGTAGAGACAGGCCACTGATATGTTTGAGTTAACTTTATATCCAGCTACCTCACTGAAGTTGTTTATCAGGTTTAGGAGTTCTCTGGTGGAATTTTTGGGGTCACTTATATATACTATCATATCATCTGCAAAGAATGATAGTTTTACTTCTTCCTTTCCAATTTGTATTCCTTTGTTCTCCTTTTGTTGTCTAATTGTTCTGGATAGGACTTCAAGTACTATATTGAATAGGTACTATATTGAATAGGAGATAGTAGGCAGCCTTGTCTAGTCCCTAATTTTAGTGGGATTCCTTCCAGTTTCTCACCAATTAGTTTGATGTTGGCTACTGGTTTGCTGTATATTGCCTTTATTATGTTTAGATATGGGCCTTGAATTCCTGATTTTTCTGAGCCTTTTATCATGAAGGGGTGTTGGACATTGTTGAATGCTTTCTCAGAATCTAATGAGATGATCATGTAATTTTTGTTTTTGAGTTTGTTTATATAGTGGATTATGTTGGTGGATTTCAATGTATTGAACCATCCTTGCATCCCTGAGATGAGGCCTACTTGATCGTGATGGATAATCATTTTGATGTGTTCTTGGATTCAGTTTGCGAGAACTTTATTGAGTATTTTTGCATTGTTATTCATAAGGGAAATTGGTCTGAAGTTCTCTTTCTTTTTTTGGGTCTTTGTGTGGTTTAGGTATCAGAGTAATTGTGGCTTCATAGAATGAACTGTTAGAGTACCTTCTGTTTCTATTTTGTAGAATAGTTTGAGGAGTATTGGAATTAGGTCCTCTTTGAAGCTCTGATAGAACTCTGCACTAAACCCATCTCTTCCTGGGCTTTTTTTGGTTGGGAGACATTAAATAACTGTTTATATTTCTTTAGGGGCTATGGGCCTGTTTAGATTGATAATCTGATCCTCACTTAACTTTGGTACCTGGTATCTGTCTAGAAAATTGTCCATTTCATTCAGGTTCTCCAGTTTTGTTGAGTATAGCCTTTTGTAATAGGATCTGATAATTTTTTGGATTTCCTCAGATTTTGTTGTTATGTCTCCCTTTTCAATTTCTGATTTTGTTAATTAGGATACTGCCCCTGTTCCCTCTAGTTAATCTGGCTAAGGGTTTATCTTTCTTGTTGATTTTCTCAAAGAACCAGATCCTGGTTTGGTTGATTCTTTGAATAGTTCTTTTTGTTTCCATTTGGTTGATTTCAGCCCTGAGTTTGATTATTTCCTGCTGTCTACTCTTCTTGGATGAATTTGCTTCCTTTTCTTCTAGAGCTTTTAGGTGTGCTGTCAAGCTGCTAGTGTATGCTCTCTCCAGCTTCTTTTTTGAGGCACACAAAGCTATGAGTTTTCCTCTTGGGACTGCTTTCATTGTGTCCCATAAATTTGGGTATGAGCTTTACTAAAGCTTCCTTAATGAATGTGGATGCCCTTGTATTTGGAGCATAGATGTTCAGAGTTCATCTTGGTAGATTTTACCTTTGATGAGTATGAAGTGCCCCTCCTTGTCTTTTTTGATAAGTTTAGGTTGTAACTTGATTTTATTTTATATAAGAACGGCTACTCCAGCTTGTTTCTTGGGACCATTTGCTTGGAGAACTGTTTTCTAGCCTTTTACTCTGAGGTAGTGTCTGTCTTTGTTCCTTATGGTGGACTTCCTGTATGCAGCAAAATGTTGGGTCCTGTTTACATAACCAGTCTGTTAGTCTATGTCTTTTTATTGGAGGAATTGAGTTCATTGATATTAAGAAATAGTAAGGAAAAGTTGCTATTGCTTCCTGGTTTTTTGTTCTTAAGAGTTGCAATTTTGTTCATGTGGCTATATTCCTTTAGCTTTGTTGAAAGATTACCTTTTTTTTCCCTTTTTCTAGAGGGTAGTTTTCCTCCTTGTGTTGGAGTTTTCCCTTTATTATCCTTTGAAGGGCTTGATTTGTGGAAAGATATTGTGTATATTTGGTTTTGTCACCTTGATTTCTTCATCTATGGTAGATGAGTGTTTTGCTGGGTATAGTAGTCTGGGCTGGCATTTGTGTTCTCTTAGGGTCTGGATGACACCTGTCCAGGATCTTTTGGCTTTAGTAATCTCTGGAGAGAAGTCAGGTATAATTCTGATATGTCTGCTTTTATATTTTACTTGACCTTTTTCCCTTACTGCTTTTAATATTCTCGCTTTGTTTTGTCCATTTGGTGTTTTGATTATTATGTGACAGGAGGAACTTCTTTTCTAGTCCAAACTAGTTAGAGTTCCGTAGGCTTCTTGTATATTCATGGGCACCTCTTTCTTTAGGTTTGGGAAGTTTTCTTCTATAATTTTTTAAAAAATATTTATTGGCCCTTTAAGTTGGAAATTTTTACTCTCTTCAATACCTATTATTCTTAATTTTGGTCTTCTCATTGTGTCCTGGATTTCCTGGATGTTTTGGGTTAGGATCTTTTTGCATTTTGCATTTTCTTTGATTGTAATGTCCATGTTTTCTATGGAATCTTCTGCACCTGATATTCTCTCTTCTATCTCTAGTATTATGCTCATTATGCTCCTGACTTCTTTCCTAGTTTTTATCTTTCCAGAGTTGACTCCCTTTGTGATTTGTTTATTGTTTCTATTTCCATTTTTAGATCCTGGATGTTTTTGTTCAATTCTTCATCTGTTTGATTGTTTTCTCCTATATTTTTTTAAGGGAGTTATTTATGTCCTTCTTATAGTCCTCCATCATCATCATGAGAAGTGATTTTAGATCCATACTTCCTGTAATTCTTTAAGGGATTTTAGTGTTTCCTCTTTAAGGACTTCTACCTGTTTAGCTGTGTTCTGATGTATTTATTTAAGGGATTTATTTATGTTCTTCTTAAAATCCTCTGCCAGCATCATGATATATGATTTTAAATCCGAATCTTGCTTTTCCAGTGTGTTGGGGTATCCAGGACTCGCTGTGGTGGTAGTCCTGGGTTCTGATATGCCACGTAGTCTTGGTTTCTGTTGGTAAAATTCTTATGTTTGCCTCTCACGATCTGGTGATCTCTGGTGTTAGATGTTCTAGCTGTTTCTGGCTGGAGGTTGTTCCTCCTGTGAGTCTGTAAGCCTGTGTCAGCACTCCTGGGAGACCTGTTCTGTCCTGGCAAGAACAGTGCACAGAGGGCTGCAGAACAGCCCCATATTCTGGCTGCAGATGTAGGCCTGTAGGACCCTGTCCCAGAAGCTCTGCTGCTTCAGCAGCCTGTGCTCTCCTGAGTGGACCCACCTTAGAGAGACACTGGAGAGAAAATGGCGATCTCACCTGAGTCCCGGGGTCAGAGCCTGACTTATTTTCCTTAATATGGTGAACTATCATTCCATCCATTTTCCTGGAAATGGGATAGTATCATTATTCTTAGAGCTAATAAAATTCCATATATTTTTTTCTCCAGCCCTGTAGCATGCAGGTATAATATTTTCAAAGGCTATACATGTAGCTATTGGGATAATCTTGTGATTTCTTCCCTGGAGTCTACTTATGCATTCTAATACACCCATTTCATTGATTTTCCTTGATGAACCACCCTTGTATTCCTCAAATGAAATAATAGTTCTTGGTGTATAATTTTCTGTGTTCTTTAGTTCTGTCGACAATTATTTTATTAAGAATTTTACATTTATGTTTATGCTGGTTGGTTTTGTCAAGTTGATACAAACCAAGACATACACAGAAAGAGGTAATCTCAAGAGCAGGACTGTCTTTGCCTGGTGCCTATGAGCATCTCTGTCGGTTTTGTGTGTGTGGTGTTCTTGTTTTGTTTTGTTTTTGACTTATGGTTGATATGGGAGGGCTGAGCCCACTGTGAGTGGTGCTACTCACACTGGATAGGTGCTATGGAGTGATTTAAGAAAACAAGCTGAATAAAACATAAAAGCAAAAGAAGAGATCCCATGTGAACACAGGGCACTACATTAAATCCCTGAGACCAAAGTTGTCCTGTCACTTACTTCAAAATAATGTGTATATTTTAAAACAAAACAAAAAAGAAACAAAAATAAAAAAACAAAAACATGGAAGCCAGTCAGCACCATTCTTACCTGGTCTCAGCTTGAGCTTCTGCCTTGAATTCCTGCCCTGCCTTTCCTTCACAATAAATACATGAATAAGAGGAAATAAGCATTTTCCTCCCTAAGTTACTTCTGATCATATTATTTATCACAAGAATAAAAACAAAATTAGAAGAATGGTCACTAGGAATATTGAACTTAAGGCTTATTTTGTTCTGATATACCCATATCCAATTCCAGTGTCATGATAACACTGGTTAGCAGGAGTCAGTTAATGTACCATCCACTCTTATTTTCTTGAGCAATTTGAGGAACACAATAGAGTTGCCATGGACTTTCTTTGTTGGGAAACGTTTTCTGAAATAGTCTGGTGGTACTAATGAGAATAGGCCTCACAGGCTCATATACTAGAATGCTAGTCACAAGTAGTGGAACTGTTTGAGAAGGACTGGAATGTGTGGCATTGTTGGAGAAAGTGCGTCACTGGGAGTGGTCTTTGAGGTTTCAAAATTACACACCTAGCCCAGTGTCTGTCTCTGTCTCTCCCTGCCCTTTTCTGTGTGTTTCTGTCTCTGTTTCTGTCTGTCTCTGTCTCTGTCTCTCCCTCTCTGCCTGCTGCCTTGAGATCAGGATGTAGCTCTCAGCTACTTCCCCAACATCATACCTGACTGTCTACTGCCATGCTGTCCAACATAATGATAATGGGCTAATTATCTGAATCTATAAGCAAGTCCCCAATTAAATATTTTCTTCTATAACTTGGTCATGGTTTTCTCATCACAGCAATAGATTGGATCTAATACTGTATTTCAGGCTGAGCACTAATTCATGGCAATTTTTCTGTCTCCTCCTCCCAAGTATAAGACTGGAAGTGTGAGGCATCATGCCTTATTCTAGGAGACTACTAAAACTTCAATCTCATTGCTCATTATAGATATTTAACTGTTTATGTATTTGTTATTTATTTTGGCAAGTCTTCTATACTTATCTACTTCTTCTAGATTCCCAGGCATTTGTCTGTATTTAATTTAAAATTTATTATTATTTTCTGTGTATGTGTGGTTTTTGCTTGCATAAATTTAAGGGTAAACTATGTGTGCCTGATGCCACAGAGGCCAGAAGAGGCCATCAGGTGCCCAGAAAGTTACAGATGGTTGTAATTGTTGGGATGTGTTGGGTTGGGATGTGTGGTTGCTGGGAACTGAACCTGGGTCCTCTGGAAGAGAAGCCAGTGCTTTTAACCAGTGAGCCATCCCTCTTAACTCCCAGATTGTTTTTTGAAATAAAAATTGTCATAGCATTTTCTAATTATTCCCCTGGATTTCAATGGAATCTGTTGTAGTGTCTATTTTTCGATCTCTAATTTTATTAGTTTGGGTATTATCTCTTTGTTTTGGTCACCTTGAATAAAATTTTGTCAAACTTGTTTATTTTTCTCAAAGAACTCTTTGATTAAGTCTATGTATTGTTCTTTCAGTTTCCATTTCATTAATTTATGCCATGTTATCATTACTTACAACTCAATGTCTTTGGGTTTGGCTAGCTCTTGATGAGATGTTAGGATACACCATTAGTTTATTTGAAATATCTCTGAGTTTTCAATGTAAGAGCATTGCTAACTAAAATTTTCTTGATATAACTACTTTGTTGTATCCCAAAGACTCTGATACAATTTACTTTAATTTTTGTAGTCTCCCCTCCCCCAGCCTGAAACCTGCTTGCTCAGGGGTGGAGCTTCCCGCTCAATCGTTCTGCCACGCCCACTGCTGGAACGTGCTGCTTTGCTGTTTGGAGCCACACACATGGTCACCTTGCTACTGGACTCCAAGATTATTTGGTGGGAATTGGGCCCCTCCCCCTTCCTTTATAACTGAGTGCCGAAATAGTAAAAATTGAACCTTGAGCAGAGAGCTTTGTCTTGGTTCCTTCCTTATCTCGCGCAGCCCAGCCCCTCTTCTCTTCCAGGTTTCCAAAATGCCTTTCCAGGCTAGAACCCAGGTTGTGATCTACTGGCCAGACACAACAAATTTTCACTTGATTCGAGGAGTATTTTAATTTCCTCCCTCATTTCTTCAATGAATCATGAATCACTCAGTAATGTGCTGTCATTATGCTCTAAAAGATGACACAACTTTGGTTCCCAGCACCCACATAGTTGCTCAAAACCATTTGTAATTCCAGTTTGAGGTGACCTAACACCCTCTTGTCTATGAGTACTGTACACACACTATTCAAACACAGGATAAACACTCATATACATGATATAAAAGAAATATTTGGGGAAAATTAAATTATTCGAAGATAATGTACTATGGGTCTCCCATTTCTGACAGTTTTTATACTTTTTCTTGTTACTAAATTCTACTTTTCTTCCACTATTATGTGACGAAACATAAAAGGTTATTTGATGCTGTGTACTTGCTAAGATTTGCTTCTGGTCCAGACAGTGCTGTCTTTTAGAGAAGGCCTTCTAGGTTGCTGAGATGATACAGATTCTCTATATGCTGCATGACATGGAATACTCTGCAAATATTATGTTCATCTAAAGGTGTAATTTAAGTAAAATTGTTTGTTTTTAGATTGAAAGGCTTACCTATATGTCAAAGAAATTATTATTATAATAGCAATACTTACGTGACATTTTATATCCATTAGTGTTTGTTAAGGAAATGGTGAGTGCCAGCATTTGGGGCATACATATTTAGAACTGTTATATCTTCTTGCTGTTTGTTTTTTTCTCTTTATTCACATGTACTGGACATCTTTTCACTTCTAATTTGGTTTGAAGCCTAGCCAGGGTCAGAATAACTGCCACAGCTGTTTCAGGTACTGTTTGCCTGATAAATTTGCTTCCCTGTTTTCACTTTCAGTCTGTAACAGCCTTTACCAGTGAAATGAGTTTCTTGAAGACAAGAAATAATTGAAACTTCTTTTAAAATCTAGTTACCTAGTTGCATGTTTTAATTGATAAGTTGATGTTATTTACATTTATTCAAAAAGAACTGTTAATTCTTGCTTGTTTTCTGGTTTGGTTAATGTTCAGTTTTTCCTTCTTTCCAGTAATTATTACTTGTAAAAATAAGATTAAATAATAAAATGTGGGTTATAGGAGGAATGAATACATGCCATTATTACATTCATACATTAAATATAAGAAATACCATTTTAAAAAGATGGTCGTAACTTACAGACATGTATCAGAGAAGACCAGGAATGTGTACAAAACACAGCTTTGGACATGCCTGTAAGGCCATTTCCAGAGAGGTGTAACTTCAGAGGAAAGACCCAACATGAATATAAGCAGCACTTTTGCATGTGGTGGGCACATGGACTACGTAAAGATGGGGGAAAGGAGAGCTGAGCATCAGCCTTCATTCTCTATGCTTCCTGACTGAAGACTCAATGTGAGCAGCTTCCTAATGACTCCACTGCCATAACCTCTTCACCACAATGTATTATACCCTCCCAAGCCATGAGCCAGGGCAAACCCTCCCTTTCATAAGTTGTTTTTAGTCATAAAATGAGAAAAGTAACTTAACACATTCCAGAAATACCAAATGGGCAATAAGCTGGTTTTGGAAGGGCATTCGTGTAATCCCATCACTTCAGAAGTTGAGGCAAAGGGATCATCACAAGTTCAGTGAGGCCTTGCTTCAAAAAAAGGAACATAGGGGTTGGAAGATGGTTAAGTGGAACTAAGATTTTAAGAAAGACACATGAGAAGTAGAAACCAAATGTTATGCTGAGCACTATGTTCATCAAGAGTAAAAACATTCTCACAAGTAACTTATTTTTGGTCTTTAAAAAATATCAGGATAGGAAATTTATCAGGATAAGTGTTTATATTTTATTTACATATCATCTTTTTTTTTTAAATAATGAAGGGTGGCAAAAACAAAACAAAGAACAACAACAAAATCCAAAGAAACCTCTAGAGCTGGGGGCACTGTTCCACTGGAAGAGTACTTGCATAAAAAGCATTCATAAGCATGAGAAAGGAAAGAAAGGAAGAGGGATCAGGAACAAAGCAAAACAATCCTGAGATCATGGGTGTCAGTCTGAAAGCAAGAGTTGCCAAGCCATCTATTTTGATAGGTAGTATTGACATTGTCACTAAATGTAAATAGTGGTAATTTCCAACTTGATAGCACTTTTAGCCAATAGCTATTCTAGTTGCTTTTCTGTTGCTGCCATAAACACCATAAACAAAAGTAACTTAGGGAGAAAAGGGTTTATTTCAGCCTACATTTCCATGTCTGCTCATCATTGAAAGGACTTGGGGAGGAATTAAAACTAGGAAGGAACGTGAAGTAGAAACCATGGAGGAATTCTGCTTACTGGCTTCTTCAGTGCCAGCTTTCTTGTACAACCTAGACCTACTTGCCTAGGAATGGTGCTGCCAACAGTGGGCTGGTCCTTCTCACATTAAGAATCAATCAAAATAATTCCTCACAGACATGGCTATAGAGCAGTTTAACTGAGACAATTCTTCAATTGAGGTTTCCTCTTCAAGGTGACTCTGTATTGAGTCAAGTTGACAATAAATGCTAACCAAAACAGCTATTAAAAGTACATTTTAAGGATTGAGGGTATGAATAAATGTAGAGTGCTGTCTTAGTCAGGGTTTCTATTCCTGCACAAACATCATGACCAAGAAGCAAGTTGGGGAGGAAAGAGTTTATTTGGCTTACACTTCCACACTGCTGTTCATCACCAAGGAAGTCAGGACTGGAACTCAAGCAGGTCAGGAAACAGGAGCTGATGCAGAGGCCATGGAGGAATGTTCCTTACTGGCTTGCTTCCACTGGCTTGCTCAGCTTGCTTTCTTATAGAACCCAACACTACCATCCCAGAGATGATACCACCCACAAGGGACCCTCCCCTCTTGATCACTAATTGAGAAAATGCCCCACAGTTGGATCTCATGGAGGCACTTCCACAGCTAAAGCTCCTTTCTCAGTGATAACCCCAGCCTGTGTCAAGTTGACACATAAAACCAGCCAGTACAAGTGTTTACTTCAAATGTAATCAGTTCTAGATTCTATCCCCTGAACTTTAAAACAAAATAGAACACATGTTTTTAAATTTTAAGGCACATTTTATTTTTAAGAGAATTATTAGATGAACCCCAGGATATATAATTAAAAAAATCATAAACTTCAAGGAATTCAAGGAGTTTAAAGAAGACAAAAATAGCTCAATGAGCTTAAAGAGAATGTAGTCAAAGAGAATACATGCCTGAGTAATGCTCAACAGAACACAATGATAAGGTTGAATAAAATGATAAGGAAAATCCAGCATTTGACAATCAAATTCAATATAGAAGTAGAAATATTTAAGACAGTTCAAACAGAAGAAAGATGGAATTAGAAGATAAGGCTGCATGAAATGATGAGAAAAATCCAGTATTCGACAACCAAATTCAATAAAGAAGTAGAAATATTTAAGATATATCAAATGAAAGACAGATAGAATTAAAAACTAAATAACGCAACAAGAATACAGAAGGGAAATCCATACAATAAAAATGCATCAAGAAGATAGACAATGAGGACCTAGAGGTAAAGTAGAAAATTAAGACCACACAATCAATGAACATGAAAAACTAAAAAGTATAGGAAATGAATATGCAGAAATTGTGGGATAATGTGAGAAGACTACACATTTAAGTTTTATACAAAGATGAGAAGAGAGAGGATCCCAAGTTAATTACACAGACTAGATCTTCAACAAGTTTATAGAAGAAAACTTCTCCAAAATAAGAAAAGACATATCCACTCAGATACAAGAAAGCATAGAAAGATAAGATAAGAACAGAAAAGAAATGCCCCAATGGCCTCTCAGTTAAAGCACTGACAATAAAAAACACGGAGTACTGAAAGCTGTAAGAGAAAAAACACAGTTCACATAAAAGAAAACTCATTGGAATAATAGATGACTTCTCAAATGGAAGCAGTGAAGTTACAATAGCATGGAGCAGTGCACTCGAATTCATAATAGACTGTGGATGTTAACCTAGACTGCTCTACTCAGCAAAGTGACATGCCATAGTTGAAGAAGTAAAACTTCTCCATTATACAAACAGGCTAAAAGTATTCATATCCAGGAGAATGACCATAAAAAGAATACTTGAAACAACACTTTAGACTGAAAAGAGGATAAGCATACCCAGGAGGCCGTACAAAAACAAAACAAAACAAAACAAAAAAATGAAGCTGTAATTATAGAAACACAAAGTGTATCTAAAATCAAAAGAAGGAAAACATCCATATTTCAGCAACATACACTTTAAAATAACATTAAGTATCAATTGCTTCAAATTCCAATCAAAAGAAAAAGGTTAGATGAATTCATTAAGAAAAATCTATCTATTTATTGTCTATAAAAACCTCATTTTACTTTCAAAGACATATACTACCTTAAAAGGATGGAAAAAAGTACTTCAACCAAATAGGATTGGGAATCAAGAAGACATTCTTCTTTTTTTATTATTATTAGATATTTTCTTTATTTACATTTTAAATGTTATCCCCTTTCCTGGTTTAACCTCCAACCCCGCCCCCCCCCCCATCCTGCTCACCAACCAACCCACTCCTGCTTCTCTTTCCTGGCATTCCCCTACACTGGGGCATTGAGCCTTCTCAGGACTAAGGGCCTCTCCTCCCATTGATGACCTACTCTGCTACCTACATATGCAGCTGGAGCCATGGGTCCCTCCATGTGTACTCTTTGGTTGGTGATTTGTTACCTGGAAGCTTCAGGGGTACTGGTTGGTTCATATTGTTCTTCCTCTTACGGCGTTGTAAGCTCTTTTCTTTTAGCTCCTTCTGTCCTTTCTCTAGCTCCTTCATTGGGGACCTTATGCTCAGTCCAATGGTTGGCGGAGAGGACCCACCTCTGTATTTGTCAATCACTGGCAGAGCCTCTCAGGGTACAGCTATATCAGGGTCCTATCAGCAAGCACTTGTTGACATCCAAAAACGTGTCTGGGTTTGGTGATTATATATGGGATGGATCCCCAAGTAGGGCAGTCTCTGGAGACTCATTTCTTCAGTCTCTGCTCTGAACTTTCTCTCTGTAACTCATTTCAATGGGTATTTTATTCCCCTTTCTAAGAAGGATCAAAGTGTCCACACTTGGATCTTCCTTCCTATTGAGTTTCATGTGTTTTGTGAATTCTCTCTTGGGTATTCTGAGTTTCTGGGATAATATCTAATTATCAGTGAGTGCATATCATATGTGTTCTTTTGTGATTGGGTTACCTAACTTAGGATGATATCCTCCAGATCCATTCATTTGTCTAAGAATTTCATGAATTCATTGTTTTTAATAGATGCATAGTACTCTATTGTGTAAATGTACCACAATTTCTGTATCCATTCCTCTGTTGAGAGACATCTGGGTTCCTTACAGCTTCTTGCTATTATAAATAAGGTTGCTATGAACATAGTGGAGCATGTGCCCTTATTACAAATTGGAGCATGTTCTGGGTATATGCCCAGGAGTGGTATTGCTGGATCTTCCAGTAGAACTCTGTCCAATTTTCTGAGGAACCACCAAACTGATTTCCAGAGTGGTTGCACCAGCTTGAAATCCCATGAGCAGTGGAGGTGTGTTCTTCTTTCTCCACATTTTCACCATTATCTGCTGTCACCTGAGTGTTCAATCTTAGCCATTCTGACTGGTGTGAGGTGGAATCTCAGGGTTCTTTTGATTTGCATTTCCCTAATGACTAATGATGTTGAACATTTCTTTAGGTGCTTCTTAGCCATTCAGTATTCCTCAGTTGAGAATTCTTTGTTTAGCTCTGTACCCATTTTTTTTTTTTCGAGACAGGGTTTCTCTGAGTAGCCCTGGCTGTCCTGGAACTCACTCTGTAGACCAGGCTGGCCTCGAACTCAGAAATCCACCTGCCTCTTGTACCCATTTTTTAATAGGGTCATTTGGTTCTTTAGAGTACCTTCTTGAGTTCTTTATATATATTGGATATTAGCTCTCTATCTGATGTAGGGTTGGTAAAAAGTACTTTCACAACTTGTTGGTTGCCATTTTGTCCTATTGACAGTGTCCTTTGCCCTATAGAACCTTTGTAATTTTATAAGATCCCATTTGTCAATTCTTGATCTTAGAGCATAAGCTATTGGTATGCTGTTAAGGAAAATTTCCCTTGTGCCCATGTGATCAAGGCTCTTCCCCACTTTCTTTTCTGTTAGTTTCAATGTATCTGGTTTTATGTGGAGTTCCTTGATTCACTTGGACTTGAGCTTTGTACAAAAAGATGAGAATGGATCAATATGCATTTTTTTGCATACTAACTACCAGTTAAACCAGCACCATTTATTGAAAATTCTGTCTTCTTTCCACTGGATGGTTTTAGCTCCCTTGTCAAAGATCAAGTGACCATAGGTGTGGGGGTTCATTTCTGGGTCTTCAATTCTGTTACATTGATCTCCCTGCCTGTCTCTGTACCAGTACCATGGAGTTTTTATCATAATTGCTCTGTAGTACAGCTTGAGGTAGGGGATGGTGATTCCACAAGAAGTTCTTTTATTGTTGAGAATAGTTTTTGCTATCCTGGGCTTTTGTTATTCCAGATGAATTTGAGAATTGCTCTTTCTATGAAGAATTGATTTGGAATTTTGATGGGGATTGCATTGAATCTGTATATTGCTTTCGGTAAGATGGCCATTTTTACTATATTAATCCTGCCATTCTACAAGCATGGGAGATCTTCCCATCTTCAGAGGTTTTCTTCTATTTCTATCTTCAGAGACTTAAAGTTCTTGTCATACAGATCTTTCACTTGTTTGGTTAGAGTCACACCAAGATATTTTATATTGTTTGTGACTATTGTGAGGGGTGTCATTTCCCTAATTTCTTTATCAGCCTGTTTATCCTTTGAGTATAGGAAGGCTACTGATTTGTTTGAGTTAATTTTATATCCAGCCACTTTGCTGGAGTTGTTTATCAGCTGTAGGAGTTCTCTGTTGGAGGTTTTGGATCACATAAGTATACTATCATATCATATGCAAATAGTGATAGTTTGACTTTTCCTTTCCAAATTATATCCATTTGTTATCCTTTTGTTGTCTAATTGCTCTAGCTAGATCTTCAAGTACTATATTGAGGAGATAGGGGGAAAGGACAGCCTTGTCTAGTCCCTGATTTTAGTGGGATGGCTTCATGTTTCTTTTCGTTTAGTTTGATGTTGGCTACTGTCTTGCTGTATATTGCTTTTACTATGTTTAGGAATGGGTCTTGAATTCCTGATCTTTCTAAGACTTCTAACAAGAAGGAATGCTGAATTTTGTCAAATGATTTTTCAGCATCTAATGAAATGATCATGTGGTTCTTTTCTTTGAGTTTGTTTACATTAATAAAGGAGCTAAAGGGGTCTGCAACCCTATAGGTGGAACAACAATATGAAACAACCAGTACCCCCTGGAGCTCTTGTCTCTAGCTGCATATATATCAGAAGACTGCCTAGTTGGCCATCAGTGGAAAGAGCGGCCCATTGGTCTTGCAAACTTTATATGCCTCAGTACACGGGAACACCAGGGCCAAGAAGTGGGAGTGAGCAGTAGGGGAGTGGGGGGGGGTTGGGTATGGGGGACTTTTGAGGTAGCATTGGAAATGTAAATGAAGAAAATACCTAATTAAAATAAAAAACCAGAAAAAAATTAATTTCCATATATTAAACCATTTCTGCATTTCTGGGATGAAGCCTACTTGATCGTGGTGAATGACAGTTTTAATGTGTCCTTGGATTCAGTTGGCAAGAATTTTATTGAGTATTTTTGCATCAATATTCATAAGAAAAATTGGTCTAAAGTTCTTTTTCTTTGTTATATCTTTGTGTGGTTTTGGTATCAGCGTAATCGTAGCTTCATAGAAAGAACTGGGTAGTGTTCCTTCTGTTTCTATTTTTTAAAATAGTTTGAAGAGTATTGGTATTAGGTCTTTCTTGAAGGTCTGATAGAGTTCTGCACTAAAACTATCTGGTCCTGGGCTTTTTTTTTTTTTTTTTTTTTTTTTTTTTTTTTTTGGTTGGGAGACTTTTAATGACTGTTTCTATTTCTTTAGGGGTTATGGGACTGTTTAGATGATTTATCTGATCCTGAGTTAAATTTGGTATTTGTTATCTGTCTAGAAAATTGTCCATTTCATTCAGATTTTCCAGTTGTGTTGAGCATAGGCTTTTGTAGTAGGATCTGATGATTTTTAAAATTTCCTCAGTTTCTGTTGTCATATCTCCCTTTTCATTTTTGATTTTGTTAATTTGGATACTGTCTCTGTGCCCACTGGTTTGTCTGGATAACTACCTTGTTGATTTTCTCAAAGAACCAGCTCTTAGTTTTGTTGATTCTTTATATGATTCTTGTTGTTTCTACTTGGTTGATTTCAGCCCTGAGTTTGATTATTTCCTGCTGTCTATTCCTCTTGGGTGTATTTGTGTCTTTTTGTTCTAGAGCTTTCAGGTATGCTGTCAAGCTGCTAGTTGTTGCTCTCTCCAGTTTCTTTTTGGAGGCACTCAGAGCCATGAGTTTTGTACTGATTTCATGGGTATGCTGTACCTTTATTTCCATTAAATTCTATAAATTCTTTAATTTCTTTATTTTTCCTTGACCAAGTTATCATTGACTAAAGCACTGATCAGCTTCTATGTGTATGAGGGTTGTTTTTGTTGCTATTGAAGACCAGCCTTAATCCATAGTGATAAGATAGGAGGCATGGGATTATTTCAATTTTCTTATATCAGTTGACATCTGATTTGTGACAGATCATATGTTCAATTTTGGAGAAGGTACCATGAGGTGCTGAGAAGAAGGTATATTCTTTTGATTTAGGATGAAATGCTGTATAAATATCTGTTAAGTCCATTTGGTCCATAACTCCTGTTAGTTTTACTGTGTTTCTGTTTTGTTTGGGTTTTCCTGTTCTGTCCATTGATAAGAGTCAGATTTTTGAAGTCCCCCATAATTATTGTGTGAGGTGCATTGTGTTCTTTGAGCTTTAGTAAATTTCTTTTATGAATGTGGGTGCCCTTGCATTTGGAGCACAAAGCGTAGAATTGAGAGTTCATCTTGGTAGATTATTCCTTTGATGAGTATGAAGTATCCTTCCTTATCTTTTTTGATGACTTTTGGTTGAAAGTTGATTTTATTTGATATTTGAATGGCTACTCCAGCTTGTTTCTTAGGACCATTTGTTGAAGACCGACATTGAGCCATAAGCCAAAGTTCCCCTCTCTTCTTGAGAAACTTCTGACCTTTTGAGAGATGTTAGAAAGTGATACTGAGTCATAAGCCAAAGTTCCCCTCTCTTCTGGAGAGACTTCCAACCTTTTGAAATGACAGCTGACAGAACATCAAGATCAGATAATAGTAACTGCAAACTTCCGGAAAGAATCACAGGATGTTCTCTGAGCTAAGAATAGATACCTAGATATGGTGCTCCTGGGCAGTTATGCAGAACCACTTCTGTCCTCAGGCTGAGGTACGGGCAAGTTTCTCCCTCTTTATTTCCTTCCTCCTTCTTACCACATATATTCTGTAACCTTGCTCACAATAAACAGACCTTGATAGGATCTTCTACTTGGTCTCCTCCTTCTTTCCCGCCCATTTCTCTTTCAGGCATGGTCCCCCTTAAACACCCCCCCCCCAATGACTGGGTCTCACGGGTCGGGACAGGTGCCCTTGCATTTGGAGCACAAATGGTCAGAATTGAGAGTTCATTTTGGTAGATTTTTCCTTTGATGAGTATGAAGTGTCCTTCCTTATCTTTTTTTGATGACTTTTGGTTGAAAGTCGATTTTATTTGATATTTGAATGGCTAATCCAGCTTGTTTCTTGGGACCATTTGCTTGGAAAATTATTTTCCAGCCCTCTACTCTGAGGTAGTGCTTGTCTTTGACACTGAGGTGTGTTTCCTGTATGCACCAAAATGCTGGGCCCTGCTTATGTATCCAGTCTGTTACTCTGTATGTTTTTATTGGGGAATTGAATCCATTGATGTTAAGAGATATTAAGGAATAGTGATTGTTGCTTCCTGCTAATTTTGATGCTATTTTTATGTTTGTGTGGTTATCTTCTTTTCGGTTTGATGAGAGAAGATTGCTTTCTTGCTCTTTCTAGGATGTAGTTTCCCTGCTTGTGTTGTTTTTTCCATCTAGTATCTAGGGCTGGATTTGCGGGAAATATTGTGTAAATTTGGTTTTATAATGGAATATCTTGGTTTCGATATATATGGTCCAGAATTTAGATGGGTATTGTAGTCTGGGCTGGCATTTGTGTTCTCTTAAGGTCTGTATGACATCTGCCCAGGATCTTTTGGCTTTCATAGTCTCTGGTGTAATTCTGATAGGTCTGCCTTTATATGTTACTAGACCTATTTCCCTTACTGCTTTTAATATTCTTTCTTTGTTTAGTGCATTTGATGTTTTGATTATTATATGATGGGAAGAATTTCTTTACTGGGCCAATCTATTTTAAGTTCTGTAGGCTTTCTTTTATGTTTATGTTATTTCTTTCTTTATGTTAGGGAAGTTTTCTTCTATAATTTTGTTGAAGATATTTACTGGCCCTTTAAGTTGGGAATCTTCACTCTCTTTAATACCTATTATCCTTAGGTTTGGTTTTCTTATTGTGTCCTGGATTTCCTGGATGTTTTGGGTTAGGAGCTTTTTGCATTTTGCATTTTATTTGACTGTTGTGTCAGTGTTTTCTATGGTATGTTCTCCACCTGAGATTCTCTCTTCTATCTCTTGAATTTTGTTGGTGTTGCATCTATGACTACTGATCTCTTTCCTAGGCTTTCTATGTCCAGGATTGTCTCTTTTTGTGATTTCTTTATTGTTTCTGTTTCTAATATTTAGATCCTGGGTGGTTTTGTTCAATTCCTTCACCTGTTTGGTTGTGTTTTTCTATAATTCTTTAAGGGATTTTTGTGTTTCCTCTTTAAGGTCTTCAACCTATTTACCCGTGGTCTCTTGTATTTCTTTAAGGAAGTTATTTGTGTCCTTTAAAAAGACCTCCTCATCATCATGAGATGTGATTTAAAATCAGATTCTTGCTTTTCTGGTGTGTTCAGTAACCAGGGCTCACTTTGGTGGGAGAACTGGGTTCTGATGATGCCAAGTAGCCTTGGTTTCTGTTGCTTATGTTCTTGTTCTTGCCTTTTGTCATCTGTTTTTCTCTAGTGTTAGTTGGACTTGCTGTCTCTGACTGTAGCCTGTCTGTACTGTGAGCCTATGTATCAGGACTCCTGGGAGTGTTCTCTCAGGAAGGAATTTAGGTATGGAGAGCTGTGGTACAGGGTGAGTTCAGGGGTGTAGACAGAAATCAGAAAGACCCTGTCACCAGCTGATGCTTGGTTCCTGTGTTCTGATGATTTTGGGAGTGTCCCTCTTGAGTCTGGAATTTGAAGAGAGGGGGTGGTCTTACCTGTACTCACAGGTATGTAGGCACTCCTGGGAGACCAGCTCTCTCTTGGCGGTATTTGTGTCTATATCTCTTTGGCACAGGATCAGCTCTGGGCACAGACGGAAACTGTCTGTCCCAGCTCCTGTCCCAGGCAGCTCCTAGGTTCCTGTGTCCTAAGGGTTCCAGGCCAGTTCCTCCGAGTAGCAGTGGTGGACCTACCTGTGCTCACAAGCCTGTCTGCACTCCTGGGATGCTAGCTGTGTCCCAGCGCCACTTGGGTATGGAGCCCTGTGGCAGAGGATGAGTTTTAGGCACAGCAGCATTGTTAGATCTAAAAGTTAACACTACAGACTTTGAACTAAACTAATTAGAAGAGATGAAGGGGCACAAGTCCCTTCCAGTTGGTGCCAGCACCAACGCACCTTGGGCGCGGAGTCGGCGGACACCCCCAAGGTCCCCAGAGGACTCTCCATGGGATCTTAGGACCTCTGGTGAGTAGAACACAACTTCTGCCAGGAGGCAGGTTCAAACACCAGATATCTGGGCACCTTCCCTGCAAGAGGAGAGTTTGCCTGCAGAGAGTGCTCTGACCACTGAAACTCAGGAGATATCTAGACTCCCAGGTCTGCTGATAGAAGCTAACATAATCACCTGAGGAACAAGCTCTAACCAGAGACAACTATAACAACTAACTCCAGAGATTACCAGATGACGACAGGCAAATGTAAGAATCTTAATAACAGAAACCAAAACCACGCACCATCATCAGAATGCAGCACTCCCACCCCACCCAGTCCTGGGCACCCCAACACACCTGAAAAGATAGACCCGTATTTAAAAGCATATCTCATGATGATGGTAGAGGACATCAAGAAGGACTTTAATAACTCACTTAAAGTAATACAGAACACTGCTAAACAGGTAGAAGACCTTAAAGAGGAAGCACAAAAATCCCTTAAAGAACTGCAGGAAAACACAACCAAACAGGTGATGGAATTGAATGAAACCATCCAAGACCTAAAAAGGGAAGTAGACACAATAAAGAAAACTCAAAGTGAGGCAATGCTGGAGACAGAAACCCTAGGAAAGAAATCTGGAACCATAGATGCAAGCATCAGCAACAGAATACAAGAGATGGAAGAGAGAATCTCAGGTGCAGAAGATTTTATAGAGAACATCAGCACAACAATCAAAGAAAATACAAAATGCAAAAAGATCCTAACTCAAAACATCCAGGAAATCCAGGACACAATGAGAAGACCAAACCTACGGATAATAGGAGTAGATGAGAATGAAGATTTTCAATTTAAAGGGCCAGCAAATATCTTCAACAAAATTATAGAAGAAAACTTCTCAAATCTAAAGAAAGAGATGCCCATGAACATACAAGAAGCCTACAGAGCTCCAAATAGACTGGACCAGAAAAGAAATTCCTACCGACACATAATAATCAGAAAAAGAAATGCACTAAATAAAGATAGAATATTAAAAGCAGTAAGGGAAAAAGGTCAAGTAACATATAAAGGCAGGCCTATCAGAATTACACTATACTTTTCACCAGGGAATATGAAAGCCAGAAGAGCCTGGACAGATGTTATACAGACACTAAGAGAACAGAAATTCCAGCCCAGGCTACTATACCCAGCCAAACTCTCAATTACCATACATGGAGAAAACAAAGGATTTCACGGCAAAACCTAATTCACACATTATCTTCCCACAAACCCAGCCCTTCAAAGGATAATAACAGAAAAAAACCAATACAAGGACAGAAACCACGCCCTAGAAAAAGCAAGAAAGTAATCCTTCAACAAACCAAAAAGAAGACAGCCACAAGAACAGAATGCCAACTCTAACAACAAAATAATAGGAAACAACAATTACTTTTCCTTAATATCTCTTAATATCAATGGACTCAATTCCCCAATAAAAAGATATAGACTAACAGACTGGCTACACAAACAGGACCCAACATTTTGCTGCTTATAGGAAACCCATCTCAGAGAAAAAGACAGACACTACCTCAAAGTGAAAGGCTGGAAAACAATTTTCCAAGCAAATGGTCTGAAGAAACAAGCTGGAGTAGCCATTCTAATATCGAATAAAATCGACTTCCAACCCAAAGTTATCAAAAAGGACAAGGAGGGACACTTCATACTCATCAAAGGTAAAATCCTCCAAGAGGAAGTATCAATTCTGAATATCTATGCTCCAAATACAAGGGCAGCCACATTCATTAAAGACACTTTAGTAAAGCTCAAAGCACACATTGCACCTCATACAATAATAGTGGGAAACTTCAACACCCCACTTTCATCAATAGACAGATCGTGGAAACAGAAACTAAACAGGGACACAGTGAAACTAACAGAAGTTATGAAACAAATGGACTTAACAGATATCTACAGAACATTTTATCCTAAAACAAAAGGATATACCTTCTTCTCAGCACCTCACGGGACCTTCTCCAAAATTGACCATATAATTGGTCATAAAACAGGCCTCAACAGATACAAAAATATTGAAATTGTCCCATGTATGTTTAAACTTTGCTTTTAGCTTTCCAAATTTCAAATGGACCTAACGTAACTATAGAATATGCCACCCAAACATGAAAGCTGCACATTGAAGCTTCTATAATGCAATCCACATTCCAGTACATGAGAGTTGAAAAATTTATATCCGACCATAATGAAACAACTCAAGATTGACAACAAACTAATCTCTAATAAATACACAAACTAATGGAGTTTAAACAACTCAGTCCTGAATGGGCCAAGGACAAAAGTAAGAAACAAAGAAACAACAACAAAATCCTGGAACGAAATGAACATGAAAACACAATACAACACAACTTTTGGGAAATATTAAATGCAGACCTACGAGAAAAAAGAATTTAAATTGTTAAGCACCTATGCTCAAAAAAAAAAAATCAGGACGAACACAAATGACTTAATGATATAGCTCAAAAATTTGGAAAGCTAAAAGCAAAGTTTAAACCAAGTGTATGGCAATACATAGTAAAACCAGAGCTGAAATAAATGAAATAGAAAACAGTGTAAAGAATCAATAATCTAAGAGAAGATTCTCTGAAAAGAAAAACAATAATGGCAGACCCTCAGTCTATCTAACCAAAAGAAAGATGACCCACATTAATAGTCAGAAATCATTACAAAATACACCAAAAAGTTCAGAAAATTATAAGTGAATAGTTAAAAAGCTACATTCCATTAATTTGTAATGGATGAATTTCTAGATTCATCTAAACTACCAAAACTAAGCCAAGAAGAGATAAACAACATAAAAAGACCCATAAAAACGAAGAGACTGAAATAACAACAGCAACAACAACAATAAAACCTTCTGACTTAAAAATGCCCAGGCCAAGATTTCTACCAGACTCTTAAAAGACATCTATAGCCAATTCTTTTTAAAATATTAAAGAACAGTAACAGAAGGTGCCATCAAAACTCTTTGCAAGTTTATGTAAAGATAGAATAAAAACAAAGAGAATCACAGGTCTGATGAACATAGATTAAAAATCCCCAATAAAATACTTGTACAATAAATACATGCACAGGTCTAAAAAATTGTCTGTAAGTTGACATTATCATGGAGATGTAGGCATGGGTCAACAAATGCAAGTTTATATCCTACTTCACAGGATCTTCTTTTGTCCACCCTTCTCCACTCCTTTCTACCATTTCAACCCCTAACACTAGATAATAGAGAAAAAATGATAGAGGGGAAAGGGAGCAACATTATCCTTAGACTATCTCTTCCTGGCTAGGGATATCAAGGTACTTGAGACAGGTTTAATCTTCACAGTCAGGATATCTAATTTCTTGTTTCTTTGTGCATGACTACTTAATAAATCACGACCAAGAACAACCAACCAACAAACAACAACCCACCCCACCTCTCAGGGTCCTAGCATTTATATATCTTCTGAAAAGTCCCCAGAATTCCAAACATCACACGATTGCAGAAACTATCTGCTGCTTGCAAAATCACATCCCTGCATGAGGCAAATGGTAGTCTGCTGCTGTGAACAATCTGAAGCAGACACATATCCCATAACTGGGATTAAAATGAAAACATATTCTTATAATATTTCTGTGTTTTTTTAAAAGATAAAATGCCAAAATTATCACTATACTTCCCCTCTTCTGTTTTAAGCCATTAATTGTACTATGTGTAGTGAGAAATTATAAAGAGAGACATTTTCAATGAACAAAATGCTTTACATTTGGTTAGTGGCCAAATGTTTTCAGGATACCTCTCTTGTGCGATTCTAATCTTTATAAATTTTGATGGTATCCACTGCTTTTCATTTCCTGTGGAAATATAAGCAAACTCCAATACATTTTTGTATTATATAGGCAGACGATTCCAGTTTTTCCTATAACCCAGTGACTCTTGGTTGCTGTTGTTCCTTGAGCTGAAATGGCTTGTCATTTTTGCTGTGGCCTGAGCCAGGCCCCTAAGGCTGTTTCCCAACTCAAGAAATTACCTTAGATCTCTCTCTCTCTCTCTTGGACCTACATTCATTGGTCCTCTAGCAACCTGGCCACATCACCTGCACACACCTAGAAGCCCAGGCCTTTTATTTTTTCTGGTTTATACATAAAACAAAAACAAAAAACATTACCCTTAAGGATTCCTTGTTTACCTTTCTGGAGGCAAGTACCATATTTCTCGAAATTAACACACCAAGCATTTTGAGATCTGATACCTTTAGTGGTTTGGTCACAGTTTCTGTACAAGTTGCCACATTTCCTGCAATTGAAGCACTTGGCATTTTTGATGTCAGAGACCTCTAGCTATAGCTTGATCTATAATATTAGCATGGTATATGTTAGAACCAAAATCAGTTATATCCCTTAAGTATTCATCTATAGGTTGTATACACACCTTTCATGGCTTAATAACAGTTTTACCAGATTTGCATTTTCATATGCCAAGGTCTCTATCAACACCTGTCTTGCATCACAGTTGGTTTTGGCTTTATTCATACCTGAAACTAATCTTTGTACAAAAGCATCTATGGTGGCTTCTCCAGAGCATTGTGTAATGTTTGTAAATGAGATGGACCTTTTCTTGGGCTATTCACCTTTCCCAAGTTCTTAAAGCTACCAATCAACATTGCTCTATAGTAGCATCCTCAGATTAAGTCTGTTCTTGTATATCAGAATACTGCCTTTCACCCAGCAACTGATCTTTGACTATACTCATTCCCCCACATTTTGCTGTTCAATATTCATGGCTTCTTTCTTCCACCATGTTAAGCAATGCACTGTAGATCAGGCTCTAGTATAGGTGTCACCAATCGCTTCCAGTATTGAGGAATTATTCGATTGTGAGTATCCCAGTTATTTAGAATTTGTTTCATATAAGGCAAGTGCAACACATAAGAAATCATAGAATCCTGTTAATGCCTTATGTCTAACATTTTTATAGCACAACATTCTACCTCCTCATAACCTTTGTTCCCCACTGTTAGCAGGCATATGTTCTTCGAATACTGGGAAAGCTAATGGTGGTCTCTTTGTAACTCAGGGTCACCACTCCTTCCACTCTGGCCATGTGGTTGGTTTGAGATTAACCACTTCTCTTGAAATGGGCTGTTTCATCAGATTGTCCTCTGGCCTTTTCAGTTTTTCTTTGACCGAACTGCCCTCTGCCACAGTTTGCTTCTCTCTTTCCTCGAGCAGGAAAATTCCTTCTTCCTTGTTCAGCCACCTGGACAAACTGAAACAGTTCCACATCCCACTCCCAGAATTAAGAAAGCGTATTCCTATAATATTTCTGTGGTTAAAAAAAAAAAAAAAAAAAAAAAACAGTAGCCAAGGAGCTAAAGGGATCTGCAACCCTATAGGTGGAACAACATTATGAGCTAACCAGTACCCCGGAGCTCTTGACTCTAGCTGCATATATATCAAAAGATGGCCTAGTCGGCCATCACTGGAAAGAGAGGCCCATTGGACTTGCAAACTTTATATGCCCCAGTACAGGGGAATACCAGGGCCAAAAAGGGGGAGTGGGTGGGCAGGGGAGTGGGGGTGGGTGGATATGGGGGACTTTTGGTATAGCATTGGAAATGTAAATGAGTTAAATACCTAATAAAAAATGGAAAAAAAAAAAAGAATGCAGCCCTGTTTTAAAAGAGAAAAAAAAAACAAAAAACAAAAAAAAAAAAAAAACAAATTCCTCACTACAAAATTCAACACATATAATAAATCCCCTAATTAGATTTAGATAAAAATCATATGATTGTCTCAAAAGATACAGGAGAAGTCTTTAACAAAATCCAACAAGAACAGGACTGGAGGGAGCATACCTCAACATAATGAGGGCTATCTCTAACAAACACACCCCCAGAATCATAACTTTCAGAAAAACTTGAAACAATCCATGGAAATTAGGAAAAGCACAAGGCTGTCCACTATACCTATGCCTTTTTAATATTGTGCTCAAAGCACTGGCTGGATAAATAAGGCAAGAAAAAGAAATTAAAAAATACAAAAGGAAAATAAGTGAAAATATCCCTACTTTCAGATGATATAAAGAAACCCCAATAATTATACCAGAAAACTTTTAGAACTGATTAACAACTTCAGCAAAGTGATAAGATACAGTGCTAACTTATAAATATCACTAGCTTTTCTATATACCACCAACAAACACACAAAGAAAGAAATAATAGATATATTTCTATTCACGTAACCTCAAGGAAAATAAAATATCTAGGAATCAGCCTAACCAACAAGGTGAACAATCTATACAATAAAAATTTTAAATAATGTGTGAGGGGAAAGGAAAAAGAGATAGACAGAGGAAGCCACTAGAAGACAGAAAGATTTCCCATACCCATAGATTGCTAGACATAATGCAAAAATGATGTCACATGGACCCTAAAAGAACACAAAGGCCAGCCCAGGCTACTATACCCAGCAAAACTCTTAACATAGATGAAGAAACCAAAATATTCCGTGGGAAAAAAAAATCACACAATATCTTTCCACAAATCCAGCCCTACAAAGATGGAAAACTCCAACACAAGGAGGGAAACTACACTATAGAAAAAGCAAGAAAGTAATCTTTCAACAAAGCCAATGGAAGATAATCACACAAACCTAAAAATAATAACAGGTCTTACACGCGTTCTCGCGACTGGCCAGGAAAGACGCAACAAACCGGAATCTTCTGCGGCAAAAGCTTTATTGCTTACATCTTCAGGAGCAAGAGAGCAAGAGCAAGAGAGCAAGAGAGCAAGAGCTTTATTGCTTACATCTTCAGGAGCAAGAGAGCAAGAGCAAGAGAGAGAATGGCGAAACCCCGTCCCTTTTTAAGGAGAATTATCCTCCGCCTAGGACGTGTCACTCCCTGACTGGCTGCAGCCCATCGGCCGAGTTGTCGTCACGGGGAAGGCAGAGCACATGGAGTGGAGAACTACCCTTGGCACATGCGCAGATTATTTGTTTACCACTTAGAACACAGGATGTCAGCGCCATCTTGCAACGGCGAATGTGAGGGCAGCTCCCCACAAACAGGCAGCAGCAATCACTATTCCTTAATATCTCTTAACATCAATGGACTCAGTTCCCCAATAAAAAGACATAGACTAACAAACAGGATACATAAAAAGGACCCAGCATTTGCTGCATACAGGAAACATACTTCAGTGTCAAAGACAAACACTACCTCAGAGTAAAGAGCTAGAAAACAATTTCCCAAGCAAATGGTCCCAAGAAATAAGCTGGAGTAGCCATTCAAATGTCAAATAAAATCGACTTTCAACCAAAAGTCATCAGAAAAGGTAAGGAAGGACACTTCATACTCATCAATGGAATACTCTGCCAAGATGAACTCTCAATTCTGACCATTTGTGCTCCAAATGCAAGGGCACCAACATTCATAAGCTCAAAGAACACATTGCACCTCACACTATAAGTCAGACTCCAGAGAACTAAATAACCCTATCAACAGAGAATTTTCAACCGAGAAAACTCTAAAGGCATAGAAGCACCTAAACAACTGTTCAACATCCTTAGTCATCAGGGAAATGCAAATCAAAACAACCCTGAGATTCCACCTCACACCAGTCAGAATGGCAAAGATCAAAATCTCAGGTGACAGCAGATGCTGTCGAGAATGTGGAGAGTACTGGTGGGATTGCAAGCTGGTATAACCACTCTGGAAATCAGTCTGGCAGATCCTCAGAAAATTGGACATAGAATACCCGAGGACCCAGCTATACCACTCCTGGACATCCCAGAAGATGCTCTAACATGTAATAAGGACACATGTTCCACTATGTTCATAGCATAGTTATATATTTAATAGCCAGAAGCTGGAAAGAATCCAACAGAGGAATGGATACAGAAAATGTGGTACATTTACACAATAGCGTACTACTCAGCTATTAAAAACAATGACTTCATGAAATTCACAGGCAAATGGATGGATCTAGAAAATATCATCCTGAGTGATGTAACTCAGTCACAAAAGAACACATATGGTATGTACTCACTGATAAGTGGATATTAGGCAAAAAGTGTGGAATACCCAAGATACAACTCACTGACCACATGAAGCCCAGAAGAAGGAAGGCCAAAGAGTGGATGATTCCGCCCCACTTAGAAGGGGAACAATATAATCAAGGAAAGTAGAGGGTGGAAGGAATTTTGGAGGAAGAGAGGAGAGGGAGGTGGTTTGGGGGCAGAATCAGGTATTAGAGGAGATGTACAAAGGGTCAGGAAATTGAAGAGAGGTGTGTGGCAATGAGGGATGGGGAACTAGGGGTAGCAACCAGAAAGTCCCAGATGCCAGGAAAGCAAGAGCCTCCCAGGACCATAAGAGGATGACATTAGCTGAAATATCCCACAAAGGGGAGGGAGAACCTGTTGAGACCATATCCAGAGATTATGGATGGCCTACTTGAGGGATGTGGCCATTCACCCATCTCTAAAACTTTAACCCAGAATTGGTCCTGTCTAAAGGAAATACAGGGACAACGAGTGAAATAGAGACTGAAGGAAAGGCCATCTAGAGACTGCCCTACCTGGGGATCCATCCCACATGCAGACACCAAACCTAGACACTATTGCTGATGCCAAGAAGTGCTAGATGACAGGAGCCTGATACAGCTGCCTCCTGAGAAGTTCTGCCATATGCTAACCAATACAGATGTGGATTCTCGTAGCCAACCATTGGACTAAGCACAGGTACTCCCAATGGAGGAGTTAGGGGAAGGACTGAAGGAGCTGAAGGGGTTTTATCTGGCATCAATGAGAGGGGAGACCCTTGTTCCTGTGAAGGCTTAATGCCCCAGTGTAGAGGAATGTTAGGGCATAGAGGTGGGAGTGGGTGGGTGGGTGGGGGAGCACCATCATAGAAGCAGGGTAAGGGGGGATGTGATAGAGGGTTTGCAGAGGGGGAAACTGGGGAAGGGGATAACACTTGAAATGTAAACAAATAAAATAGTCAATTAACCAATAATAATTTAAAAATAAAGAATGGTGATGCCAAAAAAATTAAATTATGGGTGAAGGGAGAGCAAAAGAGATAAGACAGAGGAAGTCACTAGAAGACAGAAAGAATTCCCATACCCTTAGATTGCTAGAAATAATATAAAAACAATGATTCTATCAAAAATTACTTACCGACTCAATGCAATTATCATCAAACACCCATCACATTCTCATAGAAATAGGGAAAACAACAACCCTTAAATCAATTTGGAAGCACAAACAATCCCAGAAAGCCAAAATAATTAATTCCCACACAAAAGAACAATATTAGAAGTGTCACCATTCTAGATTTCAAGATATATTACAGAGACATAGAAAGATGGCCTAGTCGGTCATCAGTGGAAAGAGAGGCCCATTGGTCGTGCAAACTTTATCTGCCTCTGTACAGGGGAACGCCAGGGCCAAGAAGTGGGAGTAGGTGGGTGGGGGAGTGAGTGAGGGACTTTTGGGATAGCATTGGAAATGTAAATGAAATACCTAATTAAAAAAAAAAAACAGAGTAGTATTGGCATAAACACTGGCAGGTAGCATTCCAGTCTGCAACAGCCATGTGCCACCTTGGGCGCCAACTCAGTGGATGATCCCATACTCCCCAGAAGACTCTCCACACTGCAGGAACCCTAGCACACCCAGGATCTAAGGATCACTGAGGAAAGTCAGCCTCCAGAGAGGGTCGGACCCCAGGTCTCAGGTGAGGGCACCATCTTGTATCCCAGGTCTCTCAGAGACCAGTCCCAGCAGGAGGGCACGTAGGCTGCAGAAGCAACAGAGCTTCTTGGATAGGATCCCTTTGGGCCTTCATACTCAGCCAGGAGGCAGAGCTGAGACCCAGACCTCTGGGCACCTTCCCTGCAACAGGAGAGCTTGCCTGCAGAAAGAGCTCTGAACACTGGGACTCCAGAGAGAGTTGGACTCCCAGGGGTGCTGACAGAAGCTAACAGAATCACAGGAGGAACAAGATCCAGCCAGAGACAGCTAGAACATCTAACACCAGAGATTTCCAGATGGCGAAAGCAAACGTAAGAATCTTACTAACAGAAACCAAGACCACTCAGCAGCATCAGAATCCAGTACGCCTACCACAAAGAGTCGTGCATACCCCAACACACCCGAAAAGCAAGATTCAGATTTAAAATTATATCTCATGATGCTGGTAGAGGATTTTAAGAAGGGCATTAATAATTCACTTAAAGAAATATACTGGAGAACACTGCTAAAAAAGGTAGAAGACCTTAAAGAGGAAGCACAAAAATCCCTCAAAGAATTATAGCAAAGCACTGCTAAACACATAGAAAGAAGTCCTTAAAGAGGAAACACAAAAATCTCTTAAAGAATTACAGGAAAATACAACCAAACAGGTGATGGAATTGAACAAAACCATCCAAGAACTAAAAATGGAAGTAGAAACAATAAAGAATACCCAAAAGAAGAAAACTCTGGAAGTAGAAATCCTAGGAAAGAAATCAGGAACCATAGATAAGAGTATCAGCAACAGAATACAAGAGATGGAAGAAAGAATATCAGGTGCAGAAGATTGGACACAACAATCAAAGAAAATGCAAAAAGATCCTAAGTCAAAACATCCAGGAAATCCAGGATACAATGAGAAGACCAAACCTTAGGATAATAGGTATAGATGACAATGAAGATTTTCAACATAAAGGACCAGTAAATATATTCAATAATTTTATAGAAAACTTCCATAACCTAAAGAAAGAGATGCACATGAACATAAAAGAAGCCAACAGAACTCCAAATACACTGGGCCAGAACAGAAATCCTCCTGACACATAATAATCAGAACAACAAATGCACTAAATAAAGATAGAATATTGTGATGGTTTGTATATTCTTGGACCAGGTAGTGGCACCATTTGGAGGTGTGCCTTGTTGGAATAGGTGTGACCTGGTTGGAGTAAGTCACTGTGGGTGGGGGCATCCTCACCCTAGTTGCCTGGAAGTCAGTTTTCTACTAGCAGCCTTTGGATGAAGACATAGAACTCTCAGCTCTGCCTGCACCATGCCTGCCTGGATGCTGCCATGCTCCCACCTTGGTGATAATGGACTGAACCTCTGAGCCTGTAAGCTAGCCCCAAGTAAATGTTGTTTTTCTTATAAGACTTGCCTTGTTCATGGTGTCTGTTCACAGCAGTAAAACCCTAAGACAAATATTAAAAGCAGTAAGGGAAAAAGGAAAAGTAACATATAAAGGCAGACCTATTAGAATCACACCAGACTTCTTCTCACCAGGGACTATGAAAGCAAGAAGATCCTGGACAGATATTATACAGAACCTAAGAGAGCACAAGTGCCAGCCCAGGCTACTATACTCAGCAAAACTCTCAATTACCATAGACGGAGAAACCAAAGGATTCTATGAAAAAACCAAATTCACAAATATCTTTCCATGAATCCAACACTTCAAAGGATAATAAAGGGAAAACTCCAACACAAGGAGGGAAATTACACCCTAGAAAAAGCAAGAAAATAATCCTTCAACAAACCCAAAAGAAGATAGCCACAAGAATAGAATCACAATTCTAACAACAAAAATAACAGGAAGCAACAATTACTTTTCCATAGTATCTCTTAATATCAATGGACTCAATTCCCCCCCCCCCCAAAAAGACATAGACTGGCTACATAAACAGGAACCAACATTTTGCTGCATACAGGAAACCCACTCATGGACAAAGACAGACACTACCTCAGAGTAAAAGGCTGGAAAACAATTTTCCAAGTGGTCTGAAGAAAAAACCTGGAGTAGCCATTCTAATATCGATTAAAATCGAATCCAACCCAAAGTTATCAAAAAAGACAAGGGGGGGCATTTCATACTCATAAAAGGTAAAATCTTCCAAGATAAACTTTCAATTCTGAATATCTATGCTCCAAATGCAAGGGCATCCACATTTATTAAGGAAACTTTAGTAAAGCTCAAAGCACACACTGCACCTCACACAATAATAGTGGGAGACTTCAACAACCCACTCTCACCAATGGACAGTTCCTGGAAACATAAACAGAGACACAAGGCCACTAAACGAAGTTATGAAACAAATGGATTTTACAGACATCTACAGAACATTTTTTTCCCTAAAACAAAAGGACATATCTTTTCAGTATCTTGTGGTTACTTCTCCAAAATTGACCATATAATTGGTCACAAAACAGCCCTCAACAGATATAAAAATATTGAGAGTGCCCCATGCATCCTATCAGATCACCATGGACTAAGGCTGAACTTCAATAACAACACAAATAATAGAAAGCCAACATTGACGTGGAAGCGAACAACACTCTACTCAATGATAACTTGGTCAAGGAAGAAATATAAAAAGAAATTAAAGACTTTTTTAGATTTTAATGAAAATGAAGACACAACATACTCAAACTCGTGAGACACAATGAAAACAGTCCAAAGAAGAAAACTTATGGCTCTAAGTGCTGCTAAAAAGAAACTAGATTGAGCACACACTAGGAGCTTGACAGCACACCTAAAAGGTATAGAACAAAAGGAAGCAAACTCAAACAAAAGGAGTAGACAGCAGGAAATAATCATAATCAGAGCTGAAATCAACCAAGTTGAAATAAAAAGAACTGTTCAAAGAATCAACCAAACAAGAGCTGGTTCTTTGAGAAAATCAACAAGAAAGATAAACCCTTAGCCAGACTAACTAGAGGACACAGGGACAGTATCCTAATTAACAAAATCAGAAATGAAAAGGGAGACATAACAGAATCTGAAGAATCCAAAGTATCATCAGATTCTACTACAAAACGCTATACTGGCTAAAACTGGAAAACCTGAATAAAATGGACAATTTTCTAGACAGATACCAGGTACCAAAGTTAAATCATGATCAGATTAATTATCTAAACAGTCCCGATACCCCTAAAGAAATAGAAGCAGTCATTAATAGTCTGCCAACCAAAAACAGCCCAGGACCAGATGGGTTTAGTGCAGAGTTCTATCAGACCTTCAAAGAAGACCTAATTCCAACACTCCTCAAACTATTCCACAAAATAGAAACAGAAGGTACTCTACCCAATTCATTCAATGAAGCCATAATTATGAGGATACCTACACCACACAAAGACACAACAAAGAAAGAGGACTTCAGACCAATTTCCTTTATGAGTATCGATGCAAAAATACTCAATAAAATTCTCACAAACTGATCCAAGAACACATCAAAAAGATCATGTATCATGAACAAGTATGCTTCATCCGAGGGATGCAGGGATGGTTTAATATATGGAAATCCATCAATGTAAACCACTATATAAACAAACTCAAAGACAAAAAACACATAATCATCTCCTTATATGCTGAGAAAACATTTGACAAAATCCAATACCCATTCATGATAAAAGTCTTGGAAAGATCAGAAATTCAAGGTCCATACCTAAACACAGAAAAAGAAATATATGACAAACCAGTAGCTAACATCAATCTAAATGGAGAGAAACTTGAAGCAATCCCACTAAAATCAGGGACAGACAAGGCTGCCCACTTTCTTCCTACCTATTCAATATAGTCCTTGAATTCCTAGCCAAAGCAATTAGACAACAAAAGGAGAGCAAGGGGATACACATTGGAAAGGAAGAAGTCAAAATATCACTTTTTGCAGATGATATGATAGTACATATAAGTGACCCTAAAAATTCCACCACAGAACTCCTTAACATGATAAACACCTTCAGTGCAGTAGCTGGATATAAAATTAAATCATACAAATCAGTGGCCTTTCTCTACACAAAAGATGAATAGGCTGAGAAAGAAATTAGGGAAACAACACCCTTCACAATAGTCACAAATAATATAAAATATCTTAGTGTGACTCTAGCTAAGGAAGTGAAAGATTTGTATGACAGAAACTTCAAGTCTCTGAAGAAAGAAATCAATGAAGATCTCAGAAGATGGAAAGGTCTCCCATGGTCATGGATTGGCAGGATTAGTATAGTAAAAATGGCTATCTTGCTGAAAGCAATCTACAGATTCAATGTAATCACCATCAAAATTCCAACTCAATTCTTCACCAAGTTAGAAAGGGCAATTTGGAAATTCATCTGGAATAACAAAAAGCCTAGGATAGCAAAAACTATTCTCAACAATAAAAGAACCTCTGGTGGAATCACCATGCCTGACCTAAAGCTGTACTACAGAGCAATTGTGATAAAAACTGCATGGTACTGGTACAATGACAGACAGAATTGAAGACCCAGAAATGAACCTACACACCTATAGTCACTTGACCTTTGACAAAGGAGCTAAAACCATCCAGTGGAAAAAAGACAGCATTTTCAACAAATGGTATTGGCTCAACTGGCTGTTATCATGTAGAAGATTGTGTATTCATCCATTCTTATCTCCTTGTACAAAGCTCAATTCTAAGTGGATCACGGAATTCCATATAAAATCAGAGACACTAAAACTTATAGAGGAGAAAGTGGGGAAGAGCCTCGAAGATATGGGCACAGAGGAAAGATTCCTGAAGAGAACACCAATGGCTTGTGTTGTAAGATCAAGAATTGACAAATGGGACCTCATAAAATTGCAAAGCTTCTGTAAGGCAAAAGACAGTGTCAATAAGACAAAGAGACCACCAACAGACTGGAAAAGGATCTTTACCCATCCTAAATCTGATACGGGACTAATATCCAATATATACAAAGAACTCAAGAAGCTGGACTCCAGGCAATCAAATAGCCTCATTAAAAATGGGGTACACAGCTAAACAAAGAATTTTCAACTGAGGAATACTGAATGGCTGAGAAGCACCTGAAAAAAAAAATGTTCACCATCCTTTTTTTTTAATTAGATATTTTCTTCATTTACATTTCAAATGCCATTCTGAAAGTCCCCTATGCCCCCCCCCCCCCGCTCCCCAACCCTCCTACTCCCACTTCCTGGCCCTGGCATTCAACATCCTTAATCATCAGGGAAATACAAATCAAAACAACCCTGTGATTCCACCTCATACCAGTTAGAATGGCTAAAATCAAAAATTCACGTGACAGCAGATGCTGGTGAGGATATGGTGAAAGAGGAACAGTCCTCCATTGCTGGTGGGATTGCAGGCTTGTACAACCACTCTGGAAAACAGTCTGGTGGTTCTTCAGAAAATTGGACATTGTACTACTGGAGGATCCAGCAATACCTCTCCTGGGCATATACCCAGAAGATGTTCCAACTTGTAACAAGGATACATGCCCCACTATGGTCATAGAAGCCTTATTTATAATAACCAGATGCTGGAAAGAACCTAGATGTCCCTCAACAGAAGAATGGATACAGAAGATGTGGTACATTTACACAATGGAGTACTATTCGGCTATTAAAAACAATGACTTCGCGAAATTCACAGGCAAATGGATGAATCTGGAGGATATCATCCTGAGTGAGGTAAACCAATCACTAAAGAACACATATGATATGCCCTCACCGATAAGTGGATATTAGCCCAGAAACTTAGAATATCCAAGATACAATTAGCAAAACACATGAAACTCAAGAAGAAGGAAGACCAAAGTGTGGATACTTCATTCCTCCTTAGAATGGGGAACAAAATACCTATGGAGGGAGTTACAGATACAACATTTGGAGGTGGGATGGAAGGAAGGACCACTCAGACACTGCCCCACCCGGGTATCCTCCCCATAAACAGCCACCAATCCCAAACACTATTGCAGATGCCAACAAGATTTTGCTGACAGGACCCTGATATAGCTGTCTCTTCTGAGTCTATGTCAGTGCCTGGCAAACACAGAAGCGAATGCTCACAGTCATCTATAAGATGGAACACAGGGCCCCCAATGGAGAAGCTAGAGAAAGCAAACAAGGAGCTGAAGGGGTCTGCAACCCTATAGGTGGAACAACAATATGAACTAACCAGTACCCCCAGATCTTGTATCTCTAGCCGCAGGTGTAGCAGAGGATGACCTAGTCAGCCATCACTGGGAGGAGAGGCCCTTTGTCTTGTGAAGAGTATATGCCTCAGTACAGGGGAATGCCAGGGCCAGGAAGCAGGAATGGGTAGGTTGGGGAGCAGGGCAGGGGAAGTATATAGGGGGCTTTTGGGATATCATTTGAAATGTAAATGAAGAAGATATCTAATAATAATAAAGAACATAAAAAAAAAAAAAGACTGCCAGGTAAAGTCCCGAAACAAAAGAGATTAACTCATCATTAGTATATATCAATACAGCCATCTGATATCTGACAAGGATGCTAAAAATACACACTGGAGAATAGATAGTGCCTTAAGCCAATGGTACTGGTGAAGCAAGATCACAAAATGCATATCCATTCCTTGCACAAAACTAACTCCAAATGGATCAATGACCTCAATGTGAAAGTGAAACAGTGATCTAATATAAAAGAGAATGTTCTGAATAGGACTTCATTAAGGTGAATAGCTGACAAGTTGGGCCACATAAAACTAAAAAAGCTTCTGTATGGTTAAATAAACTATAAAGCACATGAAGAAATCCACAGAATGGGAGAATTTATTCCAGCCCGTTTATCTAATATCCAGGATATGTAAAGAATCCAAAAGGAAATACTTAAAAATCCAAATGACCCATTAAGGAAAATAGGCCAGACTTCACTCCTACTGTGCAGAGTTCATGATACTGATACTTCCAGAGTATCTGGAAGATACTCTGTATACTACCAGAGTAAACACCAACCGCACCCACAAACGCTCCTCTCAATAGTGACCTGTTTGCATGACAGGCTGATACAACAGTGGCATGAAAGTTGTGGGAACCAATCACTATCTGACTGGGTTTAAGGCCACTCCATGAGATGGAACTCATGCCTGACTCTGCTCAGGTGGCCAAGAATCTGAGACTACATAGGCCATAGGCCTAGGGAAAAACCAAATATTACTGGTATGTTAAAGCAGTGTTTCTTGATTTTCTTAATGCTATGATTCTTTAATATAGTTCCTCATGTTGTTCCTCATGTTATCCCCAGCCATAAAATTATTTTTGTTGATACTTCATCACTGTAATTTTGTTACTGTTCTGAGTCATGATGCAAAATTTATCTGTGTTTTCCAATGGTCTTAGGTGACCCCTGTGAAACAGATGAAGAACAATTGTGATAATGGAACATAACAAATATATTACTTCTAATAACATTCTGCTATACTGATAGATCAGTGCTTTAATCAGCCATCATCACAGATGCTTCCTCCTTTGGTAGATGGGAACAAATATAGAGACCCACAACTGTATAATGTGCAGAGAGTGAATGTTCAGTACTAAAGAGATGTCTTTATTAGATGTCCCCATCACAGCTCAGGGAATTCTGTAGAATAAAAGGAAAGACTGTAGAGCCAGTGAGGATGGAAAATGCAAAGTAATCAGACCTTCCAGACACACTAGGCTTGACACACATAAGAAGTCATAGACAGTTGCAGGATGCACAGGCCTGCACATGCCTAACCAAGATGGGGTTCCAGTGGGAGAAGTGGACACAAGGCCACATCCCTAATCTAGAAGGTATCTCCAGTTAACAACTACTTGCAATGGAAAAAAAATTGTCCTCTCCAACAGAGTCATAGAGGAGATATAAATCATACTTGAGTGAGAATCCCATGCCCAGCAGTTGGTGGAAAACACAAAACTAAATCAATGGTGTTTTGGCAGGCATTTTGTTCCCTAACATCTGGGCATTTTCTACCTTACAATTTTTTTTTTTTTTTTTGCTTATGTACTATGGCTTCCAATTTCGCATTTTCATGAGCTTTTTGTGTAAGTGAATGTGCGTATCTGTATCCATATGCATTTCTTGTGCGTTTTCTCTGTTTCTTCCCCCAGCCCCATTAGTTTATTTTATCTTATTCTGGTGTGATTGTCTGTTTTAGCTGCCCTTTTGTTTTCTAATGAGAAGGAAAGGGAGGGAAAGAGGGATGGAGGGTAGGAGAGAAAGAGGGAAGGAGAGAGGAAGGGTATGGATGGGAATGCGATAGGGAAGATATGGGAGGTATTGGAAGAAGAAAAACTGTGATTAGAATATTACTGTATGAATAAAACTCTTTTCAATTAAAATTTAAAGAAGAAAATGAGCAGAGAGTTCTCAAAAAAAAACTAGCTAAGAAATATCACATAAATGTTCATCGTCTTTAGCAATTAAGGAAATGTAAAACAAAATAAATCTGAGATTTCATCACCCCAGTAAAAATGACTAGGATCAAGAGAAAAAGTGGCAGCAAATGCTGGAGGGGGTGTGGTGAAAGGAGAGCCCCACTCACTGTTGGTGGGAGCATCTGCCGATTGGTGCAGCTACCATCAAAGTCACAATGGAGAACTCTCAAAATGCTAAACATAAACTCCTTAGCAACTGAGCAAATGACTTTATATCCAACTCCATTACCCAGCTAGCTACATTGTTAAGAAATGAAAGCCAACTGTCCAAGTGTCCTTCAAAAGAGAGAAGACCATGAAAATGTGGTACTTACATACCATGGAATTGTATTCATTTGTAAAAAAGAATGAAATAAAAAAATGTGCAAATAAGTAAGTGGGACAAGAAAATATTAACTGATGTAAGCCAGAAAGAGAAACACTGTGTGTTCTCTCTCATCTATGGTTCCTAACTCCAAATCTTCAGATATGAGTATGTAACCTTTAGTATAAGAAGAAACAAGGGGAATGAAAATTGGCCATGCAGGGGGGTTGGGGAGAATGTTAGAGGAATAGCAGGATACAAGTGATAGGACAGGAGAACTGGTAAATAGGCATAGGGTGGAGTGAAAATTTCTGGTTTCTTTGGAAAGGCAGTTGTGTCATGTGATATTTTTCTGGAAACTGTCTTGTGAGATGATGTTTTTGCTTAAGCAGATACATGGGAGGATGTTTTGTTAAGAACAAACACATGGTGCCTTTCTGGAAGCTTCCTGGGGAAAGGGCATGTGATGTTTTGCTAGAGCGGATGCTTGAGAGAACACATGATGTTTGGAAAGGGCATAAATATAACCCAACATATGGTGGACGATGCTGTGTGGTATTGGTACGCCTTGCCACTTTTTTCTGGTCATCATTTGCCATGACTTCATAGAGAAAGAACACACTAAAGAACTTCTGGTGGTGTTTCAGCTTCTACAGACTCAGGCCAATGGGCAGAGCCTCACAGTTTCTTCTGGATTGAACTGCAGTTCCTGATTTGTGAATGATGTTTTTGAGTGGATTGAGCTTCCACTGCTGATTTGTGTGAATTGAACTGCTAATACCCTGACAATACAGATTAGATTTGCTCCTAAGAACTATTTCTAGACAGGTCCATATCATCCTTGCCCTATTAACCTTTCCTTTCCACTATCTCTGATGGCTGGTGGGCTGGAGGGAGGTTAAAGCATTTAAGAACCTTTATTAAAACCCCATTAAAAAATGGGGCTCAGAACTGAACAAAGAATTCTCACCTGAGGAATACCGAATGGCAGAGAAGCACCTGAAAAAATGTTCAACATCCTTAATCATCAGGGAAATGCAAATCAAAACAACCCTGAGATTACACCTCACACCAGTCAGAATGGTTAAGATCAAAAATTCAGGTGACAGCAGATGCTGGCGTGGATGTGGAGAAAGAGGAACACTCCTCCATTGTTGGTGGGATTGCAGGCTTGTACAACCACTCTGGAAATCAGTCTGGCGGTTCCTCAGAAAACTGGATATAGTACTACCGGAGGATCCAGCAATACCTCTCCTGGGCATATATCCAGAAGATGCCCCAACTGGTAAGAAGGACACATGCTCCACTATGTTCATAGCAGCCTTATTTATAATAGCCAGAAGCTGGAAGGAACCCAGATGCCCCTCAACAGAGGAATGGATACAGAAAATGTGGTACATCTACACAATGGAGTACTACTCAGCTATTAAAAAGAATGAATTTATGAAATTCCTAGGCAAATGGATGGACCTGGAGGGCATCATCCTGAGTGAGGTAACACATTCACAAAAGAACTCACACAATATGTACTCACTGATAAGTGGATATTAGCCCAAAACCTAGGATATCCAAGATATAAGATACAATTTCCTAAACACATGAAACTCAAGAAAAATGAAGACTGAAGTGTGGACACTATGCCCCTCCTTAGAAGTGGGAACAAAACACCCTTGGAAGGAGGTACAGAGACAAAGTTTGGAGCTGAGATAAAAAGATGGACCATGTAGAGACTGCCATATCCGGGGATCCATCCCATAATCAGCTTCCAAATGCTGACACCATTGCATACACTAGCAAGATTATGCTGAAAGGACCCTGATATAGCTGTCTCTTGTCAGAGTATGCCTGGGCCTAGCAAACATAGAAGTGGATGCTCACAGTCGGCTATTGGAAGGATCACATGGCCCCCAATGAAGGAGCTAGAGAAAGTACCCAAGAAGCTAAAGGGATCTGCAACCCTATAGGTGGAACAACATTATGAACTAACCAGTACCCCGGAGCTCTTGACTCTAGCTGCATAGAGTCTTGACTCTAGCTGCATCCTAGGCGGCCATCACTGGAAAGAGAGGCCCATTGGTCATGCAAACTTTATATGCCCCAGTACAGGGGAAGGCCAGGGCCAAAAAAGGGGAGTGGGTGGGTAGGGGAGTGGGGGTGGGTGGCTATGGGGGACTTTTGGTATAGCATTGGAAATGTAAATGAGCTAAATACCTAATAAAAAATGGAAAAAAAAAGAAGAAGGAGAAGGAGAAGGAGAAGGAGAAGGAGAAGGAGAAGGAGAAGGAGAAGGAGAAGGAGAAGGAGAAGGAGAAGAAGAAGAAGAAGAAGAAGAAGAAGAAGAAGAAGAAGAAGAAGAAGAAGAAGAAGAAGAAGAAGAAGAAGAAGAAGAAGAAAAGAAGAAGAAGAAGAAGAAGAAGAAGAAGAAGAAGAAGAAGAAGAAGAAGAAGAAGAAGAAGAAGAAGAAGAAGAAGAAAAGAAGAAATGTGAACACCCTTGGAAGAGCAGAGCCAAATTCTAAGATAGAATATAATTATATACGGGTTACCAGATTCTGAAATAACGTGTAATATAACAAAAAAAAAGAACCTTTATTAAAGTATGTTTTGAAAAATATAAGCCTGAAACAGGGAAGCAGGGGAAAGGAAGTCAATAAAGAAGCAGAGGGGAAAAAGAGAAAAACTCCAAGAATGTCTGAAAAAGCCATAATCATATTATTTTTGCTTACCTAAATTGTATATTATCCATATACGTATATGTATACACATATGTATTTTTAATGAAGTTATGCCACTTGGGGTAATAAAGCTGTCCCCAAGAGACATATACTAATAAATATGCCAATACCAGGTATGAGAATCCCCATTTTGAGTTGTTCAGGGTAGTCTAAGAGATTCCCCAAACAATATGAGCTATTTCTGGGTTGGTCTTGCTGTTACCTCCTACAGTTTGAATGTAAGTCTCTATTCCTGAAGATATCATGCCCTCTGGACATGGCCACCTATTCTACATAGCAAGTTCTAGGCCAGCCAGTATTACAGAGTGAATCACTCACTCACACATACTCTCTCACATTCTCTTTTCATTCTTTCATTTATTCTCTCTCTCTCTCATCCTCTCTGTCTCTCTCTCTCTCACACACACACAGAGTATTATGTCTATTTGTTGAATTACTTCTATTATCAGCTATTCTATACTGAAGTATCTCAGTTTTGTCTGCCACAACTAACAGATTACCCAAATTTGGTAAATGAAAATAAAGCAACCTAGAACATTATTTCAGTTTCTGAAGGTCAGTAACCCTTGGCTTTGTGACCATGACTCATAATCTAAAGAGCATATTATATTCAAGGTATTTTCCACTAATGAAGTCAGCTGAAAGCTGGAAATTAAGAATCTGTTGGTATGATCTGGGGAGATGGCTCAGAGTATTTGATCCTCTTGCAAAGGATTTGGCTTCAGTTCCCAGCACCCACATAGTGGCTCACAACCATCAATAACTCCAACTATCCATGACTCTTTAAGACTCCATGGGTACCAGGCACATACATAGTGTACATACATATGTACAGGCAAAACACTCACACATAAACCTTAAAAATAAAAAAAAGAACCTGCCTGTAGGTTATGGATGGCAATGATTTTTCTATCTGCACCTATCTCTCTGATGTCTCTTCTTATAAAGACAGCATATTGGATGATAGCTACTGGCCCTAAACCTTACCCACCTTAATGGTTGTGTTTAGAAGTTTCACATGTGAATTTTTTCACACAATTTAGTCCACAACACCATGAAGTTCTAGTCTTCTGCTGAATATCCTTAAATTCTTAACACTCATAATCCTATTTCCTTAAATAGAACTGGGTCTGACCCAGTTTCCCCTGTGATTTTTCTTATTTACTTACCTTCCTGTTAGTATTGAAGCATCCCAAGGATCCATCTTTGCTTGTGGATGAATACTTTCCCATTCATAGTGTCCTCTTTCCAGGGGATGGAGCTCTGGATGCTCCTTCATCATCAGCAGCGGTCTTCTCTTCTTAACACTTGCTACCACCTTTCTAATCTCACTTTGTTCATCATACGGTTCAGTGGATTCTCACAACTTTTGGTTCATCAAAAATTCTTATATTGATTCAATTTATAAAACTTAACACACACACACACACACACACACACACACACACACACACACACACACACACACACACTTCTCCAATTTCCAGAGATTTGGCACAGGAGGAGAGATTTACTTTGTTTACTCAATTGACTATCTTACAGAAAGTGCTCTTCATGTATTAGTAACTGTTCTGAGTCAAGACTTCTGACTAGAACTAAAATTTGAAAGTTTAAGCTCAGTTTGAGTCACTAGAGTCCAGAAAGGCACATGGATTCATAACATTGAAAATTGCAATTATAATGGGTTAAACAAACGCCATGTCTTATTTCAGAACTAAGCAGGTATAAACCTCCTCTGTGTGAAAAGAGTGCCAAAGAAGCAATTCTATGTCAACTTGATCACCAAGCAAGTGCCTAGGAATAGCAGATGTAAGCCGCCTACAAAACCATGCCAATGGAAGACAAACTACCCAATAGCATTATGCCAAGGGAAGGCACAGATGGCTGGAGAGCGGCAGTTATAGGTCTTTTTATAGCATTATCAGATGGTACATTTGACATTCCAACTGGCCTTGTGCCAGTGGCCAAGGTAGTTAGAGATGCCAACATGAGGATGCTCGGAAGGCACACTCATCATCATGCCATCCAAGATGGGGCCAGAGAAGCAAACTTGGGTGGCTTTTATGCCACAATGAGCATAGCAAAATGATTATCTCTTATGTCATGATAATAATTGCTTTGGAGGGGCTACCTGAATTTTCAAACTTAATGTTCCAAAGACAAGAAGCTAGAAGCAGCACTTTGTGACCAGAGCAAGACTTTCAAGCCACACAGATTCCACCCAGAGAAAATATGGACAGTGAAGAATCTAGGGCTGCTTCAGTAAATGAAGATGTATATTTTAAAAATAATCTCTAGCTTCCACAAAGTTTCAAATACAGCTCAGAGGTTACTTTTAATTTACTACAAAACCAAAACACCAAAATAATGAAACTAGCATTGATAACTTGCACCCATACAACAGTGAAGTTTCCTTCTTGGCTGTTCCTTATACCCAACTGACAAACTTTGGATGCATTTAGTGATGACTGTTAGTCTCCTTTGGTCCCTTTAGGTGACCATCATGTTTTTCAGAGTAAAGGCTACTTAGAAGAATGACCCTCACTTTGGAATTCAGTTTTACCTTTTGGCAGGCAAGTCACAGGATACTGTGTTCTTGCTTAATATACATGGTGGCAAACTATGCTTATTTGTTCCATGTTTGTTTTATTGTTATAATTACATTATTACTTTGGCATTTGTAGTCCAGGATGGTCTCAAACTTGTTTCTCTTGTCTCTACCTCCCAAGGCCTGGGATAAAAGGAATGCATCACCAGTACACTGAGCTGTTTGTTCTGTTATTGATGAGTTATGATTGATTTACATACTGATTGCCAATGTTCTTGATTGCAGTTACTTATGTTCCCTTTGTAAGTAACACACACAAATTATAATATTTTAGAAATACTTGGATAACTTTTAAATAACTTGTTTTTGCTAAACCTTTCACCAGTTATAGAATCCATTAGTAACTTTCACCTTACTCCATTATAACCAATATTTGCCAAACTGTGACTTTCTAATTCAAGTATTACATTTAGATTTTCAATTAGATTTATCTACTTTCTTACACATGTACCTATATGGATTAATCATCACCCCACATATTGTTATGTTGTGGTTCTCATAAAATTCATTTGAAATAATTTTTAAATTTCTTTTGTGATTTCTTCTGAAATTCAGTTTTTTTTTAGCAACTGTGATTTAATTTGCAAATACTCATATAACTCAGAGGTATAGAATGTTACTAATTTATAACAATCCCTTTGGTTTCATGTATAAATTTTAAAAATGTTTCATGCCTTATCATATGGCTCAATATACAGTTACTTTGATGAATAAATGAAAATAATGTGAATTCTGCAGATGTTAAAAATAATGTTGGATTATATAGCTTTCTAAACATCAAAAATAGTTTCACATATTTTAAATATTTATATATCTATGCCTCCTTTTTCTATGAACTATTAGATCTACTTTTTTCAGTTTCTCAACTTTTATTTCAAGTATTTGAAGCTCAGCTATCTTGTACACAACTGTTTATTGTTATTTTTTTGATAAATGTTTACCACTATAAATATTTATCAAGTAAGCATTTCTGTAATTTTCTGGAATTACAGAGTTATAAATTCCAACTTTATAAATTTTTCCAAATGGTTGATAATCTAAATTTGTATTTTTTTCTAATGAGAACACCCCTCTGGACATTTTGTTAATCTTTTCTTTAAAACTTGTGGATGCTATAAACCCTTATCTCTAGTATCTAATATCTGTGCTCACAATGACTTTGTAGGAGTCTTTGTCTATTAACATTTTTCTACATCTTTACTTTGAATTTATTTATATTACAATAATTAAGTTTATCCTGGATACAAGTAAAGAATTGCACATCGAGCATAGCTACAACTTGCCTTGGGTCCAGTCTGATAACTTGTGACCTTTAAAAAGAGCCAAGGTTTACATTTTAGCAGGAAGGCATGAACTTTTTTTTAATCAAATGAATGTATATGTTTGGGCTTAAAATTAAAATCTTGCTGCCTGTTTTATTTATCATTTTCTGTTTTTAGATAGAATATTTTTCCTTTTTTCTGCAACTTTATTTTTTCCCCTATTCCCTCCCCCTGCCTTTGCTCACCAACCCACCCATTCCAGCTTCCCGGCCCTGGCATTCCCCTATACTGGGGCATAGAACCTTCACAGGACCAAGGGCCTCTCCTCCCATTGATTACCGACTAGGCTACCCTCTGCTACATATGCAGCAGGAGCCATGAGTCCCACCATGTGTTTTCTTTGGTTGGTGGTTTACTCCCAGGGAGGTCTGGGGTTACTGGTTAGTTCATATTGTTGTTCCTCCTAGGGGGCTGCAAACCTCTTCAGCTCCTTGGGTCCTTTCTCTAGTTCCTTCATTGGGGACCCTGTGCTCTGTCCAATGGATGGCTGTGAACATCCACTTCTGTATTTGTCAGGCACTAGCAGAGCCTCTCAGGAGACAGCTATATCAGAGTCTTGTCAGCAAGCTCTTGTTGGCATCTACAATAGTGCCTGGTTTTAGAGGTTGTTTAAGGGATGGATTCCCAAGTAGGGCAGTCTCTGGTCATGCCTTCAGTCTCTGCTTCATACTTTGTCTCTGTAACTCCTTACATGGGTATTTTGTTCCCCCTTCTAAGAAGGATCAAAGTATTCACACTTTCATTTTCCTTTTTCTTGAGTTTCATGTGTTTTGCAAATTGTATCTTGGGTTTTCTGAGCTTCTGGCCTAATATCCACTTATCAGTGAGTGCATATCATGTGAGTTCTTTTGTGACTGGGTTACCTCACTCAGGATGATATCCTCCAGATCCATCCATTTGCCTAAAAATTTCCAGCATTAGGTGTGAAAGGTGTTGGTTAGGGGGAACATACAGGACTCAGTCTTGGGCTATGTAATGAGCTGGAGACCGCCAGCCTGTGTCAAGCTGGTAATAGTGTGCACTGATTTTTAATAATTACATGCTACACAACTCAAACATTTAAATTTCAATTAATGTGTCAAGTATGCTTTGAAGAACAGTAAAATGAAGAGAAAAGACTATTAATTCTCATGCTTCTCATTTACAAAGCTTTGGTGTTTCCAAGTTCCAATTTAATGTTTTATCCACATCTTTATTTATTTTTGCTGTACTTACTGTCTCTGGTTTATTTAAAATTATCTTCACTTTACTCTCACCTATGGATACTCTCACTGGATACATTTTGTGTTCAGAGCTTTAATGCTTTTCAACACAGTAAAAGATGCCCCATTAACTCTTGGCATATACTTTCTAGTTAACAGCAACTGTAATTCACAATAGTTACTGGGATTTTTTGCAGTAATTCTGAATTTCTGCATAACAGCTTTTCTATTTAGGTATGCAATGTTGATAGGAAATGCCTGTATTTGAGCTTCTTGTATTTGAGCTCATTGGGGTCTTTGAAACCATAGGCCATGCTTTCATGAAGCTGCTACTAAAGACATGGCTCCAATTCTGCAAGTCATTTACAGTGCTCATTTTGTTGTTTGTTTTGTTATTTTTGAGATTTGATGATTTCTATTCATCTGTCTTTAACTTAATTGACCTTTCCTAAATCAGTCTGATTTTCTTGTAAGCCTAATGGGTAATTTTCTAGTATAATTTTTATAATCTTAATTTTTTTTAATTTCAAAATTTTTAAACTTTCCAAGCTTGTATTTTTTTGTTATGTTATTTTTTATTAGGTATTTTCATTGTTTACATTTCCAATGCTATCCCAAAAGTCCCCCATACCCACCCACCCCCAATCCCCTACCCACCCACTCCCACTTTTTGGCCCTGGCGTTTCCCTGTACTGGGGCATATAAAGTTTGCAAGTCCTAAGGGCCTCTCTTTCCAGTGATGGCTGACTAGGACATCTTTTGATACATATGCAGCTAGAGACAAGAGCTCCGGGGTACTGGTTAGTTCATATTGTTGTTCCACATATAGGGTTGCAGTTCCCTTTAGCTCCTTGGGTACTTTCTCTAGCTCCTCCATTGGGGGCCCTGTGACCCATCCAATAGCTGACTGTGAGCATCCAGTTCTTTGTTTGCTAGGCCCCGGCATAGTCTCACAAGAGACAGCTATATCTGGGTCCTTTCAGCAAAATCTTGCTAGTGTATGCAATGGTGTCAGCATTTGGAAGCTGATTATGGGATGGATCCCCGGATATGGCAGTCTCTGAATGGTCCATCCTTTCATCACAGCTCCAAATTTTGTCTCTGTAACTCCTTCCATGGGTGTTTTGTTCCCATTTCTAGGAAGGGGCAAAGTGTCCACACTTTGGTCTTCGTTCTTCTTGAGTTTCATGCGTTTAGCAAATTGTATCTTATATCTTGGGTATCCTAAGTTTCTGGGCTAATATCCACTTATCAGTGAGTACATATTGTGCGAGTTCCTTTGTGATTGGGTTACCTCACTCAGGATGATGCCCTCCAGGTCCATCCATTTGCCTAGGAATTTCATAAATTCATTCTTTTTAATAGCTGAGTAGTACTCCATTGTGTACATGTACCACATTTTCTGTATCCATTCCTCTATTAAGGGGCATCTGGGTTCTTTCCAGCTTCTAGCTATTATAAATAAGGCTGCTATGAACATAGTGGAGCATGTGTCCTTCTTACCGGTTGGGACATCTTCTGGATATATGCCCAGGAGAGGTATTGTGGGATCCTCCGGTAGTACTATGTCCAATTTTCTGAGGAACCACCAGACTGATTTCCAGAGTAGTTGTACAAGCTTGCAATCCCACCAACAATGGAGGAGTGTTCCTCTTTCTCCACATCCACGCCAGCATCTGCTGTCACCTGAATTTTTGATCTTAGCCATTCTGACTGGAGTGAAGTGGAATCTCAGGGTTGTTTTGATTTGCATTTCCCTGATGATTAAGGATGTTGAACATTTTTTCAGGTGCTTCTCTGCCATTCGGTATTCCTCAGGTGAGAATTCTTTGTTCAGCTCTGAGCCCCATTTTTAAATGGGGTTATTCGATTTTCTGGAGCCCACCTTCTTGAGTTCTTTATATATATTGGATATTAGTCCCCTATCCGATTTGGGATAGGTAAAGATCCTTTCCCAATCTGTTGGTGGTCTTTTTGTCTTGTTGACGGTGTCTTTGGCCTTGTAGAAGCTTTGCAATTTTATGAGGTCCCATTTATCGATTCTCAATCTTACAGCACAAGCCATTGCTTTCTATTCAGGAACTTTTCCCCTGTACCCATATCTTCGAGGCTTTTCCCTACTTTCTCCTCTATAAGTTTCAGTGTCTCTGGTTTTATGTGGAGTTCCTTGATCCACTTAGATTTGACCTTAGTACAAGGAGATAGGAATGGATCAATTCTCATTCTTCTACATGATAACCGCCAGTTGTGCCAGCACCATTTGTTGAAAATGCTGTCTTTTTTTCACTGGATGGTTTTAGCTCCCTTGTCAAAGATCAAGAGACCATAGGTGTGTGGGTTCATCTCTGGGTCTTCAATTCTGTTCCATTGGTCTACTTGTCTGTCACTATACCAGTACCATGCAGTTTTTATCACAATTGCTCTGTCCAAGCTTGTATTTTTAAATTATAGTTCCTATCTCTCTCCACCTTTTATTAAACGTAGAATCTTTTCCCACACAATATAATCTGAATACAGGTTCCCCTCCCTCTACTCTTCCCAGTTCCTCTCTAATTCCTCTCCTAATCAGATCCACGTGCTTTCTGTCTTTCATTAGAAACAAACAGGATAATAACAAAGATTACTAAGAGATGATAACAATAACTAAGAGATATTAACAAAATGTAGCAAAATAAAATATAAGATAAACTAAAACCCATCATAACAAAGTTGGAGAAGCCAAACCAACAGAAAAATAAAAGAGCTCCAGGAACAGGCACAAGAATCAGACCCTTTCATTCAGACATTCAGAAGTCCCATAAAAGTACTAGGTTGAAAACCAGTATATATACAGAGGTCTGTGTTGGCCACCTGAGTTCCCAGGAACTTCCCTCAGTTGACTTAAGGGACCTTGCTCTCCTGGTGTCCTTCATCCCCCTTGTCTCCCCACTCTTCTGCCTCCTCTTTTGCAGATAGCTCCTGTTTTTAGTAAGAAACCCACCCAAACATTTTGTTTGTCACTTTTTTAAAGTCTTGAGGTTGCTGTGAAACTGAAGCACTCGTTGCAGTGTTACCATAATTGGCTTCCCTGTGAATATATATCCAAGCAAAGACAACCCATCAGGATGTATGTGAAATACAACAAATATTTGTTCTACTTGTGAGAAAAGCAGTGTATGTGTGTGGTTGTGGGGGGTGGTCTACGATTTGGAGGAGACATATATTCCATCAGATATGCAAGACCTAACAACAACAACCAGAAAACCTTAAGCAACATTCTACTGAGATCCCTTCTAAGCTGACAACTTCTCAATAATGGAGAACAGTGGTTAGATAGATGAATTGCCAAAGATGCCAGTCCTATGCAGTGAAAAGGGATCAATGGCCACAAAGAGAACTGAAATGTAGGGAAATAATCTGAAGCCTAAAGAAGAAAGTTATAAAGTTAATTAGGGATCTAGATAAGAAAATTACTACACAAGATGAAATAAACATTAACTTGCAGAAAACATCAAGGAAAAAAATCAGTAAAGAAATTCAGACCCTGTAAAAGAGCCACACAGAAATTCTGGAAATGAAAGAATCAACCAATCAAAACAAACAAAAAACCAAACCAAAACAAAAATACACATAGTAGAAAGCATCATTAGGCATCAAGACCAAGTAGAAGAAGGACATTTGTTTGTAGGAAAATGGATATAAGTAAGGATAATTACATCAAGTGAATTATGCCAATTAAAAAGAAAAAATTATGAAAAAACAAATTAAGTTTTCCCTCATTTGCAGTTCCTAGATATTATACAGATAATAAAGTTTTGCATATATGATATGAAAGTAGAACTAAAACTATGGAGATTTAAAGAAGCAATGGAAAAGGTATGAGGAGGGAATAGAATGTGAGGAGAAATGGGCTCAACATGCAGCGTACACATGTAGAGAAACTTAGAAAACCACTACAGGTGGATGCAGTTGGCAGAAGCCAACTAGACTGCCCACCTTTGTGAACCTGATATGATGAACAAATATGTGATGGAGAGATGGAAAAAACAGAAAATCAGAGTGTAGGGTGCTGGTGTACAGCATCCTGGAGTTTATACAATCACAGACTCAGCCATTGAACACACCACACAGCCACAGAACCATCCTGGCTCTGAGCAATAAGGGAGGCCCAAGATGAGAGGAAAGGTTTACTTTCTGGATTGGACATCCTCAAATGAGCACTATGGTCCTCATCAGTGATGCCGGACATTTTGGTGTCAGTGGCTCATGCTGCTGTTCCAGGCTGAGAATGAAGCCCGAGATCTATATGGGCATATGCAGTGTGGCCTGCTACCTGCTGCCCTAGTACCATCCTCAGGCTTTGCTGGCACAAAAAGCCATCTGGATGTGAGTGGAATGTATGGCTATCTGAAGCCACATTGAAGCCTGTGATCCATGCAACAGCTGGGGGCCATGAGTGGATCAGTGGTCCTGATACAGCAGGAGCTGTGTTGATGTCTGTAGCCCATGATAGAACTACAGGACAAGAAGACTGTGGTCTGGGCTACAACTGAAGCCATGTTGATATCCATGGGCACTGGAGAGCTGGCCTTGACTCTTGCTTGCATAGTATAGATGCAGGAGAGCTGACCCTGACCCTCCAACTGACAGCACAGTGGCTCCAGCAGTGGCTTGGGCACAGAAGAGCTGGCCCCATTCTTCATTGGCCCATGCATAGTAGTGCAGTGGTGGCATGGGCAAGGGAGAAGACTTACCTTTCCCTTGGGGGCTGGCCACTAGCAGTTTGACTATGTACTAGTGAGTATATGGACAACACAAAATGGACGTTTTTTTCTTTTCCCTTTGGGGGCACATAGAGATCACAAGGAAGAGGGGCAGACATGGGAAGACCGGGAGGTGAGCACTATTGGAGTGCATGATTTAAGATTACCATTTAGAAATCAATAAAAAAATAACTAAAGATGTCAGTTGTACCTAAAGTAATTGATGCACTTCTATCCAAGCTTCAATAATGTGTCTGTGCAAAAACAGAAATTTGCATCCTAAAATTCATGTGCAATCCCAAAGAATCCCAGATAGCTGAAACAACCCAATTCCAAAACTAACTATAAATATACTACACAAAGAAAGCTGCATGATCCTGGCACAGAGGCAGAACTATGGAACTATAGAACACAAAAGAAAGTCCACAAAAAAATATTTGTCCATGTATAGTCTAAATTTTTCTGATGAAAATTCAAAAAAAGAAAAGAAAAAGAAAAGAAGAGAAAAGAAAAGAAAGAAAGGGAAAGGAAAGGAAAGGAAAGGAAAGGAAAGGAAAGGAAAGGAAAGGAAAGGAAAGGAAAGGAAAGGAAAGGAAAGGAAAAAGGAAAGGAAAGGAAAGCAAAGCTTATTGGTGCTTACTCCCATGAAGTGATTAGAGAGTCCATGGTTCTTTATATATATTAGATATTAGTGCCCTATCTGATTTAAGATAGGTAAAGATCATTTCCCAATCTGTTGGTGGTCTTTTTGTTTTGTTGATGGTGTCTTTTGCCTTGCAGAAGCTTTGCAACTTTATGAGGTCCCACTTATCAATTCTCTATCTTACAGCACAAGCCATTGCTGTTCTATTCAGGAACTTTCCCCCTGTACCCATATCTTCGAGGCGTTTCCCTACTTTCTCCTCTATAAGTTTCAGTGTCTCTGGTTTTATGTGGAGTTCCTTGATTCACTTAGATTTGACCTTAGTACAAGGAGAAAGGAATGGATCAATTCGTATTCTTCTACATGATAACCACCAGTTGTGCCAGCACCATTGGTTAAAAATGCTGTCTTTTTTCCACTGGATGGTTTTAGCTCCCTTGTCAAAGATCAAGTGACCATAGGTATGTGGGTTCATCTCTGGGTCTTCAATTTTGTTCCAGTGGTCTACTTGTCTGTCGCTATACCAGTACCATGCAGTTTTTTTTTTTTTTTTTTTATCACAATTGCTCTGTAGTACAGCTTTAGGTCAGGCATGGTGATTTCACCAGAGGTTCTTTTATCCTTGAGAAGAGTTCAAACAACCCCATTTAAAAATGGGGCTCAGAGCTGAACAAAGAATTCTCACCTGAGGAATACCGAATGGCAGAGAAGCACCTGAAAAAATGTTCAACATCCTTAATCATCAGGGAAATGCAAATCAAAACAACCCTGAGATTCCACCTCACACCAGTCAGAATGGCTAAGATCAAAAATTCAGGTGACAGCAGATGCTGGCGAGGATGTGGAGAAAGAGGAACAGTCCTCCATTGCTGGTGGGATTGCAAGCTTGTACAACCACTCTGGAAATCAGTCTGGTGATTGGACATAGTACTACCGGAGGATCCCACAATACCTCTCCTGGGCATATATCCAGAAGATGTCCCAACCGGTAAGAAGGACACATGCTCCACTATGTTCATAGCAGCCTTATTTATAATAGCCAGAAGCTGGAAAGAACCCAGATGTCCCTCAACAGAGGAATGGATACAGAAAATGTGGTACATTTACACAATGGAGTACTACTCAGCTATTAAAAAGAATGAATTTATGAAATTCCTAGGCAAACGGATGGACCTGGAGGGCATCAACCCGAGTGAGGTAACCCAATCACAAAGGAACCCGCACAATATATACTCACTGATAAGTGGATATTAGCCCAGAAACTTAGGATACCCAAGATATAGGATACAATTTGCTAAATGCATGAAACTCAAGAAGAACGAAGACCAAAGTGTGGACACTTTGCCCCTTCCTAGAATTGGGAACAAAACACCCATGGAAGGAGTTACAGAGACAAAATTTGGAGCTGTGATGAAAGGACGGACCATTCAGAGACTGCCATATCCGGTGATCCATCCCACAATCAGCTTCCAAACGCTGACACCATTGCATACACTAGCAAGATTTTGCTGAAAGGACCCAGATATAGCTCTCTCTTGTGAGACTATGCCGGGGCCTAGCAAACACAGAAGTGGATGCTCATAGTCAGCTATTGGATGGATCACAGGGCCCCCAATGGAGGAGCTAGAGAAAGTACCCAAGGAGCTAAAGGGATCTGCAACCCTATAGGTGGAACAACATTATGAACTAACCAGTACCCCGGAGCTCTTGACTCTAGCTGCATATGTATCAAAAGATGGCCTAGTCGGCCATCACTGGAAAGAGAGGCCCATTGGACTTGCAAACTTTATATGCCCCAGTACAGGGGAATGCCAGGGCCAAAAAGTGGGAGTGGGTGGGTAGGGGAGTGGGGGGGGGAGTGTATGGGGGACTTTTGGGATAGCATTGGAAATGTAAATGAGGAAAATACCTAATAAAATATTAAAAAAAGAGAGAGTCCATGGTTTCACTACTTGTGCTGGCTAGTTTTGTGTCAACTTAACACAGCTGGAGTTATCACAGAAAAAGGAGCTTCAGTTGAGGAAATGCCTCCATGAGATCCAACTGTAAGGCATTTTCTCAATTAGTAATCAAAGGGGAAAGGTTCCTTGCGGGTGGGACCATCTCTGGGCTGGTAGTCTTGGTTCTATAAGAGAGCAGGCTGAGCAAGCCAGGAAAAGCAAGTCAGTAATGAACATCCCTCCATGGCCTCTGCATTGGCTCCTGCTTTCTGATCTGCTTGAGTTCTAGTCCTGACTTCCTTGGTGATGAACAGCAGTATGGATGTGTAAGCCGAATAAACCCTTTCCTCCCCAACTTGCTTCTTGGTCATGATGTTTGTGCAGGAATAGGTACCCTGACTAAGACACTACTAATGACCTTGAGCATTTTCTGTGTTTATGGATCATTTATAAATGTCTTGTTGTGATTTATCCTAGTCTTTAACTCTGGTATTTTGCAATTTACTGGTTATTTATTTACAAAACAGCATATTAACTCTTTGCTATGAAGAATGCTGGACCATCAACATGACTTACTGAAATTTTCTGCAGTTGTTCCAAATGCTACCATTATTGTAGATTAATTCAAGTATAAGAAATCTGCTTTTTTCTAACTTAATAGAACAGATTATAAAACAAGGATGTCTTGAGTGATTCTAAGCTATCAAGTAGAAACAATTTACAAACATAAAAATTTCAATGGTTGTCTGAAACCCAGCATTACTAATCTTACACACACACACACACACACACACACACACACACCCCTTATAATTAAATACTACACAAAGATTTGAGAAGTGAGTAGTAAGAAAAACAGACTAGAAACTTGAGTTTTCAAGTCAGTACAGTATGCCAGACACTTCACATATGTTCACCTTTTTGATACTTAGGCAATTCATGCATTGTTGCCGAGTTGCAGACAATAAAGTAGAAGCAAACAGGGATAGGCAAACTATGCAAACCCACACTGCCAATAGCTGAGTTTGGAACTGAACCAAAAGGCCTGGATATTATTTTTAAAAGGTCAATATGAGGGCAGTGGTGTGAGAAAACAGACCTGATGACCCACCTCTGCCACTTTAACCTTTATCCTGAAAGCTGGTTTACACCCTACTTTGCCCACTGCAGCCTCAGATCCCCTTCTAAGTGAGGCGTAGGCAAATAATGGCAGGCAGCCAAATGTCACTAAGGACAAGAAGCTTTTTCTTCTAGTTTAAAGCAGTATGGGGGAAATCACAGGTTTTACTTTTTAATGTGACACTTGAAAATGTTATTACATTAAAATTGTTGTAAATGAACCTTTACAGAAACACTTTGACACTCATTGTACATGTGGCTGCCCTCACTCTATGGTGGCAGTGTCGACTCCCTGAAAGATAACTTATAAGGCTTGCAAAGAGAAATACTACCGAGTGCTCTCCAAAACAGGCTTGCATGGCTATGAACACTAGTTGACCTCCAGCTTACACTTGAGGCCTCTCTAGTTTCAGTCGTCTGTTTTCCATCACCACCGTTATATCAGGCTGTACATCTTTGCTTACCACCAACAGATTGCACAGAAAAAGCACCGTTTTGAAGTTACCTGATCCTTTTGCTTTTGTGTTTTCAGACAGTCTCATGTAGCCCAGATTGGCCTCCAAATTGCTATACAAACCAAGGATAAATTTCACGTCTGGTCCTCTTGCCTCCAGCTCACAGGCGCTAGCATGGCAGGAGTATGCCACCACACCTAGTTTATGAGTGGTGGACATCTAACTCAGGACCCTGCGCATGCCTGACAAACACTTTACCAACCGAGCTATATCCCTCCCCAGAGATACTTCGTCTTCTTCTTCTTCTTTTTTTTTTTTTTTTTTTTTGTGGACTCTTTGGTATTATTTTTAATCTTACGGAAGAGATGGCTTAAAGATAATAAATCCTTTGCAAGTAGAGATAATCCTGCTTACTTTATAAACTTTCATTTTTCAAAAGAGGTAATATTTCTTAGAATATAGTCTATGAACCTCCGGCCAGATGAAATTTAAACAGTAGGAATCAATCTATAAGAAAACATGATAAATTCTTTTAGATAATTTCAACATCAAGTCTCAAAAGTACATAGTACTTTCATAAACTTAAACAGAGCTCTGAGGCCTCAACACTCTTTATTTTGAGATCTCTTAAAATAGGCCTTGGCTAAAGGCAGTGTCTTAGAGGAGGAGCGAAGGTTCGGCACTCTGAATAATGTCTGTACTTTTCCAAATCAGAAAGTCTAGTCATCTTCTCTTATTTTAATCCATCAGTAGAAAATCTTTGTGGATTAAGGAGATTTGAACAAACAGAAAAGCTTTCTCTAAATTGGTACTGGGTTAAACAGATTAAATGCTTAAACAAATATGAAAATACTTTAGAAGGTGTTTTGATAATAATATTTACTAATTAAAAAAGCAGTAAATTACAGAATATAATATTCTTAGAGAGAAATTTTGCCTAGCAAAAAATATTGCAATTTTAATCATATTCTTACATGGCCAAATAACAACAACAATAAAGAGTAGATGGACTAAAAGCATAAAATAAGAAATATGGACTAATGCCTTTAATCCCAGTACTTGGGTAGATCTACAGAGTGACTTTCAGGTCAGTCAGGGCTACATACTAAGATCCTGCTGGAGGAAGAGGGGGAAGAGTGGGAAATGGTGGGGAAGCGGGAAAGGAAAGAGAAAGAGCAAGGCCACATATCTCTACTGCAATAACAAGAGGGAGAAAGAAAGGTCAGCAAGATCATAGCTAAAGCTCTGGCACTGTGATGTCTGCAGGACACGGTGGGATGACAATAGCAAGCCTTCCTCACGATACTAACATGGAAATCTAAGTAGAGAGCAAAATGAAGATGGCAAATACAATGTTTATTCTCTTGAAATCAACTACTATTTTTTCATGATAAATGCGTGCGCAATTGATTTGAGAATATTCAATTTAAATTTTGTGACCTGAAATTTAGAATTTCAATACCAAACTTAATAGAAACACAAATGACAAAATGTGAACTCCATACACAGGGAAAGCAACAGTTCATGGCAGTATCTTCACAGTGCACACAACCAGTAAAGACTTCTGTCTTCCTGTTTCCTTGATAACAATGGAATTGCTGCTTTGTTCAGATCTCATGGGGTGAAAGTTCTCATAAGAGCCCAGAGTGGGGAGGAGCTGATTGGGGGGTTGAAGGGAGGAAGATAGATGCATTGTAATTAAATTACAGTCTCGAAAAGAAATAGCCAGGAACCCGACAGTCAGCACAGGCAGGGTCTGTAAGCAGCTCAGTAATCTCCAATCGGGCAAGTGACAAACAGCAGAGCAAGCTTGTGGTGGACCCACTGAGCCTGCACATTCACTAGACTCTCTAATTATGTCAAAGTAGCTGTAGAGCATCCATAATCTCTTACTTCTGACTGAAACCTGACAGTCCAACAATGTGGTCATATCTCGGGAACACACATCCCCATTTTCTGGCTTCTGTAGCTGCAGACTTGCTCAGAACATGGATAAGAAAGACTTTTAAACTTAATAGATGGGAAGGTGTCAATCTTGTACATCAAGGCTCTTGAGGAGAAAAGTTCAAGAATCATAAAATTCTTTGAAAACATAAAAGATCCTTTGGCCCTGGCAAGGAAAATATCAACAAGTCAAAAGATACTAGATAGCTATTGACCACCTTCCTGAAGGCAATGCTGCAAGCCAGGGGGCAATAATACCCTCACTCCATGTGTCTAAGGCTGCAAATGACACTAATCCTTTTTAATGGTCACAAAAGCTGACAACTTACTCAGCCTTAGAACTGAAGGCACAAAAAATAACCCTAGGAATAACTTACCATGAACAGGTCACGAGCTCCAATGTCAACAGCTAGAAGAAAGGCCTTTTCAAATCTCTTGTACCTGTATTGGAGGGAGAAGAATATTAGTTATGAACAAAGCTATATAAAAGGGCAAAGTGCTTCATTTTGTATATTTATATAGTATTGTTTACATTTGTCTGATGGGGAAAATATTTCCCAAAAGAGAAGGTCTGGCCCACTAAGATCCTCCAGCACATGACATGATCTTACACTGTGGAGGAGTTAAGCACAGAGGTCTTGGGGACCATGAGTGTGACTTACAGATAAGTGGAACACAAAGGAGGTATCAGCAAATCTGAGAACATATAAACTTAGAAATTCTCCTAATTTACACTTTATTGGGGTTTTTAAAGAGAGACTTATGGGGTACAAAGAATGTAACAGGATAAGAATATTTGATACATTATATAACTGCACCTCTATGCATATTAGAAAAAAGAAATTAAATATCACATTATAAATTCTCATATTTGTAAGTTTTAAATATTCTCAGCTAACTTAAAATAACAATATAAATCATTTCTATTTTTTTATTAGATATTATCTTTATTTATATTTCAAATGTTATCTCCTTTCCTAGTTTCCCATCCAAAAATCCCCTATCCTCTCCCCCATTGCCCTGCTCACCAACACACCAACTCCTGCTTCTAGCCCAGTCACTCTCCAATACTGGGACACAGAACTTTCACAGGACCTCTACTCCCATTGATGATCATCCTAAGCAACACGTGCAGCTAGAGCCATGAGTCTCTCCATGTGTTTTCTTTGATTGATGGTTTAGTCCCAGGGAGGTCTGGAGTTACTGGTTAGTTCGTATAGTTGTTCCTCCTAGGGGGCTGCAAATCCCTTTCGCTCCTTGGGTTCTTTCTCTAGCTCCTCCATTGGGGGCCCCCGTGCTCTGACTAATGGATGACTGTGAGCATCCACTTCTATATTATTCAGGCAAGGGCAGAGCCTCTCAGGAGACAGTTATATAAGTCTGTCATTAAGATCTTATTGGCATCTGCAATAGTGTCTGGCTTGGCAGTTGTTTATGGGATGGATCTCCAAGTGGGGCACTCTTTGGATGGTCATGCTTCAGGCTCTGCTCTGAACTTTGTCTCTGTAACTCCTTCTATGGGTATTTTGTTCCCCCTTCTAAGAAGGATCAAAGTGTCCACACTGTGGTCTTCCTTCTTCTTGAGTTTCATGGGTTCTGCAAATTGTATCTTAGGTATTCTAGGCTTCTGGGCTAATATCCACTTATCAGTGAGTACATACCACGTGTATTCTTTTGTGATTGGATTACCTCACTCAAGACGATACCCTCCAGATCCATCCATTTGCCTAAGAATTTCATGAATTCATTGCTTTTAATAGTTGAGTAGTACTCCATTGTGTAAATGTACCACATTTTCTGTATCCATCCCTCTGGGTTCTTTCCAGGTTCTTGCTATTATAAATAAGGTTGCTATGAACATATTGGAGCTTGTGGCCTTATTACAAGTTGTGACAGCTTCTGGGTATATGCCCAGGAGTGGTATTGCTGGATCTTCCAGTAGAACTATGTATAATTTTCTGAGGAACCACCAGGCTGATTTCCAGAGTGGTTGTACCAGATTGCAATCCCACCAGCAATGGAAGAGTGTTCCTTTCTCCACATCCTCGCCAGCATCTGCTGTCACCTGAGTTTTTGATCTTAGCCATTCTGACTGGTGTTAGGTGGAATCTCAGGGTTGTTTTTGATTTGCATTTCTCTGATGATTAAAGATGTTGAACATTTTTTCAGGTGCTTCTCAGCCATTCGGTGTTCCTCAGTTGAAAATTCTTTAGCTCTGTACCCCATTTTTAATGGGGTAATTAGGTTACATTTTTTAATAGGGTAATTAGAACATCTTGAGTTATATATATTGGATATTAGCCCCCTATCAGATTTAGGATGGGTAAAGATCTTTTTCCAATCTGTTGGTTGCCATTTTGTCTTATTGACACTGTCCTTTGCCTTACAGAAGCTTTGCAATTTTATGAAGTCCCATTTGTCCATTTTTGATCTTACAGCACAAGCCACTGCTGTTCTGTTCAGGAATCTTTCCCCTGTGCCCATATCTTCCAGGCTCTTCCCCACTTTCTCCTGTATACGTTTCAGTGTCTCTGGTTTTATGTGGCGTTCCATGATCCACTTAGACTTGAGCTTTGTACAAGGAGATAAGAATGGATCAATTTGCATTTTTCCACATACTAACCACCAGTTGAGCCAATACCATTTGTTGAAAATCCTGTCTTCTATCCAGCAATACCACTGATGGGAATATACCCAGAAGTTGCTCCAACATGGAATAAGGACACATGCTCCACTATGTTCATAGCAGCCTTATTTATAATAACCAGAAGCTGGAAAGAACCCAGATGCCCCACAACAGAGTAATGGATACAGAAAATGTGGTACATTTACACAATGTCTCAGTTATTAAAAACAATGAATTTATGAAATTCTTAGACAATGGATCTGGAGGATATCATCTTGAGTGGGGTAATCCAATCACAAAAGAACACACATGATATGCACTCATTGATAAGTCATTATTAGCCCAAAAGCTCAGAATCCCTCTTAGATGGGGGAACAAAATGCCTATGGAAGGAGTTACAGAGACAAAGTTCAGAACAGAGATTGAAGGAATGACCATACAGAGACTGCCCCACGTGGGGATCCATCCCATAAACAACCACCAAACCCAGACACAATGGCAGATATCTGCTGACAGGAGCCTGATATAGCTGTCTCTTGAGGGCCTCTGCCAGTGCCTGGCAAATACAGAAGTGGATGCTCACAATCATCCATTGAACAGAGCACAAGGTCCCCAATGAAGGAGCTAGAGAAAATACCCAAGAAGCTGAAGAGGTCTGAGGCTCATAGGAAGAACCTCAATATAAACTAACCAGTACCCTCCAGAGCTTCTTGGAACTAAACCACCAATCAAAGAAAACACATGGTAGAACTCATGGCTCTACCTGTGTATGTAGCTGAGGATGGCCTAGTCGGACATCAATGAGAGTAGAGGCCCTAGGTCCTGTGAAGGTTTTGTGCTCCAGTATAGGGGAATGCCAGGACTGGGAATGGGAGTGGGGGGGTTAGGGAGCAGGTTGGGGGGACGGGATAGGGGATTTTCAGAAGGGAAACTAGGAAAAAGGATAACATTTGAAAGGTTAAAAAAAAAGAAAGTATCTATCTATCTATCTATCTATCTATCTATCTATCTATCTATCTATCTGTCCATATGAAAATTCTGTCTTCTTTCCACTGGATAGTTTTAGCTCCTTTGTCAAAGATCAAGTGACCACAGGTGTTCAGGTTCATTTATGGGTCTTTGATCAATCTGTCTGTCACTATATCGATACCATGCTTTTTTTTTTTTTTAAATCGCTTTTGCTCTGTGGTATGGCTTGAGGTCAGGGATGATGATTCCACCAGAGGTTCTTTTATTGAGAAAAGTTTTTGCTATCCTAGGTTTTTTTGTTATTTCAGATGAACTTGCAAATTGCTCTTTTTAACGCTGTGAAGAATTGAGTTGGAATTTTGATGGTGATTGCATTGAATCTGTAGATTGCTTTTGGCAAGATATCCATTTTTACTATACTAATCCTGCCAATCCATGAGCATGGGAGATCTTTCCATCTTCTGAGATCTTCGTCGATTTCTTTCTTCAGAGACTTGAAGTTCTTATCATACAAATCTTTCACTTCCTTAGTTAGAGTCACGCCAAGGTATTTTTATATTATTTGTGACTATTGTGAAGGGTGTTGTTTCTCTAATTTCTTTCTCAGCCTGTTTATCCTTTGTGTAGAGAAAGGCCACTGATTTGTATGAGTTAATTTTATATCCAGCTACTTCACTGAAACTGTTTATCAGGTTTAGGAGTTCTCTGGTGGAATTTTGGCGGTCACAAATGTATACTATCATATCATCAGCAAATAGTGATATTTTGACTCTTTCCTCTCTAATTTGAATTCCTTCAATCTCCTTTTATTGTCTATTGCTCTGGCTTGGACTTCAAATACTATATTGAATAGGTAGGGAGAGAGTGGGCAGCCTTGTCTAGTCCCTGATTTTAGTGGAATTGCTTCAAGTTTCTCTCTATTTAGTTTGATGTTGGCCACTGGTTTGCTGTATACTGCCTTTGTTATGTTTAGGTATGGGCCTTGAATTCCTGATCTTTCCAAGACTTCTATCATGAATGGGTGTTGGATTTTGTCAGATGCTTTCTCAGCATCTAATGAGATGATTGAGTTGTTTTTGTCTTTGAGTTTGTTTATATAGTGGATTATGTTGGTGGATTTTCATGTATTGAACATCCCTGCATCCCTGGGATGAAACCTACTTGGTCAGGATGGATTATCATTTTGATGTGTTCTTGGATTTGGTTATCGAGAATTTTATCAAGTATTTTTGCATTGATATTCATAGGGAAAATTGGTCTGAAGTTCTCTTTCTTTGTTGTGTCTTTGTGTGGTTTAGGTATCAGAGTAATTATGGCTTCATAGAACAAATTACGTAGAGTACCTTCTGTTTCTATTTTGTGGACTAGTTTGAGGAGAATTGGAATTAGGTCCTCTTTGAAGGTCTGATAGATCTCTGCACAAAACCCATCAGGTCCTGGGCTTTTTTGGTTTGGAGACTATTAATGACTGTTTCTATTTCTTTAGAGGATATAGGACTTTTTAGATCAATAATCTGATCCTGATTTAACTTTGGTCCCTGGTATCTGTCTAGAAAATTGTCCATTTCATCCAGGTTTTCCAGTTGTGTTGGGTATAGGCATTTGTAGTAGGATCTGATGATTTTTTGGATTTCCTCAGATTCTGTTATGTCTCCCTTTTTATTTCTGATTTCGTTAATTAGGATACTGTCCCTGTGCTGTCTAGTTAGTCTGACTAAGGGTTTATCTATCTTGTTGATTTTCTCAAAGAACCAGGTGCTGGTTTGATTAATTCTTTGTATAGTTCTTTTTGTTTCAACTTGGTTGATTTCAGACCTGAGTTTGATCATTTCTTGCCGTCTACTCCTCTGGGATGAATTTGCTTCCTTTTGTTCTAGACTTTTTAGGTGTACTGTCAAGCTGCTGGTGTATGCTCTCTCTAGTTTCTTTTATGAGGTACTCAGAGCTATGAGCTTTTCTCTTAGGACTGATTTCATTGTGTCCCATATGTTTGGATATGTAGTGGCTTAATTTTCATTAAACTCTACTAAGTCTTTAATTTCTTTCATTATTTCTTTGCTCAATGAGTTATCATTGAGTAGAGTGTTGTTCAGCTTCCATCTGTATGTGGGTTTTCTATTTATTTTGTTTTTGAAGGTCAGCCTTAGTCTGTGGTGATCTGATAGGATTCATGGGACTATTTCAATATTTTTGTATCTCTTGAAGCCTGTTTTGTGACTGATTATATGGTCAATTTTGGAGAAGGTACCATGAGGTGCTGAAAAGGTATATCCTTTTGTTTTAGGATATAATGTTCTGTAGATATCAGTTAAAGCTATTCTTTCCATAACTTCTGTTAGTTTCACTGTGCCTCTGTTTATTTCTGTTTCCAGGATCTGTCCATTGATGAGAGTAGGGTGTTGAAGTCTTCCACTATTATTGTGTGAGGTGCAATGTGCACTTTGATCTTTATTAAAGTTTCTTTAATGAATGTGGTTGCCCTTGCATTTGGAGCACAGATGTTCAGAATTAAGAATTCATTTTGGTAAATTTTACCTTTGATGAGTATGAAGTGTCCCTTATCTTTTTTGATAATTTTAGGTTGAAAGTTGATTTTATTTGATATTAGAATGGCTACTACAGCTTATTTCTTGGGACCATTTGCTTGGAAAATTGTTTTCCAGCCATATACTCTGAGGTAGTGTCTTTCTTTGTCACTGAGGTGTGTTTCCTGTATGCAGCTAAATGTTGGTTCCTGTTTACATAGCCAGTCTGTTAGCCTATGTCTTTTTATTGGGGAATTGAGTCCATTGATATTAAGAGATATTAAGGAAAAGTAAGTGTTGTTTCCTGTTATTTTTGTTGTTAGAGTTGGAACTTTTTTTTTTCATTTGGCTATCTTCTTTTAGGTTTCTTGAAAGATCACTTTCTTGCTTTTTCTTGAGCGTAGTTTCCCTCCTTGTGTTAGAGTTTTCCCTTCATTATCCTTTGAAGGGCTGGATTTGTGGAAAGATATTGTGTAAATTTGGTTTTGTCATGGAATACCTTGGTTTCACCAAGGTCTATGGTAATTGAGAGGTTAGCTGGGTAGAGTAGCCTGGCCTAGCATTTGTGCTCTCTTAGGGTTTGTATGACATCTGTCTAGGATCTTTTGGGTTTCCTATTCTCTGGGGAGAAGTCAGGTGTAATTCTGATCTGCCTTTATATGTTACTTGACCTTTTTCCCTTACTGCTTTTAATATTCTTTCTTTGTTTTGTGCATTTCGTGTTTTTATTATGTGATGGAAGGAATTTCTTTTCTGGTCCAAACTAGTTTGAGTTCTGTAGGCTTCTTGTATATTCATGGGCATCTCTTTCTTTAGGCTGGGGAAGTTTTCTTCTATAATTTTTTTGAAGATATTTACTGACCCTTTACATTGGAAATCTTCTTTCTCATCTATACCTATTATCCTTAGGTTTGGTCTTCTCATTGTGTCCTTGATTTCCTGGACGTTTTGGCCAGGATCTTTTGCATTTCACATTTTCTTTGTTTTGTCAATGTTTTCGATGGTATCTTCTGCATCTGAGATTCTCTCTCCTATCTCTTGTATTCTGTTCATTGTGCATGCATCTATGGCTCCTGACTTCTTTCCTAAGTTACCTATTTTCAGGGTTGTCTCCCTTTTTGATTTATTTATTGTTTCTATTTTCACTTTTAGATCCTGGATGGTTTTGTTCAATTCTTTCACCTGATTGGATGTGTTCTCCTGTATTTCTTTTAGGGAGTTATTTATGTCCTTCTTATAGTCTTCCATCATCATCATCATGAAAAGTGACTTTAGATCCATGTCTTGCTTTTCTGGTGTGATGGTGTATCCAGGACTTTGTATGGTGGGAGAGTTTGGTTCTGATGATGCCAAGTAACCTTAGTTTCTGTTGCTTCCGTTCTTATGCTTGCCTCCTGCTGTCTGATTATCTCAAGTGCTCCCTTCTGTCAATATATCTGATTGGAGCCTGTCCTTCCTGTAATCCCAGTAGAGTCAGAACTTCTCAGAGCCCAGCTTTCTTTGTGATCCTGTGATTCTGGGATCCCGTGATGCTGAGATTCTGGGTGTGTCAGAGTTCTTGGTACTCAAGCTTCCTCTGAGACCTGAGATTCTGGTGTGACCAAGCTCCTGGGATCCTGAGATTGTAATATCCTGGGCGAGTTAGAGTGCCTGGAAGTGGCACCTCCTCTGGGGACCATGGGGCTGTCAGCTGAGTTCTAATCGAAAGTAGACCGGCGCAGACCGGAAGGACCTTGAGCCACTGGTTGATCAGGGTTCCTGTGTTCGTGCTCCAACTGTTCCCAGGCACCCCTGGTTCTGTTGGAGCAGATGTTGTATTCCACTCACCAGTAATCCTAAAATCCTGGGTGTGCTAGGGCGCCTTTAGGGTGGAGAGTCCTCTGGAGACTGTGGGTCTGCCCGCAGAGTTCCGGCTCAAGGTGGCCTGGTGTTGGCGTGAACCAGAAGGACTATTTCTAATTTTAAAAAAAAAATATTACTTTGTACTCCTTTCCAAGACCATATTTCTTTTCAGTTTCTATCTTTATTTTTCTCTGTGTATCCATGGCTGTCCTGGAACTCTTTCTGTAAACCAGACTGGCATGGGACTCAGAGATCTGCCTGCCTCTACCTCCCAGGAGCTGGGGTTAAAGGTGTGTGCCACCATCACCTGGCTAGAATATTCTTTAGTAAAGTTTTATTGTAGGCTAAGACATAAGAGAACAAACGAGTTTAAGTTTGTTACAAAACTACAAAAGTTTAAGTGTTCAGGAGAAAACTTCATTGTAAACACACTTCAAACAGGTTTTGGGCACCAAAACTTCTTTGTTTTGTCTGAATGCAAACTGTATTGACAGAAGTCATCAGTTTTCCTGATCCTCAAATCAGCTTGTAAACTGTTCCCTACTCTAAATTTCATATTGCAAAATGCAGTGGGAGAAACCATCATGACATTTTAAGTTTAAAAAATAAGTACAAAGATTGATAGTATAAAATTCATCTGCAAGATAAATGTAGGCTATAGGTCCTGGGGTAACTTAGTTTGTTTTGTGGAAAGGGTTTTTTTTACTAATAGTAAGCATATTGTCTCAGTAAGTATATATGGAGAAGAGAAGGTATTGCTTGTCAGGGGTTGGGCCAGAAGTGCTTGTCCATGCCTGCCCTTCTGCACTGCACTGCCCACTGTGTGTAGGGTGATTCCCCTGTAACATTTATTTCTATCCTTACTCCAGTCTCGATAATTATGTCAATGACTCAAAATTGACAACTCTAGGCTCCATTGCTCTTCTAATAAAGTTATTTATTTCTAGATTGTGGGCCTACACTACCATAACCAGTTCCAATGCTCTTTAAACTTCATCACTAATGGATTAAATGTAATTTAAATGAGGTCAGATTCTTCCGTCAGCAAGTTACAACTCATCTAAAACAGTCTTAACTTTCACATGAACACCCAGCCCCACCACTCACTAGCTCTGAAGTTGTGTTACAGAACCCAAAAAAACAACTGTGCTTCTACAGTATCCTCAGACCCGATGTTCTGCATTTTCATCCTAAGCCCACGCATCTCTTATTCTCCTGTTCTGGTTTCATTCTGTTGCTGTGATGAAACATTCTGACCAAAAGCAATGTGAGGGAGAGAGAGTTTTATTTGGCTCATGTCCCCAGGTCACTGACCATCACAGACAACGGTTAGGAGAGAAACTCAAAGGAGAAGTATGAAGGTAGAAACCATGGAGAAATGCTGCTGACTAGCCTCTGTTTATATATATATATATATATGGTTGAGAAGCACCTGACTGGGGAATGATGCTATGCAGAGCAGCCTGGGCCCTTCTGCATCAATCAGTAAGAGAACCCCTCACAGACAGGCCCATGGTCCAAGATGACCTCAGCATCTCCTCGATGAAGGCTTCTCCTCTAAGGACTCCAGGCTGTGTAAAGCTGACACCTGGAGCTCTTCAGAACTCCTCCTCTTTGTTCCATCTATGCCTCTAACCATCTCTTCCTCCTTGCCCTGAACCACTTCTTCACTTCCCCTCCCTCTCTTATGTTTAACATCTCAGCACTACTTCCATGTGTCTGAATCTTAGAAAAACCCAAAACACATCAATTTGGCTCCTACATCTATATTTAAACATCTACAGTGTCAATAAATGGCCTTCCAAATTTCTCTTGCTTATGAAATAGTTTCTTTGTCTCACTTGCATTTCCAAGGAAACTTCACAAATATTTAAAAAGTAATGTTTAAACAATCCAATTAGGAGATAGATAAAAACATTCAAGAGACATTCAATCCAGAGTATACAGACAGAAAACAAACACATGGGGGAAAAAAAAGAAAGAAAGAAACGGGCTCCGTCAATATCATTTAGCCACAAGGAAAATGCAAACAAAAGTCTCAATGAGCTACAAGCCCATAACTATTACTACAGCTAAAATGGAAAACAATTGTGGGAAAGCAGATCTCTAGCTCTGCTGCAGAAGTGCAAAGCAACACAGCTGGTTTCACTGTGAAAACAGCATGGCAGAGGGCTGGCCTATACCAGTGAGACTCTTCATCAAACCAGGAGGCTCTGCTTTTTAAGAGCCTCAAGCTGGAAACAAACAATATGTCTCTTGATAGAAAATTTCCTGATTGGACCCAGATGTCCTTCAACAGAGGAATGGATACAGAAAATGTGGTACATTTACACAATGGAGTACTACTCAGCTATTAAAAACAATTACTTCATGAAATTCTTAGGCAAATGGATGGAACTAGAAAATATCATCCTGAGCGAGGTAACCCAGACACAAAAGAACACACATGGTATGCACTCACTGGTAAGTGGATATTAGCCCAAAAGCTTGGAATACCCAAGATACAATTCACCGATCACATGACCCTCAAGAAGAAGAAAGACCAAAGGGGCAGGAGAGATGGCACAGTGGTTAAGAGCACTGACTGTTCTTCCAGAGGTCCTGACTTCAATTCCCAGCAAACACATGGTGGCTCACAACCATCTGTAATGGGGATCTGATGCCCTCTTCTGGTATGCCTGAAGACAGCAACGATATATCCACAAATATAAAATAAATAAATAAATCTTAAAAGAAGAAGGAGGAGGAGGAGGAAGAGGAGGAGGAGGAAGACCAAAGTGTGGATGCTTCAGTTCTTCTTAGAAGGAGGAACAAAATATTCATGGGAGGAAATTCGGAGAAGTGTGGAGTAGAGACTGAAGGAAAGGCCATTCAGAGACTGCCCCACCTGGGGATCCATCCCATATACAGTCACCAAACCCAGACATTATTGCAGATGCCAAGAAGTGCTTTCTGACCGAAGCCTGATATAGCTGTCTCCTGAGAGGCTCTGCCAGAGCCTGACAAATACAGAGGTGGATGTTCCCAGCCAAACATTGGACTGAACACAGGGTCCCCAATGGAGGAATTAGAGAAAGGACTGAACGAGCTAAATGGGTTTGCAACCCCATAGGAAGAAGAACACCAACCAACCAGACCCCACAGAGCTCCCAAGGACTAAACCACCAACCAAAGAGTACAAATGGAGCAACCCATGGCTGCAACCACATATGTAGCACATGGTGGCCTTGTTGAACATCAATGGGAGGAGAGGCCCTTGGTCCTGTGAAGGCTCAATGCGCCAGTACAGGGGAATGCCAGAGTGGGGAGGCAGGAGTGGGTGGGTGGGGGAGCACCCTTATAGAAGCAGGGGTCGGGGGATGGCATAGGGGGTTTCTGGAGGGGAAACCAGAAAAAAGGATAACACTTGAAATGTAAATAAAGAAAATATCCAAAAAAAGAAAAAGAAAAAAAAAGAAAAAAAATTCCCTACACATTTAAAAGCATTTCTTTGAGAGGAAAACCGGGAGGTTTTGTGGGGGAAAAACAATATTCAATAAAACACTTAAAAATCAAGTCTTTCCTCAAATTATAGGAAATTATTATTCAGTTCTGAATGAGACTACAAGACAAATAATGGAAGACGATCCTAGGGTGACATCACTATCTAGTCACAGAACGTGAAGCACACGGTCAGTCTAGACTGTTAGGGGAGACCAGCCAGTGTGTTTTCATGTTCAACAAAAGCTAGTCAAGAAAATTACTTTTTATCCCTTCCAAAAACTCTGCTGACTTTTTTCTTTAATTCCCAGAACTCTCTCAACTTTTCCAACATAAAAATTACTTAAATCACCACCATAGCTTATTCCAAACAGTTTTTACAATGGATTCCCTCAGACACCCAGAAAGACTGTCCTTCTTCATTCCCTCACAAGGCAAGGTTCCTGGGTCTTCACCTCTTCTCCTCAGCTGCTTCTCAATAGCTTTGTTTATCTCTGCAGACACAGAGATGGCCTGTGCTCAGCAAAGTACTTCAGGCTAAAGCAGATGTTTATTTTAAAATGCTGATAGCAGCTCATGGCACTTGTCTCTCACTTCCTTTGCTCCAATCTCAGTTAGAGCAAAAGTCCCATCATTTTTCAATAATTCTCTGCAGCTTTTCTTCCCTCTCAGCAGTTGGTCTTTCACTAAGGTGATCATTTAAGTTACGTGAAAGCCTCGTTCTACTGTGCAGAACCAGCCAGGCTGACTAATCAATGCAGTCGGCTCAGATGTGGCTCTTACTAAAAACATCTGAACTACCTTCAAAGGATAGACATCATTCATCCAGATGTCACAGAACATAGTCAATTAATTAAATATAAAGCCATCCTGTAGGTCTTAGTGAAGTGTTTCTATGACAGGACAAGATGGGGGGAAGGAAAATTATAATTTAGGTTAAAATTCAAAGTAACTTTAATCACCTAGACATGTAGCCATAAAAAAGTTTTTCAAGGGTAAATATACATGAGTTACAGAAAATAAAACAAAATGCATAAAATTAATAGATGGGCAAAAATAGATGAGATTAAGTCAGAAAAACTTCTATACAGTGGACTAAGAAACAATATTTCTGCAGTCAACATAGCTACTGAATACCTCATGCATAACCTTGAAAGCCCACGATATAACCCAGCTGGCCTGGAACTCTCTACGAAGCCCAGGCCAGCATCAAACTTACAGAGTGGCACCTGCTTCCGTCTGACTAGTGCTGAGATGAAAGGTGTGCACCACCACTAGTCATGAGTAGTATTTACAAAAAGAGAAGAAATCAAAGAACACTTAATTTTACTTTAAAATATTTTATAGAATTAACCTTTAATACATGTTCTTTCCAAACACCTACCTGACCACATTATTTTCTACAAGATCCTTCTGAAGACATTATTAAAAAATATTCAATTTTTAAGTAATTATATTACTTTGTAAAAGACAGGGACTTGAGGTAGTTAGCACTGAAGTCATGGCAATGCCTATTTCAGCTTCCCAAGCCCTGGGTCACAGCCACAAAGGCAGCATGAGCAGCTTCTAATGACGTCACTCCTGAGCAGCGCTCTCCGCGCCTAGTTCTCAGGTGCTGACTTTATTTTCTTTATTTCTCGTTCCTATAATTTTTAATATAAATTACATGTTGTGTTCTTACATTAACAAGATAATTTCTTTTCTAATCCTAGTTTTTCTCTCTTTATTTCTAAATATTTCCTTGTGGGGAAATAGATTACTTCCATGTTTGAGGCTTTGAATTGTTTGATTTCTGGTTTCTGTTTTATGAATACAAATCACATTCACAAAGTGTCGATTACTTTGTCCATGTCAAAAGCCATCTAAATAACTAGACATATTCACATCCAGATGTTGATAGTAATTATTTTCACATACTTTTTAAATTTTACAGTTCTAAAAATGAAAAACAACACTAAAATTTCAAACTAACCATAATCTTAGCAGTTTTCATGTAATTAGGAAACCAAATTGGAAGATATACCTAGAAGAAGCCTCGTTTTTGAGTCACTGGACCACAGTTTTTAACAAAAATGGTTTAATTTGTAAAAATAAAAAAAATGGTTCACATGGTAACTCATAAATAAATTGTTCTTTATGTTTCTCTGATTTTTTTTTTTTAAACCAACTGTTCCATTTCCAATAAGATATCTTTCTTAGTTACTTTTCTTAGTGCTGTGACAAAGTACCTGGCAACACCTGAGGACAGAGGGTTTACTCAGGCTCAGTTTTAAAGGGACCTAGACCATTATGGTTGGGAAGGGAGGTTCACAGTCTGGAAGCAGCGAGAGGCATGCTAGCAGCCAGCGTGGAATAGTGCTGTCCACATTCAGGATGGGTCTTTCCTCCTCAGTTAAACCTCTCTGGAAAAGGCCATCACAGCATGCCCAGAGGCACGTTTCCTAGGTGACTCTAAATCCAGTCAAGTCGACAATGAAGATTAACCATCACAGCGGTACCTTCCAAGAATGTAAAGGAGGCATATTATTAGAAAACCTGTCGATAAAATGAACTATCCTTACAGAACAGGGGCACTGGAAGATTAAAATTTATAGATTTAAAGACTTAGAAAACATTCAGTGAAAGAGGAATTATGACTGGCATTCCAGGGAGACAGAAATGCATAAAACACAGCAGCGTGTACAGCAGCAGCACACAGAACTACGGGAGAGTAGCATTTTCTCACTGAAGTAACAAATACAACGAAGGACCCTTAACGTAACGACTCACTACACAAGAATCACAGTTTGAATGCATGATGTGGGGAGTGGAACGATTATCCATAGACATTTCAATATCCACCTTGGAAGACAAAATCAACTGCAAAATTATTAGAAATACATTTTAAATTTTCAAGAGTCCTACACTATAAAACTAACACAATTTGTCAATAGTTCCTTACATACCAAGAATGACTGTTATGAAATTTGATTAGAAGAAAAAAAAGTAGCAGTAATGGTAAGGAAAAAAAAAAACAACCAAATACCATGTTTAGAAGGAAACTAAACAAGACATATATCTGCAAAAACCTACACAGTAGAAATGGAATAAATGAAGAGGACTTGTTTTTCTTAACAGAAGAGTGACACATTACAAGCATACCAGTTTTTTACAAAATCAGCATACATATTCACAATATTCTAATCAAAATCTTGTTTAAAACAACACTAGAGGGGGCTGGAGAGATGGTTCAGTGGTTAAGAGCACTGACTGCTCTTCCAGAGGTCCTGAGTTCAATTCCCAGCAACCACATGGTGGCTCACAACCATCTGTAATGGGATCTGATGCTCTCTTCTGGTGTGTCTGAAGACAGTTATAGTGTACTTATATACATAAAATAAATAAACCTTAAAAAAAAATAAAAGCAAAGACAGGTGGATCTCTAAGTTTAATGGCAGCCTGGTCTACATAATGAGTTCCAGGACAGTCAGGGCCATGGAAAGAAACCTTGTAACCTTGTCTCAAAAGACAAACCAAAACTAAAAAGCCGGAAAAAAAACAAACAAAAAAACAAAACAAAACAAAACAAAAAACAAACAAACAAACCTCCAAAAAAACCAAACCAAACCAAACAAAACAAAACAACACTAGAGTTCACATGAAAACTTTAAACTCTTTGGATCATATCTAAACTTAGAGATGAAGCCAGGCCCAGAGGACAGCCCTGTCATTCAGATAGCTGAGCCTGGTTCTAAGACTAGCCTGGGCAGCATGGCAAGTCCCCATGTGTATTATTTCACCTCTCTGTTGCTGTGATAAAACACCACCCAAAAACAACTCAGGGGAGAAAAGGGTTTATTTCAGCTTGTACTTAATAGTCCAAAATTAAGGCAGGCCAGGGTGAGCCCTCAAGGGAAGAACTTGGAGACAGATACTAAGGTAGAGACCATGGAGAAATGCTGCTTACTGGCTTGTTCCCCATGGCTTGCTGAGTTTGCTTTCTTATAGAACCTAGGACTACCTACTCAGAGCTGAACTACCCACAGTGGGCTGGGGCCTCCCCTATCAATCATTAATCGGGAAAATACTCCATGGACATACCTCCAGGCCAATCTGATGGAGGAAGTCATCCTATGAGGGTCCCTCTTCCCAGGTGTCTCCAGTTATGTAAAGTTGACAAGAACTAACCAGGACACTATTTCTAATAAATGAAACAGCTAACTGTATTGGCACAGAAACAATTATCCAAAATAAGTACAAGTAGATAGGAATAAGCCAAAGCAAATATATTTAACAAGGTAAGAAAGGATAGAGAGATGACTTTTAATACCACATGTTAAAGTATTTCTATGCTCAGAATCCATATGAAAGTCACATGGCCTTTGTGGCCTGCCTTTCACCCCAGTTTCCATGAGACAGTGATCCCTAGGACAAGCTGGCTAGCCAGAGTAGCTACAACAGCAAGCTCCAGATTCAGAAAGTGACTCTGCCCCAGGATATAAGGTGGAGACTGAGTGAGAAGGTCTTGTGATGTCATTCTTAGACTTCCATCTGCATACATACACGTCTGTATACATATGCACGCGCGCGCACACACACACACACACTACACACACATACTTACTCATACATAAAAACACAGCCTCAAAAACAGTAAATGACTTAGGATTTACTATTGTTTTGTTAAGAAAACTAGAAATTTGGATTATCTATGATATGTCAAGTCTGTGGGCATGCACACACATGAGTTCACAGATCTACCAGATGAGTTTAGCCTTGTTTATTTGTTTATTGTTTAACCATGTTATTTATTATGTTAAGGTATTTTCAGAGGACTGTTAGAATAAAATGTGAGGCATAAAGTCATAGAGATAACTGAAATAAACAGATTTTTGATTATACAGAGAAGTTCTAGGATGATGTATGTGGCAAACAAGAGATGACAAAACAGTCACACATTGATCATTGAAAATGTCTATTGAAAGAGCAAACAAAATGTGCATTGAATTGAAATAAATAAGTATCAAGTAGGTTTTAAAAATATTTGCAATGTATGAAAGATATAAAAACTAAGAAAATAATAAAGATTCCATAGCAGGAGTGGGGATGAGGAAGGGGCTTGAGGGGAGGAAATTAGCAGAGGATTTGATTACTTCCTTTTTATATACTATAAAAGCAAAAATGTAAAACCAAACAAAAGAAATAAATATTCTAGTAGAGTGATCAGAGAATTCACAAAACAAGCAAGTATGATCAATGAGTTTACACACGATCTACACATTTGCACTAAAAACATGAACAAGAATAAGATGATCATAGCAACATTTTAAGTAATAGCCCAAACCAAGAAGATATGAGAGATGAGTGAGGGAATGCCATATCCCTGCACGTCTTTGTCGATGAGCTCAACCTGAACTCCAGGAGGATTTCTGGTAGCTAGACAAAAGTTAACATTCCTCAGGAACTTGGGAAGCTGGTTCCCCTCTACCAAAAGGAGCCATGTCCTTTTCCTCTGGCAGAAGGGGCCTATGCAGCTGTGGTGCCTATCAGCATATCACCTGGCCTCCTCCATGCTCCCTCAATAGCACAAGCACCCATTACACATTTTGGAGCCTGTACTAGCATGCCCTTCTTACGTCTAGCTCACAGTCTTCCTCCTTGTGGCTACTCATTTTCCTTATAACGATGATGATTTTGCTATAATTTCTTTATACTCCACTCCTGCTTTAAAAAAAATGAATGAATGAATGATGCCTATCCACCAGGTTAAGGGTTAAGAATTGAACTGTCATTTATATCTGCTTAGAGAGAGAAAATCCATTTTCTCCCATGGAATAACATTGGGTGTATCAACTACTCCAAGGCAGGCCTTATGCTCAGGAATAGTAGACCCAACATATATTGGCCTCCACAGTTTTTTGTGTGTTTTTATTTGGTTACAGTTTGTTGGGTTTCGTTTTGCTTCTTTGGGGGAGTTTTGTCATTGTATTGGACTTTTGTTTGTTGAGAAAGAACATAAAGTTTAGTAGGTACTTAGGGGAAGGATCTGGAAGGACTTGGGAAAGGGGAAGAATAAGATCAAAATATACTTAGAATTGCTTTAAATGATTAAACATAAAAATATACATAAGTTTCTAAACACTTAGCTTATCAGCTAGCTCACTCACAGATGCTACAACTATATGTGCTGTTTTGTGGGATCTAGAACTACCATGGGCATAAACTGAAGGCTGTCTTTCCTGCTAGGTGTAGCATTTGTCATTTGATGATAACCAATGTTGCTTATCAAAGACCTTTCTGATGGATGAAAACATAAATTTCATTTACTGGTTTGTGATGATATATGTTTTAAATAAATACTGGAAAGGAAAAATGGCACTTTCTGAGAAAAACTGGTTAAAGAATAAGAACTGCAATAGCATCTGTTAGCAAAAGTCTGAAGATATTCGAGATGAAAAGAACAGAACCTGGAAGAATCTTTCTCCAAAGGTCATGTACTATATAATCCCATTTGTGTAGCACTCTGTCAGAAAGTATGTGTGGTCATAAAAGGACGCAGGAAGGACCAGTAGATAAAAGCACTGACCAGACACCACGCTCAATGGGTTCAGTCCCAAGGACCCAGAGTACAAGGAGAGAATGAACTCCCAATGCAGTTTTTAAAAGTAAAACAGTAGGCGGCACATCCTAGCTGTGTCTGTACTGCGTTAACACTAGTACGGCATGTGTCAGATGCGGCTATATTTTTGGAATATTTTGGAATATTATTCACTGGGGTGAATAGGGCAAGGGGCACAAGAATTTCTCTGTATTTTTTTCTTATATCTAAATTTGGGTCCATGATTTCCTTAAATATAAAGTTTAAATTATAAACACTGGCTCTGTTGTAACTTTGAGGGTTGCCACTATATAAAATTTAACTTCTAGCCAGGTACACTAAGAATCTTTGGGAATTTTCTTATGGTATTAGAGGTTTTTTATTTCCTGCCTGTCACATTCCTCCCCTGCTGCTACAGAAGATCAGCATGACTATATGTGGGCTCAAACTCCCTGCCTTGTGATAGCACGCCTAGGCTGGGCTCATCTCTGCTGTGTTTGGTATGGCCAAATCACCTCTTGGGGGCTGGAGAGATGGCTCAGTGATCAGAAGCACCTTGTGCCTCTCCGGAGGACCTGGGTTCAATTCCAAGCACCTACAAGGTGGCTCACAACTATCTGCAACTTCAGATTCAGGGAATCTGATACCCTCTTCTGACCTCCACAGGCATGAGGCACACAAGTGATACACAGATATACATGCAGGGAAAAGGCTCATTTATATCAAATAAAATAAATCTTTAAAAACTAATTATCCTCCCATTCCTATAGGTACCCCCAACTTCTTAGACCTAGCATCAATTCCACTGACTTTTAGTTCTGAAGTGATTAACTGCGTATTACAAATAACATTTGTCTTGTCTTCTTGAGACACTCAGAAGACACACCCCCAACAACTGTAGGTCTCTGCTTCTGTTTGTCCATTTGTAACAAGGGTTTGCAAACTTTCTCTGTAAAGGGTCAGAAAGTAAATACACATTGAGGGGTACACAACCCTGTCACAACTACAACTTGAAAGCAGGCATAGATGTTATGGAAACAAGTGGGCTTGGCTGCATTCCAGCGGAATTATATTTACAAAACCAAGAGGCAAGTCATGGTTAGCCGCCTCCTGCTTTATATAATCAGCCTTGGCTTCTATAGTCAAGGACGCGCAGTGACTTGAAATGGGGAAACACCTATCTAAACTGGGCTGTTGAAAGCATTGCCAAACAGCCACCTAGCACACATTTGAATTCAGAACCTCATGGGGACTGTGGGGAATGATTTTCTGGGGGAACCTACTGAGGTCTCCATGGCACGGACAGTCTACTCAGAGCCAAGTGCTGAGTCTCGGGAGAGGTCAGAGGGCAAGGGAAGATGTTGATCATGAATTTTCACGATCTGTTGTGCCATGTGGCAAGCACAGTTGCCAACAATGTATTATATCTAATTTTCTAAAATATAAACATTCTCTCTATAGAAAATAATAAATTGATGAAATGACAGACATGCTAATTAACTTATTTAATTCACACTGTTCTCTATAAGCATACAGAAGAGAATTAAAATAAATGTCAAACGTTTCAAAAAAACAAAACTCCTGTAACACATGAAGAATCCACTAGGCCTAAAATCATAATCTTTTCACCTCTTAGGACTGCCTTCCTTTTCACCTCTTAGGACTGCCTACCTTATCACCTCTTAGGACTGCCTTCCTTTTCACCTCTTAGGACTGCCTTCCTTTTCACCTCTTAGGACTGCCTTCCTTTTCACCTCTTAGGACTGCCTTCCTTTTCACCTCTTAGGACTGCCTTCCTTTTCACCTCTTAGGACTGCCTTCCTTTTCACCTCTTAGGACTGCCTTCCTTTTCACCTCTTAGGACTGCCTTCCTGTGGGTAACAATTATTTCTTCCTAAAGGAAAGAGTAAACACAGATCAACATCTTTATGTCTTTAAGAAGTTCTGAATGTAAGTCTACAGAGAGAAAATGGCCTCAGGCAGACATTAGGCAACATTTGTTCAGCAATGGCTTAATTCCGAGGAGTACCCTTGAATGACCTAAGATCCTCAATTGCCTAACACTGCCATAAATAAGTTTCATCATGACAAGTTTATACTTAGTGTGCAGGATGACTGCGGTTCTGAATGTTAGAACTAGCACTGCTCTGCCTGTGTCCGAAGTCACACTGACTGCGTACTCGCTTCCTAACTTATTACTGACATTTCCATAACTGTCCACTTGGACTTGGGAAACCTAGACCTCAGTAAATAGGAAAAGCTTATCTTAGAGAACTTATGTTTGACATTACAGATTCAAATGAGCCTGAAGCAAAAAGACTGTGAAGCCAGAGGAGCCTCAAAATAAAAAGAAATTTCAACTTCCAATTGTTTTCCTATTAATAGTTGAATAGACTAAAGATTTTAAATTTTTAATTAGATTTATTCATTTTCTGCCTGTTTTTCCTGCCTGCATGTCTATATAGCACATGCATACTTGATTCCTGCACAGGTCAGAAGACACTGAATTCTTTGGAACTGGAATTATCAGTAGGTGCTAGGCATGGAACCTGGGCCTTCTGTAAAAACACCCAAGTACTCTTAAGCAGCAAGCCATGTCTGTTTAGTTGTGTGTCTGCTTTCATTTGGACACTGTCATTTTCAAACATCACACTGAGCGGATGAGCAGCACGGGTGGGCAGGAATCTCAGGCTTCACTCCAGTAGCACTGCTAAGGTTTTATAAAACAAATAATCGTATTTTTGTGCATATGCTTCTGTCTGCATGTATGCTGTGCCCATGGAGGCCAGAAGAAGGCATCAGATCCCATGGGTTAAAGGTGGCCATGGGCCACCTGACGTGGGTGCTGAGACCTGTATGTTCTTCACCCCTGTGCTGTCTGCCCTGCCCCATATGCTGTCTGTCCTGCCCCGTGTGCTGTCTGTCCTGGCCCGTGTGCTGTTTTTGTTTGTTGTTGCCACTGCTTTGAAAAATACCAAAAGAGGAACAAAAGGAAATAAGATTTATTTAGATTCAAAATGCATGGTTGGCTCTTTCTTCTTCCTTAACTTTCTTGCCCGGGTGCTGCCTCCACCACCAGAAAGATGCCCACATTCTACTACAAACGTAAACAGCAAGGTTGGCAGAATAGACCCGGGCCATCCAGCTCTAACACCACATTATACCTGGGATCACACATCTACACACATATCTCTTCCTAGTTACATCAATTTATTTTAATTTTTCATGTGGAATGGTAAAGGAAAACAAACATATTCTTACAATCCTCTACAAAACGTCACAAATATTATATCTCTATTTCTAGGCAATAAAGTCCTCTCTTTCAAAACTTAGCCTACTATTTACAAGCATTTCAAAGGCACCTGCCTTTATGCTGCCACACATTAATACCACCATATCAGAACAGTGGCCTTGTATTTGAAGAGAAAATCATCACTTCTCTAAATCATTCTGCTTCCACACTAATGAACTAGCTTCGTGTGGCACACGCACAGGTGCAACACTCGCTTTCATCAGCACTCCCTTGCTCCTCTCCCAGGTTCTACTTGGTTATGATGAAAAGCTCTTGTTTGGTAATGGCTCCCTGCTAAGTGCTCTGGAGACTGTTCAATCTCACAGAGGTGAAAGGTGATAACTACTTTCTAAGCATAATTCAGGCAAAGCTGCGTTCGCTGTTTGTAGGTGTCCTGCTGCTTAACAGTTTTTATAAATCAGACTATTATATCTTTAATTTTATTAAAATACTTTATTAAATGATTTATACTATCAATGGATATTTATTTATTTATTATTATTTTTATTTATTTATTTATTTCATTGTTTGTTTGTTTGTTTTTTCCCACGACAGGGTATCTCTGTGTAGCCCTGGCTGTCCTGGAACTCACTCTGTAGACCAGGCTGACCTCAAACTCAGAAATCTGCCTGCCTCTGCCTCCCAAGTGCTGGGATTAAAGGCGTGTGCCACCACTGCCTGGCCAGACGTTTCTTCTTAAAACTCAGTAATTTTGAATACATACAAAGAGTTCTCAAGAAAGATATGAGAAATAAACCTTACAGTTTAGCTATGTTTAAACTTGGAGAAAGGTCAAGAGACACAGAAAGATGGCTGGAGAACTGCTCTCCAACAAGAACAAAACTGGAATTGTACACAAATATTTGTTTTAACCCAGACACTCACCTGCTAGCACAATGTCAGTCTGTGACCTCAGACCCTGTGTACTGGATCACAGCAAAGACAGCACAGCGTTCTCCCCTCACCGCCCACCTGAGTCCACCCCAGTGACTAACTCGGCTAACTCTAATTTCAGGAGGCTCCTTTCTTCTTCCTCAAATTAAAAAATGCCCCAATGTGGCCTTAATTCTGTAGGAAGTTTTCAGAGAGTATGAAAATAATGAATAGCTAAAGCAGAAGACTTAATGCAATCCTAGCACCTCCCTCCTTCCCTCCCTCCCTCCCTCCTTCCCTCCCTCCTTCCCTCCCTCCCTCTCTTCCTTCTTTCCTTCCTTCTTTCCTTCCTTCCTTCCTTCCTTCCTTCCTTCCTTCCTTCCTTCCTTCCTTCCTTCCTTTCTTAAGACATTTGACCAATTTCATCTCCCCTTGATAAAATTTCTCAGTAGCAGATTAAACAAAAGGATGTTTACAATTTAGGTGATCTCATTGGTTTCCACTAACATACATTCTCTTTCACAATGCCCTGTGCAGCTACTACTGAAAGAGAAACTAGTAAAGTCATTGTAACTGAAAGCATCCAAAATGGAAACATCAGTCAGCATTCCCCAAGGGACATGTCACATGACCAAACAGAAAAGTCTGAATGAAATGCTGATGACAGCAATAAGAATCACCTATCACAGAACACGGAATTTAAAACAACACTGAGGAAAAATTCACATACATACAAGATAGCTTCCTAGGGTAGAGGTTGTGAAAAAACAAGTAATTGCATTAAAGTCAGAGGCCAAAACTATAGTGAGGCTACAACACAGAACACTTTCAAAGTTCTTATTCATGTTGAGCTTTTTGAGCTCTTTAGGCAAGATATTAACTCATCAATTTTCCCTAGAAATAAGAAAAACAAAACAGGAATTAAAGACCACAGCCCTATGTTCAAGCACAGAGAACTTTAACCCTAGTATTTTCAGGATATGCTCATGCAAGGAGACGGCTACATTTAAGATGAGGAATGGCTCTCTTGAAATATGCTAACGCCATTCAGATAAAAAGGCAAGATTCAATTACAGATAATAACTCTTGCAATATATTAACATTTCCTGGTTTCCAAAAATATGATTTTTCTAAAGGCCTCACTGCTGTGTAGAGTTCAAAGTACCACCTTATATAGAGATAAAAGTAATTATGGGGCACAAATATCTGTATAACAGGATACCTCCTCAAGTTTTGACCAATCTTGGCACCTCCCTACATTTTGGGACAGTTGAACATCTATCATCAGCCTATTCATATATTAAAGACAATTCACAGTTATTTTGGAAAGTAGCATCTGAAAATTATACAACCAGTTTCAGTAAGTGATCTTTAGGAAGGAGTAAAGAGCTGCAGGAACCAGCCCATGATCACTTGTTATTCCTCTAAGTAAGCTGCTGATCACCGAAGCCTGAGTTTATTACTTCATGACATAATACTACCTTTACAAAGTTGTTCTGATAAAAATAAAAGAATATATATTAAAGTCTTTGAAAAAGACTTGCACAATACTATAGCAAAGTACATTTTTAGTGAAATTAAAACTAAAATCAATTCCTTCATGAAATTCTTCCTTTTTTGTAAACAGAATTCAAAATTCCATTATAAAATATTATATATATATATATATATATATACATATATATATATATATATATATATATAAACTGAAAGAGGAATAGTTTTGACAGACCCTAGTATATACCACTCATCTTAAGAAACAAAACTGGTGCACTGGGTGGCCAGGTCACTTGCAGGTCACATTTCTTCTCATTCCAGAACACCCTTTCATACCAACCATTGACCAGATTTTAACACTAGCTTTCACAGCATCTGTGTGTCCCTAATCTTTCTATCTAGATTTTCATCTTCCTTCCATCCTCCTCTGTGAATAGAAGTTCTTTCTCTTCAACTTCTAATATATGTTTCTCAGAGCCATATTTGACATTTTTATCAACCCTGTCAAATAATCCCTATGGATGAAAGAACATTTATATATACATAAGTAGGAAAATGAGTTACAGTGAAGTTAGCGCCTACCACATCGTGTGCAAGGGCAGTGGAGAGGTCTCCTGTAGTCATGTGGAAGGAAAGCGAGTCAACCTCTGCTTCCCAGCCTCAGAATACATGCATACAGCGAGCTCACAGTCAGCTTAGACAAAAGTATTTGTTTAGAGCTAGGAACAAAATTCATTAACATTTTCATATTCACTTTTTTATACAGATAGTTTTTACTATCACATTAAAGGGTAGAGTGTATTGCTGCTGATGAAGTGGTCCTGGATAATATCCAATATTACCTTAAAAGGAAAACAACAGATTAAATGAAGACTAATAAAATTTGCTTTTCTTTTAAAGACAAAAATTATCAGGAAACAGCCATATTATGAAGGAGTCTCATGAAAGATGGCTCTTTAAATGTGTCCTCTGTCAGCAGGAAATGCAGAGGCGTCACTCACCTGAGCAGGTGGTGGAAGAGCCTCCTGGCATACTTGCTGACTGGCTCTCTATATTCCAAAATAGTTGTATCCAGAAGTGGTCTTGTTGGAGCATAGAAGGTTCCAAGGCTCGCCTCAAGCTGTGCTGTGGAATTCAAACACAGCAGCACTAAGACAAGAGACACTCCTTCAATTACAGCAGAATCCTCCTGTCTGCAGTCAGTCATGTTCTGCAAACTTGGATCAAATGTGAGCTTGTTGGAGGAAAGATGAAATTAAAATATGGCAGCTGGTACAAAAACAAACCTGTGTGTAAACTTTCAGCGAGATAAAGCTGACAATGACTCTGAGAACAAAAAGCTGTCACAACCAAAGAAATCAATAATGAACCAACCTCTCACCACCAATGGGTAATTAAAACAGTGACTCAGCAAAGTAGCAAGGTTTCAACTAGTATTTCCAGTAAAATAAATTTGCAGTGTGCTCAACATTAAATGTTCTCTTTAGCAGAAAGGAAAACTAACTGCCTGAATAGGGAAATAAAATCAACACAGTAGAAATGTTTTCTTAAAATATCAGTAAGGGCCAGCAGGTAAGGACATTTGCTGCCAAGCCGCATGAGCTGAGTTTCATCCCCAGGACCCACATGGTAGAAGGCAGATCTGACTCTGACAAGTTGTCCTTTGACTCCCAACACATTCACTATGGCCTACACACACACACACACACACACACACACACACGTAATTTTAAAAATTAAAGAATAGAAACAAAAATTTGCACACTGGCATAAGACCTGTGTGTGGTGCAACTTTAGAAGAACAATAGAAACTTCTATCTTGGCCTGAATCTTGCCATAAACAAGGTCCTGAGCTTTGTCCTTTCATGAAAGCAAACACTTTGGGATAGAAGATTGGAGAGGCTTTTGATAAAGGGGGGAGGCCAGGAGATAAGAGATTAGGAAACAAGGTGTGTTCTGTCTACTTCACAATTTTACCAAGATGTGCCAGTGGGGCTGTGCTTCCTTCCGCCCAGAAATACCTGGCAGCGATTTACCATATGGTGTGAGCATGAGTATGTATGAATGTACTGCAGTTCACAGCTAGATTCCTCTAATATTTTGCTTCCAACACTGGCCTGAATAAACAATTCATTATTTAGTGAAACTCCTTTAGTTGTAGGCCTATTTAGATTTGTAAGTATTAAACACCTTGTCAGAATAATTGCTGCAGGCTTGGCTAAGCTTTAGTAATTTCTTTTTTATTTTTCAATCTCAAATCTACACAGTAAAATAGGATGCATTTTGGAGGTATTTTCTTTCAAAGCAGCAGTCAATTTAGATTAAAATTGAACATAGCACTGTTATTGTGAAAACAAGCCCAATTCTCCCGCCATTGCTTGTTTTCCTGACAGCATGTTTCGTACATCTGAAATGTTCAAGCGTACACAGAGCACTCGGACCTCCCAGCACAGCTCCGGACTCATTAGACTGCCCAGCTTGATGCTGAAGGCAGAAATGAAGATCTCAAAGACAGACCCAACACGGTTAGAAATAACAGCACACTAGGTTTCACTAATAAAAGGACAACGAATTACCATGTCAAATTTGTTAGATTCAGATAAAATAAATCTCAACAGGGAATTCTGAGTGCTTTAGAAATGTGTTTTGTAGTTACTTGATGCAAATGCACATATCTGCTTAGCATAGACACATTTGGATAACCCAGGATATGTATAGAGTTTGTTTTAATAGCCCAATATCATAAAAGCTTTTTATTTCCCTATCTTCCAATATGATTCTTTGGGAAGAACAACCCTTTATAGGGCAAGACTCTGATAATGCCCATTTGTGTATTTCTTTATACTCTTTCTTACAAGCTAGCAACTTAATATCATAAATTCACGAAGGGGCTAACAACACAGTGTCCTGAGTGAAACTCAATATTTTATCTTCCCATATTTCTTCTTTAACTGTACACTTGGGACTTGTTCCATAGAGCACATATCACTACAGACTGTCTTTGGAGGCTCTGATCTTTAGTTTTTTGTTGTTACTTTTAAGTACATACTCAATCTTGAGAAGTTTATCACTATTAAGAAATAGGTATATGGGATAACTCTGTAGGCAAAATTACAGTAATTTTTTCTATTGCCTAAAATCTTAAGAGTTATACTTTGTATTCTGAAAAGTACCACAGTAGGCCATATACTGTGGTAGGCACTTTCTTTATGTACAAACACTGCCATTTCCACAGATGAGTTTGGACTACTTCCAAAAAGTTCATTTAATTCTTAAATACATATTAGAAAGGAATTCCGGGAGCTAGGCCAAGGTCCGTAATACAAACTTCCTAGAGATTCATGAGCTTACTGGTCAACTACAAAATTTTATCCAAAATCTTATTATTTATTTTGGAAATGTAATAAAAATGAAGAAAGTCTATTAAAACCCAGTGAAAATACTAAGAGAAAATGTTCTCCACTAATAGAGCTGTCCTAATTTTGTTACCCTGTATAATTTAGGAATACCTTCTAGTCATAATTTCCTAAAATTAACAGCAAAAACAGATATGAAATAAATGTATAAATCCCAGTTGTTTTGGAATATTTCACAGCATATAAAAGAAAAAGAACTCATAAATACATGCTAGAGAACTGGGAGATACAGAAATTTGTTCATATCGTGTTTTAATAGCCCAATATCATAAAAGCTTTTTATTTCCCTATCTTCCAATATGATTCTTTGGAAAGAACAACCCTTTATAGGGCAAGAATCTGATAATGCCCATTTGTGTGCTAATTTTTTCTCAGTGTTCACCACCTCAACAATAAACACCTTGGATTTCTATGGGCAAAATTACTGAGGAAAGATGAGGCAATTCAAGCAGGCAGAGGGAGGAGCAAATCAAGAGAACAACTCCAAAGCATGGTAACAAGGGGGATGCCTAGGCAACAGACCATTCTGACACACACAAAGCAGATTGTAAGAACTGCTATGTGACCATGTGAGAGAAATGCTGCTGTTTAATGTGAGAGAGGAATAAGGCCTTGGCTTGGTGTCCTTTGTCTGCCGACAGAGAATAAATGAAACTTCTGATCAAAGCTTGAAATCTGAGTTTGACTCAATTTTGGAACAATGACACTTTGAGTTTCAACACAAGCCCAGGCAGAAAAGAAGTCCTCTGTGTTGACAAGTGCCATACAGGAAGTAGTACCATTTGGGAATAATTCTTTGATATTGTTTCAGTTTTAATACAACACTCATTTCTCAGTCTCCAATGACATAACCCCAAACATCCTTAAAAGTGACTCCAAATGTATTTCATGTATATACAAAACCACTGATGCAATATACTCAGGTCTGACCTTCTCTCTCTGGTGTGAGCCTCTGTCTAAGAAGATGGTTCACGATGGTGCCCATGCCGATCAAACACTGCTGGCCCAGGGTGTCCCAGTCCATGCTGCGCAGGATGCTGATGGCCTCATATACCTCACTGTAGTGAATGTACTGTAAGATGAGGTCTACCAGGCCCAGTTGTCCTCGTGTGAGGATGCCTGTCACAAAATAAGTGAAATACAAGGTCAAGTAACAGAAACAAGGGTACTCTTTACACAAAGGAAAAAATAAACTGGGACATCAGGGGCACATTGGTTTACCCTTTCAACAGAAAAAGAATCCACTTCCAATCTTGACAGATCAGGAACATTAAAATAAATAAATAAATAAATAAATAAATAAATGCTCAGTTTTATTTATAAAAGGCTGATGGCACTTGAAACTAACAATTCTTACACATAAAATGGCAAGCACTGTGGCTTTTAAGCACCTTTCTGTTCTGTTTCCATTTTTAATAGGTCTGGGAAGATGGCCCTGCTGGTGACAAGCTTGGTGGGTAAGCACAAGGACCCAAGTTCAAGCCCCCAGAAGCCACATTAAAAAATTAGGCCCAGCAGTGCATCCCTGGAGTCCCAGTGCAGAGGAAATGAGCCCAGGAGGATGATGGGGGCTTGCCAGCCAGTCCATCCATCTAGTTGAAAAGGAGATATTCAAGTTGAGAAAGAGACCAAAAAGATGAGAGGCAATTGAAAAAGACTCAGAACTGGCCTCTGGCCCCCACATGCATCTGACCATATACATGAATACATAAATATACATATACACAAAAGGAAAAAGTTTGAATGCTTTTTTCCCCTTCAGTAAGTATTTTATTGATTCTGATAAGTCTATAAAAACTCAGTACAAATAATCATAACGTTAAATGAGAAAATGCCCATGAAATAATTTTATAAGCCGTAAAATATTACAAAATATTACTGTAATTTCTTTTTATTACTGTCATCAGAATTTAACTGGGATATTTATAGGTTTCATGGTTTTTAAAATATACTAGTTCATGAGAAAGATTCTGAAATTCTTCTTGCTAACTCCAAGTTACATTAGAAAAAAACAAAACAAAACAAAACAAAAAAACCCCAACAACCCAACAGCCTATTTGTGCCGTATTTAACAAGACTCAACTTGACAGGGAATCTGGAGAATCGCCCTAAGTCATTCAAGCAGTAAAACTTTACTATGCCTTTTGAGTTGGTAGATCAACAGATGATTCTACCCAAAGCCCTCACGAGCCTGTGTCAAACACTGCAAGACCTCATCATAAATCAGGCAGCTCCTGACAGGAGGGGACAGTGTGCAGCAGCAGCTGAGAATAGCTGGAGTCGCTCTTCTCAACTCCATCAGAAGCACAAGTCTTCTACTAGCAAGAGAAAGAAGTAAGCTGTTCTGAACAAAGCTGTGGACGATCACAGTCAAATAGTTCAAAAATAAAGAAATTATTTTTAATGGTGGTAGAGGAGACACAGGACATACAGAGAAACAAGAAATGAATGATAATAGGCTTTGCATCTGAAATTATGCAAACTAAAAAACAGGAAGACAGTTTTAAAGGGCTTAAGATAAAAATAAAAATAACCTAAATTTTTAAACTCTTATAATAGAGGATTCAAAATTCATGAAGAGAAAAAAGTCTCTAAATACATCTAATAATAGAGTTCTGAATAATGCAACAGGAATGGACAGAACTAAATAGGCTGGGAAGTCCTCAATAGACGATTACAGCTGAGATTCCAGTGATCTCAAGATGTCAAGATGAATCAAGAGGCTATATAAACAGAAAATCTGGAATCAGTGAAAACATCTAGATGTATTTTCTTGCCTTTCTTTGTTTCTTTCTCTGTCTGTCTGTCTGTTTTCCTCTTTTCTATGACAGGTCATATAGAGTCCAGGCTAGCTTCAGGCTCCTCTTGTAGCAGCAGATAACCTTGATCCTCTCTGGCTGTGCTGGGGTTACAGGTGTGCACAACCAAGCCCATCCCAAATAAGCTTACTCCCTAACCCAGCATTTGTAAAGCATTTCACCCAACAACAGTGCATCATATATTCTCTCTGACTACACATGGAAAGGAACCAGGCTAAAGCATTGCAGAGTAATGACACGTCCTATAGTACATTTCAAAAGTTTTAAATCATATGACTACATTAGATAGATTAGATTCTCTAACATCAAGGAAATTAGATACAAAAAGCAGAGAGAAACCTCCAAATATTGAAAAAAATGTCACTAAGTGAGATCATCACTGGAGAGTAAATGCTGAGTGACTGAAGCGATGGCTCAGTGGTAGAGTGCATACTGCTCTCTTTCAGAGGAACTAAGTTCCCTTTCCAGTACCTATGACACACAATTTACAACTACTAATGAACGCCAGCTCCAGGGGATCAAATGCCCTCTTCTGGACTCTTTAAGTACTTACAGTCTTATATCCACACACACGCCCCACCTCGACCCCGACACAGACATACTTAAAAATAAAACAAATCCTCAAAGTCTGATAGAAGTAGTTGTTGATTTTTTTAAAATAAACAATGTGACTAAATAAACAAAAAGAAAGGAAAAATATATATGGCACTAAACATAAAAATGTTCAACTCCAAAAGCCACCAGGGAAATAAAATTAACAATACTATACATGGATTATAAAGGCTAAAGTTGAGAAGACCATTTATACCAAGTCTTAGTGAAGATGTGGAACAATTGCTGTTTGTTTTTGGCTTTGGTTTTGGTTTTGGTTTTGGTTTGGTTTGGTTTGGTTTGGTTTTTTCAAGACAGGGTTTCTCTGTGTAGTTCTGTCCTGGAACTCACTCTGCAGACCAGGCTGGCCTCGAACTCAGAAATCCACCTGCCTCTGCCTCCCAAGAGCTGGCATTAAAGGCGTGTGCCACCACTGCCTGGCTCAACTGCTGCTTTCATTGCTCATTGATACTAATTTTTATAATCACTTTTAAAGAAGCACATGGCCCTGGCATGTCCATTTGTAGGTTTTTTTCTAACAGAAATGAAATATATGTCTATATAAAGGCTTGGCCATAAAAGTACAGAGCATTTTTAGTGCTTTAGCTTAAACCTTGAGATAAACCAAATGTCCACCAACATGTGAAAGAAAAACAAAGCATTGTGGTGTGTAGGTACATAATAGCTGACTATGAATGGAAAGTGATTTACAGGTAATATGGAAGATTCTCACAGGCTAACACAGAGTGTGAAAACACGTGGGCACAAAAGAATTCACTCTATAGCTGCATTTCTATGGAATTCTATAAAAAGCAAATCTTAATCTGTAACAAGAGAAATCAAAGCAGTGATTATCAGTTGTAAGGAAGGTGGGGCCAAGTACAAAGGACTTTAGGAGAATGCTTTAGTGAGATGAAAATGTTCTATTTCTTAACTGTGGTGGCAATCATGGGAATGTATAGATTAAACTCACTGATGAGCCTTTTAAATGTGTACAGTTTATTTATGTAGATTATACTTCAGTAAACCTGATACTAAAACCATTACTTCTAAAGTGAAGGAAGAAGATGCTGTATGGAATAAACTAAACGTTCATTCCAAATGATCTTGGAGATGATGAGAGCCATGAAAGCTGATGGGGCATCCAATATAATCCCTACATTTCTTTTCTTTCCTTTTCAGAATTAATGGATTTCATTATGACATTTCCTTACATACTTACTTTCTGTACTTTGGTTGTCTTTGCAACCCATAGTCCTCCCATACTGCCAGTAGTAGTGGGTTTGGCTAATGTTGCTTGTATTCTAATGCTGATTTGAGGCCCCCAAGGCTGTTTGCCCCAAAGGAGAGAGTCCTCAGGTAAGACACTAGGTGCCTCTACCCCCAGTTGATTGTGATTGGTGAATAAAGATGCCAACAGCCAATAGCTGGGGAGAAGAGAAATAGGTGGGGTTGAACTTTGGTGGGTTTAGAGAAAGGAGCAGGGAAGAAGAGAAGAAAAATAGAAGAATGAAATGTACAGGAGAGGACAAAGGAGAGCAGCCATAGGTTAGCAGTGACGTAAAAATGTGGCCATGTCGGCTGGCCAATTGTAGCTAAGAGCAGCCCAGATGAAGCATAGTAAGTGATAACTTGGGTTAATGGTAGAAAGTGGATTCTAACAGCATGGAGGTTAGGCAGTTGTCCAGCTATTGTGCTGCTTAAGGCATATTAAAATATATGTGTGTATGTGTTTCATCCAGGAACATAAATGGTTTAAGGTGGGCAGACACCCCACACCCAAACTTTTAAAATATATTTTTCTACATCCAGCCGTGCTGATTCCCTTTCTCCTAAATAACCCCTTGTCCTTTCATATCGTATAAATGAGGAAAACATGCCATAGTCTGTCTTTGCCTACACTGCCCTCTCTCTTCTTCCTTTTGATGCCTTCCTTTCCAATTGTCTCCCTATTTTTAAGCTGTTCCTCTTCTATTCTTTGAATATTCACTAAAAGATATAGAAAACATAAACTATTTGACACTACTCATCATGTGTTGAGTAAGTTATAATACAGAAATAACTCAATGTTACTCAGCTATTTAAAAAGATTACTAAACCCGATTAGTAAAAATGACATTTATATAAAATATTACAACATTTCTCAAAAAAAAACCTCATATACTTCTTATTAAAGAAAACAGAAATAAATAGACACGGAGACAGGCAGATAGATAGATACAGACAGATAGACAGACCGACACACACACACACACACACACACACACACACACAGAGAGAGACTGGGAATTTACCATGTCACTAAGAGAAAGGATATTAGCTTTAATTTAGCTTACTCCCCAGTTTTAGAGGTGAACAAGGACTCTCAAAGGTAAAATGCTTTTGATTTGGAGGTTGCACTAAACAATCATTTCATCTACTAGAATGGAGAATGTAAGAAGAAAAATGGGTTTGGTTAAAATGATGGTTGCATGTCTGTACTTTATATGAGGTGGAATCAAGCAAATCAAGGAAATGTATACATGTGGAATCAGGAGCAATCTTGGATAGAGTCAGAGATGGGATAGTGTCTGAGCCCATGTTCTGCTACTATAACTGGGTGAATAGATTATAAATGTGCAAGTTTATTTAGTGTACAAAGTGGCAGGACAAGCAGAGATTGAACATACAGCAAACACCCCTACCCAGTAAGTACATTAATCCATTTATGAGGGCAGAGTCCTTGTGCCCCAATTTGTTCTTAAAGACCCTGCCTCTTTACACTGTTACAGTGGCAACTGAACTTCACTGTGGCTTTTGCAGATAAAATTCAAACCACAGTGCAAAGCTGAATTACAAAGAAACTTTCAACCTGAATAAAATATAATAAGAATTTAAAGTATGCCCCTGAAGAACTCCATTTCATGAGTAGGCAGAAGACAAGTGTTAAAAAGCTGTGTTTAGAGACAGAAAAAAAATGTTCTTTGATCACAGAGGAAGTCAGCTAACATCAATTACTGGAGAATCATCAAGGATCAAAGGTTATCACATAGGGAAATCACTAGAGACCTTTCCACAGTAGTTCCAAAATGTGCTGCAGACACAAACCACAGTTATGGTGCTGCTGGGGCAATGAGAAGCAAGGCCAGAAACTCGTAGTTCCCTGCCACATCAGCAACTTTGACGATGGAAGAAAGTCCATCAGAAGCAAAAGGAAAAGACTGCCGAAGAAGATTTGTTTCTTATGAAGTAGCCTGGGCCTGTTTATCCACTGTGTACCAAGATGCCTGATAGGTGGGAAGGATAACGCACTGGCGCCATTGTAATAGCAGTGACAAGACAAGAAAATAGGTGTCCTAGCCCTGCATGGCACACAGGTAAGAAGTGGCAGGGAGGAGGAGGGGTAATAAACAGGTAAATTCAATGCAGTGCTAATAAATTACCAGGCGAGATCCTGGGTTAAGAGCGGAGCTGGTGGTGTTAGATTAAAGAAATTAAAAAGCAGAGAGGACTAGAAATGGCTGCAGTTAGACTGGGTGAGCTTTACAACCTCAGTAGAATAACCAAGTGCCTCTCAAAACTAACCTCAGGATGTGTGTGTGGAAACTTGGGATGAGCATACCACAGGCATTCTCAATAGTATACGTATTCTTTACAGAATGCAATACTTACCTGTAGTGAGATGAATAGTAAAGCCTTTGTGTGTGGCCTTGAGTGAAATGTTTCAGCAACACTTTGCCATGCTTGGGTCGATCAGTGGAGGCTGAGAAATTGTTCTGAGACTATTTGAACCTTGAAGAAATGTTGTCTCCCTCAAAAGTCTGCACTGGGTGCTACCTTGGGAACTTGCAGCAGCACCAACCTTGGTTCTAAGACACTCCTCTTAACCGGGAGCTCTTAGTTGTTTCGATTATGGCTGGCCATGATCAAACGGGACTGAGATTTGTTGTCTGTTCTCACGGGCAGCAAGGGCAAGAACCCTTGGCAGCTGGAACCTTTCCCAGCCCCAGCTAACCTTGTATAATGTTTGAATAAAGTAACTGGAGTGAGCTAGCTGGGTGTCAGTCTTTCCCAAGAAGGCTGAACCCCTCCTGTGCTCTTTAGGAAATGAAAGCTTAGCATCTTGGTGAGCTTCTCTTTCTACTTCAGCACCTATTATCAACATCAATCAGTACTTACTGGAATTCTCATTAGGAGAATGGCATTTCTAGTTGCTTCCCAAGGAAAACATGCATCTACAAGTCTCTTGTAACAGAGAAGATGTCCTTTTTATACCCACCATGTTGTGTGACCAATGAAAAAGGCTACGACGGAGCACCCAACCTTAAGAATTTCCTACAGCGTTATGCTGACTGACCTGGCATCTGCCACTGCCATGTTTACATTGATAACATCCTATTTTAGACTAAGATCTATGATTTGTCTCTACAATTTTAAATTGTAAACTACACCTTTCATGTCAAATTTTCCAAAGGCTTGTATAACAAGCATCTGAAAAAAAAAAAAAAAGAGCCGCATAAAGCTCTCTTGGGAGAGCTGCACATGAACTACCTGTTTACATATGCAGTCACTTGAATTATACATGAAAATGCCACATGGATGCCCAGAATCAGCTCTGTGTTAATTCAAGAAGTATATTAATTTTTGGATGTATTTAGTAGCAGATCATAAGAAAAATCTGTTCTTTAAAACTAGGTTTTCTGTTTTTTAAAAAATTGCTAGTTGGAATCTACTATTTCAAGTAATCTACTACTCCCAGGAAAGAAAATTTTATATAAATATTAATTTCATAATACATTAAAAATGGGACACAAAGTTTTTTTAAAAAAAAAAATTCTTAGATATTCCACATTTAGCTCTTCCAAAGAGCTAAATTGGAAGACTGTGCAGTTTCCCTGTCCTGTAAACTTAAATGAAAATAAAATTTAAATGATAAATGTCAGTTGCAGAAGTTATCACCTTTCTATCTGAGTGCTTGACTTCTATTGGATAATTTTATTCCAAGAGACCTTCTTGGGAAAAAGAGGTGACAGCCAACTCATTGCCTAATTGATTTAGGAACAGTGCCCAGGGAAACAGTCCAATTAAGTTTACAAGCTGGCAATTAGCAGGAAGCCCTCTAAATCCCTACACTGAGAGCCTGTTTACTTTAGTAAGAAGGCAAATGTGCTAGAGATAGGAAGACAAAACTGTGCTTTTTGCAAAGCTGTTGTGAGGAGGCAGACAAGGGAGGGTGGAAGGGATGCTGGGTATGCATGGACAGATAGCATCCTGCTGACAGGTAACTGAGTCACTGAAAGGGGGTGGGGAGAGAGAGAGAGAGAGAGAATGAGAGAGAGAGAGAGAGAGAGAGAGAGAGAGAGAGAGAGAGAGAGAGAGAGAGAGAGATTGTGTATGTTTTAACAGACATGGAGAATATCAAACATCCACTTTAATTAGTGTTGTGTATGGAGACATACAGCTGTTAAAATGTAGCTGGGTAAAGCTAACTGGATTATCTCATAATAACAGATTCCAAACATTCTTGAACAATTTTAAGGTTACGAGCAGAGTCAGCAGCATTTCTCCTATGACTAGAAACATAACTGTCTTTATAAGCACTCCGTCCCTCAGATCAGTCAGGTCACTTCCACTAGACTTACTTTTTCCATTCAACTTGGGGGCAAGTAGACCAGTGTGAAAACAGAAGTGATCGCTGCTTGACAAACACCTTGATGTCTTTAAAATCACCCACAGCAAATCCTGAAAGGTTTTCAAATGTATTTATCTATCTTTTCAGGTACATAATGTGTTTTAATTAAAAAAAATGTTTTTGTCAACCTAAATCCCTCAAAGAATGTTAAAGTATACAAAACTACCTATAGTGGTTCTTGTTCTTTCAGTACGAGCCTGGCAAGCCAGAGCTATGAAAGGCTAGTGAGCATCAGAATATTTCACTTTAAGGACCCCTACTGGAAATGAGCTTGATTGCTTTATAATTTATAAACATCAAGAAAGCTCTTTAGCTACTTTTATCTAAAAGGAAACAAACAAAGAAACAAACAAACAAAAGACAGGATGAAAAAGTTACACAAAGGTCTTTAGTAAATTTTAAGTAATATCTGACTTATTTCTTTTTAAACATTTGCTCTACCCAATTCCACCCTTCTCATCAACAGACATGGATAATCTAAAATAATTTTTATAGAAAGGTATTATATTCTATAACACAGGCTTTCATGATGAACACAGAAGTCAATTTTAAAATTCTGATCTACCTGTTTCTTATGGAATATTTTAGACAATTTATTTCAGAAAACATTAGAAGTAAATGTTCTGATTTTAAAAAATGCTGTGTGTTTGTCTACATGAGTTTATGTATACAACATGTGTGCAGTGCCTAGAGAATCCAGAAGAGGGCATCAGATCCCCTGAAACTGGAGTTACAGGCAGTTGTGAGGCACCATATTGGTGCTGGGACTGAACCCAGGTCCTCTGAAAGGGCAACAAACATTCTCAACCCCTGAGCCATCGTTCCAGCTCTAAAAGCTTACACTTTTTAATCATCATTATGTACAATTAACACAATTTCAAAAGCCTTCAATATTTAATTCTTTGCTAGCTAGAAACTGCTCCCAAGAGTTTTCAATGAACCTCTAGGCAATCATTGAAAGGCAGACAGATATTCTTATGGGATTACAAGCAGAAAACCTACATGTGAAGATTGACGCCTTAGTTATGTCACAACATAAACAAGGTACCTACCAGGCTACTTGACTTACCAAGTTTAAACAGTAGCACACCCAAAGGTCCTTTGTTGAACCTGAGGAAGAGAAGATCACAGATTTCTCCTCTTTTAGGCTTCTGGAAAACAACAGGAGGAGCCATCCACTGCATTTGAACAAGACTGCTTGAAACATCAAAGAACTTCTTGAATTGCAGAGTCTCCTTCGGTGAGTAATCTTCTGCCAAGAGCTGGATGTTGATAGGGGACAGAGCAATATCAAAAATTTGTAGCTCCCCTTGGTTGCTGCCAACCAGAAGAATGGCGCCACTTGGGTGGCAGCTTATCAATGAAGGCCTAAGTTCAGCCTGGGCCAGGAGAGTCACACCACGGTGAGCTTCATAGAGAATTACTGAAGAGTCTTCACAGCCCACGATCAGTTTGTCTTCCGTAGAGTTCCTGCAGCAGCTGATGGCCTTCGATCTTAGTGGTATTCTGGTAACTGACACGCAGTGGAGTTTGTTCCGGACAGATTCATAAATACAGCTGTCAGCCATGGGCTCCTTGTCTACACTGACGGAGCACTCCACTGTGAACACCTGATAAGGTTGTTTGGTGCCGAAGTGAACATCCAGGGGACTCCATTCTGTGCGAACAAAACTTAGAACCTGTAAGAATTGTGCCAAGTACATTAAGACAGACAGACCTTAGCTTTGCTTCAGCTGTCAAGCACAGGACAGGTTTTTAGTTCAGAATCCACTTAAGACCTGAAACTGCACCTTAGATACCAGCAATAGCTGGAGACAATAGTACACAGAGCTCATATAGATTTCAGCACAGCTGAAGGAATTGAACTATATGATTTTAAATTTAACACTTAGTTTAAAATAATTCTGAAAAATCACTTAACGCTGTATATGTCTAATGTTATATAAAAACTAGTAAAGTGAAATTTTATTAAAATGATAAGACTAGCAGAATATGTTTAGAAGTTAGAAAAACCTTAAAGGATTAAGTAATAATCTCTTTTATACCCACTAGCCTTACCAATTTTGAAGTGATTAGTAATAAATTATTGCCTAGGTAGACAAAGGTAAAAAACATTAGCACTCTATTAAGTCTTACAAAATTATTTTGCTATCATAAAAACAAAGTATGACAAATTGCTGTATAAACAAACTGTCAATAGAAATAATGTAATATGTTAGCTTTAAAATGGGATAAGAAACTAAAAATTAACAAATGATATATTTTAAAGCTTTTAAAAGGCATCATTAGTATAGAAAAGAAAAAAATTGTTTTATTTGCCCACACAAACATCAAAGCAGGAGACACAAGAAAACAGGCTACTCACTTACTCATGTGCAAATGGTGGGCAGTCAGGAGTGGGCAGTCAGTCAGTCAGGAGTGGGCAGTCAGGAGTGGGCAGTCAGTCAGTCAGGAGTGGGCAGTCAGGAGTGGGCAGTCAGGATTGGGCAGTCAGTCAGGAGTGGGCAGTCAGGAGTGGGCAGCTAGTCAGGAGTGAGCAGTCAGGAGTGGCATTAAATACTTTGTTCAAAACGTAAACCAAGAAATGATGGAGAAATGTTGAGTAACATTTTTGACAGAAATTTAAGCGCACTGAGAAATAGGCTTAGGAAGTGGCATTGTACACGTGTCCTCGCGGGTGGGCGGGCGGGCGGGAAGGTGAACCACTGTTGTTCGTGGTCTCACAGGCCTGCAGTGGGATGGAGGAGCCCCACCACATCTGGTTCAGCCTGAGAGGAAAGCTCAGGTTTTCAGGTTTTCCAATTGGTATTCTGAGCACTGCTGATTTGGTGACTCTCCTCTCACTCGCTCTTGCTATTTATTCATTTACTCTAGCTGGGCACACACTTAGTGAATTAACTCATTCAAAACTTAACCTATTGTCACTGTATGTCAGTCTCCAGACCACACACTAGATAGATAGATAGATAGATAGATAGATAGATAGATAGATAGATAGATAGATAGATAGATAGACAGACAGACAGATAGAGAAAGAGAGAAAGAGAGAGAGAAAGAGAGAAAGAGAGAAAGAGAGAAAGAGAGAAAGAGAGAAAGAGAGAAAGAGAGAAAGAGAGAAAGAGAGAAAGAGAGAAAGAGAGAAAGAGAGAAAGAGAGAAAGAAAGAAAGAGAGAAAGAGAGAAAGAGAGAAAGAGAGAAAGAAAGAAAGAAAGAAAGAAAGAAAGAAAGAAAGAAAGAAAGAAGGAAAAGGAAAAAAGGAAAAAAGGACACGCACCCATGCAGAAGCTGACTATATTTGACCAAGATCTGTCTCTGGGTTGGCAATACAACACTACTGAAGCCATTTTCCTATAGGTGAAACTGTACTAAAGTTATTTATTTAGTCGTATTTTTCTCTCATATATTACATCCCCACTGCAGTTTTCTATCCCTCCATTCCCCCCAGTCCCTCATCTACCTCCCTCTCTCCTGGATCCATGCCTCCTCCATTTCCCTTCAGAAAAGAGCAGGCCTCCCAGAGATAGCCACTGAGTCTGGTATAACAAAATCATTAATAATAGGCAATACTCTCATATCAAGGCTGAATGAGGCAACCCAGTAGGAGGAACAAGGCCCCAAGAGCAGACAAAACAGTCAGAGACACCCCATTGCCACTGTTAGGAGTCCCACAAGAGCACGAAGCTACACAACCATGATGTATATACAGAGGACCTAGGTCAGACCCATACAGGCTCCATGACTGTCACTTCAGTCTGTGTGAGCCCCTATGAGCCCTGCTTAGTTGATTCTGTGAGCTCCATTCTCCTGGTGACCTCAACACCTCTGGCTTCAACAAACCTTCCTCTGCCTCTTCCTCGGGATTCCCCTAGCTCTGCCCTAGACCCATGAAGCATGGGTCTCTGCATCTGAAGGGGTTATTGTTGCGACTCATTTAGTTATTTTAACAGTTCCTTGTGAGCCAAACTTATTTCTGAATGGCACCTGTGGCAGTGTTATGAAATTCTGATCAGGGACAGGAATAAGCATTGTTTGTGCATCTGTCGTACACACACAAAAGCCTGTGATAGAGAGATGCTGGGTGTCCTCCTCCTCCTCAGTCATTCTCCGATTTAGTTTTGGAAACAGTGTCTCTGAACCTGGAACTCTCCATATTCACTTAGAGTAGCTGGCCAGAAAAGCCAGGAATCCTCCCGTTTCTGCTTCCCTAGCACTGGGATTACAAGTGCAAGGTGCTGGAGATCTGATCTTAGGCCTCCATACCTAGGTGCCAGGCACTTCCCAAGCTCTTGAGCTCTCCCCCAGCTCTTGATGTTTTAAGAATTAACCTAACACATCAGTACTAATTGAGACTTTATTTTATTTTATGTTTATGGGTTTTTCCCTGCATGCACAGATGTGTGTACCACATGCATGCCTGGTGCCATGGATCCCCTGGAATTGGAGTTACAGACAGTTGTGAGCTGCCTCGTGGGTGCTGGGAAGTGAACCCAGGTCCCCTGCAAGAACAGCCAGTGCTCTTATCCTCTGAGCCATTTCTCCAGCCCCCTAATTCAATCTTTAAACTGCATGCTTTTGCTTTCACTTTCCTGCTCAAATATTTTAATGGCAACACACTGACTAATTATTTAAATTTTATCTCATGCCTAGGACACAAAATGCCATACTAGGTCACACCAAATTCCTTCCTTCCTTAGTACCCTTCCTCCTTCCATTTTCTTTTTTGTTTAGTAAATATTTTTGTATTAACTATATACTAGGCACTGGTCCTAGAAACACAGCATTAAAAAAAAAAATCCTCTCACAGAGGCGCATGTTTTCCTTGTGGAACTATTTTGTAGGCAGTAGATACTTTGGGGGGAGGGGCCTACATAGCAGAAATAAGTCACTAGGAGTAGGTCTTTGAAGATTGTGCCTGGCTTTTCTATTTCCTGCCTGCCATATGTGGACAGCTGCCTCACACTACTGGCCCCGTAGACAGGGCTGCCTACCTACCATGCCATGCCCTTTAGAGTAGGCTAAACTCTATAAAATGATGCTCTGTCCAGTATTCTGTCACAGCAACAAGAAACGTCATGCAGGAAGTTGGTTCCAAGACAAGCAGGGTTGCCAGTCATGTGATCTTCAAGGCTTTGAAACCACTCCTGGAAGGAGCTCAGTTAGAGAATGCTGTCAGAGCATCAGGAGATCAGCATGTCAAAACAACACTGGCACTACAGACTGTCCTCACCTGTGAGACTCTTCAGACAAGAACAAGGGCTTCATCAACAACCAGACAAGAGTCTATTTCAAAAAACAATTGATCATGTCCTGAAAACCTGAATGAGGGCAAATTAAAAAACAATGGCCTATTTTGTTGGCAGAGGAAAATTCAAGACAGCATTAACAACTGTTTAGGAGGCAGCACTTGTGACAGTACTTTCAACATGACAGAACTTGGAATTACCGGTTGCATGTGTCTCCTGTAAGCAACTGGCTTGACTGCACTGGTAGATATGGGAGGATTTGCCCACTGTGGGTGGCACCATTTCCCTGAACAAAGGATCCAGCACTGTTTTAAGAGAGAGGTTGAGCTGAGCACAAGTCCAAGTGTCTCCACTGTTCTCTTCTGACTGTGACCCCTGTGACTGCTGCCTCAACTGCCCACCATGATGGACTAGGCCTTAAACTGTGAGCTAGAATAAACACTTTGCTGCTTTGGCCAGGATGTTTTAATCGCAAGAAGAAAGGAAACTAAGCTGCTGTGACTGCCTGCCCAGATTGGATTAATTGAAGAGGGAAGACCCTCCTTAACTGGAGGCGCTGCTATTCCATGGTCTGGAGTCCTGAACTGAGGAAAAAGAGAAACAGCCTGGGACTCCTCCTGCTGCCAGGCCTTCTCCATGATGAATGTATCCGTGACTGTGAGCCGAAATCAACCCTTGCTTCCTTAAACTGTCTTTGTCAGATATTTTATCATGTCAACAGGACAGAATGAATATACAAGTAGACCAAAATTATCCTAGTTTTCTAAGTCCCTTCCAGCCAGGTTATATTCTTTATTATTATTATTTTATTTATTTACATTTCAAATGTTGTCCCCCTTCCAGGTCTCACCCTCCATGAGCCCCCCTCCCCTGAGCCTCTAAGATGGTGTTCCCCCACTCCCCCACCCACCCACCCACTCCCATCTCACCCCTCTAGCATCCCCTTCTCTGGGGCATCAAACCTCCATAGGACTAAGTGCATCCCTTCCCACTGAAGCCAGACAAGGCAGTCCTCTGCTACATATGTAGGGGGGGCCATGGACCAGCCCTTGTATGCTCTTTGGTTGGTGGCTTAGTCTCTGGGAGCTCTGAGGGGTGCAGTCAGTTGATACCTCCTATGGGGTTGCAAACCCCTTCAGCTCCTTCAGTTCTTCCATAGGAGTCCAGTGCTCAGTCCAGCAGTTGGTTGCAAGTATGTGCATCTGTCTCATTCACCAGGCCATATTCTAACCCTACCTCCATAAATGTTTTCCATCCTCAACCAGTGGGTATGCTATGACATTTAGTCTTCTGTTTTAGGTATTTAGTCATATGTCCTCATTTTCACTATAAGCTTAAAATACAAATATGTTGTGGTTTTCACATTGTCCTATACCTGTGAAGGAGCAAAAACTGTACTAATGTTAAGTTCACTGTAACCATTTGAAAGCTAGAAATGGAATGCAAGTAGTGCTGGTAGAGGTATACCTCTAGAGTGCTGGCAGCTTTCGAATGGAACCCTTCAGGCATACTGGATATTTAAACTGAAGGAGACTGGAGATGCTGAGGGCTATGAGATACTGAGGAAAGTATGAACTCACAGCAAGACAGCCTCTTTAATAAAAGGGACCAGTAGGGATGGCAGCAGTCTCCAAGTTACAAGGTAGACTAAGGGTTCAGGGTTCAGGGATCAGGTTTCCAAATTTTTGTTTGGTTGATTTGGTTTGTTTGTTGTTGGTGGTGGTTGGTACTGGGATTTTGTTTTTTGTTTTAGTTTTTGTTTTTGTCTCTACGAGCTCGTGAGACGCTCTCTGACAGGACTCAGGCCATGCTTCACTGCTATTGTTGATATCCACTTAAGAAGAAAAGATATTTTGCATAGTATAACTAAGAATACCACTGGCTTGGGTGAGGTTTGACAGTGAAGGACTGCCCTGAAATCAATGAGAGCCCAGGTTTGATCCCACACTATAAAACAAAACAAAACAGAAACAGAAGCCCCACTAAAGTTTAAAGATAAAACAAAAAAAAACACAAACAAATAAAAACACTACTTGAGATACATAACTTTTGGTTTCAAAGTATTGTGCTACATTTAAGATCTATTTTCTTTCTAACTTTCATGTGTTGAGTTGGGGTGGGGCTGTGTACATGTGTGGAGTTCAAGTCCCAGGTAACCTGTGAGCCTCCCAACACAGGCCTGGACCTGGACTGCAGCCCTCTGTTTGAGCAGGCCCCGCTTTCAATGACTTAGCTAACTCTCCAACCCTGGACCATGCTACACTTCATACACATCTTAATCATTTCAGTACTACAAAATGGGTGCCATAAGTTTATATTCTGGGGGTAAGAACTATAATGGTCAGAGAGGTGGGATATTGATAACCTATCAATGTCTCAGCAGGATACCCTGTGATCAGAGGAAGAGAATGAGATTCACAGCATCAATAACCTTACATATGGGGAAGGAGTCCCCAGAAAGGGAAGAAGAAAGAGGTGATGAGGGATGCATATGCTGAGTTGTTCTGCCAGCCCTGCATTCTAAGGGCCATTGTGCATAGTATGACTCCAGAAATTTGGAAGAAGTCCTGGTAGATGTTTGTCCTTAAGGATGCTTTATTCTTAGGTCAGTTAAATTGTTCTGAAAATAGTATACTCTTGAAATGTGAATGGTAAATTATCTTTAAAATAAAACAAATAAAACTATCTCCTCAAAACAAAAGCTATACAAATAAAGCTAATACTGCCATCTAGCACTATTCGCTACTATAGGACTTTGGACTCTTTTGACAGAATTATGTAAAGAACGGATGGAGCTGTGTTTATAGCTCTCAGAATGATCTGTTAACATGAATAGCCAAAATACATGTCTGTTAAAAGTATTTTATCTACTTGGCTGTAGCATTTAATCCTAATTGAACCCAACTGTCCCTCCAAGGTCAACATCGGGGAGAAGCAGCAGCACTTGGGCCTCAGTTCGAGTCCTAAAGCCCTGGGCAAGCTCACCTCCTACATCTTTAGTTTTTCTTCTGAAAAAGTTGCATTCACATGCACTGTAGGATTGCTGCAGAATTAAAAATAACAAGTAATATGCAAGGGACAAAAGCACCTCAATAGTCACTTTGCTGTCGGTCCTGAAAAGCAAGCCTGGTTCCTTAGCAAGGTCTGCAGACAGCACAACGAATGAAAGAAAGGCACTGATCACTGAGTAAGATCTGTATTTCTCACTAGGACTTATAGTTGATGCTTATCTACACGTGGAAGAACAGTTACACGCAGAGAAGACATGGATGGGAAGCTTATACTCAGTGCACTTTATCTATTTATGAGACTTATCACTGTACTTGGTATATGACAATGGCTCAATAAGTCACTGAATACATTTTAAAGAAAATAAAATTACTGAGGGATAAAAAAAGAAAAGACTCAAAATTTGATAAGTCAGAAGAAAGTCTGAAAATCCAAGGCAATGTTCTCTGTCTTCAGATGAAGACAAAAACCCCACAACAAAGTAACATGAAGAAAGAGAGGAAAAAATCTGTACTTTTTCTTTTGAGGGGGCAGTTTTATTTGGTTTATTTTAAATGGTCAGTGCCAACGAGGGGTATCTGACATCAGAGGTAGCCAAGTAGGGGAGATTTTCATTCCAAAACAGGATTGATCATGGCCCAGTATTTATGTGCATGTTTGTGCATGTGTGTACATTAAAACTATGTAGTAGAAAATGTTAAAAATGTAAAAATTCAGGAGCCGGGCGTGGTGACACACGGCTTTAATCCCAGCACTTGGGAGGCAGAGGCAGGCGGATTTCTGAGTTCGAGGCCAGCCCGGTCTACAAAGTGAGTTCCAGGACAGCCAGGGCTACAGAGAAACCCTGTCTCAAAAAAAGCAAAATAAATAAATAAATAAAAATTTAAAAAAAGTAAAAATTCGGGCTTAGAAATAACAGAAGAAACAACCAGGTGGTTTTCTAACATTTCCTAAAGAAAATGGTTTTAGCCACATTGAAATCAGTCTGCTTCAGTTAAACCAGAGGAAGGTTCATTATGGTGAACCTTCATTTTCATTCTTTAAAGAAAGCTAATTTTGTCAGGGAATGGTGGCACACACACAATCCCAGATTCTGTAGGGAGAAGCAGCAAAGTCAGGAGTTGAAGGTTGAATTGAATCACACACACATACACACAAATACACACACACATATACACACTCACACTCTCACACACACTCACACACATACATACACACTCACACACACGCACACACACATACACACACATATACACATACACACACATACACACATACACATACACACACACACACACACACACACAATCGGAAAATAATTAGATAAATTCACCCAGGAACAGTATAGGAAAAGAAAGCCATATCAGCCAGTTATTACTGATGACCATTCAAAAAAGATAGCTTCAAACTCAGAGAGAACAAAAAGCAGAAAATAAATCATAGTGAATTAGGGGCTAGCTCAAATCTTTACATTTCATGTTCAGCTAGAGAGGGTATCTCTCATGAATCTTTTAAAAGTCACCCAATATGCAAATCAGGAAAATTATTTAAAGAGAGGCCTCTTCTGGCACTGAAGTCTTCACCAGTAGGTAAACAGGTTACTTAAAAGATTATGCAGCAGCCAGAAGTTCTTAGCTTATCACTAGGATTTATTCTGAAATCTACATTCTCTCCATCACTTTGCAGAATTTTTAGGAACAGAAGATAAAAAGTACATTTTATTTTTACTTCTTTTTATGAAACATTCAACACACACATAAAAGTGGAGAGAAAAATATGTGAAAAACAGCTTTAGGAAATACTATCTTTTTGCCTCAATTTTAAAAATAAAATATCACATATAAGTTGAAGCCTGCCAGGCCCCATTTCCTTCTATCCCACCCCAGAGGCAACATTGTTATGAATTTGGTATTTATCCCTATATATATTATTATTCATCAGTCTAGAATAGCCATGTAGAGCATTGAATCATTCAGTTTTATAGGTTTGCATGAATGTTATTAAACTATCTCATATTATAATTTCATTTTGCTCAATTTATCCTTCTCAAATTTAAGAAAGTCACACAAATATAGTTTAGTCTTCTATATAGCATTCCACCCTAAAATATGTTTTTATTTGCCTGATTTAAGCTGGGGTGTGTGTGTGTGTGTGTGTGTGTGTGTGTGTGTGTGTGTGTCAGGGAGAGAACACAGGGTATCCCACTTGTTTAGCAAGTACGCTACCACTGAGTTGTGTTTACAGCCTGTTATTTAAATTTTTACCTAGGGTCTCATTCAGTTGTTCAGCATGTATTGAACTTGTGTTCCCCCTTCCTTAGTCACTAGACTAGTTGAAATTAAGTTGAAATTACAGGCAGCCCTGGGTCTGTATTCATCTCTGTCTCTCTCTGTCTCTCTGTCTCTCTGTCTCTGTCTCTCTCTGGAACAGAAAAAAATATTTCCACAGGAAGCAAGCATATTTACAACAATCTTACTATATAACAAAATACAACACAGACTATTTTAGTTAGAGTTTCTATAGCTGGGATGAACACCAGGACCAGAAGTGTCTTGGGGAAGAAACGGTTTATTTCATCTAAAGCTTATGAGTCAGGACAGAAAACCAGGGCAGATACCTGAAGTCAGACACTGATGCAGGGGCTATGAAGGAGTGTTGCTTACTGGCTTGCTCAGCCTGCTTCCTCATATACCCCAGGTCCATATTACCCACAACTAGCTGGACCCTCCCATGTCAGCCACTAACTAAGAAAATGTCCTACAGACTTGCTTTCAGGTTAATCTTATGAAAGCATTTTCTCAGATAAGATTCTTTCTTCCAAGCTATGTCTAGGCTTAAGTCAAATTGACCAAAACCAGCACACAGGCTTGGGGAGAAACATGTCTCTTTTACATATAGCTATTGGCTATAATACTGAGGTACATGATGAGATACCCGGAACATGATGAAAAACATCTACTTGTTTCAACACTTAATTCATCAACTATATATTGAAACAAAATATAGTATTTGCTTTCATATGTAGTGTATTTAGTATATGTTGAATTCTATCACTATTTCTCCTGTGCTTCCTTATTGCTAAACTTGAAAGAGCAGCAGATACTTCAGTTGTTTCTAGTTCTTTCTTACTACTGAAAACGATGCTATTCTAAATCCTATCTGGGTGTGGCTCCATACACACATGGAATAGTTTTCCATGTGTAATGGACTCACCTCTAATTGTTTTAGTTGTTGCCATGTTGTTCTGTATCACAGTCTACTAACTTCTACAAGAAGTAGCAAATGAGAGTTCCGCATTGCTCCAGATATCCTATCAAATATAGCATCTAAAAAAAAGTGAGATCTGGGCCAGTAGCACACCTCAGTGGGTAAAGGCACTTTCCAGCAAGCATGATGACCTAAGTCTGACCCCCTGAAGCCACATGATAAAAGAAAGAACTCAAGTTTTCCTCTGAACGCCACATGCATACTGTGGCACACACACACAAGCGCGAGTGCACACACACACACACACACACACACACACACACACACGTGCGCGCGCGCGCGCACACACACAGGCATACACAGACACACAGGTACCTGCACACACACACAGGCATGCACATACACACACACACCATACATAAAAAAATAAAAGTAAAAAAAAATATCTCTTGAAAGATATAGTAGCATTTGGTTTTAAGTAGCTGTATTTCATATTGTTAACATTTTCTAATTCTGACATTTGTACATAGATGAATGTATAAATGCTAATAGCATTAAAAAGGTTTAGAAGCATGAACATTTTGGCATCTACATTTCTTGGTATGGGTAAGCTGTAACCTTAGATGTTTGTATTAATATAATCTTCCAATCTACAAAACCGCTCTTAATAGTAGTCAATACAATATATCAAAGACTTACTTCATCAAAGAATAGGCAAATACTTAATGGAACAGAATAGAAACCCAATGATTTTCAACAAAGAGCAAAGGCAAGCCAATGAAGAAAGCAGTCTTTTCAACAAACAGTTCCCAATAACTATACATACAAATAAAAACACATGGATCCAAACACAGAACTTAACACAGAGTTCAGGTTATAGTCAAAAGTTTTATCATACATACCTAATTTTGAAAGTAGCAGCAGTGGTACCTTAATTTTTTAATCTCTTTAAATCTCCACATACTACAGACAATTCTTTGAAATAGCAGAGCAAAATATCCATGAACAGTAGATTAAGATTTTAAAAAATTATATGCAATAAAATATATCATAATAATTTAGATGATTTAAAATGAGAGAAATTAACAAAACACCTTAACTATTAAAAAAAATCTAGTGTTGATGTTAGCATGATTATCCTGACAAGGTGTATATGAGATAGAACATAGAAAATAAGAAATTATGTGATCTAACTCATTCCCCACATTCCTGGAAACTGTGAGTTTTGGCATAAAAAATAGGAAATACAGCAGTAATATAGAAGAATTAAACTTAAGAACTCTGTCGTATTGAGCTAGCAGTACCAATACGGACATACTATGACTATGTATACAAATACAAATACTGCTACTGGAGAAATTTAGACAATGACCAACCCAGAAACAAGCTAATGTCCCTCATATCATGAATTAGACTCAAAAATATCATTTTACTTAAAAAAAAAAAGTAGTGTATTGGAGAAATGGCTGAGTCTAGCCCAGGACAGGTAATGTACAAGATGGGTGTGACCCACCCACACACCAAACAGCAGGGACTCCACCAAGATTGCAGAGATCATAACAGGAGAGAGCAATTTGAAGATGCTTTTGCTAGAAAAAAAATGGGGTAACCTAATCTTCTAAAAGATACAGTTATAATTTATGAACATAAAATAGAATGTTTGAATCTATGAATTAATAATGCAATTCTAAAAATTAAAATCAAACACCTTCATTATAGATCAGTTTATTATCTCAACAAATGGTAAGAAAATAGACATTTATTCAGGTTATTATATATGGCTGAAAGAGATGTTATTTTACAAAAAAGTCCAGATAATAAATGAAAATGGAATTATCTAATTATAAAATTACTATTTTTGTAAATGAATCCATGAACCTTGGAACTGAACACCAATAGCTAACATCAAAAAACAGCTAAGAAAGTAAATGAACCTGAAATGACGTGCCTGATGCTGAAAGAACAACTACTCCAGAGATTCCCACCAAAGCTATAAACTCGGAGAACTGTGTGAGGGCACAGAAACATGTTGAAGGGTGCCATGCATATACAAACAAGACCCAGGCCACGGATATGAGAGCTGCAGCAGGAATCTTTTAGGGAAAGAAACAGACTAGTGGAAACCTGTAGACTAAGGTACACCCTGGAATGCTCCAACTGGATATAATGCTTTGTCTTCTGGGAATGTACACACAGGTAGAAAAGACCTTATAGGTAAGTAAGAAAGGGGCTGGAGCTGATGGCAACTGTCACCTTGGGGAACAGAATTGCAGCTAAGATTGATACAGCACAGGGAGGTGCTTCACGGGGCTGCTGACTCCAAGGGTGTTTTGCTTATAATAGCTCTCTAAGTTATGTAATAATATTGTGGTTTGCTTTACATGCATTATATTTTGTGATAAATATATATTAAGCCAGTATTTAAAAAAAAAAACATACAAAGCTCACATTCTGTAAAACAGAATATACCTAGCTAAAAGCTAACACAGGTGCACCCTGTTGTCTATGGTGTTCATAAATATTCTGGCTTTTTCACTGAAAATATGTGTAGTATACTCTGGATTCCTTCTGTACTGTACTAATAATTGGAAACATACAACCTTTCCCATCACTTAGTCTTTTAAAAAAAGAGTCCAGAACAATGCTTCGTTCATACAAGACAGTGGATACGGCAGTGATGCCTGAATCCCAGCACGGTAAAGGCAGAGGCGAGGCAACTGGGAGCTTGGAGGATAGCCTGGACTACACGAGTAGTTTCAACCAAACAACACCAACCACAAAACATCGTACAAGAAGACAAATGTGTTTGTGAGGTTTTATTTACTTAGACCTAACAAATCCTCGATTGCATAGCTCTGTATATGTGTCCGTGGTTAGTCTGGTGAGCAAGGTCATGCGGCCTCTCAACAGATACTTTGATGTGAGCACCACATGCAAAATGAAGTATGAGATTCACACAGCACAAAAGCTACGACAGCGGCAGAAAAATAAAAGGGGAGGATGAGCTGTTGTGACATTCTTGTCAACGTGAACGCTAAGAAAATGGTAAAAACTTCTCAAAACAAAGTAAAAGGAGTAAAAAGAAATGTAAATGAAGATGTTTCCATATAACACATGATAAGTCATACATAAACTGCTAAAACATGTTTATGTGCAGGTGTGTGCCTGTGGGTGTGTCAGGGTAGGTGTTAGACCTATCTGCTGGGTGTTACCCTGGATTGCTAATGAGGACCTGGTGTTTGACAGTTTAGGGCAGGCTGGCTGCTCAGAGAGCCTTGGGGACCCTGTGTCTCCAGCTCCCCAGTGTGAGATTCACACCTGGCTTTTTATTTGGCCTTATAAATCAAACTGAAGTCCTCGGGCTGAACTGCAACTGAACCATCTCCAAGCCCGGAAAATGGGCTCTTAATGAATTTGCTGATAAAAATTCACTTTTCTACATTACTTATCATATATTTTTTTCAAAAGAATCATTTTCTTAGATTACATAATTCCTCTTGCTCTGTGCTTCTAATTAAGATAAACAATATTTGTTTAGAACTCTGTGGTGTGAAATTGGACCAGGCATTTTCTAATATCCATAAAATAAATTTTAAAATGTTTTCCCTCAGAAGACAGATAATTTGGTCACAGAGAGTTGATTTCTGCTTCCTTTGTTTTCTTATTTTTGAGCAGCTTGGTAAGCCAATTTTCTACTTAGACTCTCTGTTACAACTCTCATTGGCTGCAGTATGTGGGCTTTATCCTTTCCATGGTCTGTTATGCAAAAAGATGGCTTCCGCTTTCATTTTTTTAAAGTTTGCTGTAAAGCAGTGGGTCTCAACTTGGATGTATGCGAGATCACCTAGGGAACCCAGAACAAATTACTGATGCCCCCTCCTGACCAGAGTCTGATGGAAGGCTTCTGGTGGCCCAGTCTCAAAAGCTCTGCAGGCGACTGTAATGTGTTACCAGGATATGAACTACTGTTCTAGGATTTTGCCAATGTCAAAATAGAAGCTTATTATCTTTTGTGATGAGGTCTATGTGGAAAACACATTTTTAAAGAAATCTATAGTTTAACAGATTAAAAAATTATTTAATTTATTCTCTATGAAGATTCTTTTTTCTTTTGGGTTATACCTTTAGGGATTAAAAGCATATTGTCTTATTATTCTGGTTATAATCAGAGTTAAAGTCTGTTGCTGCCAGTGGAAGGACACTGAAGAAAAAGTCCTGACTACTACAACTTTAGCCACTGGTAGCTTTAGTTCATGACATGCTAAAAATGTTTCAGTTAAAGGTTATGTCTTCATATGAAGGAAAACAATTATTTTCCCCTAAAAAAAATTAAGCTTTTGCATAGTGAAATTTCCAAGAGTTTCTGGAAAAATTTACAAAAAAATTGTTTTCAAACAGATGAATTTTGATAGACAATTTAAAGGACCAAACCCTAAAACAAAAGCCTTGCCAGGAAAATAAATTGCATATAATGAAATATTGGAAGTGAAAGAGAGTATGTGAAGCAATAAGTGGTTCAAACCCATGTGTGGGCTTAGGCCATGGCTCAGTGATAGAATGTTTTCACCCAGCATGAAAGAGGCTCTAGACTAGATGATTCCAGGTAGCACCAAAAGTCATATTCACAAATTATATGCAAATTTGTAAAAACCAATACAGATGCTTTTATAAAGTGGACACTTTAGCCTTACTCTCTGTAAGTAGAGTCAGTCACTCCCTGTGGCTCCTGCTATAGTTTACACACGTTCTACCTAGAGCAAGCTGACACTCTCCTGTACTTAGTTTCATGTTTGTCTCTTCTTGGTAAAAACCTAAGGTCCCTTACAGGCAAGACTGTTTTTTATTCCTATCATCTGGGATGAAACACGGAGCTTATGCAAGATCATGCTTAAAGTCAGCTGGCTACTTCAGGCAGAAACACCACAGTAATTAGACTGGGAAAACTGAGTCAGAGAGTAAATTTATTGGGCCAGAGCATACACTTATATAAGAAAGCAACACTGGAAAGGCTGGTCAAGACTAGTTTAGATAAAGCTGAGTTTTGTTCAACAGATACTAAAGAACAAGAACGGAGTAAAAATGGTCAAAAGAGATCTGCATTTTAGCACCCATACCTGTGCACATCAGAGCCACCAGCAGCCTGGGGTGAACTTATCTGGTTCAAATTTACTATCTTAAAAATAAGAAAACTAAAGCCAGTTAAATTAAGTTACCTATCCAAAGCCAGAACACAGAAATGGGAAAGCTTACTGCAGAAGAATTGGGAAAGGTCCAGTTCTCAAAGAAGACATACATACATATCAGATATGGATTAGGACCCTTCAATATTAAAAGGCAGCCTAGAGCTGGACATGGTAATACATGCCTTCAATCTCAACACTCAAGAAGCTGAGGCAGGAGGATCAGGAGCTTGTTGCTATCTTCTTACTATCTGTTGCCTACACCTAAAAACCAACCAACCAACCAACCAAACAAACAAAACAACCCATCTCCAAAGTAAATGAAACTCAAAGATTAAAAGTCTACACTGTAAGTGGAAAGAAGAGAAAGCAGAGACCTACTCATTTTATCCTAGAACACTGATTTTGAGAAATACTTCTTAAAGTCTGAAAGGTTAGAGGAAAATATTGGAATAGAGTTGTTTCACCCAGGTAAAACTAAATTTTTAAAGGGAGGGAACTTTTTTAATTTAAAAAACCCCCAGAAGTTTGTGTCTATATGGATACAAAATGAAAACACACACAGGTTCATTCATCTATGTGATACGAGGGACAGACAGAGTGAGACCACGGACATGGACTCAGACACCGTCCTTCCAGGGCTCCCATGGGAGGTAAGACCCTGGATGAGAGGCTGTGCTGCAGCCAGCCTCCTTGCAGCTTCTTGCTTCCTGACAGTATGGCTGCACGGGGGCGTTCACACAATAGGCATCTGACTCATGGTTAAGGGTGAATGCTAGCATAGTTTTTCCATGCACAAAATCTTTGACAAACAGTGTCAGTCGAAGTTTGTTGTCTGTAAGTGTTGCTATAATGTATACACTTTTTTCATCAGCTTAACTCTACTTTATAAATAAACTATAACTTGAGTAAGTTAGTAGCTCACTCAAATGGAGAGCATGGCAGCGCCAGGGCCGGCACTTGAGCCCACAAGCCTATGCTCTCAATCACTGCATTACTTCAGCCATAGAGTTGTCTGCTTACACTCGAGTTATGATACATTTAGGATCTCATTTTATATTCAATTTCCTTTTTGAATATTTGAAAATATAAAATATAGGTTTAAAATGAATTCACATATATTTCAGAATAGAAAAACCAGTAATACTCTTTGATTTTTCCCTTCATTAAAACGTTTACATTTGCTTTAGATTTACCTCCAATCCTCCTTGAGTAAAGCCCAGCAACAGCATATTGGCTCTGTCCTTCTCAGAAGAAACTGGAGTCCAAGGCCAAACATCATCACTGACCAGCGGCCACCAACAAACAACTAGATCCTGAGTGGAGTTGACAGCTAAGTGACGATCTATTGTCCTGTTGGCTGGGCCAGGTATGTCATAATAGGAAATCTAATGGTTAAAGACAAACAAAACATATGAAAATGTTTCTTTAAAAGGATGCAAAATCATTTATTTGAAAAGAAAATCCAAGCATCTGTAAATGTAATACACTCAAGTAAATATGCATCTTCAACATGTGCTTACAAGGGTGTCAGAATTTACCAAATTCTTTTGACAGATATATAAAAAAGACATATGTTCAAATGCTCCCAATTTTTAGCAGAGGAAAAGAAAAAGAGAAATGTGAGCTGGGTGGAACTAGATGTAGCAATTCCAATCAATACTGAAATGTACAGTCATGGTTGCTTGACAGCATCCACCTACACACATGGCTTAGGATCAGCTGTATTAAATGACACGTTCAGGACTGCTGACCAAGACTGTCTGACTACTATTTAAGACATAAGATGTTAACAATGACTGACAACAATAAAAGGAAAAGCAACACGAGGCAAATATCTCTTAAGAGAATATGAGACGTCTACACACATATTCTGCATAAAGGGATAAGCCATGGCGTTGTGCATGAAAGTTTATGCAGCTTCTGAGAATTACACTTCTCTTTCTTAGGAAGGATTTGTCGAATTTATTATTCAAACTATGTTATTTTGGAACATGGTTATTTGAAAACATAAGCACGGCACCATCTGGGTGACACATGCCAAGGAAATATAGATTGCACCGTATTTCTGCTTAAGGAATTAATGGAAGGTTGATAGCTTGGAAGGAAAAAAAAACTATCTTGCCATTGCTGGTCAGCAATAATCGAACCACTTTCTGGGGATTAAGCGCATGGCTAAGCCTACTGGACCAGACACTAGCAAAGGGCAGGGGGTCTTCTTATCAGAGAAATGCTTCTGGAGCCAGCCTCACTACATGACAGATTGCTTTCATATTCCTGTCTGCAAGGCAACAAAGGATGGCAGTAATGCGATAATGCCAGAGTGCAATGGGTGTTAAGAACCCGTTGCATTTATGTATTGTATTTAGTAAATAATCAGGCTCATCCAAATTGTGATCTCACCACTCAACCAAGGCCATTAAAATCAAGGTTAATGCTTTAATAATCCTCTGCTATTTTTTTTCCAACATGGTCAAAAGAAACTCTTTTCTATTTGCATGGCCATAATATTATTGACCTCTTCATCCTCTGAATACACATCAAAAAGAACTAAAATCAAAGTAATTACCAGTGTTGTTCTATCATGGTAAACATTTAACTCCTTGCACTATCCCTCATCTGTTAAACTGAATTAGATTTTTAAAATGTGGACAGAAAAGCTTGCTTGTAAAAGGTCAACACTTTCAGGATATTTACCCTGAAATTCTTTTTGTCAAAATTATTTCAATATGAATAATTAAATTATGATATAGCTGGGAAGAAAAATCAAAATTATAAATACTCAGTACACATTCTTGCTTTAAAATACAAACGGGCAATGATAAAACACAGACACACTGTATGTTTTAAGTTTAAACACTTATAGTTATGTTTTCAATGTGATTATTGTAATTTTCTCCTTTTTTGAGAAAAACTATAATTGTTAATTAAATACATAAAGACAAGTACACATTATATTTGGTATCTATCTTGCCATTAAGGCGTGTTACAAATTTCTAGATGATAAAATCAAGTTAAAAAATAGGTGGTTGGCATATTTAGTTTTTGTACAATGCATATCAGTTGTTATTTGGTGTTTACTAATTATCACATGTTTCAAACACTGAAGCAAGAAAGGAAATTCATGGTGTTTCCTCAAGGAAACACGGTCATATTCTATCGACTGTGTAGTAATGATGCACACTGCCAATAATTCCTCCTCAAGTCCAAAGGCAAAAATAATGTATTAATTCCCCGACTTAAGCAATATAGGCCCAAAGACTAGCCTGTCTTTATATTTTTTTAAAACAAGCTGCTGCCCTTGCAATTTCCCTTGGCTCACATTACCACCACCCTTCAGTCAAGAAGACACCACACTACTCATCACCTCTAAAAAAAGGAACTGTCCTATGGAATTTTAAATAAAAAGGTAAATAACACTGTAAATGATATCAGCTAATTAATAGTGATATATTTTAAAGATTAATATTAGGAAAAAAACAGCATTTTAAAATCTATCTAAGTTAACTATTTGGGAAAAACAGTGCTATAAAATGTTAAAAGAGAATCTTTAATTTTTGACTAAATGTACACATGAATACCATAAATTGTCAGCTAGAGAAAATTATTATTATGCAAATTTTATAGAAGCTCCACAAATCTGGCATATAAGCCAGATTGTATTTTATTGCCACAGTGAAAAACTTATTTCAGGTAAGTTCTTCCATGCTAAAACTCTTTCCTATAAGAATAGATACTTTTATTAAACAAATTAAATCTTTCCTATGCCACTATCAGCCCAATCATAATGAATAACAATTCCAAAGTACAGAAAGGTACAAAAATCAGCATCCAAGCACACAGACCAACTCCAAGGCGCAGGGCTCGCCTTGCCTTTACTGTAGACACATGAGGGTGGTGTCCATGTGCCCGGCCTTTAAGAAAGCTGTGTATCAGCTCTATTCCCACTGAACAGTGAACTGTCTCAAATCCACGTCACAGAGGCTGGATCAATCTTGCAGACAGAGATCAGTGCTGAAAAGAAGCCTTGAACTGAAACAGCCTGGGAAATGCATGGGATGCTCACCCTTGCAGAGAGGGTGCCTAACCAGCAGTCAAAATGTTATGTGGAAAATTTAAGTACATCACTTGAAATAAAAATCCTGTCTTAGTCGATGTGAAGTCCGTGATACAGGGAACAAATTACCTAGCGTTAGCAGAGGAGAAAGACTGACATACCTCATGGAAATTTCTTTTTGCGTTTCCTCCAGTCATAGCTGGAGGTGGGATGTGAGGGTCTTACCATTACTTATCATATTCTCTATTAGTCTTTGAAAGACCCTTCTTCCCTTTCTCATCATGAAACGCAGTGCATGTATATGGATACTTAGGGGAATGAGAAGTGCAATATATAGGAACATTAGCAAACAAGCCAACTTTAACCTCCATGAGCTTAAATATGCCATTGTTAGACCTTCACCACAGGCGAGGTATAAAGGCACACTCAGACTTCCCAACACCCACATATGCTCAAGAATAAAACCAGTGACGTGAACTTATGCAGTCCTCTAGAGTACCTTAGTGAGGGGTAATATGACTATATATACTGAAATTTCTACCTTAAGGTCCAAGGCTGAGAGTTTCTCCAGCCTCTTGTTTCCATCAAGAGAATCCATTTTCTTTGTAAACTGAATAAAACATAGTTTGTTTTGTGCCAGAAATGATAAGATGATGAAACTGTCTGTAAGGAGAGCTAAAACGAAGATTGAATGAATCCAAGTTAGAACAAAGTTATAACAAGTTAATACACTTCTGCCGAATTATTATTAAAAGATGCTGTCAGAAAATAAATATTAATAGAAGTTACTAACATCTCCCAAGTATATTTGAATGATGGTAAAGATATTAGAAATAAACAATAACCACCAACCTGACAAATGATGATATGGTATTTCCCCCCTTTTCAGTGACTATTTCCACATAAACTAATGCTTGAGGACACCACCAAAGGAAATATTTGGGAACCAGAGCTCAAAACATATAAGAGAGGCTGGGCATTGTGGCACATATTTAACCCCATCAAGTAGAAGGCAGAGGCAGTCAAAGTTTGAGGCTAGCTAGGGATACATACTATGAGCCTGTCTCCATAAGAAAGAGCACAAGGAAGGCAGAAAGAGACTTTTATGTGTATCTATGTACTGTTTCAACATTCATGGAAGCCATTTGAGAAGAAACTGGATTGATACTAATCAGTGCTCTCTACCAAATTAATTTTTTTATTTAAATTTTTTTATCTGTAATCCCTCTTTTGAAGACTTACAAACTGGATGAAATAAATATGCAAATGTGCATACTATATAAATTAATAATTAATAGCCACAAAAATACTTCTGCAGTTTGATTACTAAAGAATTTAAGTAGGTAGAAAATATCCTAAGCTATAATAAGAGCCATTGTTATGTGAATTGTTCCTAGGGGAACAAAGGAAAAAGAAAAAAGAAATTACTTAATATCTTGTATACTTTTTTCACTCCACCTCTGGATGCACATGCAGCGCCCAACAGTGGAGGAGCTGGAGAGCTGCCAAGAACTGCATCACTCCCAGGTCCCTTGAGAGTGCATTGTTTGGGTACATATAAAAGAAGCACATGAAGAAAGACAACTCAGACAGAAGGGTGTTGAACATTTCCTGTTCAATCTAACAGAACAACATCAATAGGAGAACCCATCACAGCCACTGCTACATGCAAAGTCAATGAAGGGTTCCGTGATGAGCTATGAAACCACAACTCTCTCCCAGAGTTCCCTTGGCATCACACGCCTACATGGTGGAGGAAATAACATGCCCACAGTGATCCCCCCACCTGTTACTATCAGCACTGTTGCTAATGATAGCTGTCCTGCAGACTTCTTTCTTAAAGCTGTGTGATTATGCCTTACTGTACTCAGAGTGCTTAGGGATGCGTACAGTGGAAAGAAAGGTTTCCATTCTCACCTCTGTCCTTTCTGCAACACCACATCTCCCTTTCTTATTCAAACTAAGATATTGTTTTTAATCTTTCATGATAATATAACCTGCTTTGAGAATATTTTTATCCCAAATAAAAAGAATATTAAAATCTATAGTTATCATAGTTAGCAGAAAAAAAGTAGGTCAGAACTAGTGTTCAGATCTTGACAAAGTCACTTACTACCTACACAAGCCTGACCATTATCCTGAGTGGCTCAGTTTCACTTTTGTTACCTACTAGAATAAAAATGATCATATCTTATATAGTCCCTTTCTTGAGTTAAATAGAATGGCACCCAGCACGGAACCTTTATGGCTCAAAAAAATATCATTAAACTTCCTACTCAATAAATGGTTTAAAAATCTTTTTAATATGCTTTATAGCAACCACACATGGTGCTGTCATTTAACAGAACTGGACTTCCCTAGTGTATCTGGCACTGGCTTCTCAGAGTACTCCATGGCTGTCTGTCTCAGCATATTTATACTAGTTAAACATAATTTATTTGGAAAAATTTTAATTGTCAATAACAGATAAATCATTTTTAATGGATGAAAAAGTTTATTTTAAAACTACATTCCAAACTGTAAAGGAAAGATCAAAAAGTGCTTAGATTCTGAGCTTAACACTTAATGAGAAGTGAAGTGCACAGACATTAAATATTAGTTGAAACCTGTGTCAGTCCCAGGGGTTGTAAGTCTGCTATTACAAGCAATTACTTGTTGTGTTTGCAAGTCCCCAGTGGTAATAATTAGTCTACCTGTTGACAAAGTATTTCTCCTGCCCCACTGTTAATATGGGCAATTGATTTGCACACGGGTATAATTACCATCACTGATGGTGTCTGAGATGAGCTTCCCCACCAGGCTTCTGTCAATCACCACTTTCTCCAGCTGAGGCCCAGAAAGACTTAGGGACACCAGCACACCTGAACCAAACAGGAGCTAAAACCGGGTAAGAAGGAGACAAAAAAAAAATGCTGAAAATTAGGATCATTTAAATTTTTCTTTCCAATCATACAACTCCCATGGATCTTTTCACATGCATTCAGACCATGAAATTAAAACACAGTCCTAAAACACAGTCACCAGCATTCTGAGAATGAGACAGGTAGCTAGAACATTTCAATGCACTCAGAGCACTGATGAAAACTGTCCACAGAAAGTTAGTGTGGTCCACACCAATCAGATGCCTAATCTCTAAATGTTTAAAAAGTGTCCATGCAGAAAGAGCTGCTTCGTTTGTATTCAAACTCTGAAAAGGTTATTATTTATATCAGGAACTTACAGGCTATTTCTTGAAGTTTGGATAGTCACTGCTGCTCACTGAATACATGAAGAACCCATGATTACAATGTAAACAGCTAATTTGAAAGTCAAACTTTATTCAGTTAACCAGGTAAAGATTTTATAACCCAAAACATTAAAATAATATAAAGCAAGTCACTTAGATAAAATGTTAAAATTTTTTAAATCATATGTAATGCATGCCATCAATAATTTCACAAAGAAAAACAAAACTAGGGGAAAAAAGTGGCCTTTTAGTGTCCAGCAGCCGTTCACAAAAGATGGCTGGATAGAACCGTTATAATTTTACAACACTCCTTTCCATTTGTAGCAGCTTAATTCATTCATCTCCAAATGTTTAAAACTTCTGAAAGGACTCTGCATATGTGTGTGCTTGTTATCTATGAGATTTTGAAATATCAACATTGGAAGAAATTGTTTCACCTTCAAGGCAACAGACTCAAAGCTGATGAATCATGGAATAGCATATGGCATAAGAAGAAAAAAAGCAATTGTTAGTAAACTAATCAGGAGCATGCCAGCCAAACGCAGAGGCAACTATGACTGAAACACCACGGGGAATCCCCCGCCCACCTAGACATCATGTCCCAGCTAGTAACTATGACTATCTGTGGAGACGAATTGGGACATGTGTGAGAGATGAGCCGCATGAGGCATCCAGGGGAGTAAAGGCCTCAGTTGCCCTGCTCTTAGAACCACTGTCCAGGCAACAGAAGTCTCACTTGTATCCTACTTACAGACTGTTCTATCTCATGCTCTCGTCTCTGCAGAGGTGCAGTGGGGGATGGGAAAGTTAACCACCTTTACGAGTTTTTGGAAATAAAAGAAGGCACAGTTGTTCCAAGAGTTGCAAAATACTTCAGAAAATAATTACTCTCGATTGAATTAATTTAGCCTTATGACATATCTTGATAGCAAATGATTCACTATTCTTATGGGACTTTCATAACGTGTGTACTTCAATCTCCCAAATTGTCCCTTCTTAGACATTCAGAAAGACATAAGGCTCAACCTTCCTACCTGGTTCTTCCAAGTCTGCTAATCACATCACTAAAACCTGTCCTTTTCTACTTATTTTTCTTAACAAAAATGAATACTATTCTCTTAAGTATGTCTTCCCTTGATTTGTCAGTGATGGCCGGATTCTTATGACACTGGCTTGACCACATTTATCTTTGCAGTGCTAGGCACATAGGAGACACTCTGGAAATATGTGGAGAAAGACCCATAACTAACTCAGTATCATATTAGGTAACCATAGTTAGAGGAAAACTTAACCTAAGCTTTGATCTGCATGTTCATTTGCAGCAATTTGTCAATCATGTGCTTTAGCTGGGGAGGAAGCTCAGTTGGTAGTATACTTTCCTAGCATGCAGGAAGATCTAAGTACTTTGAGTTCTTTTTAATTAATTAGTTTTGGTTTGCATATGTGTATTCCCATGCTAGTTATGTGCATGTGGCACAGCATGCATGTGGAGAGTAAGGAGTAACTTGAAAGACTGAGTTCTGTGTTCCCTCACCATGTGTGTCACAGAGACACACAGGTTGCAGGTCTTAGGAGACACCTCACTAGCTAAGCCATCTCACCAGCCCCAAGTTCTGAGCTCTGTATCCAACACTGAATAAGCCTGGTTATAGTGATGTGTGCTTGCAATTGCAGCATGTGGGAGGTAGAAACAAGCGAATCCGAAGTTCAAGGACATCCTTGATTATGCAGCTAGTTGACGGCCAGGTATCTTGGACTACCTGATACCTGACCATATCTCTAAAAAAACCAAAAATGAAGCAAAATACATGCACCATATTGTTGAATACCACCAGTGACCAGAGGCTCACTACACCTGACAGCTACCTTAACTGGGACAGCTCCAACTGATTAAAAAAACATGGGCGGGGCATTCTCTTATTTAACAAAAGCTGACTGTTGGCTATATGTCATGCATGTAAATAAATTTAATAGCTCAAAAGTGAATCAAATATATTCCTTAAAGGTTGTTATACAGGCTAATAGAGAGAAGAGACATGAGTAAGTGTAATAAAATAGTGTTAGCAAATCCATTATCCTGTCTGAATATATGTAGGCAACTGGTTACGGGGTGAATCTAAAACTTGATTAAAATTAAAGCTGCTTCTACCTCAGTTTTTCTTCAGTTGCCTCTGCACATATCCAAAGATAAAGCCCAGTGGTTAAGGGCACGTGCTCTGAAATCAGTGGCGCCTATGTGTGTGACACCAAGTCACTTAATCTCTCTGCACCTTTATTCATCTCTTCATCTGAAAGAAGACATGACACATCTTCTTCACAGGGTGAGCGTTAAGTAACTCTACCAACAGAATTTGTGCTAATGCCTGGCACAGGGCTTACAATGATCACTGCTATTCTGTCGTTCCCATGACGAGTTCTCACTGCAGTGCTTGCCATCTCTGAAGTTATTTTTTTGTCTGAAATAAAAGTCCAGCCTCAGAATTGGATATGAAACCTTGGACTCTGGGTGATTAAGCTGTAACTTTAATTTACTAATGTTGTGTGTATACAATGTGTGTGCATGTGTTCATGTCCCATGGTGAGCATCCCATAGCACAGGCATGAACACAAGAGGACAACTCTTAGGAGGGGTTCCTTGTATTTTCCTCAGGTTCCAAGAATCCAACAGAAGTCAACAAGTTTTGTGGCAAGTGCTTTGACCCGCTGAGGCAGCTCATTGGCATCCAGATGTGCTCTCGCCCGAAAAGGGACCAGCTCTTGTTAGTCTTCCAATTTGCAATGATTTCAGAAACATATTTACCTTCAAGCTAACTACAGGATCCATCAGAATTGGAACTAAATTTATCTAACTTTCTCATTTCTTTCTCTGTATTTTCTGTTATCATCGTCATTAACATGAAAGAGCCCCCCTCTCCTGAGAGAAGCTGCACTACAGTACATGAACTTGTGCTGTGCTATAAAATTCACTCCAAATGCCCAAATTTTGTGGAGCTGGAGAAGAAACATAAATCCCAGAGAAGTCTATGCAAGAAGCAGTTGATACTGGAAAAGATTCAAAGGCCAGAGTGTCCCAGAGCAGAAGTGTTCATGTGTCATGTGATCTGGGCTTGGAGATAGGAGCAGTGATTTATCCACTTGAGTATTCCATTAGGCCCTGACACCTTTATTCATACAGTCACTCTTTCCACATATATATGTTCAATATATTAAATGAGCCAGGCACTGTTCTGAGTACTGAAACTACATCAGTGTACAAAACAGGCAATGCCTTGGTGTACCATATCCTCACGGGGCTGGCATTTGAATGTGGATATTGATAAGAACAAATAGTTCTAATATAATAGCAATTAGTGATCAGATCTATAAGAGAAAAAAAGCATACTAAGATGGGGATTCTAGGATGCTACTGTAAGCACATGGTGACTAAAATGAAAAAGCCTTCAAGAAGAAATGCCATGTGATCCCGATCCAGAGAACCCATCTGTGTACCTGGAGAAGTGGAATCTAAGGCAGAGGAGCATCAGGACAAAAGCTCTGAGGCAAACTATGCCTTGGATGAGTAGGGAAAGTGGGCCTGTATACATGGATGGAAACAAGAGACAGGGTCCTCACACACACACAGTGGCACGATGGGCTCAAGAGCCAGCTTACACTGGAGTCTGTTAGTGAGAAGGCATTGCATTTTAGCAGGAATCTACAGTAACTGAGAGGAGGGGCAAAAGCATGTAATCCCCTGGGAAATCCTTCTATCCACCCCAAGAGAAGCTAGGACTTGAACCAGAACAGCCATGCTGGAGAAAATGGTGGGGGCAGGCTTAAGATAGCCCATTGTCCAACCTCAGTGAAAGCCTGTGGGTCTCATGTAGCCAAGGACAGCTAGGAGTATGGCCCAACCCTATGTGGCAAACTTACTTAAACATAATGGGATTTCTTCATTATTTTTGTAAACCCAACTTTATGGTACTTGAACATGAATTTGTAGACAACAACATACTGTCTCAATGTCAAAGGTTGGATATGCTTGTTAGAGTGCCCACTTGGCCTAAGCACCATGTTTTATTTACTAAGGTAAGGAACATCAGAGGCAAAATCTAGACTAAATACTGTCTATAAAATAAGACAAGAGTCTGGTTTTAGACAAATTGAGTCAGCTATGGAATTATAAGTAAAGATAACCTTGTAAAAAGTAGAGATGGGGCCATCAACAATATCACGATCACATTGAAACACAGAAACAGATAAACACTCCTTAAAATGTAATGGAAAGAGGAAGAGGTTCGAAGTCTGAGCTCAGGATTCTCAGTGTTCAGTGGGTGAGATGTGTGGCACCAAAGGAGGGCCTTTTCTGCTGTTTCATAGCCTCCGCTGGAAAAAGAAACAATACTGTATATTCCATAGGAAAAGAATTAAACAATATTTTTTTTCTTAAAGATTGAGTTAAGCCTCTTAGTGAAAAGAAGTGTGGGTACCAGTTAGAATCAAGGTGTAACTACCGTTTTTGAACTTTTAAGTAAGTGTCTTGTGACTAGAGCCACTCCTGATATCAGCTTTTGGAATATGTAGACACACATGAATGAATAAGCTAACTAGTGAATTTTATAAAAGCTTGTTGGGAGGCACATTTTACAAGTACTAGTGCCAAATAAAGTCCTAGATGTGGTAGAGGAGATAGCAAGAGTTAGTAAAATACAGTCTGAAACTCAGGCAAAGATTATTGCAGCCCAGATCAAAGTGCCACAACTCTGCCTGTTTCACCAAAATGGCTGCATTTATGTCTTCCAAAATGGGAAAGCCTTCGTATAATTTGGTAGGACAAGAAAGAAGGAAGAAGCCTGCTAAGGTTCTGTCCAGTGGAAGGGGTGAGAGTATTCTGGAAGCTCAAAAGAATGAGAAACAGCAGTTCCAAGCAACAGGGGTTTCTCAGCAGATGAGAGAGAGAGAGACTGACCTCCAGCCCTGGCCCAATCTGAACGTCCCTCCCAGCAAGAGATGTTTCTTTCTTCCTCAGACAGGACACATCTTCTCAACCTGCTCTGCCACCATCTCTACTGCCTTTACCATTTCTCTTGTTGTCTTCCATAAGCTCAGGGCTTTTCTTTAAGAAACTCAGAAATGGGAATCTCGGCGATCCTCAGTTGCTGCTGTATCCTCTGCCCGTCGCCATGGCTGCCTACAAGCTGGTGCTGATCCGGCATGATGGGAGCGCCTGGAACCTGGAGCGGCTGGTACGACCCCAACCTGAGCCCGGCGGGCCATGAGGAGGTGAAGCGGGCAGGCGTTGCGAGATACTGGCTATGAATTTGACATCTGCTTCACCTCTGTGCAGAAGAGAGCAATCCGGACCCTCTGGATAGTCCTGGATGCCATTGACCAGATGTGGTTGCCAGTGGTCAGGACTTGGCGCCTCAATGAGCGACACTATGGCCGTGTAACAGGTCTCAACAAAGCAGAAACTGCTGGTAAGCATGGTGAGGCCTAGGTAAAGATCTGGAGACGATATTACTATTACGATGTCCCACTGCCTCCCATGGAGCCTGATCACCCCTTCTACAGCAACATCAGCAAGGATCGCAGGTACGCAGACCTTACTGAGGACCAGCTCCCCTCCTGTGAGAGCCTGAAGGATACTATTGCCAGAGCACTGCCCTTCTGGAATGAAGAAATTGTCCCCCAGATCAAAGAGGGGAAAAGGGTCTTGATTGCCGCCCATGGCAACAGCCTTCGGGGCATCGTTAAGCATCTGGAGGGTCTCTCAGAAGAGGCCATCATGGAGCTGAACCTGCCCACGGGCATCCCTATCGTCTATGAACTGGACAAGAACTTGAAGCCCATCAAGCCCATGCAGTTCCTGGGAGATGAGGAGACCGTGCGCAAAGCCATGGAAGCTGTGGCTGCTCAGGGCAAGGTGAAGAAGTGAAGGCGAAGAGGCAGACACCCTCCCTGCCTGTTCCTGCCTCCTGCACCCTCCCCAGCACCTGCCACACTGACTATGTCTTTAGGATTTTAAGTTGTAGCTGCAGATGGGGGCCTGTTGCTCCCGTTTTCATTGTAGTATTTTATCCCCTGCACCCACTCCCTTCATAGAATCTAGTCAGAATAACGCCTCTGGGGGTGCAGGTTCTCGGACCACATCAAGGGACAGCTCCCTGTACCAGGAGAGTTGAGAGATAGTAACTACAGTTTTTCTTAGGTCTTTGTTTACTAAGGGTCTGCTTAGGAAGAAGTCAGGGAGGAACTGTGCTGTATGGTATGACCAATGAGAAGCTGCAGTCCAGTTTTGTCCCTGGAACCTGTCCTGCACTCTTCCTGCAATTAGGTAACTGGGGGCACAGTCATTCCAGTGGAGAGTGGAAGTAACCTCATGGTGATTTAACCGTACTTTCTCTCTGACCCTAAAGGAGCTGCTGGCCCTAGAAGGTTGGGATCAATCTTGTCAAGTCTATATTACATTTACTTTTACAAAAAAAAAGTATATATATATATATATATATATATATATATATATATATATATATATATATATATATAATCAGCACACAAAAGCAACTCTGAGGTTGCTAGTGACAGTTGAAACAGTCCTGTGTGGTCACCAGAAAATAAGCCATTCCTCGTATCAGTGGGATAAACTCCTTGTACCTCTTGCTGTGTTTGGATCCCTTGGCCTTGTTTTGTAGAGGTGAAGTACCCCTGGATCATGTCCGAGTTTTTGTCTTTCACTGTCTGAATCATGTTCCAGCTGCTTGACCCTACCGTGTGGGTTCAGAGCTCGTTTGGGCGTAACAACTAAGTCTCTTTCCAGATCAGTATAATAAAGGAGTGATGTGCCATTAAAAAAAAAAAAAAAAAAAGAAACTCAGAAATGATTCTAAAGTTGTTCAGGTGGCTCTTCATTAACCTTGGTGTCTAGACTGAATAGTTAGCTGAAAGTTAAATAGCACTTAAGGAGGAAATATTATCTGATGGTAGCATTAATCAAAACAAAATATAAATAACAAAGCACTGAGTTTAATTTATTCAATAGGTCAAAATCCATATGAGTGCCTCCTGTATACAGATGTAGAGATACAGATAAATACAGAGATATACAGATGAAGACTGAATGGTAGACAAGTTAACATAAATTGATTAGCTATGGATAGAATATATGTCTTATTGTAGAGAAAAATGGAGGCTTTAGATACAATAGGTAACTGACTAGAAGAGGTGGATTACAACCCATAACGAGAACAAATGCATGGCTGGAGAGATGGCTGAGGCAGCAAATGTTCTCATTATTTGAGCATGAAGGTCTGCGTTCAGATTCCCAGCACCCACATGGAAATCAGGCATGCCAGTGCACCTGGAGTCAAGTATTAAGTAAATAGTTTAAGTAACTGTTTGTGGGCTACTTTATACTCGTAACCCCAAGCCATTCCACTGAATTCAGTATTCTTACTGGGTAAAGCACACTGCCCTAAATCCATGTGATTTCTATCACATCTGAGTAAATATGAAAAGAGGCGGTAGGCAGGATTGATATGAAAAATCAACAATCATTGAAGGGTCTTCTATGATAGTCAGGAATCCAAAACAGACCCCATGAGAATAAGAGCCCCACTACAGCCCATGGGGCAAAACTCTACGGAAATTCATCATCATCTTGATGGTGCCTAATGAAGCTCACTCGGAGAATGACAACTTTTTACATCAATTGAGATCTACAATGAAGACTAGAGACTGATAATTTATCAGATACCCTGTAGGAAGTGTTTTCTGTAATCCATTCCTTCATTCAGCAAACAGTAAATACAGAGAGAAATCATGTCTGACCAATCCACTGAAGTACAAAGACAACAATTGGCTCAGACTGGTTCTCAAGCCTCCTAATGCTGCTGCCCTTATGTTATGCTGTGGTGACTCCAACCATAAAATTATTTCATTGTGCTTCATAACCATAATTTTGCTACTGTCAGGAATTGTAAGGAAAATATCAGGTAAGCAGGGTATCTGAAATTTGCCCCCCAAAGGTTGAAAACTCCTGGGCTAAGGTAACAGAATAGTTGAGTCATAAAGAATTATTTCAGGACAACAAATAATAGAAAATAAGTCTTCTAGATAGAAAAATGTTGCCATTAATCAAAACAACCCTGAGATTCCACCTCACACCAGTCAGAATGGCTAAGATCAAAAACTCAGGTGACAGCAGATGCTGGCAAGGATGTGGAGAAAGAGGAACACTCCTCCATTGCTGGTGGGATTGCAAGCTGGCACAACCACTCTGGAAATCAGTCTGGCAGTTGCTCAGAAAATTGGACATAGTACTACCAGAAGATCCAGCAATACCTCTCCTGGGCTTATACCCAGAAGATGTCCCGACTTGTAATATGCTCCACTATGTTCATAGCAGCCTTATTTATAATAGCCAGAAGCTGGAAAGAACCCAGATGTCCCTCAACAGAGGAATGGATACAGAAAATGTGGTACATTTACACAATGGAGTACTACTCAGCAATTAAAAACAATGAATTTATGAAATTCGTAGGCAAATGGATGGATCCGGAATATATCATCATGAGTGAGGTAACCCAATCACAAAAGAACACTCAAGATATGCACTCACTGATAAGCGGATATTAGCCCAGAAGCTTAGACTGCCCAAGATACAATTTGCAAAACACATGAAACCCAAGAAGAAGGAAGACCAACGAGTGGGTACTTTGTTCCTTCTTAGAATGGGGAACAAAATACTCATAGAAGGAGTTACAGAGACAAAGTTCGGAGCTGAGACGGAAGAAAGGACCATCCAGAGACTGCCCCACCCAGAGATCCATCCCATAAACAGCCACCAAACCCAGACACTATTGCATATGCCAGCAAGATTTTGCTGACAGAATCCTGATATAACTGTCTCTTGTGAGGCTATGCCAGTGCCTAGCAAATACAGAAGTGGATGCTCACAGTCATCTATTGGATGGAACAAAGGGCCCCTAATGAAGAAGCTAGAGAAAGTACCCAAGGAGCTAAAGGGGTCTACAACCCTATAGGAGGATCAAAAATATGAACTAACCAATAACCCCCCAGAACTATATATCTAGTTACATATGTAGCAGAGGATGGCCCAGTTGGCCATCAACGGTAGGAGAGGCCCTGGTCTTGTGAAGATCTTATGCCCCAGTACAGGGGAATGCCATGGCCAGGCAGCGGGAGAGGGTGGGTTGGGGAGCAGGCCAGGGGGAGGGTATAGAGGACTTTTGGGATAGCATTTGAAATGTAAATGAAGAAAATATCTAATAAAAACAAAACGTATTTATGCAATATTAGTGCATACCAAAAAAAGTGTTGCCATTAAGTTTACCGTGAATATTGCCCAACATATGGAACAAATTCATGTCTATAGATGTATCTTTTTATTTCATCTACTTAAACTTAAGAAATCTCCTTTTAGCTATTCTTACTATAAACAAAAAATAACTACACTTTAACTCTATGTTAAAGAGTGTTTACAAGAAAGAAAACTAATCACTTCTGGAGCATATTTCAAAGCCGGTCGAGTTCACAAAAGAATAAAATAAGGTAGTTTTTATATCCCTGGTTGTTTTAAAACCTAAAGGGATAAAAATCCATGACTGAAAAGGAATAGTAAGACATGCAGCACTTTGGCATAGTATTTTATCATTTACAGAATCCTTTGCACACATTATGAAGATTGATAAATGCTTGTGTATCTCCTGCTCAGAATAAGCATGCAACTTAAGAAAAATAGAATATGGTTAATCTCTATGCCATACCTCATGTGGTCTGGTTTTCTTCTCTCTATACCAATGGTTTTCAACTAGGGGTGATTTGGGCCACGAGCCAGCAATGTCTGGTGACACTGTGATCCCCTGCCTTACTTGGAGTTACTATTTATGTGGTAAAACATCACAGCCAAAGAAAATTGGGGAGAAAAGGGTTTATTCAGCTTATGGTCTCACATCATAATTTATCATTAAATGAAGTCAGGACAGGTACTCAAGTGGGGAAGGGGCCTGGAGACACATGCTGATGTAGTGGTCATGCAACAGTGGTGCTTTCTGCCTTACTCGTCATGGCCTGCTCAGTCTGATTTCTTGTAGAACCCTGGAACACCAGCTCAGGGATGGTACCATCCACAATGTGCTGGGCCCGCCACCATCAAGCAATAATGATTTAAAAAAAAAAAAAAAAGTCCTACAGGCTTGTCTACAGTCTGATCCTATATAGGCATTTTCTCAGTAAGGCTCTCTCCTCTCTGATGACTAGCTTGTGTCAAGTTATTACATTACAGCCAGTACATTACCTCTCTATATACTAGTCATAAAGCCTTACCTGCAAAGAGTACCTGTAAGATGAGGTGCTGTGGGAGCCAAGGTTTTTCTGTGTCACCATGAAGTAGATTTGGCAGCTGTTTAAATACTAGTCAACATTTTTCTCACATGAAGATGACAAGCTGCCCTCTGTCGTGAACAAGGACCTAACCAGATGCGTCCAGTAGAGCTGGAGGCAGTGAGCAGTGCAGACCTAGAGCCTGCAGGAAGCCTGCTTCGTGTGTCCCTCACCAGGCTCAGGGCTATGATGACTAATGCCAGCTCTTAAGACAGAAAGAACCCCAAGGCAAATCATAGAGTTGCTGTAGCACGGGATGGAAAGATCCTGTCGGGACATCTCTTTGCTGCACTCTGGCTCTTTGCACAACAATCAGCCTTCTTATCTATAATTTAGCCTCTTGAGTAATTCATCAGGTGGGAATGCCTCAAGCAAATGAGCAATGTCTATGATGCCAGATACTTCTCCAGCTGTAAACTGATAAACTGCCATTGCAAATTCATAATAAATCACTTGCTTCTGAGTTTGGCTATTGTGAATGTTGTTAGTACAAGAAAATAAATAGAGATAACATAAGAGATAGATAAGTTTAATTAATCAGAAATTTTCTGCCCACGTTCAGGATACACTGTAGAAGTGGGGATAAAATTCCTAAAGTTATAGATCTATACAAGAAGTACCATTTCACTTTAATACGAAGAAAAACAAGTGGGATAGGTATACATATAGCACATTCAAGTAGGATAAATATGAGAGCATGTCAGAAAGAAGACCCAAAACTGTTAGTAGGAGAAGTGAGAGATGAAACTGGATGGCAGGAAATAAATTTAAGTCTTGCTTTAGGGATTTTTAAAATGATCATTTTCTTTTACTTTTTATTAAAATTAATCATTCCATTCGTTTACATCTCAAATGATATCCCACTTCGAGTTTACCCCTCCACAAAACCCCTATCCCACACCCTCGCTCTCCTCCCTCACCTTTGCCTCTATGAGGGTGCTCCACCCCCTCTCTTGTCCTAGGGTATCAAACCTCCACAGGACAAGGGCCTCCCCTCCCATTGCTGTCAGGCAAGGCCATCCTCTGTTACATATGTATCTGGAGCCATGGCTCCCTCCCTGTACACTCCTTGGTTGGTGGTCTAGTCCCGGGGAGCACTGGGTGATCTGGCCAGCTGATGTTGTTCTTTCTATGGGTTTGCAATCCCCCTTTGCTCCTCCAGTCCTTTTGCCAGTTCCCCCACCCACCGGGGTCCCTGAGCTCAGTCTGATTATTGGCTCCAAGCATTCACATCTGCTTTCATTGGTTGCTAGCCGAACCTCCCAAGGAACAGCCACACCAGGTTCCTGTCAGCAAGCACCTCTTGGCAACAACAACAGTATCAGGGTTTGGTGTCTGCAGACAGGATGGATTGCCCAAGTAGGGCAGTCTCTAGATGGCCCTTCCTTCAGTCTCTGCCCCATTTTTTGTCCCTGTTCTTCCTTTGGACAGGAACATTTCTGTGTTAAAAACTTGGAGATAGGTGGGTGACCCCATCCCTCTACCAGCCTATCTGCTGGAGGTGGTGTCTACAAGGTCTATCTCCCCTTCTTTGCACATTTAGGCTAAAGTCGTCCCTGTTAGGTCCTGGGAGACTCTCAGTTCCCTGGAGTCTGGTACCCTCCAGTGGCTATTACTGGTTCCTCATCCCTTACTGCTACATATTTTTATTCAATTTCCTCACCCTTTGTTCCCCTCTCCAGACCCCTCCAGTACCTGATACTGCACCCCACTTGTTTCTTCCCTCTCCTCTCTCCCTCCCAGGGCCCCCCTCCCCCTACCTTCCACCATCATCCTGCCCCCACCCTTCCACCCCCGCACCCCTCCACCCCCATCAATGCACGACTGAAGAATTCACACCCTGATCTTCCTTCCTCTTAAGTTCCATCTGGTCTGTGGGTTGTGTCATGGGCACTGTGAGCTTTTGTGCTAATATACATTTATCAGTGAGTACATACCATGTGTACTCTTGTGTATGGGTTACCTCATGCAAGATGATACTTTCTAGTTCTATCCATTTGCCAGAAAATTTCATGAAGTCATTGTTTTTAATAGCTAAATAGTACTCTATTGTGTAAATGTACCACACTTTCTGTATCCATTCCTCTGTTGAGGAACATCTAGATTCTTTCCACCTTCTGGCTATTATAAATAATGCTGCTATGAACATAATAGAGCATGTGTCCTTATTACATGTTGGAGCATCTTTTGGGTACATGACCAGGAGTAGTATAGCTGGGTCTTCAGGTAAAACCAATTTTATCAGGAACCGCCATATTGATTTCCAAAGTGGTTTTACCAGCTTGCAATCCCACCAGCAATTGAGGAGTGTTCCTCTTTATCCACAGCCCTGCCAGCATGTGCTATTGTTTGAGCTTTTTATCTTAGCCATTCTGATTGGTGTAAGGTGGAATCTCAGGGTTGTTTTGATTTCCATTTCTCTGATGACTAGGGATGTTGAACATTTATTTAAGTGCTTCTCAGCCATTTGAGATTCCTCAGTTGAGAATTTTCTGTTTAGCTCTGTACTCCATTTTTAAAATAGTGTTATTTGGTTCTCTAGAGTCTAACTTTTTGAGCTCTGTGTATATTTTGAATATTAGCCCTCTATCAGATATAGGGTTGGTAAAGATCTTTTCCCAATCTGTGGCTTGCCATTTTGTTGTATTGACAGTGTCCTTTGCCTTACAGAAGCTTTTCAATTTTATGAGGTCCCATTTGTTGATTGTTGGTCTTAGAGCATAAGCCATTGGTGTTCTGTTCAGGACATTTTCCCCTGTGTCCATGTATTCAAGTTAGAAAGAAAAGTTCTCAAATTCACTTGGAATAACAAAAAACCCAGGACAGTGAAAACTATTAACAATAAAAGAACTTCTGGGGGAAATACCATCGCTGACCCCAAACTGTAATACAGAGTAATAGTGATAAAAACTGCACGGTATTGGTACAGAGACAGGCAGGTAGATCAACTGAATAGAACTGAAGACCCAGAAATGAACCCACACACCTATGGTCACTTGATTTTTGACAAAGAAGTCGGGGGGGGGGGGGAGGGAGACAGCATTTTCAACCAACGGTGCTGGTTCAACTGATGGTCAGCATGTACAAGAATGCAAATTGATCCATTCTAATCTCCTTGTACAAAGCTCAAGTCCAAGTGGATTAAGGACCTCCATATAAAACCAGATATGCTGCAGCAGAGAATGGCCTAGTAGGACATCAATGAGAGGAGAGGCCCTTTGTCCTATGAAGGCTCTATGCCCCAGTGTGGTGGAATGGCAGGGCCAGGAAGTGGGAGTGGGTGGGTTGGTGAGCAGGGGGAGAGGGGAGGCGATATGGAGAGGATGTTTTTTGGAGGGGAAACCAGGAAAGGGGATAACATTTGAAATGTAAATAAAGAAAATATCCAATAAAAAAAGGGAAAAAAAGAATAAAACCAGATATGCTAAATTTAAAATGATTTTTAAAATACTTGGGAGTGTTATTTTTCTATAAAAATTTCCTAAAATAAACATGAAGCTCCTAAAATATATTCTCACAAATATGTTTCCTATGTTGTGGTTGTAAAGAATTAGCAGAAATATGTTTCTGAAGAATCAAAATATTGAAAATCCTCAGACCCTTTCTTCAGTAAAAGGATCAAATAGAACAGAGAATGAGTTGTTTTCTTCTACCTAGCTTAATAGCTCTTCACACAATCTATTTCCCACATGAGTACCTTGATTATTCATCTATGCCTAATTGCCTTATTTACTAAGAAGACCCCTACTAACAAAAGTATAACCAAGAAATGGATTACTAAGCATCTATTTTTAAAAAGGAGATAATTGACACACATTGTAAATAGTAGTTTTACTATTCAACCTAGGATTCTCCTGAGAGTAAGAGACACCTAGGTGTCATCTATTTCTTGACTCATATTTTACTATATTCATAAGTTTAAGTAATAATAAGTGTATCCATTGATTATCAAAGTTCATCAAACTCTGGACTGAAATTGTATATTAGGTGGGACTTGGGAATTGAACTGATGTCATTAGGTTTGGTAGCAAGTCCCCCTATTCCCTGAGCTATCACAAGGGCCTTCCACAATGCTACTGGGAGCCTAAATCAGCAGTTGAACTCAACAGCCACAACAGACAGAAGACACATGCTGGAAAAGGGTGGGAATTCTGAAACCGAAAGATTTTTCCAATACTGATAACCCACCCACACCCCCACAGAACAACAAAAAATCAAGAAGAGGTGAACAGAGAATAGCCCTTCTGCACCTCATGGGCACAGCTACAGAAGAGGGGTAAGAGGAAGGATCAGATCAGAAGGCATCAAATCCTTACTCCTGCTATGGCCATCAAAGCTCCTGGAGAAGGCATAGTGTGTTGAGAGATTCTCAACACCACATGGGCCATGACTGGCAGGAGGAGCTACGTGGATCACAGGATCAGACAGAATTCAATCCATTATCCTGACACACAGAAGTGCTCATGTTAAAGCAAGTGCAGGCAGATGACAGAAAATTAGAAAGCTGTTCATAAGACGGATTTTGGATTTTCAAAAAGAGAACCTAAGGAAGCAGGTACAGGAGGTAATGGAGCCCGTGTGGTATCAAGTGGAAGGGGAGACCCAGCATGTGAGCCCAGTGACGGAGCAGTTGTGGGGTGGGGGGCAACTAAGAGTATGCATGGCAACACCATGCATTCTTATACGTTATTTTAAAACTAAAGTTATAAAGAACAGGCTCACAGGAACCAAAACCTCAGGGCCACAGACCTTGTCTCGTGGCTGATGACACCTTAACTCTCACATGTGTGTTGAGTAGAACAGGTACAGTGGGGTGGATGGGAGTGATTCTGTCTCAGTCCCTGCAGTTTACTCTCAGTGCATAAACATGTAAATTTCCATTAAAAGATTAGAAATGTGCATCTTCCAGTTCTTGGAGATTTTCTTTTTTACCCAGTTTTGATTATGTTAGGTAGTAGACCTTTTTGGTTAACTTTTATTCCTTTGTAGCTGTAGTTCATAATTAAAACCTTTTTTCCTCTGTCCTACAGCATAATGATATTTTAACTTTACCTTTTGATACAGTATTAAATTATCTACTTACGTTGTGATACTCTTTATAAAGTGTTTGAGCCTGCATGTTTTATATTGGGGATTAAACCTAAGGTCTTTTAAGTGCTGGGTAAGCGATCCCACCAAACCATGCTCCCAGCCCTATGCTTTCAGTCTTCATTTGTAATGAAATGCTTTTTCTCCTGATTATCTTTATTTAGATTTATTTTTATTTTTATTAGTGTGTAATTGTGTGTGTCTATGTGAGTATCTGTCAAATGTGTGTAAGTACTCATGTAGGCCAGAAGACAGCATTGGATCCTTTGGAGCTGGAGATACAGGTAGTTGTGAGCCACCTGACTTGGATTCTAGGAACCAAACTCAGGTCCTCTGAAAGAGCAGCAAGTGTTCTTAAGCACTGAGCCATCTCTCCAGCCTCTAATTATCCTTTATTGGTTTTGTTTTTGTTTTTAAAGCAGAGTGGAATCCCTTCTCTTATTTCTGTAGGTATTAATTTTAATTTTGTAAATTTAGTTCTACTAATTGCATGCCTCAAATTCCTTCTGTTACTATGTTTTAGTCTCAGACTTACAGTCCTCATATTTACAGGCAAGTACTTGTCAGTTGTATAGTGATCTTTCTCTGGTTACATTTATAAGTGATGGCTCCTTACTCAATTAAGCTTTACTATAAAAAATATTGCTTAATATATCACATTTTCAGAGAAAACTACCAGATATCAGTATTGGTACATTTGGCTTTGGGAAATGCAATCCATTAAACACACACACACACACACACACACACACACACACACACACACACACACGACAACGGGCCTATAAACAAATAAGATGCAAGTGAACTTCAGCTACTAGACATGGGGAGGAAGGTAAGGCAGTCTCACTCTCTGGATCCTTTCTCTGTTCTCTTCCTTTTAGTCAAGCCCTCTGTGGTGGCTGGAAGGGAACTGCTCCATAGAGGCTCACATGTTTGAGCACTTTGTCTACAGGTGGTAGAACTGTTTGGGAAGGAGGAGGAGAAGGTGTGGACTTGTTGGAGGAAGTGTGGCCTTGTTGGAGGAGGTTGTGGTCACTAAGGATGGGCTTTGAGGTTTCAAGTGCCCATGCTATTCTCAATTCTCTTCCTGTCTCCCTGACTTGGGGTTGTTGTCTCAACATGTAAGTTCTCAGCTACAGCTCCAGTGCCAGGCCTGCTGCCATGTTTCCCTCCATGAGGGCCAGGGATTCAACTACCCTCTGGAACCATGATGCATTCCACCCCCACCCCCACCCCCACCCCCAGTTAAATGATTTATTTTGTAAGTTATTTTGGTCAGGGTGTTTTGTCCCAGCAATCAGTAAGCAAATAAGGTACCCCTCACATTTATTATGTCCAAAGCCTTAACGTCCAGAAAAGCAGTTGGTTTCCTGTCTACAGAAAATTCATTTATCTCCTTGGCTCTTTACACAGCATTCAACATAATCTATTTTCTGTTTTATACTGTTGTATCCTCAATGCTTTAAAAATCTATACACTTTTAGTTTCTAAAACTCAAAATGTTTATCTCCTAATGACATATTCTGGTTCAGCCACTGATTTCAACAAAGTCTCCAACTTGCACTCATGTCTCATATAGCCACTTAGTTTTTAGAGCTAATGGATATCTTTCAACATCAGGGCTATTTTCTTTTCTCTGTCCTCATAAGTTACAGCTTTAGAAACTGTGAAAGTATAAGAAAGAGTGAAAATAAGGACACGATGTTAGTTGACTATGTTTAACTGGAAGGCCAATGTGTGTTCCATATTTCACAGTGATTGAGGGTATGTTTACATGGATATTTCTGCTGTCTGAAAAGGACTATTGTGCATATAGCAATTAAAGACACAAGCTTAAATCTACAAGGCCTTAGTTTAAATGCCAGCAATCCACTAATTGTATAATTACTGTATATCTGTTTCCTCATTGTAAAATGGAGATAATAAGATCAGTGGCACATGCCTGCAGTCCAGCCAATGAGGAGGTGGAGGCAAGACTCCCACCTTACCACACAGACTCAAGACCAGCTAGACTACATAGTAAGACCCATTACAAAATTAAAGATCTATCTTTTATCTGGGAAGAAACTAAGAAAGTAGAATGGAAAAAGATGACATAGGCAGGCACGATTCTGGAAATAATGCTAATTCACTGTTTCATTATGTGGTTCATGTACTTACTTTATGTTATAAACAGGAATGTATAGGTATATATAGAATCTATTAGTATAATCTTAAATATTTATATGTGCTATGCATAATATTAAATGAATTAATTATGTATGTACATATAACCAAAGGAAAACATCAAACAACAAATAATTGGCAGTACCAATTCATTGGATTAGATGGTTTATGTCCACTTGGTTTTCTATGTTTTACAAATAATCCAACTTAAACATGTCTGGTTTTTTTTCTAATTAAACCATACTACATATTATTTTGTAAGTGAGAAAATGGTAATAGTACCAAGCTGATGCATACTGGCTAAGTCCCACTGGCCCCAAAAGGGCCCTAGACTGTAATATTCTCTTGTTTATCATAATAGGAAATGAGACCAACCCTACAACAAACAAATAATCTTAGTGTGGTTTAAAAGAAATCAATAATCATACAAATATATAATCACACATATACCACACAGAATTTTTTTAAAGAAGCATTCGAATAGAAGACAAACATCTCTGGAGAAATCTTTCCAGAAAGGCATTCTAAACCATCTGAAGTATCTAAAGACAGCATATCTCTGCTGGCATACTTCCCTTGGCAAAGGTCTTCCTTTTCCTCGCCTAAGTTGGGTCCTTCCTTCAAAGCCAGGTGAAATCAGAATCCTTTATGAAGTCTTAGCCAATAGTTTCAATCATTTAGATATTATATTTAAAAAAGTAACAACCAATGTCACATTATTCCTTAATTTTCCCATGTTTTAATCATTAGTTTTATTTTTCAAATATAGATATATTCTTGGGACCAATAACAAGTCTAGGTTCAAAGACTAAGCCACTGTAAATGCTCAGCTATAAATGAAGAGCTATACTCCTCTCTTAATGGTTCAGGAGTCTCTGTGGAAGAGCCAGAGGCAAGAGATGACTGCCATGAATCAGTGTTTTGTGGACATTACAGAGGCTCCGTACACATGAGTGCATGATGCCTATGACTTCAAGCAGATCTGTGAAATATCAAGCCAGACAAAACCCCAATCTGAATGAGAAAGAGGCCACAAATCCTCAACCCAGTTAAAGAGCTCTTAGCAATGACAGGCTAGTGGAGGAGGAGGAGGAGGATGAGGATGAGGATGAGGATGAGGATGAGGATGAGGAGGAGATGGAGAAAGAGATGGAGGAGGTGGAGGAGGAGATGGAGGAGGAGGAGATGGAGGAGGAGATGGAGGAGATGGAGGAGGAGATGGAGGAGATGGAGGAGGAGGAGATGGAGGAGGAGATGGAGGAGGAGGAGATGGAGAAAGAGATGGAGGAGGAGGAGGAGGAGATGGAGGAGGAGATGGAGGAGATGGAGGAGGAGGAGATGGAGGAGGAGGAGATGGAGGAGGAGATGGAGGAGATGGAGTAGGAGGAGATGGAGGAGGAGGAGATGGAGGAGGAGATGGAGGAGGAGGAGATGGAGGAGGAGGAGATGGAGGAGGAGGAGGAGATGGAGGAGGAGGAGATGGAGGAGGAGATGGAGGAGAAGGACATGGAGGAGGAGGAGATGGAGGAGGAGATGGAGGAGGAGGACATGGAGGAGGAGGAGATGGAGGAGGAGGAGGAGATGGAGGAGGAGGAGATGGAGGAGGAGAGTGGGCTTCTTCTGGGGTATGGTCCCTAAGAGGACACCATGCTGCAGTGGACAACCTAACACTGATGCACATACTGGCAGCACTAAGTGAACACAGTGGGATTTAAAAACATAGGGCACATGAATTTGGAAGGGAAAGTAGTAAAGGAGACAGGAGATAAACTGACAGGTTTGCCTAAAACATTATTTTTGCATGTATGAAATTCTAAAACAATGAAAAAATCATGTAGTGTCTTCAGTAGCCGCTAATAGTGAAAGTCGAGCTCACTGTTGACTACTCACAAACATCCCCTAGACACTTAACAACAACCTGAGCTTTAGATCAGCAACAACTAAACAAGAAACGGTCCCTTCAGCTGTTCTTCAGACCCTCTTGCCTCTCCCCTTTGATTTCTACAAAAAAGCACTTTCCACAGTTCCTCATTATCCTGACTGCTGTTTCTTCCTATTTTTCTGCTGGGGTTTTTATCCTTATTCACTAAATAGATGCTACTTGGTTCTCAGATTTTCTCCCAAGATATCCTCCATCCCTTATGTAAGTACAATTGAATGGTTTTAACTCAGGCCTTCTGCTGTCTGCTCCAAAATATTAAAACCCAACCAGCTACTCTAGTTCCCCATTTCCAAGTGATAGCATGATTAGATGACCTCTGGTCATTTAAAAAAAAACAAAAAACAAAAAACTAAACAAAACAAAACAAAACAAAACAAACAAACAACAACAACAACAACAAAAATGGGCAAACTAAACGTTTTACACCTCAATCAAAATGCCCCTATTGGCTTTCAGCTCTGTCCTTACACATTGCTGTGCACACCCTTTGAGATCATGCCAGTCCTCCTGGCTCACGTTTTATTTTACATCTCACTGCCAGGCTAACCCTTCTGTAAGACTAGATTTAACATGGGCACTTCTCTGATATAAAGCACTTACAGTGTTACAGGACAACATGTCAATGTCTCTGAGGAAGCACCAAGCTGTCTTTCGAAGCAATCACTCTATTTTCTATTCTTACAATTGCTTTCCCCAAACAAATCTGCCCCATTACTATTTAGACATTCCCACTTATCCTCTTCTTGTTTTTCAGGCTTCCCAGAGTTTATACTCCTATATAAGTCTAGTAAAATTAGAACTTCTCTGTAAACTGTTAACATTTTAGATTATATACTGATGTTCCTAACTTCTCTGGCTTCTCCTGATGTTTACAACGCAGCACTCATTAGTTTCCTTGGATTAATGTGACTTCTTCCTTTCCACCTAAAGTATAGCACCTCTTACCAAGGTGGCAGACAATGAATATGGTATGATGGGCTGCACATAAAATGCTGTTGCTGATACTGATAACATCATGGATTATAGTTTACTATTTTATGAAGAAATCAAGTTGACTTTATGTACAATAAAAAGAAGGATTAAGCTTACACACATATAAATGTAGCTGCCACCCCATCAAAGAAGCCTCTCATCAAAGCAAATGGAGACGGAGACCATCCCAGAAAACCACAAGTGGACACAACACAAAGATCAACAGATCGCAGCAGCACAGCCCCAATAGATATATCTACATCACAACACCTGTATCTGTGACTCAGAGGACACTGAAGAAAAGGAAATGAAAAGATTCTAAAACATAGAATACTAGGAAGTCCACTTGTAAACACTTTCAAAAATAGCTGCATAAAAACAAGACTGGGGGCTGGTGAGATGGCTCAGTGAGTAAGAGCACCCGACTGCTCTTCCGAAGGTCCGGAGTTCAAATCCCAGCAACCACATGGTGGCTCACAACCATCGGTAACAAGATCTGACTCCCTCTTCTGGTGTGTCTGAAGATAGCTACAGTGTACTTACATATAATAATAAATAAATCTAAAAAAAAAAAAAAAAAAAACAAGACTGGAAGGACATGTTGTATCAATGGACATGTTAATATAGAGAGAAAGGAGAAATTTTCACAGGAGACCCCCCTTAGGCAATGAATGACTGCTGGTAAAAGGGAAATTAGCCTTTGTACAGATGAGCCCTCATATTGGTTATCCAATATAGAGTTGTCAACCCTCAAACCATATGCACATTAACAACAATGGACTCAGAAAGTTGTATTTGTACACTTGTGTACACAGATTATATGTGTGTGTCAAACATTTTAATCTAAAAATCAGTATATTAGGTTATATCTATGCTTAATGAAAACATTTTTAACTTATTACAAAGTAACCTATTGATATGCCCATAGCACATTCCATAAGAGAGATAAACTATTTAACAGTATTTAACTGAAACTATTTTTTTCATTAAAAAAGTTTATATAAGTGGTTTAAGAAAGTCAAAACAGCAAACTATTAAAAAATTCTGTTGATTAAGAAAACAAAACTGAGTATATTGACTAGTTGCTGAAATCAAAATTCTAATTGTATTGTATAGATTTCAATAATCCCTACGAATAGGGATAGTTTTGAATACAAAAGCTCCAAAGACAATTTTTTTATACTAAGTAACCCTTGACTTGTAAAATGTTCTGAGTTTGTAAGTGGAGAAAAGTATTTTATATGTAACAATTTATAGGTCATTGGATCAATAATATAAACTAAGCTTTGGTAATGACAACTTGTAAATTCTCCTTATTTGACATAAAGATCCAAGTTCAGATTACATCCTTGTTAATCCTTTATACTGCAGTAGCCTCTTCAAAGATTTCTAAACAAGTGGACCTTTTAAAGATTTTTAAAGGAGATTTCAACTAAATTGAATTCCATAAATCCAATTTTATCACTTCTTTAAAAAACATTCACAGAAGAGAAATGGCCTCATTCAAAGACTGAGAATCCAAATGTTATAGCATCAAGGGTGTCCAGGGCTGGGGCTGGGGATATGGCTCATTGTTTAGGACTGCTTGCTGTGAAAGAAAGAGAATCAGACTACAGCTTTGCTCTCTTAAAACTATTTTTCTCCTTTTAAAAAAGTTTATATGAGTGGTTTAAGAAAGTCATACATGAAATTGTTAAATTGTTCCATCGATTGTTTAAGAAGACAAAAAACAAGAGTATATTTGCTAGTTGCTGAAATCAAAATTCTAAATTGTATTTATAGCTTCAAAGCCAAGTATGGCTATGTATGATTGGAAGTTCAACATGAGTGTGTGTGGAATGGGAGTTAGGGAGAAGGGTGGCAGGCAGATCCCTGAAGCTAATGGGAAAGGCAACAGAGCCACACAGTGAGATTATGATTCAGTGAGAGACACTGCCTCAAAAATGAGGAAGGTGTAAGAGGAAGGCATCCAAAGTCTTCCTGGCATCCACATGCTGTGCACCTGCACCTAAGTCTGTCTACATCTCTCACAACACAACACAACACAACACAACACATCACACACACATGCACACATGCACTCACACATGTGCACACACTCCAGAAACATGTTTTCTAAGAGTAATAAAATCTGCATGGTCAACTGCTGCCATGTTAGGATTGAACATACAGGGAAAGCACTAATAGAATTTAAGCACGTCATGTTTGAGGAACTGTTTTGGAACTCAGAGAGGCTGATGAAAGAGTTTAAATTACATTATGACCAAGTGTAATTTGATAAACCCTAATGAAAATTTAACAAAAAGGGCTAACAGACCCTTTCCTTAAACTGAAATTCTAGCTTGAAGACCAAATTATTTTTAACTTGCTATGATATCAGAGATCTTGAGAAATGGAACTCATGTACATTTTTTTTAAAGATCTAGTGAAACTCTTGCCTGACAGATAATGTTAGGAAGTCTCCCAAAGGCCCTAAAGATATAAGGATTGGCTTGGATCTGTGGGCACAGAGAAAGTTATCTCTCAAAAATATATCAAGAATGTGCTAAGAGTAAAGGTCTATTTTAGAAAAATTTTATCCATCATAAAAATAAAAATAAAACAGAACACAAGATTCAGTAAATCCCACTAGGACTGCCAAAAGTAGACCCTCTGGTATACCAGTCAGAGCCACTAAGGCTGTCTATTATAAATTACAAAAACAATTTTTGCAAACATTCTGTCATTTAAAAGAATTTTCCGAGTTGAATGAATTCAGTAATGAAAGATTTCCTTTCTGTAACATGTGAGCAACACAAAAACGTTGACATTAAATTAAAAAGCAATGAAATCTATCTAAACATGATCATCTCCCTGGGATGCTCCACTGCATTTTTTAAAAGACCTGACATGTTCCAACTCACCAGGTGATGGTAAGGGTGGAGGCCATGAGGCACACCTCTTAATGTAGGTGGGAGGCTTGCCCTCCAGTCAAATAATTTTGAGCCTGTTTTTTGCAGTGAGCAATGGCATTAGGAACTCCAAGTTTAAGCCGAACTGAGTCTGAAACTTATTGGAGCACATCTGATATTCAAGCTTGAAGATCTCATCACATATTTCTATGCAAATGACATTAAACAATGGCATCCTTTTGAAGAGTATTCTAAGGAGAATTTAACAGGTGTTATAGTTCTGAAAATATTCACTCAGCCTTGTAAATAGTCTAGAAAGTAGGAATTCACGCCAGATGACAAGGTAACAGTTAACCTCCATTACTAAAGAGAGAACAGTTTAGACAAACAATGAAATGTTCTGAAGAAAATTAAAAATAACTAAAATAATAGTCTATGTTATGTTTGTAATTACTGTGAATTTGATGTTAGAAGGTTTATGGATAGAACAATGGGCGAAACCTATAAACAAGAATGTTCACACATTTAAAAAATTGTAATGGAAAGGACAAAAAATAAAATTGAAACAGTATATTTGATTCTAAAACTAAGTTATAATATTATTGGTAGTGATGATACAATGTACGCATACAGATGACTTAATTATCCTTCTTTTTCAAAAGCCAGGAAATTTTCCCAAGCAAGTAGTATTTTTATGTACATCAGCAAGGCTAAGAAGACATTTGTCCCTTATTTTATAATCAATGTGTGTTAATTATGATGTCCTGATAATGTTCTAAATCTAGGCTTGCTGAGCACAAGGCAGTCCAATAGAACTTGTTGCCGTGGAAATGGTCTATATCTGCATCCTTGACTGCCAGGAACTTAAACTGGGGAGAGCTATAACTGAGAAATTGAAATTTTAATTTTATTTTAAAATAGCCACATATGACGAGTGTCTACCACATTAAAACATATAGCTTAGATGGTCAAAATTCGAGACTAACTCTGTTAAATTAGGTTTCACTCTTATTTACTTACCCATCTCCATAAACATGCTATTCATCAATGTTTATAAGAACACTACACTGAAATTTTTTGTCCTATAGTGTCATTGTCATTTAGAAAAACATGCCAGTGAATATCTAATATTACACCCAGATAACCGCAAGTGAAGAACACTGCCTGCAAAGACTCGGATCAGTGTTTGTGGATGTCAATACTACCACACTTGTTAATGAGGTAGCTTGGTGGCTGTGTCAGTCTGTCTAATGTGCACTTTAGAATGACTAAAATTCAAACTCTAAAATATCCACTTGTGACAATTTTTTCCCATGATCTATCGTAACCCAAGGCTACCCATCATCACATGGCTTTCTTTGGGCTCCACTGCTTGTCAACCATTTTACCTGGCAGATGTATTTGCTCTTCCATTTGCTCAGCACACACGGACTGCTTTGCATCAGTTCCTGAAAGACAACAGAAAAGGAGAGCACAGTTGGTTACACGTGTTGTCATTATCAGTTAAAGTGCTTCTGATCTGCAAGGAAAGAAAAAGAAGGCAATCAACAAGCCACACAAAGCCCCAAGTGTGTGGCAAGCTCTCTCTAGACAAAAGCACAGCCATCATCGCCGCGAGAGCCAGTCCTCTATGAAAATTACATCTGTTGAAAGACGTTCTAAAACAGATTTGTTTGCTCCCATTTTTGAAACCTTTTGAAAGATACCTCCAACTCCTTCAGTGAATCTCGAAGTTTTTCTGGGCGTCTATTTTTGAGTGTCCAAGGATAATCTCGTGCTGGCAAATAAAACATGTACAACAGTTAGTTAAAGATGATTTAAATAAGGAACCTCTGCTTAGCAGTGTGGTTTGGAGGATTAAAATAAGACACCCTGTAATTGAGAGGAAGTGGACTTCAGTTCTATCACTAAATGACAGTCTTCAAAAAGGCTTTGTTACAGAAACAGGATTTTTTCCCACAAACTAATCTCCCTGATTATAATTCTGTGATGACAACCAACAAGACTGAGAGACCCTTGAGACACTTTGGTAGGCTAAGGGTCTAGCATTATATAGAGCAAATGGCCTCATCTTTATAATTCAAGTAATTTTTTGTGAAAATAGTAAAAATTCGACCCAAAAGAAATTTCAGCTCATGCAAGTGGCCAACTCAGACCTGAAACCTAACTGTGGTGAGAAAAGAAGCTGAACATAAAAGCAATATGTAGAAAATTATTTTAAATGTGACCAAATCATTAAATACTTCAATTCTGGAGATCCAATTTTTAAGAAATAGGTATTATGTCAGGCAGTGGTGGTACATGCCTTTAATCCTGGCACTTGGTAGGCAGAGGCAGGTGGATCTCTATGAGAAAGCTACACAGAGAAACACTGTTTCGAAAAAACAGTAACCAGCAAAACCAAAAATGGGTGTTAGAGATGCTCTTTGAAATAATTCTCTCAAACATAAACACCAACTCAGCTACAAACCTACAAAGTGTACCCTACAAATCTACGAGGGTGCCCTGCCTGAACGATATGCTAGTGCTCAAGAGAGGCACAAGTCTTGTGGGGTAACCAAAGAGTAACCTCATCTGACATAAGGCCCACTCCATGAGATAATACCCATTCCTGCCAATGATTGGATGACGGAGATTCTGAGACCAGACATCTTAAGGAACAAGTAGAGAACTAAATACTACTGTTCTTACAAAAAATGAAAAAACAAAGCACTCCCAATGTCATTCTGCTAAACTTAGAAATCGGTGCCTTGTTCAGTCATCATCAAAGCATCTTCCTCCTACAGTAGACAGGAACAGATACAGAGAGCCACAGCTAGACATTATGCAGAGACTGAGAGACCTTGAAACACTCAGCCTTAAATGGGGATGTCTCCACCAAATCCCTCCTCAGGGCTCAGAAACCCAGCAGAAGAGAAGGTGGAAAAAGGCTAAGAGCCATAGGGAATGCAGGACACCAAGAAAACAAGGCTCTCTAAATCAACATAATCAAAGCTGGCATGAACTCACAGAGACTAAGATAGCAAGACAACACGCATGCACAGGGTCTCACAGCTCTGCTCTGCTCTAGGTCCTCTGAGAATATTTTATGACTTCTAATTTAGTGTGTTTATGGGCTTCCTAGGTATGGGAATGAATGGGTCTCTGATTCTTGTGACTTCTCTTGGGCTCTTTTCCTTCTGTTTGGTTTGTCCAATTTCCAATGTGTTAGCTTTTGTTTTATCTTATTACATGTTATTTTATTATGTTTTATTTTATTATTATCCCTTAGGAGCCTGCTTGTTTTCTAATGAGAGATAGAAAGGGAATGGATCCATATGGGAGGGGCTGGAAGGGGCAGAGAGACAGGAAGCAGTAATCAGGATATATCATGTGAAAAAAATCTATTTTCAATAAAATGAATAATAAGATAATTTAAAATCTATGCTAGAATTCAATAACAATATACCTTTAGTTTGTTTTAAATAATTTCAATTGAAAGGTTATTTAGGGAAGGTACAAAGTGAGCCTAAAACTAAATATCTTTTAAAAATTAATAAAATTGGGGCAGAGGTCTAACTCAGGGGTAAGGCACTTGCCTAGTATATGTGAAGCCCTGGGTTCCATCTCTAGCACCTACCACATACACATGAATACATGCTACACAAATAATTCTAATAGCATATTAAACCCATTAAAATACAAATTGATCTTTATAGTCTCATATTTAATAATTATGAAAAAGAAGTGTATATATAAATGTACATGTCATGTGTGCATATACAAATAATATATAGCATATATAGATATTTAAATTTGAGAGTAAAAATTGCTATGTATCTTATTTCAGCAAATTAATTTGGCTCTATAAACATAATTTTGATGTGTAGAACATATGTACAAATTTTAAGATATGTGTTACAGATAGCAATGCAGTATTCTAAAAATTAAATGTCAGTTTAATCACTTAAAATAAGGAAAGAGGGAAGGCTTTTCAGATTTAGCCATATTTTAAATAAAACTTTAAATTACATTAGCTTTAAATCATTAAACCTATATAGTGATATAGTTATACATACAATATACTTGTATCTTTGAGACTAACAACAACTAAAGAAAATGCTGATATAACAAATCTGACTTTATTAAAAATAAGCACAACAGCATTGGCAAGATGGCCCAGAAGGTGCAAGTGCCCACTGCACAGACTGACAGCCTGAGGTCAGGTTCTGGGACCAACATGGTGGAAGGAGAGGACCAGTTCTCTGATTTTCACACACATGCTATAGTGCACACCAGGACACACAGTCATGCATATACATACATAACACACACAATCATAAAATAACAATGTTAAAAATAGTAAAATATGCTAATACCTTAGGCAAAATATGAATACTTAAGTGATATCAGAATTTGAGCATGATTTATGATCATTTTCTCACACAAAAATTAGGTGACAGATATATAAATTTTACTACAGAACTTGTATGATTGATAAATCAGGTCATTGTAAACACCTTGAACATTTATACTTTTATTAGCCAGTTAAATATTTCAGATAAAATCGTTTATTTAAAAATATTAAGTGAAAATACACGTAATTTTAAGTTTGTGTTTACACAAGCATATATCCTACCAAAATTTTACATGGTAAATATTTTAGTGACTTAAATTAGAAAAACCTAACACATACAATTATTATGTGATTGAGTTCAATATAGAAACAATGAAAATTAGTAATTATAAGAAACGTGGACAGAATAGCATTTACAATTTATACAGAAAACAGTTCAATGGTAACACAACTCTCTATTTTTCTAATAATTTAAATATATTGATAAGGTAAACTTACATTCTGCCAGCCTTTGTTTTTCTTCTAAGTTACCATGCTCTGTTGCTGATACTGTAGCAAAGGAAAGACAAAAGAGGTGGGATTTGTTTTTATTACAGTATCTTGTATTTGTAATGGGTGCACAGACAATAGATTGTTGCAGACACTGAGATTAATACAGGATGCTAAGCTTTAAAAAGGACAGTTGAGAGAGAATGTCACAATGTGTGCTTGCATGCCATAGAAGCCATTTCCTTACTGTGCAGTGAAAAGGCTTATACAGCACAACAGGTGGGCCAATATTCTGAGCTTCCAATCTCATCAAACAGGAAAGGGAACTGCAACGGAGCCCAGAAGAGAAGCCGAAGCATCTGTCATCAGAGCTCTGAAGTCAGCCTATTAACTGCCATGCTAAGCACACAGGGTGCTCACATAGCCTCCACTTCAACGAAGAACAGAACAGGAAGTAACTCTAGCTAGGGAGACCTTTTGGCCCATCATAAAACTTCTGGGATTAACAGGATTAATCAGATAAAGAAAATTGATCATTCACTCAGAAATGTCTATTTCAGATATCAGGTGAGGATCCGGGAGGCCAGCATCACGAGACCAATGCATTAACAATGCCCTCTGCTGGGGCACCAATAAATAAATGTGAATAGACTGTCCTGTTATCAGCCTGATCGGCAACAAAATGAAAATGTCCACGTTCTTCTACAACATTTTCTCAGTACTGCTTTATTTTTGATTGATCAGATATTAATCTTAGCATTTTTCTCTTTAAAAAACCTGAAGTACTGCTCTTAAAAGTTTAGAATTTATCTAAAGCTCGTAAACACAGAGTTTTTAATGTTCTACTCCATTTCTAGGAACATCTCATTTATAAAACAAGTTAAGTAGAATAGGTAAGTACTTTACCTGATGGATCTTTCTTGTCATAGTACTGGTAGACGCCGATGTCTCTATCTATAGAGAGAAAGAAAGAACATTAAATTATGGTAAAAGTTCTGGAGAGTAAGAAGCCAAATCATACTATATCAGAGGGGCTTGTGGGGAGAGGAGCAGAAACAGTCTCCTTATGTTACTAGAAATAAAATAGCTCAAAAGCATCTGGACACGGGTTCATCTATTCTAGGGATATGCAGAAACTGGAAACTTTATCGATCTAATGAGAAACTCAGAATGGCAGAAGGAACCACACAGAACTAGAATGGCATGGGGGGGATTAGTAAAGAACTGAAATCAAGGAAGACCAAGTTTTCTCTTTCACACTTCCTCTGATATTTTTCACAGGGCGCTACCAAAAGGAACTGCCACTAAGCAATGCCAAATGAAGTCAGTGGATGGAAGAAAATGCCCTAGCTGTTGGATTCCGAGCTGTGGCTTGCTTTTCTCCAATTTAGCTCAGAAATCTAGTTCCTATCCTATAGCATTTGGGAGGAAATCTGCAAGAAGAAAGGAGGGATTACTGGGAGCTGTGGATAATTTTTTATCCGAAACTTGTTTAGAGTCAAAAGGCTTCCAAACCTATTCAAATTCAGACGCTCTGCTGGGCTAGGTAAGACACAAGTGAGACTCCGCAGATGTTGAGATTGGTTTAACCAAGGGATTCTGTTCTTGCAATTTAAACAAGAGAACAGAATAATTTTCCTGTGTCTATGAATAATAAAATATCTCCTTTATTGAAGTAACACTTATTTTCTTCCATGCAAAAATAATTCTCAGTTACTAACATAAGGAGGCTACAACTGTCTCTTATGAAGTGAAGCAGTACAGGCTGCCCCCTAGTGACTGATTGTCTCCAAACTTCTTCAAACTGAGTGACAAAACCAAAAGAAAAACATTAAGTAAAACTGCTATAATTAAGTCAGCAAATAAGTAACAGTCATGTGTACTTGATATACTCGGTACTCAATACTCATATACTAAAGCTATATTTTTTATTGATTGTGAAATTAAGACATTGGATAAAATCGACTTCCAACCCAAAGTTATCAAAAAAGACAAGGAGGGACACTTCATACTCATCAAAGGTAAAATCCTCCAAGAGGAACTCTCAATTCTGAATATCTACGCTCCAAATGCAAGGGCAGCCACATTCATTAAAGACACTTTAGTAAAGCTCAAAGCACACATTGCACCTCACACAATAATAGTGGGAGACCTCAACACACCACTTTCATCAATGGACAGATCGTGGAAACAGAAACTAAACAGGGACACAGTGAAACTAACAGAAGTTATGAAACAAATGGACCTGACAGATATCTACAGAATATTTAATCCTAAAACAAAAGGATATACCTTCTTCTCAGCACCTCACGGGACCTGCTCCAAAATTGACCATATAATTGGTCACAAAATAAGCCTCAACAGATACAAAAATATTGAAATTGTCCCATGTATCCTATCAGACCACCATGGCCTAAGACTGATCTTCAATAACAACATTAAGAATGGAAAGCCAACATTCACGTGGAAACTGAACAACACTCTTCTCAATGATACCTTGGTCAAGGAAGGAATAAAGAAAGAAATTAAAGACTTTTTAGAGTTTAATGAAAATGAAGCCACAACGTACCCAAACCTTTGGGACACAATGAAAGCATTTCTAAGAGGGAAACTCATAGCTCTGAGTACCTCCAAGAAGAAACGGGAGAGAGCACATACTAGCAGCTTGACAACACATCTAAAAGCTCTAGAAAAAAAGGAAGCAAATTCACCCAAGAGGAGTAGACGGCAGGAAATAATCAAACTCAGGGGTGAAATTAACCAAGTGGAAACAAGAAGAACTATTCAAAGAATTAACCAAACGAGGAGTTGGTTCTTTGAGAAAATCAACAAGATAGATAAACCCTTAGCTAGACTCACTAGAGGGCAAAGGGACAAAATCCTAATCAACAAAATCAGAAATGAAAAGGGAGACATAACAACAGATCCTGAAGAAATCCAAAACACCATCAGATCCTTCTACAAAAGCTTATACTCAACAAAACTGGAAAACCTGGATGAAATGGATAAATTTCTGGACAGATACCAGGTACCAAAGTTGAATCAGGATCAAGTTGACCTTCTAAACAGTCCCATATCCCCTAAAGAAATAGAAGCAGTTATTAATAGTCTCCCAACCAAAAAAAGCCCAGGACCAGATGGGTTTAGTGCAGAGTTCTATCAGACCTTCAAAGAAGATCTAATTCCAGTTCTGCACAAACTATTTCACAAGATAGAAGTAGAAGGTACTCTACCCAACTCATTTTATGAAGCCACTATTACTCTGATACCTAAACCACAGAAAGATCCAACAAAGATAGAGAACTTCAGACCAATTTCTCTTATGAATATCGATGCAAAAATCCTTAATAAAATTCTCGCTAACCGAATCCAAGAACACATTAAAGAAATCATCCATCCTGACCAAGTAGGTTTTATTCCAGGGATGCAGGGATGGTTTAATATACGAAAATCCATCAATGTAATCCATTATATAAACAAACTCAAAGACAAAAACCACATGATCATCTCGTTAGATGCAGAAAAAGCATTTGACAAGATCCAACACCCATTCATGATAAAAGTTTTGGAAAGATCAGGAATTCAAGGCCCATACCTAAACATAATAAAAGCAATCTACAGCAAACCAGTAGCCAACATCAAAGTAAACGGAGAGAAGCTGGAAGCAATCCCACTAAAATCAGGGACTAGACAAGGCTGCCCACTTTCTCCCTACCTTTTCAACATAGTACTTGAAGTATTAGCCAGAGCAATTCGACAACAAAAGGAGATCAAGGGGATACAAATTGGAAAAGAGGAAGTCAAAATATCACTTTTTGCAGATGATATGATAGTATATATAAGTGACCCTAAAAATTCCACCAGAGAACTCCTAAACCTGATAAACAGCTTTGGTGAAGTAGCTGGATATAAAATTAACTCAAACAAGTCAATGGCCTTTCTCTACACAAAGAATAAACAGGCTGAGAAAGAAATTAGGGAAACAACACCGTTCTCAATAGTCACAAATAATATAAAATATCTCGGCGTGACTCTAACTAAGGAAGTAAAAGATCTGTATGATAAAAACTTCAAGTCTCTGAAGAAAGAAATTAAAGAAGATCTCAGAAGATGGAAAGATCTCCCATGCTCATGGATTGGCAGGATCAACATTGTAAAAATGGCTATCTTGCCAAAAGCAATCTACAGATTCAATGCAATCCCCATCAAAATTCCAACTCAATTCTTCAACGAATTAGAAGGAGCAATTTGCAAATTCATCTGGAATAACAAAAAACCTAGGATAGCAAAAACTCTTCTCAAGGATAAAAGAACCTCTGGTGGAATCACCATGCCTGACCTAAAGCTTTACTACAGGGCAATTGTGATAAAAACTGCATGGTACTGGTATAGAGACAGACAAGTAGACCAATGGAATAGAATTGAAGACCCAGAAATGAACCCACACACCTATGGTCACTTGATCTTCGACAAGGGAGCTAAAACCATCCAGTGGAAGAAAGACAGCATTTTCAACAATTGGTGCTGGCACAACTGGTTGTTATCATGTAGAAGAATGCGAATCGATCCATACTTATCTCCTTGTACTAAGGTCAAATCTAAGTGGATCAAGGAACTTCACATAAAACCAGAGACACTGAAACTTATAGAGGAGAAAGTGGGGAAAAGCCTTGAAGATATGGGTACAGGGGAAAGATTCCTGAACAGAACAGCAATGGCTTGCTCTGTAAGATCGAGAATTGACAAATGGGACCTAATGAAACTCCAAAGTTTCTGCAAGGCAAAAGACACCGTCAATAGGACAAAAAGACCACCAACAGATTGGGAAAGGATCTTTACCTATCCTAAATCAGATAGGGGACTAATATCCAACATATATAAAGAACTCAAGAAGGTGGACTTCAGAAAATCAAATCACCCCATTAAAAAATGGGGCTCAGAACTGAACAAAGAATTCTCACCTGAGGAATACCGAATGGCAGAGAAGCACCTGAAAAAATGCTCAACATCCTTAATCATCAGGGAAATGCAAATCAAAACAACCCTGAGATTCCACCTCACACCAGTCAGAATGGCTAAGATCAAAAATTCAGGTGACAGCAGATGCTGGCGTGGATGTGGAGAAAGAGGAACACTCCTCCATTGTTGGTGGGATTGCAGGCTTGTACAACCACTCTGGAGATCAGTCTGGCGGTTCCTCAGAAAACTGGATATAGTACTACCGGAGGATCCAGCAATACCTCTCCTGGGCATATATCCAGAAGATGCCCCAACTGGTAAGAAGGACACATGCTCCACTATGTTCATAGCAGCCTTATTTATAATAGCCAGAAGCTGGAAGGAACCCAGATGCCCCTCAACAGAGGAATGGATACAGAAAATGTGGTACATCTACACAATGGAGTACTACTCAGCTATTAAAAAGAATGAATTTATGAAATTCCTGGCCAAATGGATGGACCTGGAGGGCATCATCCTGAGTGAGGTAACACATTCACAAAGGAACTCACACAATATGTACTCACTGATAAGTGGATATTAGCCCAAAACCTAAGATACCCAAGATATAAGATACAATTTCCTAAACACATGAAACTCAAGAAAAATGAAGACTGAAGTGTGAACACTATGCCCCTCCTTAGAAGTGGGAGCAAAACACCCTTGGAAGGAGTTACAGAGACAAAGTTTGGAGTTGAGATAAAAGGATGGACCATGTAGACACTACCATATCCGGGGATCCATCCCATAATCAGCTTCCAAATGCTGACACCATTGCATACACTAGCAAGATTATGCTGAAAGGACCCTGATATAGCTGTCTCTTGTCAGAGTATGCCTGGGCCTAGCAAACATAGAAGTGGATGCTCACAGTCGGCTATTGGATGGATCACATGGCCCCCAATGAAGGAGCTAGAGAAAGTACCAAAGAAGCTAAAGGGATCTGCAACCCTATAGGTGGAACAACATTATGAACTAACCAGTACCCCGGAGCTCTTGACTCTAGCTGCATATGCATCAAAAGATGGCCTAGTCGGCCATCACTGGAAAGAGAGGCCCATTGGACACGCAAACTTTATATGCCCCAGTACAGGGGAACGCCAGGGCCATAAAAGGGGAGTGGGTGGGTAGGGGAGAGGGGGTGGGTGGCTATGGGGGACTTTTGGTATAGCACTGCAAATGTAAATGAGCGAAATACCTAATAAAAAATGGAAAAAAAAAAAAAAAAAAAAAAAAAAAAAAAGAAAAACTAATGTTTAAATAGTATTCAATAAAAATAAACATGTGATGTTGTACAAAATTGCTACAATAATTATATTATGCATTAAGAATAAACCAATGTATAAAAAAAAAAAAAAAGAAATTAAGACATAATGTTAAAGAGTGCAATTGGATGTCAGATGGAAAACATCTACCAAACACTGACTAAGACTGAGGCCCCTTGAGTACTTAGAATAATTTGTTAGGCTGAGCAGTGGTTTCAGGAGTGTGCTCACCTTTTGATAGTTCACAGCATACTCTTACAAACTGTACACTTTTCAGTACATATGTTACACTTCAATCTTAAAAGTTTCTTGTTATTTAAAGCTATGAGCTAAGAGCTGCAGACATTATATATGCAAGCAATATTTCCTATTAAAAAACCACAGTTATAATTACAATACCGTTTCCTACATCAATATATTTACGACTCTAACATAGGACTAGGAAGACCTTAATTAAGGGACCTTGAATTCCATACACAAATCCGGGCTTAGTGGCCTGGCTAAGTGAGACTGAACGTAAGTGAGACAAGGGAATCCACACAGGAAGACCTGTTTGAGAAGGACCAGGGCTGGATGAGGAAGATGCCCATGCAGTAATCAGATGATGCAATCTGTTAGAGCCTCTTCAGGCACAAAGCACACACACTGGGAATAACAGCCTGGTGTGGAGAAGAGCAAGACAAGGAGGTCATCTAACTCGTGCTAGGATCACATGGCGTGAGGGTGCCCTCATAGGGAGAGTGGACACAGGAACTCACAGAGAGTATCTAAGAAGGACTGACTGGGTAACTACAGTTGTAGAAGCAACGAGAAGAAGCATCTGCATATGAAACACAAGAAAAGTATTTTCTGAGACAGTTTTTCACTTCTAATGTTAAAGTTTTGTTTCTTGTGATATGCATTCAATTTTAGGAGATCAGTTCAGCATTTCTTAGAATCTGTATTTGGATTTTGCTTCGTGAATCCAGCCCTTTCCTTAGTTTTATTTTCTTTCCCTTTCCTACTTCATCTTTGTTTTTCCAGAACCCCTTTCACCTGTTTTCTTTTTATTACTTGTCCTCTTTCCCGTAGAAACGTTCAGGTGTCTGATGATTCCCCAGCTCTCTCAGAAGCGATGCTCTGGACATCTCCTGACGCCTTCCAACCCGGAACAGGTTTCACTCAGTAGGCTTCACTGACCAGCCAGGGGCCAGAGTGATTTGCACAAGACCACTAAAACATCCGTGTAGATGTTTTCTTCTGGGAGGTCGGGCAGTAACCGCAGGAAAGGATTCTATTTCCAAGCTCCTTCTTTCTTGGCAAATAAACAGGTCAGAAAGCATCCTCGGAATCGAGGGTGATGAAGAAGACCTCAATCATCAACACATCAGCTTCAATTCCTCTGCTTTCCGTTCAGCAGGTCTTCCTCCAGTGGCTTTGGTGTCTAGGGTTTGGAGCCTCCTTAATTAAGTATTTCCACATCATGGAGGTGTCTCATTCCTTTCTGCAGGCGTGCATCCCCTTGGCTGTCAGCCTGGTGCCACATCCTCATCTTCTGCAATGCATACTCCTCAAGTTTCTGCACCCTTCCAAAGTTCTCGTCTATAATGGCTGTCACTGGAATTCTCTTCTCCAGGCAAAAGGTGTCTGATTGCAGGTGTCCTTTTCCTAATCTCAGGTATAGTGCATTTATGAATCTTTATTTTAATTCAGTTAATCTTATTTTAAAAGGGTTTTGGGAAGAAGAAAATATGTATCAAATTTTAAACTAGAAATTCCATCTCTATATACCTTAAGGAAAAACTGAAACATTATATTCATGTTATTGTACATTCAATATTAAAATAAACGGTACTTCACAAGATATAAAAGTAATGTAAGTAAAAATGTATTTCTAAAAAAATTACTCTGGATAATTGAAATAGAAGAGTATTTTTATAAGTTGTTTTCTAATAAAATATATCTTAGCCTATAGTATTAATAAACATTGTTAAAACATAATTATATTATTTCCACTCAAGAAACACATACAAAACACAAAGAACAAAGACCTACATCTCAGGTACATATTTAAAATGTTTTTAATATCAAACAGAAATGTATTTTTATGAGCTAGCCTGCAAAATTGTATGACCATATACCAGTTGAACAAGGCCAATTTAAAAAATGAAGGTATGTATCTTTAGGATGAGCTATTAGACTAGTAAGATTTATCTCATAACTCAGGCCAAAAAATAAGTTAATAGGGGTATTTAAAGGGAGCTCTTTCATTACCCAGGTTTTCACTGAGGATGAAAAAAGAGACTCCAAGTCTATATGGCAAGCCCAGGCCCCAGCCTTGCCAGTTCTGTGACAGAGCATAAGAGACTAAAGAGGCCTAACCAGAGCTCACTTACCCGCAATGTGTAAGGTGCTTTTCAGAGACCACAGGTGTAGTTCAGTCAAGCAGAAAGACATCTGACAGCAGAGGAAATCTCTGTCCTGTTCAAAGTAATTAGGGAGGAAAGGAGTACCAATTAACTATTTTATATAGTCATATATATTTATATATAATCTAAACCCCTTTTAAAAATAATATTTGGGATATGGTCCATTAGATTAAACACATCTTCATTTATCAGTTAACCATACAGAAATAAGCTCTAGAAAAAGAAAAATAGACTTCTTTTCCTGAATTTACTATGTCATCACATTGAGGAATGTGATAAAGAGACTATCTATATTTGTGTGTTCAATATCATATGTTTGATTACAGCTCTGCACATACTTAGAATTATTTAGTGTATGAACATCTTCTAAGACATAAGTTTTAGGAGAAGTAGGTCTGCTATGTGGTTACTGAGTACAGGCGCATACGTTTTAATATATGTTGTAAATATTTTAGATACCCTACACATAAACAGACTACAATGGAATATGCAAGGTAAATGGAGTATAGTTACTCTCATATGAGGTACAGTTACTTAAAAGTAAACTGTATAAAACTTCATTACTATTCATACAGTAAGATGCATATTATGATAGACAATCCAAGCATATTTTAAAACTCAGAATAGTTAAAGTATACATCCTGAATTTCTTCCTAAGTTTAGGAGCAGGGACAAGTAACATACACTATTGATGCTCTAAAAATAATCTTATAAAACCTTATCAATTTGGACTGATTAGGAGAAAGAAAGTGAGACTCTGGAAAAAGTTCACATTTTAAAAGTATTAAAATAAATTTATATAACTTTCCAATATTTGATTAGAAATTCATATAGCATGTGATATATATTAGAAATATATATCAATTTAAACTAGGCACATTTTAGAAACTGCAAAAGAAGTTTTCATTTCAATAAACCTCTAGAAAACAAATGTGAAACAATTTTAAGACTACTTTTAACAGATGAAAGGACTCTTCAGCTCCTTTAACATTAGGAGTGACTAAAACATTTCCCGCATTATTCATATGGGTAATAACCAAAGTAATTTTAGACTTAACAGAAACTTCCCTTGCCCTAAGCTCACCTCCACAGAACGAGGATATAATCACAACCATCAAGAAACATGTGTTCTGCAAACAGACACTATGTTCCATGGACTAAAGAGGAAAAAATGAAAAATGTGATAACTTAAAAGTGGGACCCAATTCTGCCTCAACAGCAGAACTGTAAGAAACCTCAGAGTTTGAAATTTTCCCATGGGTCTTCAAGAGAAGCACAGGATCTCAATAGTTTCATGATGATGACGATGGACGAGGAGGAAGAGAAGGATGAGAAAGAGAAGGAGAAGGAATCGAGGAGGAAGAAGAGGAGGAGGAGATAGTGGTAGTGGTGGATAACACTAAATATTTGTTCTAAACATGCATATCCCAACTCATTTTATCCTCCTAGTTATTTGTGGCAATCACAGTACTACAATGTGGAACTGAGGTCACACAGCCATCTGCTGGTGAAGGCAAACTTGAAACCTGCTCAGGCTCCCTCACAGGCTCAACCAGTGTTCTGTAGGAGTACTGGTGTGTACAGAAGCACAGGAGTTTTGTACAGGGAGATAAGAATGGATCAATTCGCATTCTTCTACAAGGTAACCACCAGTTGAGCCAGCACCATTTGTTGAAAATGCTGTCTTTTTTCCATTGGATGGTTTTAGCTCCCTTGTCAAACATCAAGTGACCATAGGTGTGTGGGTTCATTTCTGGGTCTTCAATTCTATTCCATTGATCTACCTGTCTGTCGCTGTACCAGTAGCATACAGTTTTTATCACAATTGCTCTGTAGTACAGCTTGAGGTCAGGCATGGTGATTCCACCACAGGTTCTTTTATTGTTGAGAATAGTTTTTGCTATCCTAGGTTTTTTGTTATTCCAGATGAATTTGCAAATTGCCCTTTCTAACTCAGTGAAGCCTCACACCAGTCAGAATGGCTAAGATCAAAAATTCAGGTGACAGCAGATGCTAGCGAGGATGTAAAGAAAGAGGAACACTCCTCCATTGTTGGTGGGTTTGCAAGCTTGTACAACCACTCTGGAAATCAGTCTGGCGGTTCCTCAGAAAATTGGACATAGTACTACCGGAAGATCCAGCAATACCTCTCATGGGCATATACTCAGAAGATGTTCCAACTGGTAAGAAGGACACATGCTCCACTATGTTCATAGCAGCCTTATTTATAATAGCCAGAAGCTGGAAAGAACCCAGATGTCCCTCAACAGAGGAATGGATACAGAAAATGTGGTACTTTTACACAATGGAGTACTACTCAGCTATTAAAAACAATGAATTTAAGAAATTCTTGGGCAAATGGATGTGTCTGGAGGATCTCATCCTGAGTGATGAAACCCAATCACAAAAGAAGTCACTTGATATGCACTCATTGATAAGTGGATATTAGCACAGAAACCTAGAATACCCAAGATACAATTTGCAAAACAAAAAAAAATCAAGAAGAACGAAGACCAACGTGTGCATACTTCATTCCTCCTTAGAATAGGGAACAAAATACCCATGGAAGGAGTTACAGAGACAAAGTTTGGAGCTAAAATGAAAGGATGGACCATCCAGAGACTGCCCCACTCAGGGATCCATCCCATAATCAGCCACCAAACCCAGACACTATTGCATATGCCAGCAAGATTTTGCTGAAAGGACCCTGATATAGCTGTCTTGTGTGAGGCCAGGCCAGTACCTGGCAAATACAGAAGTGGATGTTCACAGTCATCTATTGGATGGAACACAGGGCCCCCAATGGAGGAGCTAGAGAAAGTACCCAAGGAGCTGAAGGGGTCTGCAACCCTATAGGTGGAACAACAATATGAACTAACCAGTACCCCCAGAGCTCATGTCTCTAGCTGCATATGTAGCAGAAGATGGCCTAGTCGGCCATCATTGGGAAGAGAGGCCCCTTGGTCTTGCAAACTTTATATGCCCCAGTACAGGGGAACACCAGGGCCAGGAAGTGGGAGTGGGTGGGTAGGGGAGCTGGGCATAGGAAGGGTATAGGGGACTTTCGAGATAGCATTTGAAATGTAAATGAAAAAAATATCTAATAAAAAAAATTGAAGAAAAAAAAAGAAGCACAGAAGTGTATATGGTAGTTTGATGAAAAGGATGGCATGCTCCAAAAGTCAGTGGTAGATATAGGTGGAAAGGTACGCAATGATAAAGTTGAAATGAGTAGGAAAGAGAGCTAGGAAGGTGGCTCCATTGGCAGCTTGATGTAGTGCTGCAAGCATGAAAACATAAGTATGAATGCCCAGCACCCAAACAAAACAAGTATGGTTGTCCATGCCTGTGCTCCTAGCATTGGAATGGAGATAGGCAGGTCCCAAGAGCTCACTGGCCAACTGGTGAGCTTCCCCTTCACTGAGAGCCCTGTCCCAGATCAGAGGAGAAAAGAAGAGCCCTCTTGGTCCTGCCTGGGCTTATGCACAGGCCTCCACACCTACACACTTGCATGCAAGCACCATGCACAATACACACAGAGAGGGAGGCAGGCAGGCAGGGAGGGCGGGAGGGAGGAGGCAAACAAGCAAAGAAGGGATAAGAAGGAAAGCAGGCTGTAGTAATTTTTGAAATGATCCTAAATTTTTCTTCTTGCATCAAAATATCTTCAAAGGCAGTTAATGAAGCAAAGGACCCCTCAATATCTTTATCTCAGTATCTGCCCTGTGGTAACCAGATGCTGAAGTCTCCTGCATACTGATGACTTAATGAGTAAGTACTAAACAGAAAAGGTGGTTTATGAAGGAAAAGCATCCTTATATAAAGAAGACCATACACAAGAGAGGACATTTGAATTACCACACACAGACAGACTGGCATTTCATTGTGTTGAACAAGGATGTGATGAAGCAGGTACATACTCCCTCTGACACTGAGTATTAGTTGTCACCAACTTGTAAACTATATTACAAAATAAAAACCCTTTTCCTCACTTTAGAGTTTATTCAAATGCCAATAACAATAATTTATAGAAATGTGGGCAAAGGCAAGGCTGACGAATCTGCCTAGTTGCATAAAGACTATAAGCTATTACAAGGCAAAAGTTTACAGATTAAAGACTATAGTTTTACTTACATACTAAAAGGAAACAATACCTGGAATTCTGTTTTAAGTCAATTCAGTAGAAATAAACATGCCACAGCTTTCTCCTGATAACAAAATGGAGGGTAGAAGACATTCTTAGTAGCAGTACACATTGGAGCATTACATATATATGTGTATACATATACATGTATATATGTGTGTGTGTTTATATATACATACATATGCATATATAAACATATGTATGCTATATGTTACATATTTTTTAATTTGGAAGTCATAAAATAATATTATGGAATTGGGAGAAAAGACAACATGAGCTTTGTAGAGAGCAAAGATGTCAAGGGCAAAGCAGCTCATTCTTTGCATTTCCCACAGGGCAACTTGCAGAGTCAGTACAACCTCTGGCCACAGCACCAGTTCAGCACCCAGGATCATATCAGGCTGTAGTGAGGGTTAATGGACTACACTGTGCTGCTGCAGATGTGGTGTCCAGGCTAAGCAAGCAGCAAGGAGCCACAGGGCTCCTTACTCAGAGAAAGTACGCCATGCAAGACAGAAGAGGATCTGTGCCCAGTAAAAAGCAGATATGGGTCAAGGAGAGATCCGCAGCATTTGGGAAAGGATGCAGCAAGAAGCTGAAGTACATACAAGTGAAGCAGATAAAGAGAAAACGATCAGGGAGGCCACAATTAGACTCCCTCGTAAACACACGGCACAATCCTGTGAATCCCCCACTTAAGTGGGACTTTGCATCAAAGGAGAGAGGGAGAGAAACAGCCATGTGTGGGTATTCATCCTTTTTTATTTTTTTCTTGAAATTCAATGATATGCCAGGAAAACTGTAAAAAATTGAAGAGTAAATAAATGAAATAAATAAAATGACTTCAATAAAATCTACAATGTAACTAGATGGGAAGGGAAGAAAGAGACCAAATTAGTACCTTCCTTTAACCTCCGAGAGCCTTGGCATCTTAAACCCATACAGGTTTTTTAAACACGTTTAAAACATCTTGCATCTGACTCAGGAATGCCACCAGTGAAAAAAGAATGCTGGTAATTTCCTGGTATGAAAAACCTGCCTGGAGGAAGTAATCTAGACTGAGCTTGTTCCATCCAAATATTATATTAGTACATAAATAGCTGTTTTGAAGTAGGAAAGAAAAGAATTTCAGAAGCACTCCGTATTTTGGAGGAATTGAAAGAACAGTCAAACAGGGGGCCCCAAGCTGAGAAACTCTAGTCCACTTAGTGTCCTTGTGTGTTTCTCAGGGGGACCCAGGACCAGAACAAAAATAGCTGTGTCAAGCAAAAAAGACAGGATCTTGAAAATAATGACTCAAAAATAACAGAAGAAATGACAACCATAATTTAAATTTTCACTCATTTTTAAATATCTTTAACATTGTACTCTGTTTATTTCAATTATACAATGCAGTCCGTTTCTGTTGTCGCAGAAGACCATTTTGTAACTCGAACATTTAGTCTTCATGACTAGATAAACAGTGTGATTTAACTTTAAGGTGGTGCTCTGTCTGAGGAAGAGCTGGTGGGAGCACGGACAATGAGTACATGAGGACAGGCAGGTAAGAAAATCCTCTTAAATTCCGACTCCATCCTCCAAGGCTCCTGTGTCTGCAGGCAGGCTTCCCATCACTTGCCTCCATCTCGGTACATTAGAATGATTACTATCCACAATAACATTCAGAATAGAAATCTCTTAGCAGCATGCTTCCAGGAATGTTCTCTTGGAAAATAAATATATAGTTGAGAAGGAGAGATTACTTACACTTACTCAATTGCAAAATACCTGTCTCCTGCCAAAGCGGTTCTGCAGTTACCTGTCTTCTGAAGCCAGCTAGTTTGACTGCTCTGAGGAGGAAAGAAAGCTTCAGGGCAAATCAAACTCTAATGTAAAACATGATAGCAGAAAAATAATGAAGCAAGAAAAAAACAGTGCTAGGACACCATGGCGCCAAGGAGACATTTAAAATGGATGTATAGTAGCTGAATACTTCAGGGGCCTGAGGGGATCTTTCTTAGGAACATATACTTGCTACTTATCATATATTTCCTTAAGGTATCTAATTGAAAATATTTAAAAAGAACGATAACTAAATGGCAGAAATTTACATAAACCACTGGTTCACTGCATTGTTACAATCATAATTATTCATCAATTACATAAAATTCAGTGTGTTACCATATAATTACTTCTCTAATATTACTAGCACAGAGTATCATTAAATACTTGTTAAGTGTATTCATGAACGTATCTGATCATAGACATATTACCACAATTTTTTTTCCAAAAACTTTCAACACTGAACAAAACAAGCAAAGTTTATGCAAAAGGGGGCAAAGGAGTCTCAAAATAACAAGACCTCAAACTTGGGCTAATTTAGTGTACTGGACTACTAGGGACCACTGCTCATTTGTGATCACAGAGACTAATTACATCTAAATAACTGACCATAAAGAGCACTTATCTCAGATACAGGGTCTCAATTATCAAACAGTATTTAATCTGCCATAGCACACAAAACCACTGTGGAATATTAAATCTGCAATATATGCCACTTTAGCAAAATAAACAAAATGATCCAGATGCCAAGTAGATGGAATCATTTGGTAAAGAAGTTATTATTGTTCTTTATTATTATTATTATTATTATTATTATTATTAATTATTTTAGAAACTAGGTTTCACTATGTAGCCATCCTGCCCTGGTCCTTGAACTCTCTATGCAGACAGACTGAGCTCAAACTCACAATAGTCTACCTGCTTCTGCCTCCTGAGTGCTGGGATCAAAAGTATACACCATCAGACCCAGCTAAAGAAATAATCATATAAAGTATTTGAGGACTGATAGAGGACTGGTGCATGAGGGAAATACAGGTTGAAAATAATGAAGGAGCAGAACACATAAAGAATTAGAAAAATGCAAGCTTAATTACATTTATTCTTACACTCTTGATTTAGTGAGCAGGTAGCACAGATAAATCAGGCTAAACAAAGGATGTCTTTGAATGTCAAATTTCAGAATTTGGACTTATGCTTACTAAACAGTGGCTAAATAGTAAAATAATGAAATGTTTCAGGTTATAATTATTGCAATATTACCTGGAAAGATGGCAAACAAGAAGAGAGGAGGAAGTGTGGATACATGAGGGGCCTGTTAGAAAGACAGCTGAAGTAGCAGGCAGCAAGCACTTGAATTGGGGTGGTAGTAGTTGGAATGTAAGAGAGAGAGATGGAGAGAGGGAAGGAGGAAAGGAAGGAAGGAGGGGATGAAGGAAGGAGGGAGGGAGGGAGGGGAAGGAGGGAAGAAGGGAAGGAGGGAGGGAGGGAGGGAGGGAGGAAGGAAGGAAGGAAGGAAGGAAGGAAGGAAGGAAGGAAGGAAGGAAGGAAGGAAGGAAGGAAGGAAGAAGGAAGGATGGATGGATCTTACAGAAAGACAACAGGCCCTGAGCACTCATAATTATGGAAGTGACAAAAAGCAGATGGCTGCCAAGATGTTTATGCTTCCACAAAGCCCAGGGGAGCAGGCTTGCCTCCTCATCTCAAGCTCTGTAAGTGGGCCCAGAACCATCACCGACCACTGTGGTAACTGGTTCAACCACTAACTAAGTCCACACACTTAGTGTTCCTAACCACTGACCTTGCTACTTGGTGTCTTGTTACCCTTTAGCTCTCGTGTCAGCATGAACTTAGGTTGTGACCACACGGTTTACCACAGCAAAGGACTCATGCATACTATTCTTAGCCACACTCGCTTCCCAGAAACCCCTTACCCAGACCAGTTCCTATTGGCTTACCTTATCTCACAAGAAAGAGCTGGACTAAAATACCACAGCAAAGGGGAGTCTAAGAGGAGTGAGATTTGCCCATGTTTTAAAAAAAAAAGTGGGATTCTGGAAACAATGGGAGATTGAGAGAGAACCATCTACATAGTATGCCTGACCAGCTAGAAAAAAAACAAAAAAACAAAAAAACAAAAAAACAGAATTATAAGCACCACTTAAAATTTACAAACTGCAAAGTGAAGGTCACTGAGTGAAATTCCAGATGAAAAACATGGAGATAAATATTGGGATTATTTTACAAGATAATTATGGAAAAAAATAATTTAATTAATAGTGAGTCAGGAATGCTATGAAAGTAAGGCATGTGGGGAGAGTTATATTGTGATCAAACTTGCTAGCTATGAATTTGAATGTAGAGATGATCTCAATATGATTTAATAAGAAATCATGTTTTATCAAGGGCACAGAATTAAGCCTTCTACAAAAGGGTGTGGTTCCACTGTTCTGATTTCTGGGCTCTGAGCCAAAAATGCCTTTATTCTAATCCTGCTATGATAAATTCACCCAAATCATTTAGCCTCTCTGCCTCAATTTCCCCACATGCACAAACAGGGATAATGATATTGACCTACATTTTCAAGGATGTTGTAAGCATTAATTAATGTTGTACAATGCTTTGAAGATGAGAAGGGCTGAGCATTATAAATGAGCATTACATAGCCAACTACCTATAATGTGAGGATTTTATCCTTTAATTTTATTCAAGCAGCAGTTATCAAATGATGAACTACCTGCCTTAGTGATATTCCCCTCTAATGTTTCAAATTATTATTTAAGGTGTATCTAGATAGTTCCTGTATTAAAACTGGTGTCCTATAGCATGCACTGAATGCAGACTATCTCTCACAGACTCGTGTGCTATAAAACAGATGTTCCTCAGAAAGTGGACCTTTTTAAAGGAAGTTACGAAGCTTTGAGGCCTAGCTCGTGGACAGACCACAGTAGTTGAACTTTAAAGTTGTACCTGCCTCCAATTCTTGTCAGGAGCTCTTTACTTCCTAATCTACCAGAATGTGAACAACCTGTACTCCGAGTTCCCCGAGTTATGGATGGGGCTGCCTCACTACCATGCTTTTCCTGGCACAGTGGGCTTATATCTCCTGAAGCTGTAAGCCAAATAAATCCTTCCTCCTTCAAGCTATTTCAACCAGTGCTCTGTCAAAGTTACATAAAATCAGTATAGCATATAAAGTTCCAGATCTTTTTGGAAGACTCATTTTAGACTTAAATGGCAAAGGCACATTTGCTTAATAATGAGCTCCTACTCCAAGTATCCCAAAAGGGTCAAAAGGTAATAAATACTTGGGGCTAAGGAGATGAAAGCTCAATTAGTGAAATGTTTACCCTACAAGCATGAGAATTTGAGTTCAATCCCCAGAACCTATGTAAAACTTCTGACATGCTGACACTTGATTATAATCCCAGAACTGGGGAAGGAAAGACAGGCAGATCTCTGAGGCTTCCTGACCAAACACTCCATTGTAATTGCTGTGCCCCAGGTCAACCTTGTCTCATAAAACAAGATGGACAGCTCTTAAGGTTGTCTTCTGGCCTCCCCATGGATGCACAGAGGTGCAAAATCACCAATGCTTTTATCTCTGAAACTTTAGATTTAGTACACATTATTAAGTAGTTGAATGGTAGAGGCAATATAAAAGTAGATCAAACAGCACTAGAAACACTTCTTACCTAATTAGTTTCACTGTCAACTGACACAGCCAACATTATCTGAGTAAGTCCTGTCTTGGGAGGGGCTGGAGAGCTGGCGCAATGGCCAAGAGAATGCTCTTCCAAAGGACCCAGAGCCCACATGGCAGCTCACAACTGTGAATGTGTGTGTGTGTGTGTGTGTGTGTGTGTGTGTGTGTGTGTGTGTACACGTGTGATAAGAAATAGAAAACTCAGTGCCATTCTCTTATTTTGATATCATTGATTCCTCATGGTCAGACTCTGTCAACAATGTCATCATCTTAACTCCTATATTGTGTTTACATAAACATGTAACTTCACAGATCATTAAAGTAAACAGTACCAATTATTTGATGCATGTTACACTGTGAGCTTTTTCTTAAACTGCCTGGTATCGTAGCTCAAAACAGCTCTGAATAATGGCTCTTTATATTCTATTGTTAAGCATTTTTCCTCCAACTTCTATCCAATAAATGCACATAATTTTACATGAGAAATTGTCTTAAAGCAAGGCTGATATAGGTGTACAAGTGACCAAAAAGGCCAATGTAGTATTTTCTGAGTTTAAGTATCCTTCAAAATTCCTTTCTCTGGCTCACAAAATATTGAAAGGAAAATAATTTTCTTTCCTCTTTCTTCTTTTTAAAATTAATTATTTTATTTATTTACACTTCAAATGTTGTCCCCCTTCCAAGGTACCCCCCTTCATGAGCTCCTTACCCTATATCTCCTCCCCTTTGCCTCTAAGAGTGTGCTCTCTCACACACCTACACATTCCCAGTTTACCCTTCTAGAATCCCCCTTCTCTGGGGCAACAAGCCTCCACAGGACCAAGTGCATCCCCTCCCACTGACAAGGCAGAGACAAGGCAGTCCTCTGCTACACATGTAGCAGGGAACCTTGGATCAGCCCATACAAGCTCTTTGGTTGGTGGCTTAGTCCCTGGGAGCTCTGAGGAGAATGGTTAGTTGATGCTGTTGTTCTTCCTATGGGATTGTCACCCCTTCAGCTCCTTCAGTCTTTCCCCTAACTCTTCCATGGTGTTCCCAGGCTATGAGTCCAATGGTTGGCTATGAGTATCTGCATCTGTTTGAGTCAGGGGCTAGTAGAGCCTCTTGGAGGACAGCCATGCAGACTCCTGTCTGCAAGCACATCTTGGCATCAGCAATCGAATTGGGGTTCGGTGTCTGTGGATGGGATGCATCTCAAGGTGGGGTGGCCTCTGGAGGGCCTTTCATTCAGTCTCTGCTGCATTGTTTGTCCCTGCATTTCCTTTAGACAGGAACAATTCTGAGATTCCACCTAACACTAATCAGAATAGCTAAGATTAAAAAACAAAACAAAACTCAAGATCAAACAGCACATGCTGGCAAGGATGTGGAAAAAGAGGAACACTCCTCCATTGCTGGTGGGATTGTACAACCACTCTGGAAATCAATCTGGAGGCTCTTCAGATAATTGGAAACAGTTCTACCTGAAGACCACAGCCTCTGTTCTAGTGGCATAAATGCTATTGTGTGCACAAGCAATAAAATCACTTAGAGAGAGAGAGAGAGAGAGAGAGAGAGAGAGAGAGAGAGAGAGAGAGAGAGGAAAGAGAAAAAGAAAAAGAAAAAGAAAAAAGAATAAAAGAAAAGAAAATATCATCCCGAGTGAGGTAACTCAGATCCAAAAGAACATGCATGATATGAACTCACTGATAAATGGATATTAGCCAAAAAGTTCAGAATACCCATGATACAGCTCACAGACCATATGAAGCTTAACAAGAAGGAAAGCCCAAGTGTAGATGCTTCAATCCCACTTAGAAGGGGAACAAAATAATCACAGGAAGCAAAAAAAGGGAGGGACCTGGGTGGGGGAGGGGAGGGGGAGGGAGAAAGGAGGGGTAGGATCAGGTATGAGAAGAGACAGGTGAGAAGCCTAGAGGGCCAGGAAAAACGAATAGAAATATGCAGCCGTGAAAGGGGGGGAAGGAAAAAAGGGGGGTAGGTGTTAGCCACTAGAAAGACCCAGAAATGTGGGAGGCTCCCAGAAGCCAATGGAGATGACATTAGCAGAAATGCCCAACAGTGGGGAGATGGAACCTGAAACGACCACCTCCAGTATTCCTTGTGTTCTAAAAGCAAACAACGCATATAAACATGAAGCTCCTCCCACTCTGAAAGGAGTCTGAGCATAGTGTGCAGTGCCGTGTGTCCTTTCAGAATCCCTTGGTGCACTCACATGTGCACACTCGTGCCTAACTTGTTTTAGGGCTTTGTAAACCAATGTTTTACTGTACATATATTTTGCTGCTTTTCACTGATCAGCCCAGAAAGGATACTCATGTTCCATTGAACGTGATCATAACTGACTTAACCATTCCCTTACTAAACAGCAACACGTTTCTAACATGTGCCTTGCAAATAATAGTACCATGAAAAGACATACTAAAACTTTATGCTGTGGTAGCATCCATAATGATTGTATCATATAAAACTGTCACTCAACTCAGGACTTCCTCTCCCCACCCCCATCCTTAACACTTTGAAGCACTGTCAAAGTTTTACACTGTTTCAATCTGATAAGTGAAAAAAAATATATTCTTTTACTTGTAGGTTTTATTTTCTTATTCATTAATATGATCAAACATGGTTTCACATATTTCAAAATACTCTGTTTCCTCCAAGAATTGCACATTCCTATCTTATGCCCAACTTTCTTTTTCCCATAGTGTACTAATGACACTACAAACATTGGAGATGATTATCACTTAGGTTTTATAAGCCTTACACATGAAGACAATGAGAAACTACAGTTTCTCTTTTAAAGAATTGGTCATGACCCAGCTCTCTGAACTCCATTCAGCTAACAGCCTCCAAAGTGCCAAAAAGATAAGGCGCCCAGCCAGGGATGGTTTCTTTACTGCTGCAAGAGCAGGTCATTTGCTATTTCTGGATGAAGCAAACAGTGATCTCTTTCTAAGTCCTCAGAAATCTGTACATCAGTCTTACTAAACGAGAGCAAAGGAAACTCTATTCCTTGAAGGAAAAGAAGGACTCCATTTACTTCCATGAAATAAACTGTGGCCAAATTAAAAAAAAAACAAAAAACTTTCTAAGTCTCCTGTTGTACTTAAATTTGGAAAATATTTCTCTAGAGCATTCTTCAAACTGTTTAATTCACTTAGTTAAATATATCTTGTCAATTTAACATTTTCCACATGGTAAGCAGTTTTGACATTTAGACAATTTATCAATGGCTTCTTCGCTGAAGCCTGCCTTCTCTTCTTTCTACTCATTACATGCAACAAATTAAATTTCACTAATATTTAAAGATCAGTGCTGACCTTTGCACAGCCATTTTCTGGGCTCCTATTAATACAAACATCTTGTTTGCTGGTGCTCATTTTAAATATTTTGCTACACACAGTTTTCTATTATTCTAGCTCAAGTGCTTCTTTTCCATGACCTTGCAAAATTATCAGTAAAGTTTACTTTGGGCATGTTTGGAAGACAAAAAGGATGCTTGCATAAGCAAATGGCAGCATGGGAAGAACAATAACCTCCCATCAGCAGCCGACTCTGGTACCCACCTTTCTCAACTTCAAAAGTATGGACTTACTAGTGGTTTTCAAGGCTGTACTTTAATCACAACAATAAAAAGACAAAATAGAAATGTTTGTTATATGATAATGGTAATTCATTCTAAATTATAACTATAAATATAATTTTACGTTATACTTGAATACATAGAGAGAGTGTGGCTTTGAAGAGAAAATAAATTAAAATTCAGAAATAGTTCTTAAGGCTCAGTTAAAGACAAGAGAACACTGAAAGCTCTTATCTAAACCAACGCTTTAATACTGAAGTAATTTGTCAATTCAGAATTACTGTTTTAAAAAGTATATAAATCAAAGTGAGAAAAAAAATGAAAGAAATACAGAAAGCCTTTCTCTACAAATAGGAGAGACACTGGAAAGTACTGAAGTGCCCTGCAGCTGCACCAACTCAGCCTTGTCAGTTTCACTTGTCAACACTTCGATGACAGATTGCCACCCCCTCCTCTAAAAAACAAACCTTAGTAGCTGTTGAAAGATGCGCTTCTTATAAAAAGGGGGGTAGCTCATGCAACATGATAGTTGTATACTTTGAAATCGTTCGCTTCACACACACACACACACACACACACACACACACACACACACACTTTAAAACTTTTTTTCCTGTGGCTCCCGTCAGACTTGGAAGATAAAGAACTCTGCTAATACACTGGGGCCAAGGGTGGATAGCATTTGCAGATACTGCTGAGTGCACTTTATAACCATTATTTTATTTAACCCTCACAGGAGCTAAACCTCTGAAACTACTTGCTGTGTGGGCATGTGTGAGTGTGTGTGCGTGCATGTGTGTATGAAAACATTTTTCCATGGAATGGGACTTTTTCCCAAGAGTCCTCTTATATATGTAATTATGCCCTAAACCCCTTAATGCACAAACAAAAACAGTAGAGGAGGGAGCAAAGATCCATCAGCTTGCTAGGAGCCATCAGACCGGAAGTCCTCTCCACAGCTCCCTGTGTGGTATTCCTTCTACTCCAACTCCCTCTGAATGTTATGCACTAACTTTGCATAGCAATAATAATAAGAAACATGGAGTCGGGAGGGGATGTGAAGGTGATCAGAGAGCAGTTAAAGGTGGTATGTAGAAAGGTGGATATAACCAAAATACATTGTATGTACATGTATGAAATTCTCAAAGAATTAAATTTAAAATATATAGGAAATGGAAAACAGGATTCTCTACCTACTTTTATTTTTCTTAGAAAGCGCCTGGAGAAAGTAAAGTATGTCTCTATTTACAGACGGTTTTAATTAGCTTGTTTATAAATAATGTAATTGAATTATGTGATTAGAACTGGTATTTTTAGGCACTAAGAATTTTCACTATTATTTGTACAGCAAATATCACAGATGGACTACAAATAAGGTACAATTGGCATGTGACAGTTGCTAAGAGAGAAAGACTGATCAGTTCTCCTTAAGAACATGGATGGCACTCTCCAAGGGCACCCCCCTACTCAAGAACATTTGCATAACACAATTTGGGCTCTATTAGTTGAGACAGAAGGTGGAGATGAATCTGGGAGAAGTTGAGGGATGGTGAATATGATCAAAATATATGATATGAAATTCTCAAAGAGTCAAAATATTTCTTAAAAGCTCCAATGTAAATTATAATTATTTCGCAGCTAACTGGTAGATTAAATTATTACATCAAAAAAGTTTTCTTATCTTTAACTACCCTTGTTTGGTAGCAGCTCTCATTAACTTGCTGGCCCATCAGTCTCTGTGACGATTTCTTAAGGAAATGCAAACAAACCCTAAATTCTCTTAAGAATTCTGCAGTGAATCTTTTAATATTATGACTGGATCTTTCTTCTGTTTCTTCCCTGATTGGTTGATTTTTGTTTTTACTAATGGTTTGTCACAGAATTCTTACTTAAATAAAACTTTTAGTATTTTGTTTCATGAGTTGAATAGGGAACTAAATTAGATAACTTAGAAAAGAACAGTCTTTTCTTACTGAGATGAATGCCTATGAATAACCACAATGTTCCCTAGAAGAGATCAATTTCACCTTAACAGATTTAACACAGGCATACATCATCAGGGCTTACAAATGCTAAGAATTTCCTAATGAAGTTAGGAAACTATTATGATCATGTTTTGACCTAAAACCCCAACAATGATCAATAAAAACATCCTATGCCTTAGAACCTATACACCATACCATTTCCAAAGCGTAAACAGCGAACATCTTTGGAATTCTGTGGCAGCTGACAACCACTCAGTGCATGTCAGTTTCCCTCTGTTAGTATTCAATGGCCATAAAGTTATGAGTCTGACTTCAGTAGCAGGTAAGGAGAAACAAAAAGTTATCAGTTTCTTGGGTATCGCTTCATCTTTTAATTATTTGCAGTTTAGTCTAACACATAGTTGCATAGTCTACTAAATACCAACAGCTAAGCCACCTTGGTAGGAACCTAACTCAAGATATGAAAACTCTCAGGTACCTGTCCTTGAAGAAGACCTACCTTAGTGAAGGAGGGTGTAAGGAGAACAACATGCAATTCCATCACAGTATAGCAAACAAAACAGCCATGTCCAGGAGGGGAGACGTAGGCAGAAAGTTACTCCTGGATGGTAACATGATCTCAGTCACTAAAGAAACAGATTCCCATTTTCAGAACCTGCAATTTCTTCAAAGAAAACAAACCATAAAATGTATATAAATTCATTATATCTCCCAAGTTCTTGTGACTACTGTTTACATTTGACAGTTTTTTAAAAATGTACATATCTTACAATAATGTGTATGTTTATTATAGTGAAGGTTTTAACCAGAACTTGCTATTAACTCAACAATACCTTACTGCTAATGGTAAATCAGAATTAAAGAAATGTCATATGCTTGGTTTCCTTTGGTAGAAAAACTAGCTCTAAGTGACTTGGCAACATATCCAAATGAAGATAGGGAGAGGGCATGCAGATACTTTGATATATATCCAAACTCACATGAAAATGACAATAAACAATCAATTAAGAGGGAAACCCTCTATAAAAATACAAACAGTGGAAGAAATAAATAAAACACCCCAAGAATTCAAAGTGGAAATATATAAATAAAACACAAACTGAGGCAAATACTGTCAGGAAAGGGAAATAGAATAGTTATTAAGTGGGGGCACTGGAAGGGATCAAGAGATAGGGTAAAGGGAGAGTACAGAGATAGATAGCTAAAATTATGGGGCATTTGAGGAATAGTATGGGAACCTAGTACAGTAGAAGCTCAGATTAAATAGACAGACAGACAGACAGACAGACAGACAGACAGAAGATATCATTGCTGAAGACCTTAGAACACTCAACCCTAAATGAGATATCTCTATCAAATCCCTCCTTGGAGCTCAGATAACACTGCAGAAAGGGAGACAGAAAGAAAACCAGAGGGGATGGAGGACACCAAGAATAAAGGCCCTCTGAATCAACATGACCAAAACTCATATGAACTCACAGAGACTGGAGCATCATGCACAAGGACTGCATGGCTCGGCACTTACTAGGTCCTCTGAACAGATTTTATGGCTTCCAGTTTAATGTTGTTATGGGATTCCTGGGCATATGAATAAGTCATTTTTTTGTGCCTTCTCTTGGTCTCTTTTCCTCCTCTTTGGTTTATCTCATCCTATAGAAGCCTGTTTGTTTTCTAATGAGAGACCGAAAGGAAGGAGACCAGATTGGGGGGGGGGGGGTAGAGGATGGGGGCAGTGGGAGGAGAAGAGGAAGGAGAATGTGTAATCAGGATATATTTTTTCCACAAATATACTTTATTATATAGCAAATCATAGCATTTGAATAGGCATAGATGAGTATTTAGTGAACGCTAACATTGGTTCCCAATTCAAACATAAATAAAATAGGAATAGAACAGAATTCTTTATTGTTCATTTTTGTTGACAATTATTTGTCCTGTTACATTAAATTTTCACTTTTATTGTAACAAATTTTTAGTTCCCACAGATGGTAGCAGATAATGGTTACACCATCCATGCGAGACAGAACCAGCTAAAGAACACAGAGACCTACATGAGATCTCCAAGTTTCCCAAGACCATGAGTGATCTAGTTCAAAGCTAGGCCTCTCTCTCTCTCTCTCTCTCTCCCCCCCCACCCCCCCACCCCCCCCCACCCCCCCACCCCCCCCCACCCCCCCAGTGTTCCTGGCCAGCTTCCTCCCAGATCTCCCTGTCTCTCTCTCTCTCAGGCTCTGCAGCCCCTTGCCTTTGATCGGTGAATATGCTAATGACTCTGCCCAGCAGCACAGAGGCAGCACCTGCTCTAAACTCTCTGCCTCCTCAAATGGCAGTGGTGCCCTGAGCTCTGTCCCTCCCTCCCTGCCATAGTCCTGCATGTGAGCGACCAATGGACCCAGGCCCTGACAGGAGCACAGGAGACAAAGAAAGGTTGGCGGGTGGGCCAGCAAATGAGGTGGTGGGCCAGCAAACATGGCTGCCTGCAGAAGCGCTACGTGGGCGGGTGGAGGTAATGTGCCACCGGGCCAGACAGCCACCTTAGCTAAAAAGCCTCTCACTTAACCCTATATGTTAAACTTTCACCTTCTGCTTTCCTAGAAAAAAACAAAGGGGGAAGTTAACTGCAGGGTACAACGTACCCCACTCCCAACTCCCCCCTCCATCCAGCTAAGCCTGTGAAAACTGCACCAGAAGCTGTGCTCCCCCTACAGGAACACCTGAATCGTGCTTTTCAACCCAAAATTTCTTGCTTCTTTATTTAAGTGCTTATTTTCTCTCTAGTATTCATGATATATGTCCAAAATTTTTTTCAACATATTTAAAATTTCCTTTAAGGTTCAAAACTCATCCAATCCTTACCAACCAGTTTCCTTTTAAAGACAAACTGTTATCTGCCTACCCCAGATACACAATTAACATGATATTTTCTTCCTCAGCCATCCAAAACGGACCATGATGTGCTTCTAAGCAAACCATTGCAGGCATAACTTTTGCTATCCACCCTATGCAGACATACTCTACTGGTGTTTTGCTCCGTTGTTACAATTACTCTACAGGTCTGTCTCCACATACTACCTACTGCCACAGATCCACCTGAGCCAGCGCCATCTCCTGAGACCTACAGACAACAAAGCTGCCTTCCTCCAAAAACCTCATCTGACTGAAGACTCCCGAGACATACAGTCTTGGGACCTTCCAGCTACAGATGAACTCTCTTGCCAAAGCCAAGTAGCTGATGAACTTGGGGAAAGTTACACGATAGTGAGGAAAACGTAATGTCTATCTAGATTAAATAATTGCTGTTCAAAACTGATGTTACTACCCTCAAATTGTACTACACATGGAGCAATTCATTGATTGTACAATCTCTTGCTCTCTCTTACTCTCTTGTTCTTACTCCCCTTACTCTCCTCTCTTCTCTCCTCACCTTTCTCCTCTCTCTTCCTCTTACTCTCTAGCCTTTCTTCTCTCTTTCTCTCTCCCCCTCCCTTCCTCTTGGCCATGGCTGGTCTCTCCCTCTTTTACCTTTTCTCTTCCCCCCTGCCTTTCTATAATAAAGCTCTAAAATCATAGACTGTCTCTGTTCATCAAGGCCCGCTGTTCTCACCTGTGTGGGAACCTCTCTCCCTTAAGCCCTCTCTCCTGTAACCCTGAGGCTACAGGGTGTCGCCCTGGGGCCCCTTGGTTTCGGGGACTGCCCCTTGTCCACCCCCCATCAAGTGGGGTCAGTGGCTCAGATGCCCACCCGGGGCTGAGTAGAAAACGTCCAGCAGCCGTCGCACATCCACCTGCCCAGAGCACAGGAGCTCTGTCTGGATGCAGGCTATCCTCCCTTCACCCCTCTTCCACTGATCCCTTTTAGTTCCCACAATGGTTGTGCCCTGTTTCTTCCCTCCTAAAGTAAGAGACAGTACTTAATTTATTTTTTAATATTTTTGATGCCCACCCACTATTGAGAGATTTTAAACATTTTTAAGAGGAAAATTTGAATTTTTACAGAAACTTTAAACTAGATTTTTTTAAAGGAACAGCTTTTAAAATATTTAAATTTATAAGGATGTGAGACATTTTAAGTTTATGAAAATTAATATATAATCTAAAAAAATAAATAAAGAGCTAAAGAGTTAGGGCCACAGTTCTGAGCACCAAATACTAAACACCATAAACTGGGATATTCATATCTTGTGTGCAGCAAGACCTAAACATTCTGGCAAAGCCTATAGAGCCTCTCCTAACAGAGGTCTATTCAAATTAACAGAGACTGACTTAAGCAGTATGTTTAGCCACCGTGGCTTTGCTAACTTTGTTAACTTTAACTATTTTAATAAACTGAGTCATACAAGAAATTGTGACATTCTGCAATGATGCACTATGAAAAGGCCAGAAAAGTAAAGATGTCAGTCCCCCTATGGACTGTAGTTATGACTTAGAGTTTTATTCTTACACTAAGAGAGCTTCAATTAAAAAATTGTTGGTTTTTTTTAAGGCTAAATCTATCAGAGATAAAAATGCAAATCCTAAGCTTATCAAAGTTATTAGTTTATTATAAACTGTTAAGGATGATTAAGACATGCACGTTAATGGTCACCTCATAAAGAATAAAATTATTTAATGTTCTCAGAACTATGCCTGTGGACAGGCTAAATTTAAATGTAATTAATTTACAATGACAAGCTTTATTTAGTTTGTATGTGTTTTCAAGGGTAAGCCTAAAATCAGGTATATTTAATGTGGTTCTCGAACTCTTCAGAGAACTACTGAAAATGGTATGCCCTTCCCCAAGCCTTGAGCAGGCTTGATAAACATTAAGTGCTTGCCATGGTTGAAATCCAGCTGAAACAAAGGATGGTCTGTGGCCTCTCCCTATATAAACACAGTGGTGACTATTAAACTTTGAGCCTTGATCACTTCATCCTGCTCTTGTGCCCCACCCTTTTCATTTCCAGCCCCCTTTTCAGGTAACCCAGTTAATTCATGGCTGCTGGACAGGTACAGGTGGTGTCCAACATGGGGCCTGAAAGTGGGAGATCCACTGAGAAACGCTCAGTGGAGCATTTTTGGTGGAGCTCCACAAAAAAAAAACAAAAACAAAAAAAAAAAAAAAACGGAAGAAAAATAACAATATCCTGCATGATGATAAGCAACAAACAGCATTAATGCTAGTGCTAAATTTTATTTTTTAGAGGCTGTTGTTGCAGGAGGTGCAATAAGGGGATGCAGGCTAGGTTGAAGAGGTGTTGACCCGATGCTGAATTCACCTAGGGGTGGCAACAAAAGGGTCAGAGGAATTCTAAGTAGGCATTTGTCTGCAGCCAAGAGCTACATCAGGTGAGAGGAGCAGGGTTTAAAATAAAATAAAATAAAATAAAATAAAATAAATGTTAGAATAATTCTTAGCTCAAGTATACGTATGCTGTGCATGGTTTCCAGAAGTAGGAATGGTAAACATGAGAAAGAGAGAGAGAGAGAAAATAAATCTCAGAAAAACAGTTGTCCCCTGTCCAGGACATTTTATCAAAAGAAAAGGAAAATAGATATAAGCTATTTCAGAGCTCTGCTAGGGACAAGAGGAAATTTGAAGATGTCCTGCTTCCTCTCTGGCTCCTACTGGTGATATTCTTAGTTTAGGTTCAAGTTCTCTTCCCTGTCTATTGTCTGTCCTTGGTACACCAGTCTATCTACATATGTCAATCTATGTATGTTTTTGTTTTGTTGTTTGAATGATTGTTGTTGTATGGTCCATGTTAAAAAGAAAAAAATGGTTAAGACTTTATCTGCTGGCTATTCACCCCTTGATTTAGTGTAACTTGTTTAAAAGGTAGTCTCAATTTGCACAGCAGAAACTGATAAGTTACCCTGCACTGTAGCTGAGAGTTAAGCATAGCTAAGAATCCCTGCCAGGAGCTGAAAAGCTGCTCTTAAAGGGGCCAGCAGCTTCTCAAGTTCTATGGCAAGTAAGCTGATAGCTGTTTTTCCCTAGAAAAATCTATGCAATTGTGTTTATTGGGTTCAGCAAGTGACAGGTGCTTTTTCTCTTGAAATAGAAACAGCTAGAAAGTATAAGAAAATTTTGTTTGGTCTAAATATATAAGATGTGTGTAGCCACCCCTATATACCTGGTGGCCAGACTTTGAGTTTGATCTTTGTCAATTAGCAGCTGAATTGAATACCTGGGACATCCCTACAGACAACTTTAATTTCTAACTATAATACTGATGCTTTTAACTTTTGGACTTTGTATCTTAAACAGATTGGTTGCCTTCACACAGGATCGCTTTCAGAAAGGTCAGCTATTCGCCATGACAGTTATTCATTGCTATGAAGAAATGCATTGAGTGCATATTAATATGTCTTCCGTGGCTTTGGTCTGAATGGAAAAGAGTGTGCTTTTGAAGGCCGGTGGCCAGAGACTGGTAACTGCGATCTTGAGCACCTACTGACCTAAGCCATGCACATACATCAAAAAGCTATGTATGCAGACCATGATGGGTAAGAAGGAGCAATATAGACAGGGATCTAAGACAGGCACGGTCGTCTAGCCACTCTATACCCTAGACAGGATTATGGAAAACAAGTAAATTTTGTGGCCTCATCTAGCTACTGATAACTAACTGCTCATCTTTTAAAAACAAAGGGGGGGGGGAATTGTGCCCTTCCCCCAGCCTTTAGCAGGCTAAATAAATTTTAAGTGCTTGGCATGGTTGGATCTTAACAACCCAGGTGGAGTCAATTTCCTACAGGAGTAGACTGCCTGCTGAACTTGCTTACCAACTCAATCCAGCTGAAACAAAGGATAGGTCTGTGGGCTTTCCCTATATAAACGCAGTGGTGACTATTAAACTTTGAGCCTTGATCAAAAACTTTTGTCTTGGCTTCATCCTGCTCTCGCACCCCGTCCTTTTCATTTCCAGCCCCCCTTTCAGTTCATCCATGGCTCCTGGACAATATGTATGGCATGTAAATGTTTAACAGATAAAGCTCCCTGTGATGGAGAGAAACGCCAGCTCCTAGAAGCAACCCTAAGGTTTCCACAGAAGACAAGTGGGGTGCAGACCTGGATTATTGTGACACTAACCACTGGGAAAACTGCACCACCTTGCCCACCACCAGGACCCTGCCCAAACTTCAGACAACCAGGACACTGGAGAGATGGTTGTCCCACTTTGTCTAGACATGTAGTCTGGTCCCCCAAGTTCCTATTTCTCAAATCTTTTGGGGCCTAGCAGGTGAAGACTGACCTTGCCCTGAGAGCTCTGCCCCCAACTAAGCCACCACGACCATGGAGGCCTGGGGTAACTATCTACACAGTAGCTAAGTCTCTGTCATTTTAAGAAATACAGGCCATTTGACTTATACTCTCACTGTATTTATCCTTCTCAGATCTCTGAGGGCACTGATGACTAGGCTGACTGTAACTTTGTCAGTTTAACAGCAGTTCCCGAAACCTGCAGCTATCTTGTTAGTTCATTTTATACATGATACTCAGGCACAGATATATGTGTGTGTGTGTGTGTGTGTGTGTGTGTGTGTGTGTGTGTATTATTCCAAGTATATAAAACCAAGTATTTCTAAATTACTGCCATTAATATTAAAATAGCATGTAATACTAAAAACTTAAAATCATAGGATCTCAAATAAAATATTAAAACAAGCCAAAAAGATGGCTCACCGAGTAAAATGCTTTCTGGACAAGCTCAGTCCCTGAGTTTGGCTACCCATAATACACTCAAAAACTAGGCACAGATGTGAGTGTCTATAATCTCAGTGCTGGGTCAAGTACAGGTGATCCCCAGAACTTTCTGATCTTCCAATCTAGCAAATACAGCAAGCTTCAGGTTCAGTTAGAGACCCTTTTAACAAGAGAAGGTGGAGAGGCAACCTAGGAATAATCACAAAGACAACCTTTTGCCTCCATACGCATCTCCCCACGTGAGCAGTCAATTGCACCTATATACATATGTGCATGCACAACACATACAAGATGCTAAAAAGGTAATTAGATAGGAATTTATTAATATACTCATATATATTTTTAAAACATACTGGAAATGTGATGCCCTGTAGAAACAAAATTTTATAGCCTGAGGTAGAGCTTTTATAGTTTTAAAATATTTTAAACTATACCATAATTTTAAAATTGTACTTAATAAAATGCTTAGGGCACTCTAAGGAAGAGAAATCCATACATGCAAAATTACATAGCTATGAAGACCATAGCTTTTAACCATTAACCATTTAACGCTTTTAGCATCTATTACTGACATAAATATGCTTTAAGTCTACCACACTGTATATTTTCTTTATACCTTAATATGACCATCAAATGTCAACACCTCCTTTAAAAATTCATATATCATTGAAGGAAAACATTTTAAAGCATACATTATGTTGACATGTATTTTCAAACTGACAAGAACTCACAGTCATGAGTTTACATTTTCTAAAATAATACGGCATCCAAAGAGATGAAACTAGTCTGATACAGTTTCACCATCCAGTAGTTGTGATAGCCAGGACCCTAACAGTTCCAATGAAGAAACCTTTAAAAAGTTATTCCTACCTGACACTATTACTGATTCTATGATGTCTAGCATGTCTGTCCTCTGAGAGGTCCAACAAGCAGCTGACTGAAACAGATACTTACACCAAACCATTAGACTGAAGCCAAGGACCCCTGAGGTGTGTAGCAGTGAGGGATAGGGAACTGATTGTAGGCACTAGAAAGTCCCAGATGCCAGGAAAGCAAGAGGCTCCCAGGACCCAATGGGGGTGACATTAGCTGAAATACCCAACAAAGGGGAGAGAGAACATATAGAGACCATATCCAGAAGTTAGGCATGCCCCCTCCCCCATTGAAGAATGGGGCCACCCACCCATCTCAAAAATATTAACCCAGCATTGGTCCTTTCTAAAGGAAATACAGGGACAAAGAGTGGAGCAGAGACTGAAGGAAAGTCCACCCAGAGACTACCCCACCTAGGGATCCATCCCATCTGCAGACACCAAATCCAGGCACCAATGATGATGCCAAGAAGTGCTTGCTAACAGGAGCCTGGCAGAGCTGTCCCCTGAAAGGCTCTGCTAGAGCCTGATCAATAAAGATGTGGATGCTTGCAACCAACCATCAGACTGAGAAGAGAGACCCCAATGGAGGGATTAGGGGAATGACTGAAGGAGCTGAATTGGGTCTGCAACCCCATAGGAAGAACAATACCATCAACCAAACAGACACCCCAGAGCTCCCAGGGACTAAACCACCAACCAAAGAGTACACATAGAGGGACCCATGGCTCCAGCTGCATATGTAGCAGAGGATGGTCTTATCTGGGTAACAATAGGAGGGGAAGCCATTGGTCCTGTGAAGGCTTGATACTCCAAAATAGGGGAATGTTATGGTGGGTGGGGGTTAGAGCACCCCCATAGAAGCAGGGTAGAGGGAGAATAGGAAAGGGGTTTGTGGAGGGGAAACTGGGAACGGGGATAACATCTGAAATGTAAATAAATAAAATAACCGAGAGAGAGAGAGAGAGAGAGAGAGATATGAAGAATAACATTTAAAGAATTAGGGGCAGAATTGAAGAAGCTGAAGGAGAGGGTAACCCTACAGTCAACTAAACCAGACTCCAGAGAGCTCCCAGAGACTGAGCCACCAACCAGGCAGCATATGTGGACTGATTCTAGGCCCTTAGCATACATAGAGCAGAGGACTGCCTGATCTGCCCTCAGTAGGAGATGATATACCTAATCCTGGAGATACTTGAGGCCCCAGGGAGAGGGGAGGCTTGGTGGGGAAGGAGCAATGGAATGAGGAACTGTGGGATGAGGGATAGGAAGGGGCTGAATAGTAAAAATAAATAAATTAATAATAATATTAATAATAAAGTTATTCCTAGAAATCAGTATCTCTTATTTTACTATTAAAATCACATAGTCTGAGTATTATATAACTCTATGGTGAGCAAAAATGTTTCAAAACATTATAATACTAGTCACCAGAATTCATGTAATTTCTCAGATTTACTCAATTCTTTTTTTGTAGTTCTTAAAGCTAAATCTCACATAACTGTAAGACATTATTAAAGAATACTAATTAAATTTCCACTACTAAAATACTTATAGGAAAGATTTTATTAAAATTATCTCTTGATGAAAACGGAATTCCCAATGTTGAATAATTTATAATTATTTAACAATTAAATAATTTTTTGTTTCTTCTGCTATGATGACCTACATATAACTTTCGCTGATTTAAAAATCACTTTAATACTATTACTAGATTCTGGGCCTCTAATCTAAGACATCCACTACAATATAAAGTAAAAATTCTATATATAACACTAAGTTCACTCTTTAATCCCAGCACTTATTAGGCAGGAAAACCAAAAATTTATTGGCTACCTAGCAAGATTATTTTTTTTGAAAAAAAAAAACTGTAAAGATATTAAGAGGTAGTAAGTGAGATAATTCTTTTGCATTTCCAACGCTTCCATAAAATGAGTGTACTAAGAAAAGTCTATCTCACAAATGATAGCTAAAAAAAAAAACCAAACAAAAAAAGTAAAAAAAAAAAATCAGACAAAAATCTTAATTATTCCAAAGTTGCATTATCATCAAATGTATTACCTAGTAGTGTAGTCCTTCTTAGCAGTTAAAACTACCTATTGCCTGCAGCCAGGTTAAGAACATAAATAACTTTACTAAGCACCGTCATTTATCTACAGATACATGAATGAATGGTTAAGTCCTTGTTTGAGCTATCCAGAACTCTGTATTTTATTAGTAAAATACTGTCTCCATTTTTATTGGCATTAAAAATACAAATATCCTATTGAAAGGTTATATTCTAAGAACTAAGAATTAAGTTTAAAAACTAGCATTTTCATTTCATTATAAATTATGTACATATGTGTCTCTGTATGTATGTGTTTGTACATGTGAGTGCCCTGCCTAGAGAAGTCCGAGAGGACAGAGGATCTCCTGGAGCTGGCGTTACAGGCAGTGGTGAGCCACACCACATGGGTTCTGGGAACTAAACTAGTCATCTGCAAGGCTAGTATGTACTCTAGATGGCTGAGCCATCTCTCTAGGCTTAACCATTACATTTTTTTCTTTTTTTTTTTCTTTTCCAGTTTTAATTTTTTTATTGGATATTTTATTTACATTTCAAATGTTGCTCCCTTTCCTGGTTTCCCCTCTGGAAACCCCCTATCCCATCCTCCGTTCCCTTGCATCAGTGAGACTGCTCCCTCCTCCCTTCTTTCTCCTCCCTCCTCCCTCCTCCCTATACTGCAGCATCCATCCTTCACAGGACCAAGGGTCTCTCCTCGCATTGATGTCCCAAAAGAAAACCCTCTACTACATATGCAGCTGGAGCCTGGGTCCCTCCATGTGTACTCTTTGGTTAATGGATTAGTCCCTGGGAGCTCATAAGCGGGTGGGGTGGAATGGGTCTGATTGGTTGAGACTGTTGCTCTTCCTATACTGTTGCAAACACCTTCACCTCCTTCAGTCCTTTCTCCTCCACTGGGGAACCATACTCAGTCTGATGGTATTCCCCTCTGTATTTTTCAGGTTCTGACAGAGCCTCTCAGGCTCCTGTAAGCAAGTACTTCTTGACCCCTTCAATACTGTCTGAGTTTGGTGTCTGTATATGGGAAGGATCTGTAGGTGGGGCAGTCTCTGAATGGCCTTTCCTTCAGTCTCTGCTCCACACTTTGTCTCTGTATTTCCTCCCTCAAGTATTTTGTTCTCCCTTCTAACAAGGACTGAAGCATCCACACTTTGGCCTTCCTTCCCCTTGAGCTTCATGTGGTCTGTGAATTGTATTTTGGGTATTCAGAGCTTTTGAGCTAATATCCACTTAACAGTGAGTGCAAACCATGTGTGTTCTTTTGTGACTGGGTTACCTCACTCAGGATGATATTTTCTAATTCCATCCCTTTGCCTAAGAATTTCATGAATTCACTGTTAATAGCTGAGTAGTACTCCATTGTGTAAATGTACCACATTTCTGTATCCAGTCATCTGTTGAAGGACATCTGGGTTCTTTCCAACTTCTGGCTATTTTAAATATGGGTGTAATGAACATAGTGGAGCATGTGTCCTTGCTACAAGTTGGTGCATCTTTTGGGTACATGCACAGGAGTGGCATAGATGGGCCCTCAGATAATATTATGTCCAATTTTCTGAGGAACTGCCAAACTGATTTCCAGAGTGGTTGTACAAGCTTGCAATCCCATCAGCAATAGAGAAGTGTTCCTCTTTCTCCAAATCCTTGCCAGCATCTGCTGTCACATGAATTTTTGATCTTAGCCATTCTGGCTGGTGTGAGATGGAATCTCAGGGTTGTTTTGATTTGTATTTCCCTGATGACTAAGGATGTTAAACATTTCTTAGGTGCTTCTCAGCTATTCCGTATTTCTCAATTGAGAATTCTGTGTTTAACTCTATACCCCATTTTAAAAATAGGGTTATATGGTTCTCTGGAGTCTAAGTTCTTGAGTTCTATGTATATTTGATATCAGCCCTCTATCAGATGGAGGATTGGTAAAGATCTTTTCCCAATCTGTTGGTTGCCATTTTGTCCTATTGACCATGTCCTTTGCCTTATAGAAGCTTTGCAATGATATGAGGTCTCATTTGTCAGTTCCTTTTTTTCTTTTTTTTCTTTTTGGTTTTTCGAGAGAGGGTTTCTTTGTGTAGCCCTGGCTGTCCTGGAACTCACTTTGTAGACCAGGCTGGCCTCGAACTCAGAAATCTGGCTGCCTCAGCCTCCCAAGTGCTGGGATTAAAGGCATGCGCCACCACGCCCAGCTCCGTTTGTCAGTTCTTGATCTTAGAGCATAAGTCATTGGTGTTCTGTTCAGGAGATTTTCCCGTGCCCATGTGTTCAAGGCTCTTCCCTACTTTCTCTTCTATTAGTTTCAGTGTATCTGGTTTTATGTAGAGATACTTGATCCACTTGGACTTGAGCTTTGTACAAGGAAAAAAGAATGGACCAATTTGCATTCTTCCGTATACTATCTACAAGTTAAGCCAGTACCATTTGCTGAAAAGGCTGTATTTTTTCCACTGGATGGTTTTAGCTCCTTTGTCAAACATCAAGTGACCATAGGTGTGTGTGGGTTCATTTCTAGGTTTTCAATTCTGTTCTATTGATATACCTGCCTGTCTCTGTACTAAAAACATGCAATTTTTATCACAATTGCTCTGTAGTACACCTTGAGGTCGGGGATGGTGATTCCTCCAGAAATTATTTAATTGTTGAGAATAGTTTTCACCATCCTGGGTTTTTTATTATTCCAATGAAATTGACAATTGTTCTTTCAAAATCTGTGAAGAATTGAGTTGGAATTTTGATGAGGACTGCATTAAGTCTGTAGATTGCTTTTGGCAAGATGGCCATTTATACTATATTAATCCTGCCAATTCATGTGCATGGGCGATCTTTCCATCAGCTGAGAACTTCTTCAATTTCTTTCTTCAGAGACTTGAAGTTCTTGTCATACAGATCTTTCACTTGCTTGGTTAGAAGCACACCAAGGTATTTTATATTATTTGTGAATATTGCAAAGGGTGTCATTTCCCTAAAATCTTTCTCAGCCTGTTTATCCTTTGAGTAGAGGAAGACTACTGATTTGCTTGAGTTAATTTTATATCTAGCCATTTTGCTGAAGTTGTTTATCAGGCTTAGGAGTTCTCTGGGGGGTCACTTAAGTATACTATCATATAATCTGCAAATAGTGATATTTTGACTTCTTCCTTTCCAACTTGTATCCCTTTGACCTTTTATTGTCTAATTGCTCTGGCTAGGACTTCAAGTAATATATTGAATAGGTAGGGAGAGAGTGGGCAGCCTTGTCTAGTCCCTGATTTTAGTGAGATTGCTTCAAGTTTCTCTCCATTTAGTTTGATGTTGGTTACTGGTTTGCTGTATATATTGCTTTTACTATGTTTAGATACAGGCCTTGAATTCCTGATCTTTCCAAGACTTTTATCACGAATGGGTGTTGAATTTTGTCAAATGCTTTCTCAGCATCTAATGAGATGATCACGTGGTTCTTTTCTTCGAGTTTGTTTATGTAGTGGATTACATTGATGAACTTCCATATATTGAACCATCCCTGCATCCCTGGGATAAAGCCTACTTGATCATGATGGACGATCATTTTGATGTGTTCTTAGATTTCATTTGTGAGATTTTTATTGAATATTTTTACATCGATATTCATAAGGGAAATTGGTCTAAAGTCTCTTTCTTTGTTGGGTACTTCTGTGATTTAGATATAAATCTAATTGTGGCTTCATAGAATGAAGTGGGTAGTGTTCCTTCTGTTTGTATTTTGTGGAGTAGTTTGAAGAGTATTAGTATTAGGTCTTCTTTGAAGGTCTGGTAGAATTCTGCACTAAAACCATCTGGCCCTGGGAATTTTTAGTTGGGAGGTCTTTGATGACTATTTCTACTTCCTTAGAGGTTATGTGACAGTTTAGATAGTTTACCTGCTCTTAATTTAACTTTGGTACCTGGTATCTGTCTAGAAAATTGTCCATTCCATGCAAATTTTCTAGTTTTGTTAAGTATAGGCTTTTGTAATAGAATCTGATGATTTTTTTGGATTTCCTTGGTTTCTGTTTTTATGTCTTCTTTTTCATTTCTGATTTTGTTAATTTGGATGCCATCTCTGTGTCATCTGGTTAGTCTGGCAAGGGTTTACCTAGCTTGTTGATTTTCTCAAAGAACCAGCTCCTAGTTTGGTTCATTCTTTGTATAGGTCTTTTTGTTTCTACTTGGCTAATTTCAACCCTGAGTTTGATTATTTTCTGCCACCTACTCCTCTTGGGTGTATCTGCTTCTTTTTGTTCTAGAGCTTTCAGATGTGCTGTCAAGCTGTTAGTGTATACTCTCTCCAGTTTCTTTTTGAAGGAATTCAGAGCTATGAGTTTTCCTCTTAGCACTGCTTTCACTGTGTCCCATAAGTTTGGGTATATTGTGCCTTTTCACTAAATTCTGAAAAGTCTTTAATATATTTCTTTCTTCCTTGACCAAGTTATCATTGAGTAGAGTGTTGTTTAGCTTTCATGTGTATGTAGGATTTGTTGTTTTTGTTGTTATTGAAGACAATTCTTAGTCCATGGTGATCTGATAGGATGCATAAGATTATTTCAATCTTCTTCTATTCGTTGATGCCTGTTTTATGACCAATTATATGGTCAATTTTGGAGAAGGTACCATGAGGTACTGCAGAGAAGGTATTATATGTTTTGTTTTAGGATGAAATGTTCTACATATATCTGTTAAATCCATTTGGTTCATAACTTCTGCTAGTTATGTGTCTAGTTCACTGTGTCTCTGTTTAGTTTTTGTTAAAACTAAATGGACATGATCTGTCCATTGATGAAAGTGGGGTATTGAAATCTCCCAGTGTTATTGTGTTAGGTGCAATGTGTGCTTTGGGTTTTAGTAAAGTTTCTTTTATGAATGGGTGCTCTTGCATTTGGAGCACAGATATTCAGAATTGAGAGTTCATCTTGGTAGATTTCCCCTTTGATGAGGATGAAGTGCACTTCCTCATCTTTTTTGATAACTTTTGGTTGAAAGTCTATTTTCCTCCATATTAGAATGGCTACTCTAGCTTATTTCTTGGGACCATTTGCTTGGATATTTTTTTCCATCCTTTTACTCTGAGGTAGTGTCTACCTTTTTCCCTTACTGTTTCTGATCCAGTCTATTTGGAGTTCTGTAGGCTTCTTGTATGTTTACAGACATCTCTTTAGGTTAGGGAAGTTTTCTTCTATAATTTTGTTGAAGATATTTACTGGCCCTTTAAGTTGGGAATCTTCACTCTCTTCCATACCTATTATCCATAGGTTTGATTTTCTCATTGTGTTCTTGATTTCCTGGATGTTTTGGGTTAGGAACTTTTTTGCATTTTGCATTTTCTTTTGACTGTTGTGTCAATGTTTTCTATGGTATCTTCTGCACCTGAGATTCTCTCTTCTATCTCTTGAATTCTATTGGTGATGCTTGCATCTATGCTCCTGATCTCTTTTTCCAGTCTTTCTATCTGCAGGATTATTTACCTTTGTGATTTCTTTATTGTTGCTATTTCCATTTTTAGATCTGGGATAGTTTTGTTCAATTCCTTCACCTGTTTGGTTGTGTTTTCCTGTAACTCTTTAAGGGATTTTTGTTTCCTATTTAAGGGCTTCTACCTGTTTACCTGTGTTCTCCTCTATTTCCTTAAGGGGGTTGTTTATGTCCTTCTTAAAGTCCTCTATCATCATCATGAGATGTGATTTTAAATCTGAATCTTGCTTTTCTGGTGTGTTGGAGTACCCAGGACTTACTGTGATAGGAGAACTGGGATCTGATAATGGCAAGTAGCCGTGTTTTCTGTTGCTTAGGTTCTTGCTCTTACCTCTTTCCATCTGGTTATTGCTGGTGTTAATTGGTCTTGCTGTCTCTGACTGGAGCTTGTCCTTCCTGTGGGCCTGTGAGCCTGTGATTTTAGGTGTGCCAGTATACCTGGGGAGACCAGGTTTCTCCTGGGCGTGATTTGGGTATGGAGGACTGTGAGACACCCTGAGCTCCAGGGCATAGATGGAAAAAAGAAGGATCATGTCCCCAGTTGCTCCGATATTCCTCTGCCCTGTGTGCTCCTGGTGGGTCCCTCTTTGGACAGTTATTAGAGCAAAAGTGCTGATCTCACCTCTGGGCTTAGGAGTGAGCGCACTCCTGGGAGACCAGCTCTCTCCTGGCAGGATTTGGGTTTGGAGGGTTGTGGGACACCCTTAGCTCTGGGGTACAGATGGAGACTGCACGATTAAATTTTATAGATTACATTGAAACCACTTTCTGTAGCATAATTTGAGTGGCTTAAGAATAGTCTACAGAAGTATATATTTAAGACAACAGAAATAAAATAGAAACATTCTTTAGTTTACTAAATAGCATTTAGTTTACTAATTACACTTACACATAATGAATAGACCCAAATATTTATTCTCTTAATCTTTAAAATATTTGTTTTTTCAGTAACTACATTGTTAAAATTCTATAAGGTCACAGTACTAACCACCAGTACAAATAAAATTATTCAAATGAATTGAAAAAGAATGGAATCAGAAAGTTCTTAGAGCAAAATGATCACCTTCAGAGCAAAAAATTACATGTACTATTCAAAGAAAGTATCTTGCTGGTGTAGAAGACCCCTCTTATGGTTGACTAAGGAAATAGACTTGCTGATGAAAAGACATATTTCAAGCCTTCACACATAAAGAGATGCTACAGGCTGACCAGAAGGGAAAAAAAAGGATATTTTATATTCTACATGCTAATAATCAGGTATCTGTTTCATATAAAATACAAAAGGGAGTCAATCTAGGACAACATATATTATATGCTTTCCTAAATACACATGATTAAGTTCTGTATTTGTTTTCCATTGGTTCTACTAAGACTTTGGCATTTTAATTCAAAGAGGTTTCAGTTATATTTTGTGATTTTTTTTTCCGTAATGGCATACAAACATGAAGTTCTTATTAACAAGATTTATAAAACAACACAACATGGTATATAGTTAAGATTTTCAAAACTGCATAAAATAAATATGTATAACACAATATAGCATACAATGAAGTTATGATCACAAATTTTCATTCTACATTCTTAATTATATAATGTTTAAAAATGTACTGATACTGATCTTTATTAAAAATAGAATAGCACATACTAAACTTCAGAATAAAGGCCTTCATTTCCCCTCACCTTCAAGGTCTAGGTCTCTCTCTCTCTCTCTCTCTCTCTCTCTCTCTCTCTCTCTCTCCTCTCTGTTTCCAGCTAAGTCATTATTAAATGTTAAAGACAAAACTATAAGGTTCCTATTTAAAAAAAACAAAGAAATACAGACTAGCTCATAACTTCAAACTAATGAAACTACAAACCAACTTGCTTTTTAAATTATTCTCTAATCTCTTTGGTTTAACTTTTCAGTCAGGATGTAAGATCAGCAGCAACCATTATCACCTTAATGAGTAGTCTATGTGCAACTCCCTGCATACTTACTGAGTTATTACATGCAGCTTGCAAAGATTATTTTCTAAATAGCTAAAGAAACTCATACATATAGAATATAAACCCAAATTCTTCACAAAGCCTAAACTTGAATAATGTGTATATATACATCTACACATACCTCTACATCAAAAACATACACATGTATGCACACACACACACACACACACACACACACACACACACACACCTCTATATTCTACCAGGCCTCTATATAGCTAAGAAGTTGAGTTATAGTCATTAAAAGGATTATCCAAAACAAGTGTTTGCATAGCAATATTGGGGATGGTGGTGGAATGAGCTATAGATTTAACAGAGCGTGTCAAATACGAGGATTCCCATTCTTGAGACTCTATGTCCTACCTAAATGAAACTATTTGAAGCCTGAATTCTGCATTCAATAATACAGGCCTGAAAAGGAAGTTTTGCTCCACTTCCTCAAGTGAAATTGATGCTCTACAAGACTGACAGCTTTGGAAGCAAAAGTATAACTCTAAAATAAATTAAGTATTCACAGAACAAACACTGCAGCTGGAAAAGCAATTCAAATTTCCTATCACCATGTTTCAATTCTCTTTTAAAAGAATGATTTCTGAGGTCAGAGGTCACTCACATTTTCATGACTATTCAGCCTCTGGCTAATGTAGCTAACACGGGTGCTATTAAGTAGTGGTAATTTTGATGATGGATATATCTGCAGAAACATCCAGTCATTTTATAAAGGCTGCCAACTACTATAATAGTAGTGATTTTTCAATTCCACAATTGTTTCTGAAATGTTTTATCTAAAGTGGCTTGCATGACTCAAATACCAAACCAATAAATACTGTTAAAATAGTAACTATATGAAATTATAAGTATATCATAAAAGTTTCAATAAAGATTGATATAAATATAAAATTAAGATAACTTTATATAAATTAAATAATTAAAATCCCACCAAATAAGCCATGTCCCAATTGCATGGGACTCAAAAGCGTCTAAGCAGTCTCTGCTGACTGCGTCTGAATCTATACAAACACATATTTGTTTCACAGAATGAAGGAGAATAACTTTTTTCTTTTAAACTCCTCCAGTAATTACTGGGAATAATATACTAATGAGATAATTCAAAGAAGCTAGAACATTGCCTGCAGTAAATTTGAGTTCATATTTTTAAGATATGTATTACGTTTGTATGTATCTCTCCATGCCATAGGACACAGGTGAAGGTCATAGAATAATGTGCAGGAATCGTTTCCCTCCCTCTTCCACGTGGCTTCTGGAAATGGAACTATATGCTGTTTTACTGCATTAGTGAGGTCTGGAGGTAGGATACATGCCTAGCATAGCTTGACCATAACTTTGATGCCTAGCACCCCAAGTCATCAGGGAAAGACAAATCAAGTCAGCATTGACTCTGTATCTGACATAGCATCGAATTCACAGAAAACAACATGATAATAGACATCACTTGTGTGTTCTGTCAGTTATGACAGCTGACTGAAGCACTTAAACTGGTTCTGATTCTTTGTGATTATCAATGAGTGTCGTAAAATAGCAAGACAGAGCATGCCTCTAATTCCAGCATTTAAGCTCCAAGCCAGGGTAGTAAAACTATTTAAAAAAAGAAAAAGAAAAAAGAAAAAAAAAGAGAAATAAAAGGACAAATATAACAACAAAAACAACAAGAGGCAAGATGGCCTCATTTTGTGCTCCCAAAATATTAAAAACATCTATATGTAACCAATACAACCTCATTTATGAAATCAATGGAAGACATACACAACTTTTTAATTTACAAATAGGACTGACTACATTTGAAGATGGAAAGGAATTTTTTTTTAAATCCAGAATTAAGATTAAAAGCTTTTTGTTTGTTTGTTTGTTTTGTTTTTTGTTTGTTTGTTTGTTTTTTGAGACAGGGTTTCTCTGTGTAGCCCTGGCTGTCCTGGAACTCACTCTGTAGACCAGGCTGGCCTCGAACTCAGAAATCCACCTGCCTCTGCCTCCCGAGTGCTGGGATTAAAGGCGTGAGCCACCACCGCCTGGATTAAAAGCTTTTTATTATGTAAGCAGCAACATCATCATTTCTCCTTAGTTCCACACATTAATAAACCAACAAGTTACTTCTCATTTTAGAAAATGCCTCTTCAATTTAATAACTTAATGTCCTAAACTTATATATAGGAATGCAAGTGTTTTTATATTTGTTTTGTTCAGTTTTTTTCCATTTGTTTGTTTATTGTTGAGGCAAGGTCTCTCTATTATGTAGTCCTGGCTGTCCTAGAACTCACTATGAGACCAGGCTGGCCTCAAACTCACAGAGATCCACACAACTCTGCCTCCTGAGTGCTGGGTTTAAAGGCATGTGCCACCATGCCTAACCAGCAAAACTTTTCTTCATGTATGAAAGACAACAATATCTACCAAGTGGAAAGCTAGGTTGCAAATCTGACTTGATGAGATACAATAAAACTTAATATTATAATTATATATTAAGTAATTATAATATAACAATTACTCAAATCATGATATTTTAGAATTATTTGGAATAGCTGAGTAAGTTTATAGGATTTTAGACAAAGAGCACACAATAGTTATTTATGGAAAGGCCAGTTGTTTAAAGGATGTAGTTAGATCTTCAAGTGTGATAAACAATATACAGATACCCTGAGACATCTGTTATCTAAATCATAAGACAGTCCCTACCTGAATCCCTGACCAATCAGTAGAAGAAAAATATTCTCTAATTCTACTTGGGTATTTTGAGAATTCTTATTTCCAAAATTTCTTCAAACTATAATCCTGGCACTCAAATACACACCACAAACAAACAAACAAAAAAAATCATTATATAGTCCTTGCACAAGTGCACCACCTAGTGTTTCCAAAGCAATAATCATACAAACTAAATACAAGTTTCTCTATTAAAACCTTTTTATCACCCTGATACCACCACCATATATTAACCAAAGTTCAATTTGTTACCCCTTGTTTTGCTTATAAAAATTTAATTGTCTGAGATTTATTAAGACTTAATTGTTTTATTATTTAAATTTCTAGATCTGGGCTGTATTGCATATTTCCAATATGTCTAAACTGATTACATATTACTTCAAAAAGACAAATTTGCTGTATATGTGTATGCAGGCACATTGTGTGTGTAGAAATATGTCCAAAAGCCAGAGGCCTACCTTGGATGTTATTCCTAAGGACCTGTGCTCTTTTTAAAGACAGGATGGGTCACTGGAATCCATAGCTCATCATATAAGCTAGGCTGACAGGCCAATAAATTAAGTTCTAGGTATCTACCTGTCTCTATCCCCTAAGCGCTGGGATTCTAAGTGTGAAAGGCTAGGACTTCATGTTTGCACAGCAAGTATTTTATAGACTGGGCTATCTCCTCAGCCCAATGGTCCCATAATTTAGACTGTCAGAGAGAGAGAGAGAGAGAGAGAGAGGGAGAGAGGGAGAGAGAGAGATTGTAGGAATCCTCTTCACGGATGCTTCCTCTTCTCTATTAGGGCATCTGAGGCAGCAGAGAATGCTCTCTCCTGTTTTCCACTCACATCCTAAGAGCTGTCAGCTGTCAATAAAGAAAGATGTGCTGCTATGCTTTCTTCAGGAAGTAACTGCTAGATGTGTTAAAATCAATGTTTGTTACACTATTAAGCACTGACTTCTTCAAAGGTTTATTTACAACTGGTAGGTAAAACACCATAATACTAGATTTGCAACATTAACATGTCACTCATTTAATAATATACACAATGACTATGTTATTAGCAGGTGTAAGTGATCAATTGTTCATATGAGTTACTATAATCAACGTTGCCATTATCTAGCTAAAACTAAACACTCATAAAATGAAGGAAAGAAAGAGAATCCAGTTAAACAAAGGTATTCTAACATCCTCCTAAAGGCTTTATATTCTACCATTGACACTTGAGAAAGTCAATCATCTCTTTTCTAGCAGCAGTATGTCATGGTTGTGGACTTGCAAAAATGTAATAAATAAGTAAATAAATAAATAAATAAACATCAGTTCTTCAACTTGTCAGCAGCATCCAGTGCTGAAAGCCAAGAGTGCCAATTTGGCTTAGAACAGTAGTCCTAAGTGTTAATGTGTATGTAGGTTAGGGTGGGGTAGAGAAAGGGGGAGGGAGACAGAGAAACAGAGACAAACATGAAGCAGAGTGCTTTAGTTCAAATTAATAGTTAGTCTATCCTACTACTTAAACGGCAGATACAGGTATTCTAACGTCTTTTTTGGACTGGGTCTATTTCTGAGAAAACAAAAACAAAAAGCCTTACTGAAAACAAAGTATTAAAAGAAAAAGGGAAAGAACATAAAGTAGCAAGCTCAGACTTAACATTAGAATAATCAGGCACAGAGTAAAAACTGCTCCACTTCAGAAAGAGGAACACTCCTCCACTATTGGTGGGATTGCAGGCTTGTACAACCACTCTGGAAATCAGTCTGGCGGTTCCTCAGAAAATTGGACGTAGTACTACCGGAGGATCCAGCAATACCTCTCCTGGACATATACCCAGAAGATGTTCCAACTGGTAATAAGGACACATGCTCCACTATGTTCATAGCAGTCTTATTTATAATAGCCAGAAGCTGGAAAGAACACAGATGTCCCTCAACAGAGGAATGAATACAGAAAATGTGGTACATTTACACGATGGAGTACTACTCAGCAATTAAAAACAATCAATTCATGAAATTCTTAGGCAAATGGATGGATCTGGAGGATATCATCCTGAGTGAGGTAACCCAATCACAAAAGAACACACATGATATGAACTCACTGATAAGCAGATATTAGCTCAGAAACTTAGAATATCCAAGATACAATTTGCAAAACACATGAAACTCAAGAAGACGGAAGACCAATGTGTGGATACTTTGCTCCTTCTTAGAATGGGGAACAAAATACCCACGGAAGGAGTTACAGAGACAAAGTTTGGAGCTGGGATGGAAGAAAGGACCATCCAGAGACTTCCCCACCCTGGGATCCATCCCATATACAACCACCAAATACAGACACTATTGCATATGCCAGCAAGATGTTGCTGACAGGACCCTGATATAGCTCTCTCTTGTGAGGCTCTGTCAGTGCCTGGCAAATATAGAAGTGGATGCTCACAGTCATTTATTGGATGGAACACAGGGCCCCCAATGAAGGAGCTAGAGAAAGTACCCAAGGAGCTAAAAGGGTCTTCAACCCTATAGGAGAAACAACAATTTTAACTAACCAGTACCCCCCAGAGCTGTGTCTCTAGTTGCATATGTAGCAGAGGATGGCCTAGTTGGCCATCAATGGGAAGAGAGGCCCTTGGTCTTGTGAAGATCATATGCCCTAGTACAGGGGAATGCCAGGGCCAGGAAGCAGGAGTGGGTGGGTTGGGGAGCAGGGTGGGGGGAGGGTATAGGGGGCTTTGGGGCTTCATTTACATTTGAAATGTAAATGAAGAAAATATCTTTAAAAAAAACTGCTCCATTTCAATCAAAAAAATGAAAACTAAGCTGGAAAACACTGATTAGAAGAGCAGAGTACATTGTGTACTGCAGTTATGTCCTGGTCAATAATGGACCACATATACTATGGTGATCCCAAATACTATTCTATAGCCTAGGTACAGCTTAGCTAGCTGTCTTCATAAAGGTACACTATATGATGTTCACACAAGGACAGAATCACTCCCATTTCTCAGAATATATACCCATTGTTAAGGGACATATGACTCTACTGAAGAGCAGACACAATAAACTTTAGAGAAAATAAAGATTGAAATTTAGGAGTCAAATGAATAATTTGAAATAATTACAAATTAAAAGGCTAGAAAAATAGAAAAAGCCAGTTTAAAGTAGCTTGGGATTCGTAGGTTCCATGATCTGTCTGATTCAATGCTATTTAAAAGGAAAGTGTGAGAGATAAAGCCAAAATTCAAAAATGACACTAAGATTTTACACATTATTCACAATTAATATATATTCTAGAAGCTCAAAAAAAAAAACCAAAGCAGAATTTAAAAAGAAAAAATGAATTTATGCCAGGACATATCTCGGTGAAATTGCAGAAGACCAATGACAAAAGCCAGGCAGAGAGAAAGGCTTCAAAGACAGGACAGTGATCTGAGCTGCTGATTTCAACAACAGCATAAGAGGAGTCATGTGCAGAGAGAAAGTAACTATGATCCTAGAGACCTATGCTCAGTGGTATAGCTTAGACCAACGGTCCCCTGGTGGCTGAAGGCTTGCTCCCATGCATGGTACTTCTGGAAGGTGGTAGACCCTTCAAGAGATGCACTCTAGAAGGAGGTCTTCAGGCCTGTGAAAGATCTGTGGAGTCTCTGACCTTTCTACTCTTTCCTACTGTCTGACGAGTTTTGTTTGTCTCATGCTTTTACCATGACATGCTCCTCACTATAGACCTAAGGCAACAGGGTCAGTCATGGACCAAAACAGTCAAGACCTCCTTCCTGTGAAATGCTATTTAATACTCTATAGTCTACTAAAAATGACAGGTGTTTTATTATATTACCTAAACTCCCTTTCCAGATGCTGGAGGAGGGGCTAATAAAAGCAGAAATAGCCAAGAACAACCTATGTAGACTGTAAGGGCATTAAGACTCTCGTCCCATGAGATCCCAGATTGTGTCAAGTTGACAATCAAAATTGCCAAGCTAACCAAAGAAAATTGTCAAAAGTTATTTCACTAGTATCAGTATTTAATTAGGACATTCACTTTTTACTAACATATACTAATTATATAGATTAGTTGGATACCTTATATAATTTTCATACATGTATAAATGGACCATGACCATAGTCATTCCCTGCTTTCTCCATTACCCTCTCCTATCTGACCCCAACTTCTTCCCAAACAGTTTTCCATGTTGTCCTTCTTTTCTTGAGATAGGGTCTTACTATGTAGTCCAACCAGGGGCGAGACTCACAATCTTCCCGTGTTAACCCCAGAACATTCAAGTTTCAGGTGTACCAATCATGCCTGACCTTTACTTTTTGTGTGTTGGTTTGCTGTGTTTACAGTAGTAAAGCCTGAACGCAGGGACATAGGTATATTAGGCAAGTGTTCTTCCACTGAGTTAGAGTTCCATCTCATTAAGGACATTATTAAGTTGAGCAAAATGTTGTGCTGATAATTTTTTTATTAAAGATACTTTTTTTTTACATTTTGGAGAGATGCTTCAGTAAGTAAACTACTTCCCACACAAGCATGAGGACCCGAGTTCAGACTCCTAGCACACATGTAAAACACATGTACATGTGTACAGCAGTAAACATGCATAACCACAGGAACAGCCAGCATACACAGCACAGAGCAGTTCAGCAATAGATCCTGCCTTAAAATATAAGGTGGAGTGCACTAGGAGACACCCATCATTAACTTCTGGCCTTTTAATAGAGATTTAAACACATGTACACCACATGCACACAGCAAACACTGATGGTCTCTCTATATTTTTCAATTGTTCCTAGAAAAAGAAATACATCCATTCCAATGTGCTGACAACTATTTCAATTTTCACTAGCTTTTAGAAATTAATGATACAAAATTTAAAATGTTTTTTATATATTAGGTAACAGATATTCAAAGGATACTAAAAGACAGCTCAGCTTTAAATGGCTAGACTCTGGCATAAACAGCAGCTCCTATTTCAGAGTTTATAGATTGTTGGAAAGAAAAAGCACACAGACTGAAACAGTAAAACAGAAATGCATAATGTTAAAGAGGAAGTAAATGATTAAAAATAGCTTCCTAGCTCGATAAATATCCCAGTGCAGGTAATTGAGGGTGAGGAAGTAGGAGTGGGTGGGTGAGTGAAGGAAAACCCTCATAGAAACAAGGGAAGGGAGGATGGGATAAGAGGTTTCTGGGGGGTAGGGGGGAGGAGGGGAACTGGGAAAGGGGATAACATTTGAAATGTAAATAAAGAAAATATTCAGTCCTTGCTGCTGGGGCAGACTCCTAGTTGGTCTGCTCCCCTGAAGACTCCACAACCGGTAAGAAGAACACATGCTCCACTATGTTCATAGCAGCCTTGTTTATAATAGCCAGAAGCTGGAAAGAACCCAGATGCCCCTCAACAGAGGAATGGATACAGAAAATGTTGTACATTTACACAATGGAATACTACTCAGCTATTAAAAAATGAATTTATGAAATTCCTAGGCAAATGGATGGACCTAGAGGGTATCATCCTGAGTGAAGTAACCCAATCACAAAGGAACTCACACAATATGTACTCACTGATAAGTGGATATTAGCCCAGAAACTTAGGATACCCAAGATATAAGATACAACTTGCCAAACGCATGAAATTCAAGAAGAACGAAGACCAAAGTGTGGACACTTTACCCTTTCTTAGAAATGGGAACAAAACACCCATAGAAGGAGTTACAGAGACAAAATTTGGAGCTGTGACGAAAAAAAAAATCATCAGATCCTATTATAAAAGTCTATACTCAACAAAACTGGAAAATCTAGATGAAATGGGTGGTTTTCTAGACAGATGTCACATACCAAAGTTAAATCAAGAGCAGGTAAACTATCTAAACAGGCCCATATCACACAAGGAAATAGAAGAAGTCATTAAAAATCTCCCAACCAGAAAAAGCCCAGGGTCAGGTAGAATAAGTGCAGAATTCTACCAGACCTTCAGAGAAGACCTAATACCAACTTTCCTCAAACTATTCCATAAAATAGAAACAGAAGGAACACTACCTAACTCATTCTATGAAGTCACAATTACTCTGATACCTAAACCACACAAGGACCTAACCAAAAAAGAGAACTTCAGACCAATCTGGCTTATGAATATCAATGCAAATATACTCCATAAAATTCTTGCAAATGGAATCGAAGAACACATTAAAACTATCATTCACCATAATCAACTAAGCTTCATCAAAGCAAGGTTGGTTTAATATATGAAAATCCATTAACGTAATCCACTATATAAACAAACTCAAAGAAAAAAAATCACATGATCAACTCCTTAGATGCAGAAAAAGGATTTGACAAAATACAACACCCACTCGTGTTAAAAGTATTAGAGAGATCAGGAATTCAAGGCCCATATATAAACATAATTAAAGCAATCTACTACAAATGAACAGTCAATATCCAATTAAATGGAGATATACTTGAAACAATCCCACTGAAAACAGGAACAATGCAAGCATGCCCATCTCCCCATATTTATGAAATATAGTACTTGAAGTGTTAGTTAGAACAATAAGACAACAAAAAAGAGATCAAGGGGATACAAATTGGTAAAGAAGAAATAAAGGTATCATTATTTGCAGATGATATGATAGTATACATAAGGGAGCCCAAAAATTCTACCAGAGAACTTCTCCAGCTGATAAACAACTTAATTGAAGTAGCTGGATATAAAATATCTGAAATAAATCAGTAGCTTTCCTTTATACAAAGAATAAACAGGCTGAGAAAGAAATTAGGGAAACAACTCCCTTCACAATAGACAGAAACAATATAAAATATCTTGGGGTAACTCTAACGAAACAAGTGAAAGACCTGTATGACAATAACTTCAAGTCTCTCAAGAAAGAAATCGAAGAAACTCTCAAAAAATGGAGAGATCCCCCATGCTCATAGGTTGGCAGAATTAACAATAAAAATGGCCATCCTACCAAAGGCAACCTATAGATTCAATGCAATCTCCATCAAAAGCCCAACACAATTCTTCAAAGACATGGAAAGAGCAATTCTCAAATTCATGTGGAAAGGCAAAAATACCAGAAGAATGAAAAAAAAAATCTAATAATAAAAGAACTGCTGGGGGAATCACCATCCCTGACTTCAAGCTTTACTGCAGAGCAATAGTGATAAAAACTGCATGGTACTGGTACAAAGACAGAAACATTGATCAATGGAATAGAATTGAAGACCCAGAAATAAAAACACACATTTGCAGACACTTGATCTTTGACAAAAAAAGTCAAAAATATACAATGGAAAAAAAGAAAGCATCTTCAATAAATGGTGCTGGTATAACTGGTTGTCTGTATGTAGAAAAATGAAAATAGAACCATATTTGTCACCTTGTACAAAGCTCAAGTCCAAGTGGATCAAGGACCTCAACATAAAACCAGATACACTGAATCTAAGAGAAGACAAAGTGGGAAAGAGCCTTGAACTCATTGGCGCAGGGGGAAATTTCCTAAACAGAACTCCAATGGTTCATGCTCTAAGCTAAGATCAAGAATTGGTAAATGGGACCTCATGAAACTGGAAAGCTTCTATAAAGCAAAGGACACAGTCAATAAGACAAATCAGCAACCTACAGATTGGGAAAAAATCTTCACTAACCCCAAATCTGATAGACTAATATCCAAAACATATAAAGAACTCAAGAAGTTAATCACCAAAAAAACAAAATAACCTATACTGGCTAGTTTTGTGTCAACTTGATACATCTGGAGTTATCACAGAGAAAGGCGCTTCAGTTGAGGAAATGCCTCCATGAGATCCAACTGTAAGGCATTTTCTCAATTAGTGATCAAGGGGGAAAGGCCCCTTGTGGGTGGGACCATCTCTGGGCTGGCAGTCTTGGGTTCTATAAGAGAGCAGGCTGAGCAAGCCAGGGGAAGCAAGCCAGTAAGGAACATCCCTCCATGGCTTCTGCATCAGCTCCTGCCTCATGACCTGCTTGAGTTCCAGTGCTGACTTCCTTGGTGATGAACAGCAATACGGAAGTGAAAACTGAATAAACCCTTTCTTCCCCAACTTGCTTCTTGGTCAAGCTGTTTGTGCAGGAATAGAAACCCTGACTAAGACACAACCCAATCAAAAAATAGGGCATAGAGCCTAACCAAGAATTCACAACTGAGGAATCTCGAATGCCCAAGAAGCACCAAAAGAAATGTTCAAAGTCTTTAGTGATCAGAGAAATGCAAATCAAAATAACCCTGAAATTCCACCTTACACCAATCCGAATGGCTAAGATCAAAACCTCAGGTGACACATGTTGGAGAGGATATGGAGAACAAGGAAAATTTCTCCATTGCTGGTAGGATTGCAAACTGGTATAACCACTCTGGAAATCAATTTGGAGGTTCCTCAGAAAATTGGAAATAGATCTACCTGAAGATCCAGCTATACCACTCTTGGGAATATACCCAAAAGATGCCCCACCATTCCACAGGGGCACATGTTCCACTATGTTCATAGCGGCCTTATTTGTGATAGCCAGAAGCTGGAAACAACCCAGATGTCCCAAGACAGAAGAATGGATACAGAATATGTGGTTCATTTACACAGTGGAATACTACTCAGCTATTAAGAATAAGGACATCCTGAGTTTTGCAGGCAAATGGATGGAACTAGAAAATATCATCCTGAGTGAGGTGACTCAGACCCAAAAGGTTGTGCATGGTATATACTCACTAATAAGTGTATATTAGCCAAAAAAAAGTACAGAATACCCAAGTACAGTCCACAGAACTCGAAAAGGTCAACAAAACTGAAGTACTCAAGTGAGGATGTCTCAGTCCCATTTTGGAGGGAGAAGAAAGCAATCACAAGTGAGGAGAGAGGGAGGGACCTGAGAGGGAAAGTGGCCAGGAGGGAGGGAGTTGGGGGAGGGGGAGAAAGGAACCTGATCTGGTATTGGGTGAGGGAAAAAGACTGAAGCCCTGAGGGTCACCAGAAAGAATGGAAACAGGCAACCTCAGGAAATAGGAGGTTGGGGGGACCCTCCAGAATGCACGAGAGACCTGGAAGGTAAGAGACTCTCAGGAATCAAAGGGAGGGACCTTAGATGAAATGTCAGACAGTAGGGAGAGAGAACTTATAGAACCCCCCTCCAGCAGGAAGACAGGACATCAAGTGAGGGATGGGGGTGTCATCCCACAGCCAAACTCTGACCCATAATTGTTCCTGTCTGAAAGAATTACAGGGATGGAAATGGAGAGAAGCCTGAGGAAAAGAAGGTTCAGCAACAGGCCTAAAGTAGGATCCAGTTCAAGGGGATGTCCCAAGGCCTGACACTATTACTGAGGCTATGGGGCGCTCACAAAAAGGGACCTATCATGACTGCCCTCCGAAAGACCCTACAAGCAGTTGAAAGATTCAGATGCAGATAATTGCACCCAACCAATGGACAGAAGCAGCTGGCCCCTGTTGTTGAATTAGGGAAGGCTGAAAGAAGCTGAGGAGGAGGATGGCCCTGTAGGAAGACTAGCAGTCTCAATTAATCTGGACTCCCAAGGTCTCTCAAACAGACAGCATACACCAGCTGATATGAGGCCCCCAACACACATATAGTAGAGGACTTCTGGGTCTGTGTTCATTCAGAGATGATGCACCTAACCCTCAAGAGACTGGAGGCTCCAGGAAGTCTAGAGGTCAGGTGGGGGTAGGGAATGGGGGCATCCACATGGAAACATGGGGGGGGGTGATGTCGAGCAGTCTGAGGGTGGATGGGGCTGGCGGGGAATATAATATGGAGTGTAAAAAATAAATAAATAATTTTTAAAAAGAAAATATCCAATAAAAAATAATAATAAAATAAAATAAAAAAGAGAGAGAAAGAGAGAGAGGAAGAGAGAAAGAAGAGAGAAAGAAAAGAGAAAGAAGAGAGAAAAAAGAAAGAAAGAAAGAAAGAAAGAAAGAAAGAAAGAAAGAAAGAAAGAAAGAAAGAAAGAAAGAAAGAAAGAAAGAAAGGAAGGAAGGAAGGAAGAAAGCAAGCAAGCGAGTGAGAAGGCTTCCTAGTATACCAAGCTGTAAGGGAAAATGAATTCATAAAATCCACAGATGGATGGAAAGGAAAACAATTGCACTGTTTTTTGTAAAGTTGCACATGCCTAGGAAGATGAATGCCATGTATTCTCTCTCATATATACATCTTAGCTTCGACTCTTTTGTTTTATGTGTTTAACTGTGTGTATATGCAGAAGGCAGCAAACTAGAAAAGAACCATTTAGAAGAGGCACAATAAAGGATGGGAAGTAGTAAAATACTGGCAAAATAGAAGTAAATTCTGGAGTTTGGCAAAAGAAAAGTAAAGTCTAAATGAAATTAATTCCTAGAGACAGAAAGGTTCAGGTGCTGGGGAGGGGAGGATCATAAGGGGACAGGAGGAGGGTTAGCCAAAGTAAAGAGTGTATGTAAAAGCTATATAGAAATCTACAATTATGCTATTTGAGTAAAATAGAGAATTTAGTAGAATAAAAGTGGCATAAAGTAACATAGAGGGTATGCTAGAGTTATGCAGGGATGAAAATAAGGGGATGGGAGAGGGGAGTGCATAAGAGGTGGGCTAACTAAAACTAAGGAGGTATGAAGAAGCCCAGTGGAAACATACTAGCTTGTAAGCTAATACCTGTTAAAGGGGCTACTTTGGGGGCTGGAGAGATGATTCAGCAGTTTAGGGCACTTTCTGCTCTTCCAGAGGACCCAACATTCATTTCCAATACCCATGGAGGGTGGCTCATAAGCTCTAAGAGATGTGATGTCCTCTTCGGGGTTTTACAGGCACACACACACACACACACACACACACTCAAATAAAAAAAAAAATAAAACAAACCTTTTTTTTTTTTGAGGACTTTTAACAGAGGATCCCTGGCAGGAAGGCAACATTGCCCTTAGAATACATGGGTTAGCAAAAATGAAAATCTCCATACCACATACAGGATCATTCACTCTGAGTTACTGGTTAGAGAATCAACAAGAGCCACCAAAATAGCACAGGCTATTGCCACTGCTTTTAGTTGCCCACCAGAACTAGATGGTAAGAACTGGATAGCAAGACTTTATTGCCAAATCCTGCATGGCCACTGTAGAAGAGATGACATGACACAGTTCCCACCCCTGAAGTACAGCTAGCAAGCATGGGCCTCCACAAGTGTTGACGGTTGCTGGTGTGAAGCCTTTGTGTGTGTGTGTGTGTCTGTGTGTGTGTGTGTCTGTGTGTGTGTGTGTCTGTGTGTGTATATAATATATATGTATGTATATATGTGTATGTGTATATGTATATATATATAAATGTGTGTGAGTACACACACACACACACACACACACACACACACACACACATATATATATATATATATATATATATATATATATAATTTTACATTCTTTCTTTGGAAAATATTCTCCCAGCCAAGGTTATAGGTAATGTCCTCTCTGCCAATGTAATTAATTATTCCACAATAATCAGAGGCAGCAAAAGCTCAGGAGGCAAGAGTGTGTCTAGTGTCCTTAGCAAAATGGTAAATGGTAAATGCTATGACCTTCAGGATAGCCCTTAAGGCTGTGGAAAGAACTCTAAGAACATGAGTTTAAAAATATATAAATAGGATTTCTCAACAATGCAGAATATTAGAATGCAATATGAATTACATGAGGGGCTTCACAGACCTAAAAGAGCAGAGCCAACTGCACAATGAGCCAGATACAAAGGCAGGCTGATTCCTGAGTTCAAGGTCAGCCTGAGACAGAGTGAGTTTAGGCACAGGCTTGGTAGGAATGGTAATTTCAGGACAGTATCCCAGCCAGCTAGCTTATTGTCTGTGCTTACAAAGGCAGGCAGATCTCTGATTTCAATTGCTATGTTAACAAATGTACGTGCTGCCTTTTCTAAGAATCAAGGAACTAAAGTCATTAAATGCTGATTTGTAGGATAATCAAAAGGGAACCAGGGGTGGACAATTGAACCGATATGTAAATGAAAGACTGGACTTTAATCTTCAAGAGCTGAACTGTCTTGATGAGCTGTCTAGAAAGCCAACAGGAGCAGAACACAGAGCTGTCAGCTTATACCCCATTCCTCAGGGCCCCCTTTCCAAGCTGAAGCTGGTACTTGGCATATTATTTTTGAAGACAATGCATACTTTGTTTATCAAGATATAGATAAATCAATTTCCAACTGATCTGGAAACTCTCTACCTGCTGGCTAGCTTTCATGGTGCCAAAAGGTGGTATGGAGGTTGCTGAGGAAGATACAACAATGATCACATCCAGTGCTGGGCCCTTCTGCTAAAATACTGACCTTCCAGGACCAGCCAGGTGAGAGGAGCCCACTGGTGAAACACTGGCATGATAGTTATTAGGGCAATCAACCCCAATTGATTGGATTTGAGATCCACTTCACATGCCCAGTTTTGTAAACCTATTCAAAAGCCTATGGCTGGGAGGTCAGATGCCTACAGGAAATCATTAACTACTGTTTTCCTAAATGGTCATGATAAACTACCTTCTTCTAGACACATCGATTGGTTACACTCTCAATCTTGATCGGAAAAGCTTTTTGGAGTGGTATGTTAACAAAAGGATTCAAAACTAATCAAAGAGCTGAGAATAAATGACTGAGTGTTCAGTGATAAATGGGCCATCTTTATCAATGTCCTCCAACACAAGACTCAGGAAACACTGCACAATCGAGAGCAGAAAAAAAGGTAAGAACTACAGGATAAAGCAGATATGTGTGAAATGCTGTCAGAGCCATCCCACACATGAAGCTATGGCCAACTATACAAAATGAAAGTTGAAAAGAAGGTTGGCTTCTGAGGCCTAACCCCAAGCTAGGAACTACTGGTAGATAGATGATGGCTACTGAGGAAGGAAAAGTCACTGGGGGTTGTTTGTTTCATTTTGTTTTGGTTTGGTTTGTTTTCTGGGGTGGTCACTGGTAGGCTTATCATCTATGGAATTTTCATAGATATTTTTAAAATAAAATTAAATCTATTATTAAAAAAAATAAAAGAAATCGCTTCCTAGGGCCAATTAAATTGCTCATCCAGTGAACACATTTACCTCCATACCAGAGGACCTGAGATTCATGCCTGGGAGTCACACAGCAGAAGGAGAACCAACTCCAACAAGTTATCATCTGAGTTACATATATGCACCAGAGGAAATAAGCATAGCATGTAAACATGCATACACATGCACACACACACACACACACACACACACACACAAAGGGAGAGAGGGAAATATTAGCAAGTATTTAGAAAATAGAGGTAATTTTATGTGATTAGAACCAAAAGTTTCTTCAGTGTAAAATAAATAGAAACCTGCCCAAAGAGAATTTCTACAAAGCAACACAGAAAATAAGCTACCACCAAACTATATAAGATCTTGAATGCCAGACTAAAGAGTATGAAGTGAATTTTAGCCTGTCTGGCCATAACAGCTCTGAGAAAAGCCTCTAAGACTTTGGACACGTCTTAATGTTGTAACAGTTCATTCTTCCCTCAGCACTACAAGAGGTGAGGGAAGGCAGGGAGGGGTGAACGTGAGAATGAGCTTGATTCCGTTCAACTTTCCCAAGTAGCAGAAAAGTCATGGGTAAATAAAGTAAGCCATTCAACTGTTAAATTCCACTTATGAAACACGATACTGCCTTTTCTTTTGTTCTCTTTAAAGGCGAAGCATTTATTTCAAGCTTGTGGGAATAGTTCTCCCATCTTGGTACATGTCAGAGCCAGTTATTTTGAAGCTTTGAAGTTGCTTCAAGGTCTGTCATTTGGTTAGGCAAGGGGATGAACGCCCGGGGTGACCGTCCTCCAGGATGCTTTTCTTCCTAATTCTTCTCTGTTAAGAAATGATTTATGCACTTTGGACTGTAGGGTGTTTTTGCAGAGATTTTAAAAAAAACTATCAAGTCCCATATTTACATAATTATATTTAAGGATTAATTAATTTTCTATTCTATGTATTTTGTGTTAATATTTAAAGTGACTTTTACATCAATCTGAAAAAAAGACAGACCTTACACAACTTTTTTCCTTGGTAAGCAGAGCTTTGAGCATGAAATATTTCATAGGTACTCTGAGCATTTGAGGGAAAGACAACATTTTGTTCTAACTTTATTATGAAATAATTTAATGAATTAACAAGTTATACTAATACTACAAAGAACTCCGGTAGTCTCTTGTTTCAGTTTCTCCTATTGTTAACATTTTGCTTCACTAAACTAAGCACTATATAATCATAAAAACACACACTAATATGTTTCAAACCAATAAAAATTGTCACCTAATGCCTTTTAATACTTGTATATGTTTCCTAAAAATTATTAGTGTTCTATCCTAATATCCAGACTACAATAATCAAAATCAATAGAACAGCACAACTATTCCAGAGACCTACCTGAGCTCCCCCACCCACTCCTACTCTGATGGAGTTCAGAACCTAGTTCAGGGTCATATCTAGCATTGCACTATAATGTCTTCTTGGCCTCTTCAATCTGGAACAATTCTGTCCTCACTTGACTCAGCAGTCATTCAAGCTGATTACTTTATAGAAGATTTCTTAATTTGGATTTTTCTCATATGTATTAGAGAGTAGATGTGGCTTATAAACAACAGGCTCCAAATCTAAACAAAGTTATCAAAAGAACAAAGAAAAATAGGTAAGAACTATTCTTTGTCCTTAGAAATCAGAGAAATGCAAATCAAACATCTCACTCCTGTCAGAATGGAAAAAGATCAACAATACAACCAACAGCAAATGCTAGAAAGGATATGAGGGAAAGGGAACTACCCTCGTGCACTAAAACAAAGTTTAGCCATTCTGGAAATCAGTGTGGAGAATCCACCAAAAGCCAAAAGTAAATCTACTATATGATCCAGCTTGTCTTAGGGTTTTACTGCTGTAAACAGACACCATGACCAAGACAACTCTTATAAGGACAACATTTAATTGGGGCTGGCTTACAGGTTCAGAGGTTCAGTCCATTGTCATCAAGACAGGAGCATGGCAGAACCCAGGTAGGCATGGTGCACAAGGAGCGAAGGTATCAACATGTTGTTCCAAAGGCAAACAGGAGAAGACTGGCTTACAGGCAGTTAGGACAAGGATATTAAAGCCCACACCCACAGTGACACACCTACTCTAACAAAGCCAAACCTCCTAATAGTGCCACTCCCTGGGACAAGCATATTCAAACTATCACATTCCACTCTCTGGCCCCCATAGGCTTGTTCAGACACATAAGTTTATGGGGGCCATACCTAGCCATAGCATAATAAAAAAGTTTATTTAGTCCAACTTTCAAAGTCCCCTTAGTGTATAGCAGCCTCAACCATGTTGTAAAAGTCAAAAGTTCAAGGTCTCTTCTGAGAATCATCCAATCAATTAACTGTAATCACCAAAGCAAGACAGGAACCCAGCTGGGTAAACTCCAAACTCGACCTCCATGCCTGATGTCAAAGTGCTCTTCAGATCTCCAACTCTTTTCATCTTTGTTGACTGCAACAAACTGCTTTCTCCTGGGCTGTTTCCACTCTCTGTTAGCAGCTTTCCTCAGCAGATAGGCCATGGCTCTGGAATCTTGAAAATCTTGGGGTCTCTAAGGCAACTTCAATGTTACAGCTTCTTGTTTCAATGTCTGGTATCCACACAGGATCTTCTGGGCTCGTCCAAAGGGCTGGCATTACTTCTCCAGCTCTGCCCTCTGTAGCACTCTAAGCTCAGGTTGATTCACTACGGCTGCTGTTCTTGGTGATCATCCCATGGTACTGGCATCTCCAATATGCTGGTGTCTTCCACTGCAACTAGGCTTCACCAATAGCCTCATATATACCCTCTTCATGGTACTAAGCCTCAACTTCTTTGCATGACCTGGGCCATCAACTACAACTGAAGCTGCCTATACCTTCACCAATGGCCTTCTGTGGCCTATCATAGTGCCAAGCCTCAGCTGTTCTCCATGACCCCTTCATATCTTCAAAACCAGTACCAAAGTTCAAAGTCTTACCTGAGATTCATCCAATCACTTAACAGTAATCACCTCATTAACTGTAAGTCCAGCTAAAGCACGAGGTACAACCTTGACTATCTCTAGAACATGGCTTCTTTGTGCTCTCAGAAAACATTTCCCAAATTTCATCTCAATGATGCTAATCTCTTCTTAATCACCACTAATCTCTTATCTTCAATTAACCAGCATCAATTATGCCAATAGTCCCTCTATTATGGACTCTACAGTCAGAACCACATGGCTGAAGTTGCTTGCTGGGACTGGTTGCTTGTTATACTACATTATCACCAGCTTTTTGTTTTCAGTGAATTTACTCTCTGCCTAAGCTTGGTTATATTGGAACTTGTCAGTGATCTGCATGCTTGTCTCCTAAGTGGTCCACCATGCCTGGATTTAAGCTTTTCTCTACTTGGAACTATCTCTGTACCACACTGGCAAGATCTGCTTGCCTCTGTCTACTGGGATTAAAGGTATGTAGCATCATGCCTAGACTTAAGCTTTTGTATACCTAGAACTTGCTCTGTCACAGGTTAGCCTTAAACTCAGAGATCAGCTTGGCTTTGTCTCCTTGGATTAAAGCCATATACCACCATGCCTGGACCTAAACTTAGCTGGGTGGGATCTTGCACCAAAGTCCCACTCCCTTAATCTGTTATCTCATAGACACAGAATTTAGCTCCATTCCACTTCCTGGTGCCCTTTAATACTTGAACCAAATATTTTATATTTTTCCTTTTTTGGCTTTCTCCTTTTCATTAAAACACTCTTCATAAGACTAAACCAGAGAACAAAGTCTCTGTTGGGCTTTTTTGAGACTTCCGTTCTCAATGCAATTAGTATTATTTATACTTTATCTATTTATCTTTTACTATTTATCGTTACTTTAGCCTCAGGTAGACTCTTTGGACAAGGGCAAAAAGTAGCCACATTCTTCACCAAAATACCACAAAAACTGTCTCTAACCACATACTGAAATTCTTCTCCACTAAAATCTCTTGGGCCAGGTCTGCACAGTTCAAATCATACTCAACAACTAAGTCTTCCATATTCTTACTTTCTGTCCAGCTTTCTTTCTTTATTCTTGTTCTTATATTTATATCAGTCTGTACTCATGAATTTCAATTTATTCAATGAGTTACATTTATTATTTATTTTGGCATTGAAAATACCAACAATTTGGCCAGTGGGATTCCCTGAATCCCATGGAATTTGAACAGTTTACTTTTTTCATTCTTTCAACACTTCTTTATCTTGGCACAGAATACCATTTCTTTAAGGAGAGTCCTTACTCTCTTCATAATGAGCAATCATATTAGAAACAAATCTTGGCACTAGTACATTCAATACTACTGAACTGCCATTGCTGCCAAGTCTCAGAGTATCGGAGATCAGAAACATTAGATGCACATACACATACATAGACGCACAACTATGGACCACTGCTGCTTCAGTGACTCAAAGACTGGTATTTCTAATTCTATTCTTAAGATCTCCAAAGAACCCCTTTAAGTCTGCACCTCTGCAAGGGCAGATCAGCCTGTCTACCCCTCTAACAACACCACAGTGTGCAGGACTCCCAGAAGATTGCTGCAACAAGGGCAACAGGTCTCCCAGGAGATCTGCTACAACCAGGGACTCAGGAGACAGGCTCCAGACAGAGACAACCAGGCTGGTTAACACCAGAGATAACCAGATGGTAAGAGGTAAGCATAAGAACATAAGCAACAGAACCCAATTCTCCCACCACATCAAACCCTGACTACTCCAACACACTCTAAAAAGCATGATGCTGACATAAAATCCCATCTCATGAAGATAAGAGAGATACTTAAGGAGGATATTTTTTAAAACCTCATTTAAGGAAATATAGGAAAACATAGGCAATCAGGTAGAAGCCCTTAAAGAGGAAACACATAAGTCCCTTAAAGAAACACAATCAAACAGGTGAAGGAATTGAACAAAGCTGACTAAGACCTAAAAGTGGAAGTAGAACAATAAAGAAATCACAAATGGAGGCAACTCTGGAAATGGAAAACCTAGAAATGAGATCAAGAACTACAGATGCAAACATCAACAACAGAATACAAGAGATAGAAGAGAGAACCTCAGGCATAGAAGAAGCCATAGAAGATATTCACACAATGGTCAAAGAAAATATAAAGCATAAAAAGCTCCTAAAAACATCCAGGAAATCCAGAACACAATGAAAAGACCAAACCTAAGCATAATAGGAATGGAACAGAGTGAAGATTCATAGCTCAAAGAACCAGAAAACACCTTCAACAAAATCATAGAAGAAAATTCTCCAACCTAAAGAAAGGGATGGCCCATAAATATACAAGAAGCCTACAGAACACCAACTAGATTGGACTAGAAAAGACAATCCTGTCAAACATAATAATCAAAAAGCTAAATTCACAAAACAAAGAAAGAATATTAAAAGTGATAAGGGAAATGCATACATATAAAGGCAGAACTATCAGAATTATACTAGACTTCTCAACAGAGACAATAAAAAGCCAGAAGACCCTAGACAGATGTCATACAGACCCTAAGAGAACACAAATGCTGACACAGGCTACTACTATACCCAGCAAAACTCTCAATTATCATGGACTGAGAACCCAAAATATTCCATGACAAAACAAAATTTAAATAATATCTATCTACCAATACAACCCTACAGATGATTCTAGAAGGAAAGCTCCAACACAAGGAGGGTACCTACACCAAAGAAAAAACAAGAAATTAATCATCTCACAACAAACCTAATAGGAGAGAACCACACATACACATAATACCAACTACAACAACAAACATGACAAGAACTAACAATCACCTGTTCTTACACGCATTCTCGACCGGCCAGGAAAGACGCAACAAACCGGAATCTTCTGCGGCAAAACTTTATTGCTTACATCTTCAGGAGCAAGAGTGCAAGAGAGCAAGAGCTCTATTGCTTACATCTTTAGGAGCCAGAGCCAGAGCGCAAGAGTGCAAGAGCAAAAGCAAGAGAGAGCAAGAGAAAGAGTGCAAAAGGAGAGAATGGCGAAACCCCGTCCCTTTTTAAGGAGAATTATTCTCCGCCTAGGACGTATTACTCCCTGATTGGCTGCAGCCCATTGGCCGAGTTGTCGTCACGGGGAAGGCAGAGCACATGTAGTGGAAAACTACCCTTGGCACATGCGCAGATTATTTGTTTACCACTTAGAACACAGGATGTCAGCGCCATCTTGCAACAGTGAATGTGAGGGCGGCTCCCCACAACCTGTCTTTAATATCAACTTCAATGGACTCAATTTCCCAATAAAAAAAGACATAAGCTAACATAGGCAAGCAGGATCCAACACTTTGTTGAATACAGAAAACTGACCTTGGTGACAAAGACAGACACTATCTCAAACTAAAAGCCTGGAAAAAAATGTTTCCCAAGCAAATGGTCCCAAGAAACAAGCTGGCTTAGCCATTATAATATCCAATAAAAGAGACTTGCAACCAAAAATTATCAATCAAAAGAGATGGGGAAGGACACTTCATACTCATCAAAGGAAAAATCTACCAAGATAAACTCTCAATTCTGAATGCTCCAAATGCAAGGGCACCCACATTCATAAAAGAAACTTTACTAAAGCTCAAAACACACATTGAAACTCACACAATAATAGTAGGAGACTTCAACACCCCACTCTTAAAAAGGACAGATCATTGAAACAGAAATTAAACAGAGACACACTGAAACTAATAGAAGTTATGAAGCAAATGGATTTAACAGATATCTACAGAACATTTAATTCTAAAACAAAAGAATACACCTTCTTCTCAGCTCCTCATGGAACCTTCTCCAAAAGTGACATATAGTCTGTAACAAAAAAAAATCCTCAACAGATACAAGAAGATTGAAATAATTCCATGCATTCTATCAGATCACCACAGATTAAGGCTAGATTTCAGTAACAACAAAAACAACAGAAAGCCTACATATCCATGGAAATTGAACAATGGTCTACTCATTGATAACCTGGTCAGGGAAGAAATGAAGAAATGAAAGACTTCCTATAATTAAATGAAATTGAAGATGTAGCATACCCAAACATAATGGTATATAACGAAAGCAGTGCCAAGAGGAAAATTCATAGCACTTACTGCCCTCGTAAAGAGAGTTCCTACACTAGCAAATTAACAGAATGCCTGCAGTTTAACAGCGCATCTGTTTAATATAGCTTAGAAAGAAGTAACAAGGAGGGTCCTAGAGGTGACACATGGATCTCTCTGGGAAGGAGAAATAGAATAGATATCAAAGGTGGACTTGGGTGGTGGGGGTTGGGGAGCAGGTGTTGCAGGATTTTCCCTGTCCAATCACATTAGGGCAGTGGCAGGCCTGTAACTGGACAGAAAAGGGGAGGCAGAGCTAGGAGTTGGGAAGACAAATAGAAAGGTCATAGGAGGAGACAGAGGAGAAGCCAATATGGAGACAGACGGATAGGAAGATGATCCTGATCCCAAGTGGTTTTAAACAGCCACAAGTAGATAAGATTTTCACAAGGTTAGAATAATTGGGGTAAAGCTTTTATCATTATCAATTATAAAGTCATTGTATTGGCATCTTGTAAATTGTGATCTTATTGTTATATAAATCTGATTAAATATTAAACATTAAGAGTTTTGATTCCACCAGATACTTAGGTGTTGAGATGGCTAACCAGGGATGCATGGGGCATTGTGTGGAAGTGAGAGGAACTCCGAAGCCCCCGTCCAAGAGTGGCCTCTTTGGGCCAGAGAGTTGGCGGGCCAAGAGACTGAGTGAGATTTCCTGGTGTGTGTGGCAAGCTCCGGAGAGCCGGGAGTGTGGGCCTGGCCCCGCTGCGAGTTGGCGGGTTCATTTTTAATATTTCCCACAACAGGCAGGCAGGGATGGGGAAGGAGGGATCAGATTTGGGAGGGGCGGATGGAGAGTTTACAGGAAGAATAGCAGGGAATTTGGGAGGGGCGGATGGAGAGTATACAGGAAGCAACGACTAGAATAGCGGGGAATTTAGGGGCCAGCCTGAAAACCTAGTGCAATGGAAACTTCCTGAACCTATGAGGGTGATCCTAGTCAGAGAGACATCTATGGATCAAAATTAATATATGAAAAGAGACAGTTTTAGATAGGTTGGAAACCCTTCTCACCTGGGCTACCCACAATAATCAGTACATATTCAAGAAAAGCCTGCAGCATACAAATATGGGAGAGGCAGGTGCTACACAAATGACCTATAAAAGGGCCATGTGCCTCATAGCCTTGAACTTTTGATTTCCGAACCTATTGAGGATATAGAGCCTGAACAGGTCACAATCAATAAGCTGGCAAGGCTTCCAATTGTGAAACCAAGATGCCTGCCCAACCACAAAACCTTTAACCCACACCTGTCCTATATCACAGATCTGGGGAAGGTGAAGCTTGGAGGACTGTAGAGAGAGGAGGCTGCAGTCAAGATATATTGTATGAAAGAAGAATATAATAAATAAATAAATAAATAAATAAATAAATAAATAAATAAGCAAGCAAGCCAGAACTGCCTTCAGGCTTTCCTAGCCAGAGAGCCAATGCCATTCCTGGAAGTGGTGCCTTCAGGATCCAGTCCCTAAGCTGCCTGTCCAGTTCCTATTTCCTGTTCCAATCGCAACCTTACTTTATGCTCTGGTTTACTACATTATTTTTCTTTTGTTACTGCTAATACTTACTCAATGATTACAATGTCATAACATCTCCCCTTTCAATCTATTTCATCATATGATTCCTACTTAAAACTGTCCTTTTATAGGACATGCATGGTATGTACTCACTCATAAGAGGATATTAGCTAAAAAAAAAAAAAAAAAAAAAAGTACAGACTACCCAATATACAGTCCATGAAACTCAAAAAGGTCAACAAGTTGAAGTTCCCAAGTGAGGACCCCTCAGTCCCACTTTGGAGGGAGAAGAAAACAATCACAAGTGGGGAGGAGGGAGGGAGGGAAAGTGAGCGAAAAATGGGGAAGGAGACGGGAACCTGATCTGGTATTGGGTGAGGGAAAAGGACTGAAGCCCTGATGGCCAGCAGAGCCGTCAGAAAGAGAGGGAGGGAGGGAGGGAGGGAGAGGGAGAAAGAGAGGGAAGGAGAGAGACAGACAGACAGACACAGAGAGAAAGACAGACAGAGAGAGAAACATAGTCAAAGAGACATCTATGGATCAAAATTAATATATGAAAAGACACAGTTTTAGATAGATTGGAAACCCTTCTCACCTGGGCTACACGCAGTGCATATTCAAGAAAAGCCTGCAGCATACAAATATGGGAGAGGCAAGTGCTACACAAATGACCTATAAAAGGGCCATGTGCCTCATAGCCTTGAACTTTTGATTTCCTGTTTTCCCTCAGCTTACTGTCTGTCTACTCCCATTCTTGAAAGTGTTTTTCTTTTAGTAAGCTGTATTTCTATTTCTAATCATGTGTCTCTAGTCAATTTGTCCTTGGTCACAAGAGCCTAAAAATTTGGGTGAGTGCTCTGGAACTCAGATTCAAGCTTCTAAAATTATGTATTATTTGTATATATCTAAATAGAGCTATACTGTCAACAGTACAAAAAGGAAGTCCTAATGGAATACAGAAAGCCCTGAGAATCAATATTCTATATCAGAATAGATGGAGAGATCCAAACATGGAAGTGCTGCTCTAAGTGGAGCTGAGCCCATTACTCTTGGGAGTCTGTACCCAGTTAACTAACTACAGACATTTAACTTTCATGGGCAAGGAGTAAGTAGATCAGAACAGAATAAGCAGAATTCTATTTAATAAATAAATAAATAAATAAATAACAGCATACATATAATTAATTACTATCCCCCAAACTCTGTTTCCATGATGTCTGGTATATCCTGGTATATGGGGCTAGCAAACATATTTTCAGTCTAGTTAGAAGTTCTTCAGAGATGATTATCACTGTAATAACACAAATACTTCTAACAGGTACCTTTAAAAACTTTTCAGGGTCAAGGTGAAGGGCAAGACTTAGCCAATCTGTGCCAGCTTAGAATGTAGTTCCTGTTTTCATCAACCAACACCACACATAAACAAGTCTTCACAGACTTCCTTACATCCCTTAAGCCTTAAGTGTTTCAACTATCAAAAATATATCAAGGAAGGGGTAGAGCTATAATGGAATGAGTGACTCCCTCACCACTCAAATAGAGAGGTGATTTTCAACATTTCTCAATGCCGAGTGAGTTTAAATAAAAATAGAAATAACTGGATCCTGAGGCAGAGATCACAATGAGCATCTGCAACAATGATCATCTACAACATTCACTTTCAAAGACTGCTTTCATCAAAGCAAATATTCTATACATGAGTGTACTGGCTAGTTTTGTGTCAACTTAACACAGCTGGAGTTATCACAGAGAAAGGAGCTTCAGTTAAGGAAATGCCTCCATGAGATCCAGCTGTAAGGCATTTTATCAATTAGTGATCAAGGAGGAAGGGCCCCTTGTGGATGGTGCCATCCCTGGGCTGGTAGTCTTGGTTCTATAAGAGAACAGGCTGAGCAAGCCAGTGGAAGCAAGCCAGTAAAGAATATCCCTCCATGGCCTCTGCATCAGCTCCTGCTTCCTGACCTGCTTGAGTTCCAGTCCTGACTTCCTTGGTGATGAACAGCAGTATGGAAGTGTAAGCCGAATAAACCCTTTCCTCCCCAACTTGCTTCTTGGTCATGAGGTTTGTGCAGGACTAGAAACCCTGACTAAGACAAATTGGTACCAGCATAGTGGGGTATTCCTGTGACAACCTGACCATGTTTTGGGGAGGACTGTGGAAGGACTTTGGAACTTTGAGCTAGAAGATCCATTCATTGTTAAGAGCTCTCTGAGATGTTGTGTAGGAGCTTGGAAGATAATGTTGAGAACAGTGCAGAAGATGGAGGCCTGGCTTGTGAAATTTCAGAGGGAAGATTAAAGACTCTTTTCAGGGCCATTGCTGTTTTGATTGTGAAGATTCTGTGGTTCTGGTTAGCTGGGGCTGAAGAATCAGCTGTGATTAACAAGATACCAGAACTACTAAAGCAAAACCTTTGCATTACTGGGACTATTGATGCTGGTTAGCTGGAGTTAAGAAATTAGTGATGATTAAGAAGAGACCAGCATCATTGAAGTGACATCTTCTGGGAAGTGTTTTTTGAAAGCACAAAGAGGCTGTGTTCCAGAGATAGCCAAGGTTGTACTCCTGCTGCAACAGGACTTGGTAATGTGTAAGGGTCACCCAGGTGGTACTGGTTTTGAAGGCATGAAGGGGTCAGAGCAGCTGAGGCTCAGCACTGTGAGAGGCCATGGAAGGCCATTGGTGAAGGTGCAGCCTCAGTTGCAATTGACGGCCCAGGACTGAAGGGGTCATGCAGTATTTTGGAGATGCCAGTACCATGAGATGACCACCAAGAGCAGCAGCAGTGAAGTACAGGCATATGGAGCCTAGAGGACGACGCGTGTGCTACAAAGGGCATGGCTGGAGAAGTGACCCAAGCCCTTGGAGGAGCCAGAAGATCGTGAGTTGGATCCCAGACATTGGACAGTTAGAGTTTAATTTTTGCTTTTGATTGTGACTGTGCCCTGATATATTTCCCGCTTGAAGGAAGAAAATATTTTAGTGGATCCCACAGCTAAGAGACTTTTAATTGTAGAAAGACTTTCGAATTTAAAAGAGATGGATTATTTTAAAGAGATTGAAATTTTAAGAATATGTAAAGACTGTGGGACTTTTAAAGTTATTTAGATCTTGGGGATGAATAAGAATGTAAGGTTGAGGCTTACTAGTGATGTGTTTGTGTGTCAAGTTGACAAGGGGTCAATTGTACTGGCTAGTTTTGTGTCAACTTGACACATCTGGAGTTATCACAGAGAAAGGCGCTTCAGTTGAGGAAATGCCTTCATGAGATCCAACTGTAAGGCATTTTATCAATTAGTGATCAAGGGGGAAAGGCCCGTTGTGGGTGGGACCATCTCTGGGCTGGTAGTCTTGTTTCTATAAGAAAGCAGGCTGAGAAAGCCAGGAGAAGCAAGCCAGTAAAGAATATCCCTCCATGGCCTCTGCATCAGCTCCTGCTTCCTGACCTGCTTGAGTTCCAGTCCTGACTTCCTTGGTGATGAACAGCAAGCAGTATGGAAGTGTAAGCTGAATAAACCCTTTCCTCCCCAACTCGTTTCTTGGTCATGATGTTTGTGCAGGAATAGAAACCCTGACTAAGACACAACCCAGTGACAGTGGGATTACAAAAAATAAAAATAAAAAAAATAAAAAATGAAAAAAAAAATGTACCCATATAAACTGTTGCTTTGTTGCTCTGCTTCCTATATGTGGATCAAAATTTAACCAGCTAACTTCTTACTCCAGCCACCATGCCCTCCTTGTCTGTTCTTCTCTTCCTTTGAGAGCCAAATACAGGGAGCAGAATCAGCCCAAAAGAGAGATGTATGTAGCAGACAGCAAAGTTGAAGGGGAAGAACTGTCTATGCCCTTTGAAACTGAAAGTCTAGATACTGAACATGAGCCTACAAGATTTGGAGAGTGCCAGATTCCATTTTAGTCTTGTTTTGGTCAAATCATCTCTGTGTCTACATCTCTTCTCTTCCCTTTTGGAATGGGAATGTGTATTCTGTGTCCCTGTATACTGGAAGAATGTAAAATTTTTAAAGTTTTACAGAGAGGTACAGTTAACAGACTGCCTTGAGTCTCAAAGAGATTTTGGACTTCTGAATAGTATTTATTGTTAAAGAGGCTGTTAAAGAGGCTATGAGGGCTTTTGAAAACCAAATGCATTTTGCATCTTGAGATGGCCATGAGCCTATGAGAGTCAGGGGTAGAATGTTATACTTGAATAAAAAAAATCTCCTCAATGATGAGGAGACCACACCTCAATGAGAATTACTTAGTTATACACACCTCTTGCCAATTTAAACCTAAACCCAGTGCTGGAATTCAGAAAATAGACTTGGGGAAGGGGGTTCTATTGGACTACTTTGTTCCTCCTCTTGAGGCAGCCACATTAAATAAGTCATCCTTCTTGTCCTCATCGTCGTCGTTGTTGCTGTCATCATCATACATTATTTTCACTGGCTCTCGTTGTGTCTTTAATTAGCTTACTGAGGAAAGGTCGCCTAGCCTACAATGTTAGGAGTGCCAGGATCAACATTCTGACGCTCAAAGCTCTGGTATCAATAAAGGTTAATGTTCCTTTCTTCAAAGCAGCAGTCTACCTTTTCTGTATTCTGCTATCCTTTATGTCATAAACTTGTCCCTCAGTTATCCTAGACTAGAACACGGTGTCTTGTTCCCTAGTTTGATATAGTAAAAGAGGAATGTGACTGCTCCATTTAAATGTCAACTTGCCACAGCTGAAACAATGACTCCTGCATGGCAAGCCAGCTTTGGAGAAGAAATTCATTTTATCATTCCCTGTATCTCAGAAGGACACAGTCAAGCACGATCTTAAATGTGGCCCATTGTTTGAGACAGTTATCTGGGGATTTGAAAGTAAAGAACACTCACAACTCAAGGAGCAGAAGGAGTTGGTATGTAGATGGGAGAGGACCACAAAAGGCAACTTGGAGAGACAGTGCTAGACCTTACTGATGTATATAATCCGCTTCTGCATAGATCAATCATCCAGACAAAAGAAGTTAAGACAAAAAAAAAAGTTAAGTCCATATAACAGCTAAACAACATTCTTTTTATTAACTTTCTCCAAAGTAGATCACATTTTAGAACAAAGAAGTTTCAGTAAGTATGAGAGAATCTAAGTAAGTGCTTAGACCTCTTCAGAACATATCAAAATAAAACTAATAATCAATAGCATGAGAAACTATATAAACACAAGGAGATTTAACAATATACTCTAAATTATTTTAAGTTAAAATAGAAATATGTTTTATTATGGTATACTTAATAGGTTTCATACATGCTTTGCTCTCACACAATACACTTTTAAACAATAAGTGGATCACTATAAAATTCAGGGAGGAATTTTAAAAACTCCTAGAATCAAGAAAAAATGAGAACACCTTCAAGAATCTTTATAACCATCCATGAGTGCTTACAATTAAAACGAAGTGATTTCAAATAAATAACCTGAAGATATACTGCAAAGTCTTAGGAAGGCAAGAAATTACTCAAAACACAGTAGATGGAAAGAAATGAAGGACATTAAAAAATGAACCAAAGGCTGAAAGAACAGTAGAAAGAAGCAAGTAAATGAGAAGTTGGTGTTTGGGAAATAAACAATATTGACAACACTAGCCCAACTAACTAAAAGAAAGAATGAGAAGACTCAAATTAATAAACGAACAGAGAAAAGAGTTATCCTGGCAAAGACCAACCAGGATAGATCACCATTAGAGAATACTTTGAAAACTAGAAAAATCTAAAAGAAATGGATACATTTGTAGGCCCATATAAACTACCAATATTAAATCAAATGGATTTTTTTAACTTAAACTACATGTGTAACAATCACTGAGACAGTAGGGAAGCCCCATCAGCCTCTTCCCAGGCTCTCAGTGACACTGTAATGGTGTGCATGAGTGTCCTGGCTGAGTCTCTCAAGTCACCAACAATACTGAAAAGAGAAGCAAATACTAGGTTGTATCACACTATGCGCCAATGTCACTGCCTGGTTCTAGCCCTGGCCAGGTTGAAATCACTGATGGTGGAGGAGCTGGGAAGACTGTCCGGCACCTTCATACAGGCTAACAAAGTGTGCAGTGTTCTGCCCCAGACATGAGGTTCAGCTCAAAGTCATAGACAAAAAGACAGAATAATCTGTCCTCTCTCTGTCATGTTGGTCTCATTGTACTGACAACTTCATCTGGCATCATAGAACAAAAAGAAGCAAGTCCATCACACCCAGGAAGGAAAGCTCTGGGATTCTGTGACTAAATATGCAAAACATATTTATATATAAAATAAAACGCCTCAGTGGGGAGGTCACTGGAAAAACAAAAAGGAAAGCATACATTTAATGCTGAATCCTATCAATCTTATAGAAGACCCAATAGCAAGACTCCTCAGACTAGTCTATAAAATAAAGGTAAAGGTAGCTTCCAAACTCCTCCTGTGAAGCCAAAGTTAACCTGACAAGGAAAAAAAAATCTATTGACCAGTTTTCTGAATGAATGCAGAAAATACTTATAAACTAAATTCACAAGCACATTAATATGTACATCATGACTGATGGCTAATCATGGTTGCCAATTTGACTATATCTAGAATTAACTAAAATTTGAAAATGTCTGGGTGTACCTGTGAAGGATTTTTGCTTAATTGAATCATTTGAAGTGGGAAGAATCACTTCTCTTTTTTTTATTAATCATTCCATTCATTTACATCTCAAATAGTATCCCACTTCATGATTACCCCTCCACAAACCCACCATCCCACATCCACCTTCTTCCCCCTCCCATTTGCCTCTATGGAAGTGCTGCCCCACACACCCACCCTCTCCTGCCCCACCACTCAGCATCCCCCTGGATGCATCAAACCTCCACAGGACCAAGATCCTCCCATCCCACTGATGTCAGACAAGGCCATCCTCTGCTACATATGTATCTGGAGCCATAGATCCCTACCTGTACACTCCTTGATTGGTAGTCTAGTCCCTAGGGAGTATTGGGTGGTTCAGCCAGCCAACTTTGTTCTTCATGGGTTGCAATCCCCTCTGCTCCTCCAGTCCTCCCACCAGAGTCCCTGAGCTCTCTGTCTGATTATTGGCTCTAAGCATCCACATCTGCATTGGCAGAGCCTCCCAAGGAACAGCTACACCAGGTTCCTGTCAGCAAGCACCTCTTGGCAACAGCAAGTATTGGGGTTTGGTGTCTGCAGACAGGATAGATCCCCAGGTGGGGCAGTCCCCAGATGGCCCTTCCTTCAGTTTTTGCTTCAGTTTTTGTTTTTCCTTTGGACAGAAACATTTCTGGGTTAAAAACTTTGAAATGGGTGGGTGGCCCCATTCCTCAACCAGGAGCCATGCCTATCTACTGAAGGTGGTCTCTACCGGATTTATCTTCACTTCTCTACTTATTTCTGCTAAAGTCACCCCTGTTGGTTCCCTGGAGTCTGGTACCCTCCCATGGCTATCACCAGTTCCTCATTGCCTACTGCTACATATTTTTATTCGATTTCCTGAGCCTTTGTACCTCTCTCTGGACCCCTCTAATACCTGATATTGTCCTCAACTTGTTTCCTCCCCCTCCCCTCTCCCTCCCAGGTACCCCCTCGCCCTACCTCCCACCATCATCCTGCCCCCCCCCCCATCAATGCAGGACTGAAGAATCCACACCCTGGTCTTCCTTCCTCTTAAGTTCCATCTGGTCTGTGGTTTGTGTCATGGGTATTGTGAGCTTTTGGGCCAATATCCACTTTTCAGTGAGTATATACCATGTGTACTCTTCCCTCCCAGGTCTGCCCTCCCTCTACCTCCTGTGATCATCCTGTTTCCCCCTCAATGCAAGACTGAAGCCCTGGTCTTCCAATACAGGGCTAATATCCAAACTATACAAAGAACTCAAGAAGGTAGACTCCCGAGAACCAAATAACCCTATTCAGAAATGGGGTAAAGAGCTAAACAGAGAATTCTCAACTGAGGAATCTTGAATGGCCAAGAAGCACCTGAAAAAATGTTCAACATCCTTAATCATCAGAGAAATGCAAATCAAAACAACCCTGAGATTCCACCTCACACCAGTCAGAATGGCTAAGATCAAAAACTCAGGTGACAGCAAATGCTGGCAAGGATGTGGAGAAAGAGGAACACTCCTCCATTGCTGGTGAGATTGCATTCTGTTACAACCACTTTGGAAATCAATCTGGAGGTTGCTCAGAAAATTGAAAATAGTTCTACCTAAAGTCCCAGGTATAACACTCCTGGACATATACTCAGAAGATGCTCCAATATATAACAAGGACACATGCTCCACTATGTTCATAGAAGCCTTATTTATAATAGCCAGAAGCTGAAAGCAATCCACCTGTGTCCCTCAACTGAAGAATGGATACAGAAAATGTGGTATATTTACACAATGGAATACTACTCCGCTATTAAAAATGACAACTTCATTAACTTTGTAGGCATACAGATGGAACTAGAAAATAATCATCCTGAGTGAGGTAACCCAGACCCAAAAGGGCATACACAGTATGTACTCAGTGATAAGTGAATATTAGCTCAGAATAGCCACAACACAACTCAAAGACCATATGAAGCTTAACAAGGAAGAAGCCCATAGTGTGTGGATGATTCAAATCCACTTAGAAGGGAGAACAAAATAATCATGGGATGCAGACTGAGGGAGGGATCTGAGTGGGAAAGGGAGGGCAAGACCAGGTACGGGAAGAGACAGGAGAGAATTGCAGAGGGCCAGGAGAATGAATAGAAATAAGTAGCAGAGAGGGGTGGGGAATGTGGGGAACCACTAGGAAGTCCCAGACACCAGAGATTCAAGAGGCTCCCAGGACCCGATGGGGATGACATTAGCCTAAATATCTAACACCAGGGAGGTAGAATGTGAGGAGACCACCTCCAGTAGATAAACATGGCCCCCAGTGGAGGCACTCACCCATCTAAAATTGTCCCTGTCAAAAGGAAATACAGAGACAAAAATGGAGCAGAGGCTGAAGAAAAAGGCCATCCAGAGACCACCCCACCCAGGGATCCATTCCATCTACAGACATTAAACCCTGACACTATTGCTGATTCGAAGATGTGCTTGCACACAGGAGCCTGGTATGGCTGTCCTCTGAAAGGCTCTGCCAGCACCTGACTAATACAGATTCAGATACTCATAACCAACCATGGGACTGAGTCCAGGGATCCCAATGGAAGAGTTAGAAGGGCTGAAGGAGCTGAAGGGGATTGCAACCCCACAGGAAGTATAACAAAATCAACTAAGGAGACCCATCAGAGCTCCCAGGGACTAAACCAACAGCCAAAGAGTATACATGGGCTGGTCCATGACTCCCACTTTATATGTAGTGGAGGACTGCCATCTGGCATCAGTGGGAGGGAAGGCACTTGGTCCTGTGGAGGTTTGTTGCTCCAAAGAAGGGGGATACTAGAGGGGTGAGGTGGGAGTGAGTGGGTAGGTGAAAGAGCACCCTCATAGAAGTACAGGGGAGGGGAAAGGGAATTTGTGGAGGGGAGACTGGGAAGGGGGATAACATTTGAAATGTAAACAAATAAGATGATTAATTAAAAAAAAAAAAGAATTCCACTTTGAGTATATGGTGGTTCCATAGGAAGGAACTATTCAGGCTACTTGACAGCAATGCTGGGCTATATCTCCCTGTCATAGATTATAGGAGAGGGGGAGGGGTAGGGGAGGGGGAAGGGGAAGGGGGAAAGGAAGGGAGAGTAGAGGGAGAGGGAGAGGGAAGGAGGAGGGGAGGGGAAGGGGGAGGGGAGGGGGAAAGGGGAGGGGAGGGGGAGGGAGGAAGAGATGATGTCTTTTCGACAGCAATGCTGGGTCATGTCTCCCTGTCATAAATCATATGAGTGAGTGAGTGAGTGAGAGAGAGAGAGAGAGAGAATATGGAGGGGAGAGCGAGAAGGAGAGGGAAAGGGAGTGAGAGGTGACTTTTTGTCTTGTTTGGAGAGAGAGTTAAGTCTTTTGGCATGGTCTTAAGGCTATGAGACCCACAAGAACCTCTGCCTAATCAGCTATAAAGTGAGGCTGCCACACACTTTTCCTTTTTAGTTATCTTGCAAAGGACACCAATAAACAGTCAAATGGAAGAGATGCACAGTGTCAAACATATAGAAAGAGATATGGAGCAGCCATTCTCCCTCTGGGTAAGTGACTTTCCAGGAGCTTTGTGTTCGGCCACACAAAGCTCTCTGTGTTCTTTTGGGTTTTAGACATGGCTGGCTGTATCACTGGCTATGAGAAAGCAACTCAACTTTTAAACTATCTCTCCTTATGATAAGGACAAATGTAACTGAAAATCTAACTCTCAAGAAAGCTGATTTACCTGACAACCAATTACCTCTATCCAGAAGCTATCCAGGACCCACCCCCATGTTCTTATTAGTATGCAAAAAATACATCATCTTGGAGATTAGAGGTGTGGGTGGAGCAGTCGGAGGGTGGATGGGGAGGGGCGGGCAGGAAATGGAATATGGAGTGTAAAAAAATGAATTACAAATAAAATTAAATTAAAAAAAGAAGAATTTTAGGACCTATGCACCATGAACTAAATTTGCATTTCGTATTATGCCACATATCACACATAAATTAAATATCTATAGTTAATAGCTTTCTGGTAGTCAATTTATAATAATAAAGTCAAATTTTACAGCCAAAAAAGACTATATTCTTTCAGTATCCAAAAGTTAGAAGTTAGTCTCACAATTTTAGCCATTCTTAGTTTTCAAATAATGATAAACAAATGCTTTTTGAAAATCCAATGCAGATAGTTCTAACTATCTTGGTAACTTAACTCATTTTAGATGCATGTTTAGAATTTTTATATTTAATCCTACCTGGAGAGTAATTTCCACAGTGGCATTTCCTGATGCTAAAACCCAGACTTCATGTCTCTAGAGTAATCTCGCCTTATAGTGGTTTTAACTTCAGTGAGTTTCTATTATCTTCTCAGCAGGCTGGCTGGCCTGGGCTTGTTGTAAATAGTTGGTTCAGTCAAGCAGCTTCTGAAATGTCAACACCCTTAGCCATTCACATATAATGTGAAAGGAAAGTATTGTGCTTTAACATAAAGATGTATTTCCTCTTGTGAAATGTGCTCCCTCCCCTCATCTGGCAAGCCAGCTTAAGGAAATGGGATAGGTTCATGTTCCCCACAGCAGAACTGCAAAGACAGCTCATCTCCTCCCTGTACAACTTGGAGATTGAATGTTTTATGTATGACAGAAAAAGTAACATCATTAAAGGAGGCAAATATGCAAAACCTAATAGTCATATAACCACAGATTCCTCCAAACAGTTCTCACTTTTAATATTTAAAAAATATTTTTATGTTAAATAAAAATTTTCTAAGACCCTAGTATATCTAAAAGTTTGAACAAATATATTTGATATAAAAACAGCATTTTATCCAAATATCAAATATTACAGTGAGTATTTGAACAGCAAACACAAACATTCCTAATCCCAATCACAGACTTTGTTGTGAAATGTCAATGTATTTAAATTTTTTAATTATACATGGAATTAACTGAAATACTGTACTTTAAACAATTCATTATTAACATTCCACTCATATTAAAATAGTAAGGACACAAACAAATGATATCAAAAGCAGGAAAATTTCAAAGACAAATTATGTTGTGGGAAGTCTGATATTGGCTTCTAAAAAAATGTTAACTATAAAGAGTCTACAGTCTACACAAATATCCAATGAAGTGACTAATAGCTCTTTTAAGAAAAACAGTAAATAATAATGCTGGACTGACATAAAGACAAAAAGAAAATACTAGAATATATTTATACCTCTTAATCAGACTAAATTAGTAAGACAGATTTAATTGTCATGGTTTTACAATAATTTTAATGAATAACGTATTAAATTCCTAAAAATCCTTGTCCTAGCATATCATTTAAAATAAAGTTAAATAAACATAGCAATTGGAGAAACTGCCCTCCACACATCCCACTACATTGAAAGCCAAAAGATAATCCACAAAAATGATAAATAAGTAGTTTGTGGGATTTATTTTTGTTTTTTGCCTGATTTGTTTTCTTTTGTTGTTTTTGGAGACACAGTCTCATTGTGTAGCCTTGGCCAGTCTGGGACTTGTTATGTAGATACCTGGCTGCCCTTGAACTCACAGAAATCTGCCCCCCTTGGCCTCCCGAGTGCTGGCATTAAGAGCTACGCCATCACCCTGTCGTGTTCTCAGTATCATAATCCTCTCAGATGTGTCCTGCACATACATCTGAGAAGGCTGGAAACACAAAATACAAGAACTCTGGAAGGGAAGTGTGGCTCAGCCAGCATCAGGCCAACATCCCAGGCCTTTCTCGCCTGCTTTCCCGGGCAGCAGTGGCTACACCCACACAGCAACAGCAGGAAAACTAGAAACATTTCCCAAAAAGCTGAGTTACTGGTGGAACCCTAAAATAAGGTCTGTGAACTTCTAAAAGTAGTTCAGATAGGGAGCCCAGACCCAGACATAATTACCTGAAATTCAAGACTGGCTTATCATTCATCAATTTTCCTGTTCAGCAGTTTGTCTTCTCCTGGGTGTAACTTAAATTTTTCAAGGCCTACTTTTAATGCTGGTGCCTAAGCACTTTAACCTCCCTTCTGGCCCATTACCCACCAGAGGTAGTGGGAAAGAAAGGATGCAGAAGTGGACCTGCTTAGAAATGGTTCTTTGGAGCAGATCCCATCTGCATTGTCAGAAAATCAGCAGTTCAGTTCCCAGGTCAGCAGCAGTAGCTCGCTCCACTTGCAAACACTTCACAGATATACCAGCTGTCCAGTTAGGTCGAGTTGGCATAGCAGCAGCAGTGGCATGACCTAGCAGAGACAGCTAGGCCTAGGCTGAATCAGCACGAGTCATCAGGAGCGATTACAACCAGGAAACGTCTGCCTTGTCTCTCTCAGCAAAGTGAAGATCAGCAAAGATGTAGGACCAAGAATCATTTAGCTATACAAGCAAACCAAGCTCAAGTCTCCACCACCGTCTGCTCAGTCCTATTTACACACCCTGCAAACATCAAGCGTCCTCCACAGTTCTTGCCTTAGCACAGGAGTTTGTCTCTGCTAACATCACTCTACCAATCAGCCAGAGCCTGAGGAAGCAGCAAAAAGCTGCTAGCACATCGCCAGAAGTTTTTTGGTGCATTTCTCTCTATACAGTTCTGACAAATGGAGCTTAACTATGCAATGTAAGGCAAACCAATACATGTTAGGAAAGGATTCTTCATCATGTGTCCTTTCACATGCTTGCTTTAATAAAACATCCTTTCACCTGTATCTGCTTCAGTGAAACATTCCTTCATGTACTTGTCCCAGCAAAACACCACCCAACACAACTGACTTTCCAAAGAACCCTTAAGCTTCCACATCACATGGGTTCTCCTGAGGCCTGGCAAGTGACTGCGATTTGTCTGTTCTTCTTGCAGCTCAGCTTCCCAGTGCAAAGTGTGTCTGATGGACTCTGTTCCTAAACCCTAAGAGTGCTAAATACAAGATTTCCTATTGTTATTTTTATCTCACTCCCTCCTAGTTCATATCAAATCATAAAGTATCAAACACTCAAAGAAAGACAATGCTGGGTTAGGATTTATAGCTCAGTGGTGAGCCCTTTCCTAGCATGTATAGGCCCTAGGTTTACCAGCACCTCGGGAGGAAGGGAGGGAAGGAGAGAGAGGAAAACAAGCCTTAAACAATCTATTAATGTAATTCACTAAGTAAATATCCATCAGATCTATGAATTACATAGTGTAGACTAGATAGATAAACAGACAGACAGACTGGCAGATGAAAGAAACACTAGCAGGATGTGAAAGAGGAAGAGAAGTGAATATGGAAGTAGGGAGGAACAGAGGCAGGTAGGAAGGCAGTGAGAAGGGAGGAGATAAGAAAGGGAAGCAGACTTACTGTGGAATGCTGTCTAAGATGGACTCTGGAAATCACCTCATAGCCACTGTCTGTCTGTCTGTCTGTGTCTCTCTCTCTTTCTCTCTCTCTTTCTCTCTCTCTCCCTCCCTCTCTGTGATGATCCCCCAGACCATCCCTTCCTAACCTCTCTTCCTCCACTTGTTGCTGTATCCCAGCCCCTACCCCCACCCCCACTGAGCAGGAACCTCCTGCTAAACCACAGGCCTGAAAAACTGCAGAAAATTGTAATTTATCATTTAAAAAAACTGAAAGGAAAAAATAATGATCATTTCATTAGATGTAGAAAAGCCCTTTGACAAAATCCAATACCCTCTAGAATAAAAATCCCATAGAGACTGGGGATATAAAGCACATATCTAAATCTAATAAAAGCAACTTATAGAAAGCATATAACCAACATCAATTAAATGGAAAGAAACTTAAAGCAATTCTACTGAAATCAGGAACAACAGGCTATCCACTCTCTTCACATCTAATCAAATAGTACTTGAAGTCTTAGCTAGAGCAGTAAAACAAATGAAGGAGATCAAGGGAATACCAATTGGAAAGGAAGAAGTCAGGTTATTTGCAGATGATATGATAGTATATATAAGTGACCCTAAAAATGCCATCAGGGACCTCCTACATCTGATCAAACACTTTCAGTGAAGTGGTTATAAACAATATTGACTCAAAAATATCCGTAGCCCTCCTATATGGACTGAGATAGAAATCAAGGAAGCAACACCTTTCACAATAGCCTCGAATAATATAAAATATCTTGGGGGTAACTCTAACCAAGTAGGGCTGGAGAGATGGCTCAGAGGTTAAGAGTACTGACTGCTCTTCCAAAGGTACTGAGTTCCATTCAACCACATGATAGCTCATAACCATCTGTAATAAAGGATCCAATGCTCTTTTCTGGTGTGTATGAAGACAGCAACAATATACTCACATATATAAAGTAAATATATCTTTAAAAACAAAAACTACTAACCAAGCAAATGATCGAGCTATATGCTAAAAACTTCAAGTCTTTAAAGAAGGAAATTGAAGACGGAAAGATCTACCATGTTCATGAATCAGTAGTATTAACATAGTAAAAAAATGGCCATTCTACCAAAAGCAACCTACAGATTCAAGGTAAAGTCCATCAAAATTCCAAGACAATTATTTACATACCTTTAATTGACAATTCTCAACTTCATTTTGAAAACAAAAAACTCAGGATAGCTAAAATGATCCTGAACAATAAAAGAAGTGCTTGAGGTACCACCATCCCTGATTTCAAGTTGTATTACACAGTAATAATAATAATGATAATAAACATAGTAATGGCATAAAAACAAACATGATCAATGAAACTGAATTGAAGACTCGGACATAAACCTTTAAGCCTTTTAATGTTTTTTTTCCTTCAAACAGCCCACCACACCACATTAATAGCCCACCACATTGGGAGCCAACTGTAACTTTTAATTGATTTATTTTTTTCTTTATATTCACTGTTTTGTTTGTGTGTTCTCTGTGGGTTCTTCTCCTGCTTCCACAATATCTTCTCTGGTTCAGTTCAGCTTCTTCTGGCTCACATGTCACCAACTATCTTCTCTTCTCACTCTGCTCTACCCTATCTTCTGTCTCCTGAAACCTCTTCTTTGCTATTCCTTGAGGAAAAACTATAATCAAGATATATTGTATGAGAAAATAATATATTGTAAAAAAAAATTAAAGGACATCCTATGAAACTAGCCTAAATGTCAGTGTTAGTGTCATGAAAGACAAAAAGGTCTGTTACAAACTACAGGCAATTAAAGAGATCTTATATCTAAATCCATTGAAGAGCATATATGATACTGACTGTCAAGCTGATAGAATCTAAAATCACATAGCAGACAAACACTGAGATCTTCTAGATTGGGTTGAGACAGGAAGGGTATTATTCCATGAATTAACAGGAGAAAGCAAGATGACATCAGCATCCATCACTCTCTACCTCCTGAGGTTGCCATACAACCAGCTGTCCTATACCTCTCCTCTATGTCTTTCCTGCCACCATGGCCTCCAAACTGTAGCCAAAACCAGCTCTCCCTCCCTCAAGCTGTTTCTCCTCAGATATTTTGTCATAGCAAGTAAAACAGAATTTCCTGAATTTTATAACTGTATGAAAGTTCCTTGTTATTAGAACATACATACTAAGTATGCACATTCTCATATGCAGTGCACCTTAAAGAAATGAATGAACAATATATTAAAGATCCAAGTAACTTTTTCCACTTAATCAACAGTCAACATCCTGAATTCTGAATTCATCTTCTGATCTTCCTTATTAGTTTACAAAATGTATACAAAATCTTGAATAAGACTAATTGCTACACCTTAGTTTACTGTGTTGGTATAACACAATACCTGAGGTTAGGCAGTTTTTAAAGGTTTTATTTAGCTCATAGCTTTTGAGGCAAGAAGTCCAAGATTAGGTGACCATGTCTGGTGAAATCTTTATGAAATACCCTAACAATAACAGCCACATGCCATGTATAGAAGCAGATCAGATCATAATTCCAGGAGACAATTTAAATGCCAAAGTCTCAACTGTTGAAATACCAAAGGGTCAGAATCTTTAAAGTCTAAACTCCCTAAATCACATCTGAACAAATTAAACTCCAAATTGTTGAAATCATGGAGATCGTGAAACCCACAATTTCTACTGTGGTGGAGGGCTACACTTAGGGTTGTATATTTAAGGGTTAGGTTTGTCACCACAGCAATTTATCTGAACAATTTTTTCCATTGTTAATAAAAGTCAGTTCAAATATTCTTCAAATATCAGAGGGGGCTTAAATAACTAGTTTTGTACCTTCTGTGTACACCAAGATCAAGTCATTAAAATAACTGAAAAAATCTGAGAGCTATTAACTCATAAAAGCAGCATTGTAATGAGCAGACATTTTATAATACCATTATGTTACAATCTGAAATTCCTCATGATGTATTTGTCTTTAATGACTAAACTTACCTCTCTTCATTTTCCTCTAGATTGCAATTTCCATGAAGAATAGTGAGCTTGCTGTTCTTTCTACATTTTACCCTTAATAACAATGTTTGACCCTTAAATGGCTGGCCAATAAATGTGCTTTGTAAATGAGTTGGAATCACTTTTTGAAACTATACTATGTAGTACACTACTACCATGTCAACATTATATTCTACCATCTATGCAATGTAATTGATCTTTGCATAAATTCAAATAGTGTGGAAATAAAATGGTTCGAAAAGCTTTTTACAAGAGTTCTAATTCACCCGTGGTGGTCTGGATAGGAATGGCCCCATAGACTCATGTGTTAGAATGCTTGGTGACAGGGAGTGGCACTATCAGGAGGTGTGACCTTGTTGGAGGACCTATGTCACAGTTAGGGCAGACTTTGAGGTTTCAAATGCTTACACTATGCCCAGTTTAGAACATTGTCTCTCCTTGCTGCCTGCAGATTAAAACATCGAACTCTCAGCTCTGTCATCCCCAGCACCTAATTCTGCCATGCTTCCCACCACGACAATGGACAGAACCTCTTAAACTGTTAAGAGGTTCATGAAAGCTGCAAGAAGCTGTCAGACCACCACCAGAAGGGTTTTTTTTTTTTTTTTTGGTTTTTTTTTTTTGGTGCATTTCTCTCTATGGCGTCACTACAAGTGGAGCTCAGCTACACATTGTAAGGCTAACCAATACATGTGTGTCGTTATCGAAGAATCCTTCAAAATGCTTGCTTTAGCAAAACATCCTTTCACCTGTCTCTGCTTCAGAAAAACACTCTTTCACGTGTTTGCCCAAACAAAACACCATCTGACACAACTAACTTTCCAAAGAAACCAAAAGTTTCTACTTGAGAGGCCCAGGATGCCTAGAGTAGGAAGAGCCAACATCGTCTATCAAAGATCTCAAAATTAGTACTTCTTTAGTATTTCTACTAGATATTGTTACAATGGTATTTCAAATATTTTTAGCAATTTGAATTAAACATTTAAAAATGCTGATCCCCCCACCCCCCCCCAAAAAAGTATGCACTTCAGCTGCTCATGTCCTAAAATTGAAACTCTATGGAGGTCAGCACATCTCTGGCACAAACATGCCACACAAACTTGTGAAGTATTTCATATTTCTACAGGGGTCAAAAAAGTTAACTACACTTCCAAATCTAGCACAATGTTTGAATGTATATTGTCTGTGGCCTAACAAAAGAGAATGTTTACTTAGATCCAGAAACCACCTTTGCATGAAAATTCACAACTAACTGGGACGATAGGCTGTGCTACTCCAGAAGACCGCTCTCCAAGAAGGAACGGCACACAAATAGGCTCAAACCTAGTATAACAGCAAACGTGATTTACTCCACTAAACCAGTGATAATAGCAAACCTGCCAATTTACCCCACTAGACTAAAATTCCTCTAGTGCAACATACTATATTACCCAATAAGTTAACATAATCAGTAATAATATAGTCCTTAATCCAGTTTACAAAGGGCATCACACCCCCATCAACCTGCCTTTGAAAGTACGTTTATGCCCGTGGATCAGTGCTGCTATCCACTTTGACAGAGAAGTTTGTTTTTGTGGTGGCCAGTGGTGGCTAGAGACTTACAACCTGTCATGGTATGGAAAATAATGTATTTAATGACCAACCACAAATGGAAATGATTGACCTCACACCTGTAAGTCAACCCTCACAACCCATACCTAACTCATCGTGTTTCTAAAAACAAAACAAAAGACATAGGAAGAAGCAGGGATAGTGGGCAAAGGAATTGCTGGAAATGAGAGGTTCGGATTGCTGACAGCACTAAAGTATTATTGTAATATTTTCCTAACATTTTTGGAGCCTATTAATCAATGGAACTCCAAATGAGAAAGAAACAATAGGGTTTAAGGCAAATATTAGGCAACTTACAGTAAACTGCCTGTAATTTACTGAATTATCTGACTATCTAAAGGTAATAAATTCTTTTCCAAGTCTAGGTTGTTTTTTTTTTTCTTTCCAGTTCCATGTCAGTCCACTCGCAAATACTTCACAAACATACCAGCAGTCCAGCTCAATAATGTCAGGATAGCAAACACAAATCAGCAGTGGTGGCACTACCCAGCAGAAACAGCTAGGCCTCTGCCGAATTGGCACAAATCAGTGGGAGTGACCAGGGCCAGCAGGGATGCCAGGAGAATTCCTCTACTGTTCAAAGAAAGATTAGTGAAGACACAAGACCAAGAAGCATTGCAAAGCTAGCTATGCAAGCCTCATCACTGTCCACTGAGTCCTATTTATACTCCCTCCAAACATCATGTGTCCTCCACGGGTCTTGCGTCAGCATGTGAGTGTGCAACAGCTGAGATCACTCTGCCAATTGGCCAAGTTCATGAAAGCTGTAAGAAGCTGTCAGACCACCACCAGAAGGGGTTTTTTTTTGGTGCATTTCTCTCTAGGGAGTCACTACAAATGGAGCTCAGCTACACATTGTAAGGCTAACCAATACATGTGTGTCATTAGTAAAGAATCCTTCAAAATGCTTGCTTTTGCAAAACATCCTTTCACCGGTGTCTGCTTAAAAAAAAAAAAAACACTCTTTCATGTGTTTGCCCAAGCAAAACACCATCTGACACAACTGATTTTCCAAAGAAACCATAAGTTTCCACTTCAAGATTCCTAAAGTCAATCTTGGGCCTCTACTCACACACACTTCCATACACACACACAAGGGGTCTCCAGACACACATGCACTCACACATATGCAAATATGCACACATATACCACATACACGGGAGAAGAAAAAGAAGAAATGAACTTAAGTCAAGAAAGAATCCAAAGTGGGAAACTGTAAGAAGAACTGGATGTTGGCTAGTAAAAAGCCCGGCTTAGGCAAGTTAAGAAAGCTAAGGGCATCTGTCTCCAACCTCCATTACTGGTACAATCTGAACCTGATCAGTTTTATAAACAAACACATCATGACTGAAGCATGGATTCTGTCAGACCACCACCAGAAGGGGTTTTTTTGGTGCATTTCTCTCTAGGGAGTCACTACAAATGGAGCTCAGCTACACATTGTAAGGCTAACCAATACATGTGTGTCATTAGTAAAGAATCCTTCAAAATGCAATGGTTGAGGCAAAAATTGGGCTTCTTGGCTTTGTGAGGCCCATTCCTGGTCAGTCAGCATTTCAGAAGTCATACAATGCCATAGGAAACCCAATAGAAAAAAAAAGGGGGGGTTCCCTGAAGATAATCTAACTCTGAGGATAAGCTCTGCTCTGGGTGATGACTTTCTCCTACCAGGGAGAGGAAAGGGTTTACTTCAGCTTACACTTCCATGACACACTTTACCACTAATGGAACCCAAGGCAGAAACTGAAGCAAAGACCATAGAAAAATTCTGCTTACTGATTTGTTCAGCTACCATATATTTGAACTCCTGTCTTGATTCCTTCAATGATGAACAATGACATAATGTGGACACATGAGCCAAAAAGACCCTTTCCTCCCTAAGTTACTGCAATAATAACCCTAAAACAGCCAGCAATAGTGGTGGCACACGCCTTTAATCCCAGAACTCGGGAGATTCTCTCCCTCTCAGTGACTCAAGTTTGTGTTAAACTGATGAAAACTAACCAGCCCACCAAAACAGAGCACATCTTTCAACAATTACTCACCAGACCACCATGTTACCATTAGGAATTACAGAGTTTTGTTTCATGCTACAGTGGTTCCTGAAAGGCAGTAACTAAAACTGCTATCCTAAAGTCCCAGAGCAGATTAGAACAATCACTATCAAATCAGCTCCAGCCCTTCTCTCTTCACTTGAAAATCCTGTAATCTCTCCCTCAACCATCAAGTGAAACTGGAGGCAAGTCATGCTATCTCTAGAGTGTGATATTTGCACATATGGTTGTTCAGTAGGAAGTACTATAAAGTAACAGAACTAATGCCTATTAGAAAACCAAGAAGAAACAGAAACTACAGAGACATGCCCTGGAATTTGAGAGTCCCTGACACAGAGGTAACATTTAGAAATGCAACCCACAAATGAACTAAATGTGGACAGAGACACAGGAAGCATTCCATTATAAAAAGATCAGTGCTCAAGAACAAAATTAAGGCATCAAATGAATAAAGTGATTCTAGGAGTCATTCAAGTACCCTACAGTCTATTGAAACCTAAATGCTATTGGACCCAGAAGTGGCTAGTTTTATGTCAACCAGACACAAGCTACAGTCAGTCTTAAGTTAAGAGGAATTCTCAATTGAAAAGAAAAATGCTTCCACCATAAAGATCGGGCTGTAGACAAGCCCATAGGGCATTTTCTTAATTACAGATTGATGGGGAAGAGCCCAGTCCTTTATGGGTGCTGCCATCTCTGGGCTGGTGGTCCTGGGTTCTATAAAGAAGCAGACTTAGCAAGCCATGAGGAACAAACCAATAAGCAGCACTCCTCCATGGTCTCTGCAACAGCTCATGCCCTCCATATTCCTACTTATTCTGAGTTCCTCGAATGATGGGCCAAAATGTGGAAGAGTAGGCCAAATAAATCCTTTCCCCTAACCTGCTTTTGGTCATGGTGTTTCATCGCAGAAATAGAAGCCCTGACTAAGGCATCATATTTCTCTCTCCAAATACTAAATCTTCCAAAAACAAAACTGAAGCCATCCACCATCCATTTAATAGTGACAGAAAATTCTGACGTTAGACCAAGAGCATATTCATTGGTCTGTTCCAAGGCACATGTTTTCGAATATCCGTACAACAAACGGAGAATACAGATTTCCCTTAACAACTTTCATTTTAAATGAAAGCCTCTTGAGATGTTTTAGCTGCTAACATTTCGCCTGAAACAATCAGTGTCTCCCAACTTCCCCTGGAAGTAACAGGTTTCCAAAAAGAGAATGAGCAAAAAGTGTCAATATTCACAGTCGGCAAAGAAAATTAGATCGGTACACCACAAGTAAACACAAGGAAGGGGCTCACTCCACAAACAAAACTTTCTGACTTTACTTTGGAAAAGTTACACTGACTCAAACTGCAAGACACTCTTCGTCCCTCCTGAAAACTGTGGCATCCACACGCTCCTGACACTAACAGGGGACTCCGGAGGTCGCCCACAACCACCGGCTTCGGATTCAGGATACGCGCATCAGTGCCGCACCCTGTTCTGACCCCCAGATAAAAACCCTCGGGGCCGAGCTCACCAGCCTGGGACGTGAGAACACAGCTCCACAAGCTCTTGGTCTGGAGAGCGCTCAGGTGAGGCTGCCTCGTCGCCTAGCAACGGTGAAGCTGCCCGTTCTTCCGCAAGCGTCAATTCCTCCCGCCTCTGAGAGAGTTTTTAAAAGGTTTTGTTTCCGGGTCGAGCGGGCTTTAAGCAACGGAAGGTCTCTTAGCCGCCCTTGTTTAGTCTTGGGGGAGGATAGATTCTCGGTGGAGCGACGTGTGCTGTCGCTCAGGGGTCGTTTCTCCTCCCTCGAGTTAACGCCTCCTCTCCTGCCAATTGCTGAGCGCCATCAGGCAGGCGCCTCACTCAAAGCACCAACCCTCTGCTCACAGACGCGCTCCAATCACCGAGGCTCAGCCCCGGGACTACTTTGCAGCGAGGCGCGTAGGAAGAAGGGGTTTGGGGGAATTGTAGTTTAGCACTGTCAGGAATGCACGAAGGTGGGCGCCAGAGGTCGCCGGAAGAACTACACTTCCCAGAAAGGGCCGTGTCTCCAGCCGAACCTTTGCGGGCCAGCCCCGCGTTCTCTCCCAGAGTCTGTTCCGCTGTAGAGGTGACCTGACTGCTGGAGACTGCCTTTTGCAGGTGCAGAGATCGGCCTTGCAGTTTGCAATAATGGTGAGTGTGGGCTCCTGGAACCTGCAGCAGCTCCGGCCTCTCGGCCTCCTCCTGCGCTTGATGCGCTTTTAAAAAGCAGTAATGCCGGGAGCTGTCCTCCGCGCGGTTTGCAAAATCTGACTCATTCTCACGACTGTCGCAGTAACCCAGATACTGGAAAGGGGTTCGCAAGGACTCTAGAGAAATCACTGTCCTTGGAAAGTCGGGTCTCAGTCCTTGCGCAGGAGGGACAAAATTTTCTCCGAAGGACCTTAAAGGATTTGTTGTGGGGGATGAGAATTATGGGAGGGGAAGAATTAGGTCCTAACACTATTTTGCCTCTTAAGCTCTTGGAAAGAATAGGCCTCTGATGTTGATTTACCGGTAGTGCTCCAGGTTATGATCCCAGTTTTCAGGAGACATGTTTCCACCATATTTGATTTAAAAGAAAACAAATGTTACTGAAAACCTATTCTTGATCTCCGTTTGTAATGACAGGACTAGCATCGCTAGTCAAACAGTGCCGATATTCTTTACTACTCTGTCATAAATTCTGAAGGCCTCCTTGCAGATGTAACGTAACCATCTTGTTGAAGCTCTAGATCTATCTTGTCCTCAGCGGGCGGAGGGGGGTGACGTGAAAGAGAGCTCTGACGTAGGACTAATCTTCATGCTGTTTGAAGGTGACATTTGCCACCAGACTGGAAATTGCTAAGTACTTTGAAATTTACATTTTAAAAATACGTGTTGTCCTTTAATATCAAGATGGGAAATGTGAGATGAATTGAAAATTTTTGGATGAATTGGAAATTTCACAGAACCCAAGGAGACATGTTTTCAAACAAGGACAAAAACTCCCTCAATCTCTATAAGAAACCCTAAGGGAATAATTACTAATTTCCAGTCATTGTTGCCTAGTTATTTTGACACATAAGTAGTTATTTAAATTATGGCTTAAGCAGTCTCTGTCTTAATAATTTTAGTAATAAAGTGGCACTAGTTATCCAAGAACTTCAGACTTTAGGCTGTTAGGCCTATATGAAAACCTTTTTACAATCATCTTATCCAAAACCCCACTTTAAATACTAAAATTTAATTTGTTGAGACTCAGAATGCGAGTTGCTCAAGGTCATAAGGCTTGCACCTAGGGTCTCTTGTTCTTCCCATTTACCAGGATTGTATTATGTGTTTGGCAAATCACTTCATAATCCCCTTTAGGAAATAAGTCCACAGAATCAGCATGTAACATCTGATAGCTTTGTTACATGTCATTCAGAGTGTTGAAATTCTGAAGTTAAAGGGGCATTTAAGGATTGTTTCATCTAATCTTAAAACAGCCTGTCATGGTCCTTGATTTCCCAAGGTCAGAGAGATCCAGGGCCCCTAGTTAGAGTGTAGAGTTTGTTATTCACTAGATGGAACTGGCCTCACCCTTAGAAGGTCACATCTGGGCCAGAAGACATGAGTTGTTCCAGGTAGAAGAGTTCTGTGATGTTGCAGTCTCACATGATTCATAACCATCTTGCCTCCTGGGAAGAGGATGCAAGCAAATTGCTGCTTTAGAAAAGACCTGTCAGTTCCAGTCACCGTGGTGGTACACGTCCTAAATCCCAGCTCTTGGGAGGCTCTGTGATTTCAAAACCAGCTTGGACTACATACTAAGTTCCAGGCCAGCCAGGGCTGCACAGGGAGACCCTGTCTCATAAAAAAAGAAAAGAAAAAAAAAAAAAAAAAAAAAAGAAAGAAAGAAAAAAAAAGCTGTCCTTTTTTTTTTTTTTTTGACAATTCAAATCCTTTTTAAAAGGAACTCTGTCATTGTCCATAGGGGAATCAGCTAAGGACACCTAGAGGAATCTGAATGATACTGTTTGTCTTTTATATTGCAGAAAAATGTGCAAATAGAAAGTAAAAAGAGAATGCTATTCTGGGGAATAACAGAGGGAAAACTTAAAGCTTTACAACTAAACAATACATTCTCAAAGCAGCCTGTAACCGCAGGAAGGTCATTAATGCCCCGCAAGAGAGAAGCCATTCCTTTTTGGGTGTTGGCAACATGCCCAGATATCTGAGCAGAGAATAGTAACCCACACTGGCACTGTTACACTGTGTGTGACAAGTCAGTGAGGCTCTCCTCCCCCCTGCTTCTCAACTGCAGTATCTCAGGAAAGCAGGAGGAACCAAACTGGTGTCTCCTTTACCTACTTCATCATCAGACCTTCAAATACTAAGGTAACCCCTTAAGCCGGAAGTCACCAGGCACAGAAGGAAACTGCTAGGATAGAATTAACTGTTGATTCTTGGCCACAGCCTCTTCACTACAGGCTGTGATACTGGGAACACGTTTTTAATAAATGGCTACATAATACTGTCCTGGCCATCAGCTAGACTAGGTTGAACTTTAAGAGGAGATTGGCACTTTCCCCTCCGTTCTTACCCAGCTTCCCTCACGTTGTTCAAGTTGAACTTGGGGGCTTTGGGCAGTGGTGATCTTTTGTTGTTTTAGAGTCTCACAGTAGCCCACACCGGCCTTACTCTTAGAAATCTCAACTTCCTGTTCCCCTATCAGCCCTAGGATTGCCGCCACACGTCACCATGCCTGGTGGCAGTGTGCTTTTGTTTTTGTTTTATCTTTTTTTTTTTTTTTTTTTTTTGACTACCTTTTAGCTTCACCCTTATGTTATTCATTTACATGACAGTTTACATTGAAACCTGTATGAAGAGCACAAATTTTAGTCAAAGGAAAACTGCTCTGAGGAGAACCTCACACTCTAGCCTAGATGACAGATGTGTAGATATATAACTGCTGGGGTTAAAGGTGTGTACTCCACTGCCTGGCTGAAACACCTTCACTTTTAAAAAGCACATTCATTCACTCTCCTTCCAGCTGTGTGCATTTCAGTCTTTGTGGAAGCTTACTTAGGCAATGGAGCTACTTCTTAAGCAAGTATTTGAGTTCCAGCTGTGTACCTGTTTTTATCTACCTGGTGGGATGTAACAGTGGCTAGAATTCAGATTGTAGGAAGATTGAGAAATAGGCAAAACCCAGAGGATAGGGAACAGCCTCTCCCTTCTCATTTCTTAACTTCAAAAGAAAGATAACAAGATGAAATACATATACAGGATTAAAGATTGGTCTGTAATAGTTAGTAATAGTTCCTGGTAATATCAGAATATAAGTCTTGTAAAGCTATGTATAGCAGAAAATAACCATATAGAATAGTGTGTTCTATTCATTCATGCAGTTTATTTTGGACATAGATACATGTTTTATTAAGTACATATTAATATAGATGCATATTTTATTAAAGTTGGCTTATTTAGGTATTAAATTTAATGTATCTAGTGATAAGGAAAAAGTAGGAAAGAAATCTAGGTATCAAAGAGAATTTTTCTCCATAGATTTCTGAGGTTTTATCTTTTGGTTATATTTTTCTACTCCTATCCTGGGTATGTTTTTGAGGAAGAAATCCAAGTAAAATCTCCTATCATCAGATTTTATGGCAATACTCAGTGAATTTTCTGTTTTGACCTCTGGGAACCACGTTCCTGACTTTTGTCAGTTTCAGGCTGTTCGTCTTTCCATCTCAGCCGGATGAGTCACTAGGAGAGACAGTTCTAAATAAAAAGAGATTAAATGTTTCTACATCAGTCCATTTAGTGGGCCATTTCTTCATGCAGAGAGGGACTGGGGTAGCCCAGAGTCCTACCAGTACTCAGCACTCTCAAGGAAGAGAACAATTTATTTTGGTTCTTTTTTTTTTTTTAATTCTCTAGGCTTAATTTAAATTTTTTTTCCATTACTCAGCGCTCATTTTGAATACAGTTGTTATTTTAGTCTGTGTCTTATTTAATTTAGTCTCTTAGCCTGTACAGCTGCTTCTTCCTGTTATATAACTATTGCATTTTCCCCTTATAGTTCCTCTTCCTTTTTAAAAAGTTAGTTTTCTCTTGGAATCAGACTGTCAGGTATTGCCATTGTGATTTAGTACAGTATTCAATACTAAAATTTATTATATTACAAATATTAGTAATTTTCTCACCTTTTTCCTCCTTGACAAAAAAACCTAAAGGCTTAGACCAACGATGTGGCTCAGTGGGTAAAAGGAGCTTGCTGCCAAGTCTAACAACCTGAATTCAATCCCCAAGACCCACATTATGGAAGGAAAAAACAACTCCCACAAGTTGTGACAAGCTGTGTCACATGCCACACACCATACACTTTAAATAAATTCAATTTTAAAAATAAAGTCTTAAGGCTGACTCAGTGGTTAAGAGCACTGACTGCTCTTCCAGAGGTCCTGAGTTGAATTTCTAGTAACCACATGGTGGTTCATGGCCATCTATAATGGGATCCGATGCCCTCTTCTGGTGTGTCTGAAGACAGTGACAATGTACTCAAATACATAAAATGAATAAATTAATCTTTTTTAAAAATAAAGGCGTAACACTGGGGATAACAGTGCACACCTTTAATGTCAGCACTCAGCGGGCAGAGACTGGTAAATCTCTGAGTTTATGTACAGGGTTGTTTTGCTCTTGCACAGTTAAGTCAAAGCAGGATTGTTTTAGTCCACCTTTTTGGCTCACAGTGAGAGGAAATTGTTAGTCACTGCTACTTCTCTTCCTGGTGTGCCGGACTCCAGTGAGGTGGGGACTCAGGGATTTGCATGATAGGGTTCTGTGAGACTCTTCCAACCTGAACCTGCCAGGGTTTATATCACGTAAAACAGATACGACATTGTGGCAAAATGTCTCCCAAAGATGGACACGGTTACATACATAAATCCAGTTCTGCATTTTTTAGCTATGCTCCCATTTAGTAAGAGTTAAAGATCGCTTCATAAGCATGCCACCAAAGGACACACTTCATAAGTTGCTTAGTTCATTTGTACATGCTGTCTTTACTAAAACCAACCCTGTTCTTTTTCTAAGCAAGTCAAGAAGGGACTTTACGATGTCATGTTCACTTTTAATGCATGCATTGCCTTATTAAGGTAACATGTTAATAAACTGTGGGTCTTTTTCATTACAGTCTGAACCAATCAGAGTCCTTGTGACTGGAGCAGCTGGTCAAATTGCATATTCACTGTTGTACAGTATTGGAAATGGATCTGTCTTTGGGAAAGACCAGGTAGGGGCACGTCTATAAACCTTGGCACTATAGTAGTAAAATGTTCTTAATAAGGTTCTGTATTTAGTTGCAAATAGTGGAGGAATAGGCAGCCCCATAAATGCAATGAGTCCTTTGCTGTAAGTAGAGGCTAGGAAGATGTTTATAGGCCACCCTGTGGGCACTGAAAACCACCTGCAATCAGGTCTTCCACCTGGTGCATTTCTGTAGCTTTGTGTGACTGGCTAGCAGGCAACAATCAGTGTGTCACTCACTAATGAGAGTAACTCTTGGGGAGGGGCCTTTGAAAAGGTTGTAGAATCTGTCCTTTGTTTCTAATCTTGGTGTTTTGAGCCCAAATAATCAGATGTGAAATCTACACCACAGGAAACAGGCACCCGTAATTCTAACAATGCTAAAATATGTATGCTAAAATCCTTTTCTAAAGTCTTTGTTAATTTTTTTCTCTCGACCTACAGATAATTGAACTTTCTCTTCATGTCAGATATCGTAGTCATCTATTGTTAGCTATTTATAAAGAGAAATCATACCTGCAGCTACTAAGCAAGCTATGGCATCTCTCTTCCATAATTATGACTAATTAGTGGGAACTAAATATATACAAACAAAAATAGGGTGGGACTTTGTGTGAGAGAGAATGCAGTAACCACCCCGACCTTCACCATAACCGCATTGCCTGCTGTCCTTGCTCTTTGGCAGCCCATCATTCTTGTGCTGTTGGACATCACCCCCATGATGGGTGTTCTGGACGGTGTCCTGATGGAACTGCAAGACTGTGCCCTTCCCCTTCTGCAGGGTGAGTTGGGAAGTCAAAGAAAACAGATGGTATAGCACTGCATAGCTTACTAAAGATAGATTGTTTTAAAGATTTGTATTAAAGATTGTCAGAAATTGTTTCACAAAAGTGTTTTGTTGTTGTTGTTTGAACTACACTACTGTTTTTAACGCAAATACCAAGAACAAATAAGTACAAAAGCAAGAAGCAATCGGTGGCAAGTCAAGGGCTTGTTTTCCCTCATGCCTACATATAATTTATAATACTAATTAAGTATAGTATGCTCAAGGATTTTACATCCAGGTTGTTTGCATTGTGCTGTTATTTGAAGTCATTTAGAAGTAATAGTAGGATCCTATAACAGACTACTTTCCATTCCAAGGGGTGTTCTCCAGGTTGGGTGCTGCTCTAGGCATTAGTTGTTCCTTGTATATTTCCTCTTCCATTTGCCAAGCACAGGTTTGAGATGGGTAAACTGTCCTTAAACTGCCCAGCTTGAGGGAAAGCATGAACTAACTCCGTGTCCCATCAGACATTTCCTAGAAGAGCGACTCTCCAGGTCACTTGTTGGGTGGCTCCTGTTTGTGCCAGCCTTTCTGTGGCTCCTTTTCCTTACAGCCCTTTCCGAGGCGGTCCCTCTGCGGCATTTCTATTTACAGCCCTTTTTCTGCTGTGTCCTCTGTCACTAATGGCCCAGAGTTTCCTCAGACTGCTGTAAATGTGGCAGCAAAGGGAAACCGTGACCGAAAAGGGACACAGATAGTTTTTTTTTTCCTTACATTCCTCCGTTTGGGGTCTCAGCAACCTGACTGAGATGGGTTTATTAGCCTAAAACGTTACAGATAGAAATGCTGACTTTCAGCTATGGCCTTTTTAATATGTTCAAAGGAAAACAACATTGCATGTTCCTTGATCAAAAAACAAGTTATATATTTATCAGATTGACACTGGGTTCCAGTTGAACTCTGGACCAACCTCCCTATCTTATCAGAGTGGCACTAATTCCCTTATGCCTTAGTTTCTTCATCTGTGAAATGTGAAGATTACATTTGATAGAATACAATCCTTTGCATTATCCCTATTAGAGTATGCCCTGGTAAACATTATTTTTTCAATTGGTATCTTAAATCTTGGAATAACTATAATCTAAAGATTAGGTGAGTCAGTTTTTCTTTTGTTTTATCCATGGAGATATATATATATGTGTGTGTGTGTGTGTGTGTGTGTGTGTGTGTGTGTGTATACACACATATATATACACACATAGATGTATATACATATATATATCCATAGATATAGATATATCTCCATAGAGATATAGATATATAGATAGATATGTAAAAAACAAATGCTGCATCATATCTAATTATGTAAGTGATAAAAACATAAAGCTATTTTAATTGAGATAATTATTGATATAAAAATACAAAATAATTATTGACTTTCTGCTGTGTTCTTAGGGGTCATTAAGTGAGTGTATTATCTTTAGGTCTCTGAAAAGTGCATCAATGTGAACTATGAAAATCAACATTTGGCACAGTTTAAAAACATAAGTAGATTCAATATGAAAGGGGAAACTTCAACTTGGTCATTTAAGTAGCACTGTGTGTTGTTTGCCATGTCCATAGATGTCATTGCAACGGACAAAGAAGAGATTGCCTTCAAAGACCTGGATGTGGCTGTCCTAGTGGGCTCCATGCCAAGAAGGGAAGGCATGGAGAGGAAGGACCTACTGAAAGCCAATGTGAAAATCTTCAAATCCCAGGGCACAGCCTTGGAGAAATACGCCAAGAAATCAGTTAAGGTGACTCACAGCAGATTTCATGGGGTTGTTTTCTTACTTGTATTTCAGACTTCTGCTTTTGATGTTTAAATGCCAGAACTGCTTGTATTAGTTTATAGTTCTATACCAAGGTCAGCAAGTACAGATAGACATGGAGGGAAAAGACAGCTTTCTTGTACTGCTTGCTGTGAGTGCTTGTTGAGACCTTCAGGGTCATTTGTGTGTTCTGGAAGGTGACTGCTGAGTGCTTTCTGTCAGTCACTGCAGACGCAGCTTCTGCGTTCATGGAATTGTTACAGGCTGTTTCATGACTTCCTCTTCTGTCTCTGTAGCTATTTATATTCATTCTAAGTTTGTCTTCATGTTCCAAAGCCATTCTTCATAAGTGACCTGGATATAATATTTCATTGTTGCCTATATTTTTGTTTACTGTGCATTTCATTTTAAATAGTTAACTTTCCTCTGTAATCATTAACAAGGAGTAAGAATGATCAGGAATGCACAGGGCTCTTGCTAAGAGATTACAGAGGTGCTCAGATGTAAAATTCAGGCTACCTGGACTTATGATTCTATTTACATGATAATTCTACCTCTACAGAAAAGGGGGGGGGGCTTCTGCTGAGGAAAATCCTTACAGACGGATACTCAGAGGCAAAAGAGTTATGTGTGTGTGTGTTTGATTCACTAGATGGAGAGCAGTTGTGAAGAGAATCTGTATTTTGCCAAGTAGCCCAGGTAATTCGTAGGATTAAGCCAGTTTAAGAAACACTTAATTCACCAAAAAATTGGTTTCCTAAAAAAAAAAAAAAAAACAACACTTTAAAAAAGGAAACTTTTATCAATCAAACTCTAAGATGAAGGTTTAGATTTCTTGCTTTTTTGTGTCAAATAGATGGATGATCTGTCTCCGTCTCCATAGTGAAACATAAAGCTATGTCTCCCTTAGGTCCTTTTATTGCCAGCTGGAAACTGACTTGTATATCATAGAAATCTGATATAGAGGCCCTGTTAGGCATGTTTAGTCCAGTTGTACGACAGGTATCAGTGTGTGCTCTGTGCCTCCCACCCATCTAGGTCATTGTTGTGGGAAACCCAGCCAATACGAACTGCCTGACAGCCTCCAAGTCAGCGCCATCGATCCCCAAGGAGAATTTCAGTTGCCTGACTCGCTTGGACCACAACCGAGCAAAATCTCAAGTAAGAAAAATGGCTTTTAGATTTAAAAATTTTCAGCTTTGAAATGTTTTTCTTTTACTTTTAAAATAATTAAACTTTGGTTTGTACATTTGTTGGTTTTGTTGAGCAGGGAGCTATTCTATTGTTTTTTGTTTTTCTTTTTTTAATTAAAAGTTAGGAAGTCTAACTTTTTTGGAGGTTAAGGAGTTGGCCTTCCTCCTTAGTTTTATCTTCAACTCACCAATTGTTATATATATATTTAGCTTCATATATATATATCCAATTATAATTCACTACAGTTGCCAATGTTGTTTCACTATAGTAGTTAAAAGTTATTTACAAATGAAATAACACATGAAACATAATTTAGCTTAATGATATCATAGATTGTAGAACAAAAGATTGAGTTGTGTATGTTTATGCTTCATTTTTCTCTGCAGTGAATTTTGTATTTAATATTCAATTTTAATCTTTTAAAATGTTTTGTATAACTACTAAAATCATATCGCTCTTTATTTCTTGGAGGCGTAGATTTAGATGTCAAAGGAACCAGTGACTCGGAGGTTAGCAGTAGCTTTTCAAGATGTTGGGAGCTAAGCTACACACCTAGGCCAGCTTCTGTTCTTAAGGTAGATGAAGCTGGAGTTCTCGAGCACAGTGCTTCTGTCCTTGTCCACTCTGCTTCAGCCACAGACCATTGCTTCTGGAGAGTTCTGTGGGGCTGCACTACCTACCATGTTAGCTTTAAGAAAACTATACCTTAAACAGAAAAAGGTATGCACTTAAAGTTTTAAAAAAAAAAAATCCATTGCCCTAGACTGAGAGTTAATTCTTTCAGCTCTGGAATATCCAATGAGAGAAAATAATTTGTTAAGTTTCCTGCAAGTTTTGTGCTTTATATGGGTTTTAATTCTCGTGGTGACTGGAGGAGGCATTTAATTTGCTTGTTTTACAGAAAAGATTCATGAGACTTTAAGCGATCAGGGAACCTGCCCAAAGTCGTAGAGTAAATAATGCTGGAACCTACTAGATTCACAGAGTATAAACTAAAGCCTTGTGTATGCTCTGTACAGTAGTATTAAGTAAACTAAATACATTTTACTAGCTCTTCAACACTCCAGTGAACTTAGTTATTAAATAATCTGTGAGATGCTTTAGGCTATATTTAGTAGTAGTCACATAGTGGCTGGAAAGGAAGAGATTTGACTGGGACCCAGGCCAGGCATGAGGGGCAGTGTAGGCGAAGAAAACTTGACAGCAGTTGTCTATGTGGGCTGACCAGTGAGTCCTCATTTAACTCCTGCAGAGAATGTGGTGAGAGGACTCTGGCAAGCTGCTCCATGGCCTTCCCAAGGCCTGGGTAGCAGCGGACGTTGGACAGTTCTGCTTCCCAAATCTCACAGAGTGGCACTTTGTCCTAGTGCTTGAAATGGTTTCCCTTGTTGGGGCAAAAGTCATAAATGAACCAAGAGCGAAGTTTTGCTGGTGCATCCCTTTGGGCACAGTCTGTTCCGCACAGGCCTGGCTAGGCAGTTTCAGTGTTTCTGTGTGTCAGTCTGGCACAGTGTTTCTGTGTGTCAGGCTGGCACAGTGAGAGCTGTCAGAGTCTTTGAAGAAGCATTTTCTTCCTCTTATAGAAGTTGCTATCCAAATGAGAAATAATTAAACCCAAAATAAAATTTTCTTACAGGAATCATGACAAGTCCTCCATGATTTGTTCAAAAACTTAAAAGCTTTAATTACCAGTGACTGATATATCACCTACTGAACTCTGTGTATGTGAAAACCAATGCTAGATGTATGCATGCATGGTCTATATGTACATACAAGATGATTTGCATAATATATATGTACATACAAGATGATTTGAATGATCTGAGCTGCTGCTGGGGCAGGGGGGATTAGGGCTGGAGAATTAGTCAGAAAGTTAACACATCTATTTGACAAACTTGAAAGCTTGCCTAAGGAAGCAAGAAATATTATCCTTTGTATGTATTAATTTCACCCTGATTCTGACATGATTTACAATCAGAAGCAGCACCTGCTAGGCACAGAATACCTGTGCTTTGTTAACTCAAGAGATCAAAGAACTAAGAGACCATAAGCAACATAAACAAAGGAAGGGAACCTAAGGGGCCTGCAGTGAGGAGGGGCCTGCAGTGAGGAGGGGCCTGCAGTGAGGAGACGTCTAGAGGCAGTTGGTCGTCACTATTTTTGAGTACTTAAAGCCAATATTCAAGGGGTCAAGAGTTCTAAAGTTCTTAGTACACTCTGGTTTTTACCCAAAGTATTAGTATAAATATTCATACATAAATGTGTTAAATATTTTCTTATAAAAAGACTGTGAGAGCAGACTTTGTATAGCTATAGGCTGATGCAAATGTCCTGAGTGTGTTTAAAGCATGCTGAGTTCATTATGATCTCTGTCTTAAATGCATTTCAGCTAGAATATTCTCAGCTTCTGCTGAGTTTATCAGAATGACCATTCTGTCATTGTGTTACATCACAAGGCTTAGTCCTCAGATCTATAAAACAGGGGCAGCCACAGTTTGATGATGTAAGTCCCTTCTAATAGCAACATCTCTAATTACAATTAAAAATTAATAACACAAATTTCATCAGATTAGGATAAGTACACCTAAAGTGCCTGACCACAGTGATGAGGCGGCAGCCCACGAAGAACAAAACAAAGCTCATATGTATGTGTTAGCATCTGCTCACCTGTCGGTCAGTGTTTTATACTTGGTAAACATACCGTGCTAATAATCTAATCGTAAATTACAGGATGCTCTTAGATACTAGCGTATCTGCAAGGTTTCTGGTTCATAGTTGCTGGCGTCATTAAGTGTTTTAGGATCTTGCTGAGCAGTAACATTTGCCCTTTTCCAAGTCCGTGTAGCTTAATGTTTCAGAAGCTCTTTGCCTTTACTTCAGGGCGTCTGACAAACGAGGTACAAAGTGCAATAAAAATCAGTTGCCTAACTGATATGATTGTTTTACATTGAACTAGATTGCTCTTAAACTCGGTGTAACCGCTGATGATGTAAAGAATGTCATTATCTGGGGAAATCATTCATCGACCCAGTATCCAGATGTCAATCATGCCAAGGTGAAACTGCAAGGAAAGGAAGTCGGTGTGTATGAAGCCCTGAAAGACGACAGCTGGCTGAAGGGAGAGTTCATCACGGTAAGAAGGATGTGAACCCTCTGAGCAGCCAGAGGAGACACACAGCACACTGCTGAGCTGAGTGTCTGCCAGGGCCCTGTGGGACCCTCAAGGACAGCTGCTGTTTTACTCTAATATATTCTTTTGAAGTGTGCAAAAAGATGGTTTTCATTGTCTGATGTGACCTGATCTATGACACTTGAGATTCTCCAAGTCAGAAAAACAGAGCCATCTACTTCTGTTTATACCAAAATCTGCTTCCCTGTATTTAGTGTCACATGTTCTATAGGTAGAATTAACTGAGTTAGGATAGTAAGATTAACGTTGGAGGGACCTCTTTCAGCCATGCTTGCAGTGGTGATGAGGATTTGGCTGGCATGCTCAGGTACCACTGTCTCTCTGTGTCCCACCCAGACTGTGCAACAGCGTGGTGCTGCTGTCATCAAGGCTCGGAAGCTGTCCAGTGCAATGTCTGCTGCGAAAGCCATCGCAGACCACATCAGAGACATCTGGTTTGGAACCCCAGAGGTGAGGGTTCTCATTTGTACTGGCCTTTCTTTCTGGATTGAAAAAAATGCAATTAAGCCAGTTGGGTTCATTTCTTAGCTCACGTGCCTGCTAGCCAAGGAGCCCCCAAATGTTACTTAACCTTTCCTAAGCTGTGCTGTCAACTGTCCCATGATGTTTATCATAGAAGATTTTAGGAGTTAAAGGCCATTCTTTTTAAAATCAGTATTGGGCCATTATATTCTCAGTTATAAAACAAGGACAGTGTTTGGGGCTAGAGATGGCTCAGCAGTTAAGAGTGGTTGCTTTGCTTGCAGAAGGGCCAAGTTCATTCCCAGCATCCATGTCAGGTAGCTCACACCCACCTATAACCACAGCTCCAAGAGACCTGTACATACATGTGCATGCACAGATAGACATAGACACATAAAGAAATAAATTGTTTAATCTTTAAAACATGAAAAAAGTGAGTGTGAAGCTATGCCCTATTTTTCATGATCTGGAAGTGTAGATGAAGTGATATCTGTGACCCAGTGTGGCTGCTGAGTCCTCACAAACAGCAGTTATGCACAGTCAAGGAAGTCATGTTTTCATTGTAGTAGGTTGTTAGTTGATTGTGTAAACCAATCCCTGTAAGCTATGATAATGTAAACTTTTTCAGGGAGAGTTCGTGTCGATGGGTGTTATCTCTGATGGCAACTCCTATGGTGTCCCTGATGACCTGCTCTACTCATTCCCTGTCGTGATCAAGGTGGGGTAACATGGAAGAGGCACACATACATATACACACATATGATATTAAATATGTGTGGATATGTATAGTGTACATGTATATAATATTTTTAGAATATATATAGATATTCCTTCCTAATGCTTTGTCTTTAATTCAATACTGAAACTGTTCTGGAAAGCAAGATTTAACTCCTAGTACTAGATACTTTGTTAGTACAGAACTCTGTATTGTACCCATAAATAGAGTTTAATTTCCTCACAAACGTATAGTGCTCAGCATTATTGTTTATTGTAATCATAGTATGGTTCATTATAACTTTCTGTGGATTTCTTTGAAAACTCAATGCATTTCAAACTCAAGTGTCATGATATTTGTCAGTTTGGGACTGACCTGAGGGAATGAAGAAGTCGTAGGCCTATTCAGAAAGCGGGGACTGGGTGGGTCAGGCACTGTGAACATCCTAGAAACTCAGAGCTGACCAGGAGGCAGAGCACTAATGGTTTCTGGAGAGAAGCTGCCGTTTATCTAGCTGACACTGCGCACACTGTCAGTATCACACCAGGACTAGGGAAGCCTTGCCTCCCCGTGAGTCTGAAGCACTGGGCTGCTTGACATGGTGGTGTCATGGTGGTGTCATGGTGCCTGTTCATCCAGGGCAGACTCACTCCCCCCACGGAAGGGCTGCTAGTGTGTATAGGCCCTGCGTTCTGGAAGAGCTCGTCCCTAGTATGCAGGAGACCCTGGCTGGATTCCATCCTGAGGATGATTTTTTTAAAGTGGACTCCAATTTAGAGTCAGGCTTTAAAACAGGTGTGCTTTGAGTTACCATTCTAAGCTAGGCTATCCCTGCTGGTCCCCGCTGAAAAGCCACTGTCACTTCAGCTGAAGCTCTCGCCCTTGTCCCCTGACAGAATAAGACCTGGAAGTTTGTTGAAGGCCTCCCCATTAATGACTTCTCCCGTGAAAAGATGGACCTGACAGCAAAGGAGCTGACCGAGGAAAAGGAGACCGCTTTTGAGTTTCTCTCCTCTGCGTGACTAGACACTCGTTTTGACATCAGCAGACAGCCGAAGGCTGAGGAATCAAAATGTCGTCTTTGAGCCTAGTACCAAACAGTAATAATGCTACATTCAAATTGTGAACAGCAAAATATTTTAAATAGTGTGTGCTTTATGATTTGTGAAAGTCTATCATGTTGTTAGTGCTGCAATCTAAATAAAAGTATATTCAAGTGAAAATCTCTCAGACTCTGTTTCTACTTTATATTTAGTATCTTCAGGAAAACAAGTTTGCCCAATAGATTATAATTTTACTTTTTTAATTGACTAAAAGAAATAAAGATGGAAAATATTATGAAGTAAAGCATTAGTCTCTAACATAAACAAGGAAGCCCAATCAATTTCAGAGGGATCCCATTACTTAAGTCCTTAAAGGTTGGTTCATGTTTTGCTCATAATTTGATTTTAAAATTAGCTGTAAGAAGGTTGCAGATAATCTATCTTCTTTATATTCTATAGCAGAATAATGAAGTCATTAATATTTGATAGCCAATAATACCACACTATTAATATTTGTAAGCTAAGATTATTAGAAACATAAAACTGTTTTTGAGTCAGTCTGTTTTCCATGAGAAGACATGCATCATCTTTGTGTGTTTTGTGCATTACTCAGTGCAATAAATAACCATAATCTCAAAGCTGGCTGTAATTTGCTTTGTGGATATTCAAATACTTGTTGGTTAGATTTGCTGTTTACCTGTATTAGTAAATATTATCTATATTAAAGTGCATACAGTGTTTGCCTATACCTCACAAAACCCTGCATTCAATCCTCAACACCACTCAGAACTAAGCATAGTGGTGCGTGCCTGTAATCCCAGCACTCAGGAAAGGCAAAAGCCAGAGTCATCCTAGGCTACATAGTGACTTCATGGCCAATATAGGATTCGTGAAACCCTGTCTTTAAAAATTGTTTTTCTTAATAATAAGATGACCTATTTCACCAGCTCTGATAGGATCTGGAAAAGAAAAAAGCAAGAGTTTAAAACTACCATTAGGAAAAAAAAAAAAAAAAAAAAAAAAAAAAGCTACCTTCAGGACTTTTATTAGTGAGAAGCATAAAGCCAAAATTGTATATAAGTTAATAAAATTTTGCATGAGTGCCAGATAAGTTCTCAATCCCCATAACATCCTTGCTCCTGTAACACAGGAACTCAAGACTCTGCATGCTATATTTCTTTCACATTTCATTTCCCAACTATCTCTTGTTTTGAAAATACAAAATGGCACTAGAGGTGTGGGAGGTGCAGCGTCAGAAGCAGATGAACACTTGATCTTTCCTCAGTGTCACATTTATTGAAGAACAATAAATTGAGAAAGCATGACAGTTTCATCGACAGCAATTTGCCCAAATAACCCAGCTATCCCTGATCCACCCACCCCAACCCCCACCTCCACCAAGGAAAACGTGTATTTTACTCTAATCTTAATAATAGTTACATTACAGTTTACACCGTGAAGACAGTGATCACACTCAGAAATCAAATCTTAAAAATTGAAGAAATCAGCTGGGCGTGGTGGCACATGCCTTTAATCCCAGCACTTGGGAGGCAGAGTCAGGCAGATTTCTGAGTTCAAGGCCAGCCTGGTCTACAAAGTGAGTTTCAGGACATCCAGGGCTACACAAAGAAACCCTCTCTCAAAAAACCAAAAACCAAAAACAAAAAAACAGAAACAAAAAAAATTGAAGAAATCAGACCATCTCATCTTTACCATGAACTCTCTGTGGTAGGGTTAAGGGATTTGTCTATGCTGCAGATAAGAGCTCTATACCTGGATTCCCTCACCCCCGTTTTTTTATTTATTTGTTTATTTTTGTCATGTATGCTATCTGAAACTAAATCATTCCCAGCTCTGAAAATGTACAAAAGCCAGGTTTGTTCATGGGATTTCTTTGAAGACTGACTTCCCCCACATCTCTTGTCATTCTTTCATGGCTCTCTATCTCTGCCTTTCTATGCTGTCTCTTGGTGAATGAAGCACCTCTCCAGGTTTTAGTGGGTCCAGATGAAGGGACAGACAAACAGATGGACAGCAGGTCCAGAGAAGCAAACAGGACAGCAGTCAACAATTTAGCAGCATGCTGTTTCAACAGCAGGGATGGAGACAACCTGAAGCCCCCAGGACAGTTCTCTGCCTATCTGTTAAGTACAGGGTGCTCAAGTAACAGACTAGAGTGGATACAGTGATAACAGTGATACAGGTGATCAGCTCTTCATGTGACTCAGGTGAGAGATGCTCCATCTCCTTAGTCTGAAATGGTTGTTCTTGGCCATGGATTCTGTGACACAGTTTTAACACCCCCATGTGCTATCTCAAGCCCCCATCTACCCCAATAAATGCATGGGCTGGACCCCTTTCCCAGGAATCAGTCTGCTGTGTTTCTGGATAGATGGTGCCCATTCATGTGTCCACCCAACTGAGTTATCTTCCATCTTCATATGGTGTCAAAAGCACTTGTGAAAGAAAGTCTCATGGGGCAGTGCCTGGCTTAAGAAATCACTGCTTTAAATAGTAGGGAGTGACTTAGACTAGGGCATAGCCTGATCTCAACAACAAATAATTTATAATACATATAGTAGAGAAATGGCTCAGCAGTTAAGAGCACTTGTTCTTGCAGAGGACCTGGGTTCAATTCCCAGCACCCTTAAAGGTGGTTCAGTACTATCTATAACCCCAGGTCCAAGGGATCTAATAGTGCATGTGATACGCATACATGCATGCAGGCAAAGCATTCATACATATAAGGTAAATAAACCTTACAAGGACTATTTATACACAGTTTTTATATTGCATGGTTCCATTTTTCTATAAATTAGGAGTGTCTGTCCTGAAGCAAGAAACCTAGGTGCTCATCTTCCCAAACTCCTAATTGTTCCACAGGAGTAGAAAATGGAATCCCCCACCACCTCAGCAAAGGGTATCTAGCAGGCATGGATAGCCCCCAGAAAGAAACACAAGTATTACATGTTAATAGTGAACAAAAGTTCAAACAGTAACTATAGTCACTCACTGAGTATATGGGGGTGTTAAAACTCATTCCTCATGAGATCTAGATGAGCGATGATTTTATGTGCAGATAGAGTTGGTACTGTTAGGGTTATTTATATAAGAAACAGCTCTCGTCTCAAAGGGAATGAGATCACTTATTTTGGAACCAAATAAGAGTAACGATTGCAAGGGAATACAGATTTAGGTTACTCCAAATTCCATGTTCTAAAATGGCAACAATTTCATGAAGTTTTCGTAAAGACAAAACAAAAAAAGTCATAAATCTGGGCCCTTTGAATATATTGGAAACACCAAGTAGGCAGGTTTCAGAAGTGAGGAAACCTTTTCTGAGGGCCTCAGATGTTGTCTGATAACAGCTTAGCTTTGTGTTGGGGGAACCTAGTGGTCAACTAAGTTCTTTGAAGAAAATAATGGGGGTGAGGATCCATTTAGACAGTACTGGTTCACTCTCTCTCTCTCTCTCTCTCTCTCTCTCTCTCTCTCTCTCTCTCTCTCTCTCTGGGAGGGGGGTGTGGGGGGGTGTCCTGAGGAGTTGGTTTTTTAAGGTCAAATCTGAAGAATTAGAAGTTCCTCACTTTCTTGAGGGAATAATTATAAATTCATCTGTGAACATAGCCTAGGAATAAACACCTAGAATAGAGGAAAAACCTGAGGCTCGGCCCCTAGCACCCCAAAAAATGTTTTTAAAAAGGAAAGGAAAAAGAAAATAGGTAAAAGGAAAATAAACCAGAAAGAAGTTCAGAACTCAGTCAACAAGGTGTATGCCCAGATGGACTAACAGGAAGATGTCCAATACCCACTGAGGAAACTAAATCAACAGCAGGGGATGGAACTGAGGTTCCAGGGTCAGCTGGGGATTCTTTGCACACATGCACGCACACACACAGCCTCACAGGAACACACACTCACACCCACTTACACACACACTAGGTATCAAATGACAGCTCAGGGATGGGGTCATTGCCATCAAGGTGCTAGAATGTTTGGAGGTCCAAGTGAGGGAGTCCCACTCTTTCCTAGGTCTGGTGTGTCTGATAAGTTATTTGGTTTCTCTGGTATGGTTTTAATACATTTGTGTGCCTACAGTGTCAATTTATCCCAATACATTTATAAGGTGGTTCCATTTCTACTCCCAGGAATAGGTCATTTATCAGTCTGTGCTCCGTGGGTGGGGCAGAAGAGATGGTGGTGTTTACAAGCTCACCCTAGAGAAATGGTCCTTCACCTTAAAATTGGAATCAAAGCTGTTTGTAAAAGGGAGTCTCTTAGAATAAAGCATAGCCTGAAAAAAAAAATCAGTGTCTTACACAAACATGTAGTAACTTGGAGCAGGCCTCATTCTGCTCTCAACAAAGAAAAAAGAGAAAAATAAGATCCCTGATCCTCGGGTCTGGGATGTGGATTCTATCCTGTTGGCTGGAGAAAAGACCAGTGGTCCTGGACCAAACTGAGAGACACATAAAGGGGCTTGCTGGTACAAACACGTAGCTCCCACTGTGGTTTTCTGGAGAAAGTTTCTTTTGAGAAACGAGAATTCATTCTGGAGCCAAATTAAGAGATGATAGCCTATAGACACAGACTCAGGTTATCCAAGCACCGTGTTCTAATATGGCAACGGGTTCACGAACTTTTTATACTTAGAGAATGAAAGACAATCATAAATCCAGACACTTTCAACATAGCAGTAGAAACACCAGGTAGGTGAGCTATAGCAAAGCCAGGAAGTCTACTACAGCTTCCAGATGCTATCTGATGACATATTTAGCTTTAGGGATGATGGGAGATAAAGTCTAATAAGTTACTATATCCCACATGATAGTCATAAGAGTGATCAATGGTGATAAACACAGCCTTGGATAACTTGGTTCTATGTCTACATCCCAACTCTCTACCATCAGGAAGTGCTGTTTGTCAGTCTTGTCAGTTTGTCCAGTCTTACAGAATCTTTAACACAGATGTATCTTTTTTTTTCCTCTAAGTTCCTGTAACACTACTGCAACCTCAAGAGCTAATAACTAACCCTGCTTTAATGTTCACTGGAGTAGCACTGCAGACTAGCTGCCTTTCAACACAGCTATCAAATGCAAAATAAAAACCTCAGAACCACCCCTGATTTAGATACACATGGGAAGTAAGATTAAAATGGTTATATTGCACTGTCACAGGAACCTACGCTCTCAGTCCTCCCTTATCTCCTGTGTGTAAGAGAGGAAGGCTGCTTCCTTTTACCCTGGTAGATTGAGTTCTGTCTAAATTAACATAAACAGGAGAGAAACAATTTCTCTTAAACGCATGTGTATCGGAGTTCCATCAAAACATCAGACTCAAGGAAGTGACCTGACAATTGTCACAAACCAACCTGCATTACAGGAAGGACAGCATTTGGGGCCTTTTGCAGGGGGGTGGAGGAGAGAGAGCAGAAGGGTCAGAAGAAACTGAACAATGACTAACCCTACCCAGTCCTGCAGTAAGAGAGTATCCTAACAAAAGTTGACTCCAGACATTTCTTTTTCCTGGTATGGGTATCTTGACTAGTGGAATCTTCAGAAATGTAACCTTGCTTTACCAAAGGAGAAAGTGGACACCATACTTGAAGCACAGGAGGCAAGAGCTGGTTCTCAACTTCTTTTAACCCTAAATAATCAATATGCTGGGCAGCATGTTTTGAGGCCAGCTTCTGAACACCTTTATATGCACATGCATATATATATACATTCTCATTTGAATATCTTTCCTGGAAAGTAGAAATATCAGATGAAACCATACAACTTTTAAAGAAGACAACATTTTCTTAAAGGGAGAAAAGTGATTTGTTAAAATTCTCCAGATGAGGTTTGCTTTGCCTGACTTTTTATTTATTAAAAATGGACTTTGCATTTCAACTATTAAATCCTTGGGGATTAAGACAGGTTTAAATGAGAGAGAAGCTTATGTAAATATGCCACCTTTAGGTTGGAAATGAGGACAATTTTCTGTTCTGCTCAGATATCAATGTCCTGTTGAGAGGAAGATTCCTCAAAATGCTGAAGCCAGCGGTCAGAATAAAAACTCAGCCAGCGTGGAGTGGAGGGGAGATGCAGGAAGGCTTTGTGTGAAGGCTTTGTTTCCTGGGGATACTGTATCTTTGAACTTAATAGCTTAAGGGTAGGAGGATGCAATCTACACCTCATATAAATGCGTTTTATTGTATCCTCCCAATGCAGACAATGCAATTGAGCATGGTTACAAGTTATTAAGAATTTAACTGCCCAGATGCCTTTTCCCCTCTTTCTGAATCTATTTACTGCCATTGTCAAATGTTGATTATATTCTGTCTCCATATCTTAGATGGCGATCACAAGAGACACTGAAACCGTTTTTTCATTCAATACCCTTGAGGTCCAGTTGGCACAATTCCATATTCCCTTGGCTCACTTTGAAGAATGGGTACTGTGGCCCTTTCAAAATGTGTTACCCTTGAATTTTTACTTAAAATAGAGATAATCGTTTGTTTTAAATTGACTATAAGTTTTATGGTGTATATGCCTATTTTGTCCCGACCCATGTTAAAAATGTAAAATTAAGCACAACCGCTACCCAGTTACCCAGAATGCATCACTTTACTCTCTGAACCTTTCATTTTGTGGTACTGCTCCCTTCCCCCGACTTATGTTAGTCAGCAGGCCATTTTAGAAGGAAAGCACCCCCCACAATAATGGCTAGAGAAGACTTAAGCTTGCATCAGTATGCTGGATCATGGGTAACCCAGATAATATGAGAAAATTACTCGATCAGCATCCTCTTAACAGATCCTAATAGAGGGACTTTCAAGGCTCGGTCTCCTCCTCCCCTTCCTTCTCAGCAATCCGTCACACCCTTATGCTGCCATCATCTTTACAAAGCTCAATCCTGCTCAATGGGAGAAAAACTCGCATGGGACCTTCTGGCACATGTAATTGACCTACCCTTGGTCACATGCTGCTGTGTAGCAATACCCCCACTCTGAAGCTAACTGCTGGTGTTATTTCTTACATGATCTATGTCATACTTACTCAATTGTGACCAGCAGAGCAGTCAGGGCTATCTATAGCTCGTGCGCTCTCAATGCCTGACATAATGCTTTATGTCTGCTGAGGTTCTAGAATATTGATTTTATTTGAAAAGCATGGAAGTCCAGAGATAGTCAAATAGTACATTGTCTGACTGTTTCCAAAAAGAAAGGCTTCCTTGTGTTGGCTTTAATGAGCTGATTTTGTTTTCTACAGTGCTAATCTCAAAGTCTAGAACTCTTTGGTTTTCAACAGCAGTCCAGGCAAATGCCCTTTAGTTCAAAGTACAATGCTCATTTATCTTTAAACTTTTCTCAAGACTGTCATGACCTGGAGTTATGATAGTTAAGGTTTAACTAGTGACCTTTACTTTCTGGCCAGTGATTCAGCTAGAAAGACGCAAACTTTTAAGAAATACTGAAACTGAAACTGGTCGTGGCTGACTCTGTACACCCTGATAAGAGCTTCTCGGCCCACTGAGTAAGGCAGAGACCGACTAAGTCATGGCATAACAAAGAGTGCTGATGTTTACTTTCCAAGGAAGAAAAAAAAAATGGTATTTCCACTTTTTAACTTTCAAAAAAGAATTGCACATAATTATATTTAAAAAGAGATTACAGTGATATTGAGAATTATATCATAATCTAGCGTGATATGTTAGCTCCTGTTGCTATAAAAAAATACCTGAGATGATACACTGTATAAACAGTGTATTTTGGCTTACAGGTGCAGAGTATTTACAATCCATGATTAGTTGGTGTCATTGTTCTAGGCTATAATATACACATATATAGACACACATAAATACATACACATATATAAATAACAACTCTTTAAAAATAAAGTACAGGGCTGGAAAGATGGCTTAGGAATTAAGATCACGTGTTCTTGTAGAGAACCCTAGATCAATTCCCAGCACCCACATGGCAGCTCACAACTGTCCATAACTCCAATTTCAAGGACACTGATGGCCTCTTCGGACCCTCATGGGCACCAGGCACACATGTGATACACAAACATACATATAGGAAGACACTCAAACATAAAGTGAAACAAATAAATCTTTTAAAATGTTAACAACAACCAAGTGCCCATATCCATTCAGGGCCACAGGAAATGAGCAAGCACAACACTAGTGGAGGAGTATGAACGTTGCTATGGAAACTAACTAAAAAAAACAGAGCACTGTGAACTGCTAGGCCAAAATACAAAACTAATTATTTCAACAGAGAGTCAGAAATCATACAAAAACAGTAGAAATTTCTGTCCTTGAGCCCATTTATGTGAAGTGTTATATTTATTTATTGATGTGAGTTTTTACCCATGTACATTCCTGGAATTAGACCGACCTGATCATGGTAAAAGCTCTTTTTCAAGTTATCCTGAATTGGGTTTGCAAGTATTTTATTGAGAAATTTGCATTTATTTTCACTAAGGAACATGTATATTTCAGTGAGTTGTTGAACATTTGGTTGTGTGGCTATTTCCACAATCATGACACATCATCTCATGGCCTTTTCCATCAATTTCATTAGCCACCAACATAATTTCTGTCCATACAGTTTGTCCTTTCCAGAATTTTGTGTGGCTGACATTAAAAATACTGCCTTTCAGAATCTGGCTCCTTTTACCAGCAAAATGTTCTCGAGGTTCATCCATTGCATAGCAATGTAAATATTTCATTTATTTTTAATTGTTGAATTTTGTTTTAAATCCTCAGAAATAAACCTAAATCCATAGAAATGGAACATTTTGATGAACAGCAGCAGGAAGGAGTGTTCCCTGCTTAAGTTAAGATACCACTAATTGCAATTAATTCTTTCCTCAGCATTGAGATCACAAGGTTTACACTCTACTGTCAGCTAAGAGTCCCAAGTAATTTTCCCAGATTGCTGCTTGGAAGTTGCAAGAGTCCAGTTGACGTTTGGAATTCGAGTACAGTACTTGGTCCTTAACCTATGCTTCATAAAACATAAAATTCACTATTTTAGGGTATTTGATTCAGTATATTAATAAGGCTGTGAAATTATGACCATTATCTAATTCTAGAACATTCTGTCTCTTTTTTTTCCATCCTTTACTAATTTTCTTTATCTATAAATTTGCTTATTCTGGATTTTACATTTCAATATCAACATCAGTATTTGATCTTTTCACCTGCCTTCTTTCATGTTTCCAAGGTTCACACATGTTGTAACATATGACAGTATGTCTCCATTTGTTGTGGCTAAATCATGTTCTAGTATATGCATATTCCATATTCTGTTTCTTGACTAAGACTTTTACATATTTTCTATATTGTGAATAGTGTGGTCATGAGGATCTAGCTGCAAGCTTTTATAAAGTATATGCTCTCCACTATATTGTACAGAGAGAAAAGAGAGAGAGAGAGAGAGAGAGAGAGAGAGAGAGAGAGAGAATTGTTGGGTCATAAAACAACTCCATGTTTAATTTTTTGAGGAATTTCTAAACATTTCTGAGATATACTTACCATAAACCATTTGTGATTTTCATTGTTCATCAAGTATTATTCACCTGATCAACCAGCCCAATAACTTTATTTAAAAGACAAGGGTGATTCTAACTCTTTCCCAGGAAGTGTGAGGTTTGAGATAGAGCTAAGCTGACCCATAACTGTGGAGTTTGAAGCAAAAAAAAAAAAAAAAAAAAAAAAAAAAAAGCAGAAATGGGGTTCAGGAATGAGTTGGTTTAAAAATCAAAAAAACAGAGCATATAAAGCAATAGATAAAGGAAGGTTTGGGGCTAGGAATCCTAAGTCAAGTTTGAGACAAAGGGGGTCTGACTGGGGTCAAAAATGAGAACTGAAGGCAACAAGAATAAAAACTAGGAGGTATGAACCAGAGAGATTTCCTTAAACAGGGGTATGGACAGCCAAGACTCTACCAGACACTGTGGCTTCGTCTATGGGTCTGGAGTGAAATGTTGCAGCAACTAGTTGGTATGTTATCTTCCAGATCTTTGTTACTATAGGGGTGTAGTTTCTACCATCTTCCCAGGGCCATAGTACTCATTCTTCAGCTTGAGTCAATGCCCTTGAAAGGCATGCTCAAACACAAATGCTGAGTTTATGATTTAGTAGATATGTGCTGGTGCTCTTGCATGAAGGGGTTTCTGTCATCCTTTAAGACTTTCCTATTCTCAGTGAACTTAATACTGAAGTTAGTCAGTGTCTATATCTTTATCTTAATGACTATCAGGTCCTCCTCCTACTGACAGGAAGAAAAACAGGGTACATGCGGAGAAGGCTCAGTGACTGAAGGCTCAGTGACTGAAGGCTCAGTGACTGAAGCTCTGAGTGAATGTAGGAGGAAGGTAAATGGAAGAAAACCATCTGGATTGATGTTTTCACTTCTTGGCAGGTCTAAGGGCTTCCTAGAAGTCTTTCCTACAACTGTCATTTTTCTTAAGAGCTGTCACAGAGCTGGAGAGTGAGAGAGAAGAATAGGAACATAGGTCACACAGACTAAGAGGCACTGTCCTGTGGGTCTGATAAAGTCCAAGATGGAAAGATCAACAATAGTCCTGCATCGTTGGTAGGAAGTGGAGCAATCAGTTCTTTCCCATTAGCTTTCCAGTCCTTTTACCACATGAGCTGAAAGACCAGTATGGGGACCTGGCAGGAGTTCAGTGATATGGACATACAGGACTTTAGAGTTTGTCTCCCTCCAACATCTAGAGACAAAGTTGCAACCATCATCACACATAAACCACACTTGGGGTGACAGGACAACAGTATGGACCCTAGCTTGTTTTCTGACCATCTGGAGCAAAGCCACCCTGCTATTCTGGACTGTTTGTCCTCCTAACTGTTGACAGAGACAAATTCAATTCTTACTTTTAAATCTCTTAATTATAGCAACTTAGTCTGTCCTTATGTGTGTGTTAAGAATATAGCCATAAATATTTGAGGATAGAAGACATAAAATCATGAAAATAGAGGTAGTGTGTGGTAACTGACAAGCAGAGGACAGAAAGTTACCCTAGAAAAGAGATTTCAAAAAAGGTTTTAATAAGATTGCCAAAAAAACAATCTCCCCCCCCCTCTCTCTCTCTGACTCTCTCTTTCTCTCTCTCTCTCTCTCTCTCTCTCTCTCTCTCTCTCTCTCTCTCTCTCTCTCTCTGTTTGTGTGTGTATGTGTGTTTACATAGAAAGACTTATTTTAAGAAATTGGCTCATGCAGTGTGGAGGCTGGCAAGTCTGAAGTTGGGCAAGAAGGCTGGGAACTCAAGCAGGAGCTAATACTTCAGGCCTGTGGCAAAATCTCACAACTTCAATCTTTGCTCTGAATTTGATGAGGGTTCCTGGCATTTTCAAGGGTAAATGTAAAGTCTTCATGTGTTAGCCACAACTAAAAATAACTATAGCAACATCTGGATTTGGTATTTGATTAAAAAGTCAAGCACCACAACCTAACATAGGTGACATATAGAACTGACAATCACAGAAGTGGTATTTAACTTAGCCTGAAGAATGGAAAAGATTGCAGTAAGCACGTAGCTTCTATCAGACTGATTTTCACACACTTATTATTAGGCCATGTGTTCTTGAAGCTATAACTTTCCTCATAGAATAAACTGCCTAATTTAAGCCTTGGCTCCATATGGAAGAAAAGAGATAATTTAAACCCACAGTCTGGTTCAGTCAGTGGAATAAATGCTGCAATTAAGATGCTATCTGTTCAGATTGTGAAATACTAAATGGTGCCCCAATCCATTCCATGAGAACACTAGCATGGTTTCTACATGGACACTAGCAAGATCTCCACAGTTCCTTCTGTCCTGTTCTGGAAAGAACAGAATATTGACCCAGTAGAATAGAATTGTGCTCTCTCTCTCTCTCTCTCTCTCTCTCTCTCACACACACACACACACACACACACACACACACACACACACACACTCACACACACTATTCTGGTTATGTCTAGAGCTCTGTATGCACTGTTCAGTTACTTGAATGGTACAATCTCTGGGTGCAGATCAGTCACAAGGCTGATGGAACTCACAAATGCTTGTGAAACTAATGTGAAGTGGCAATGGCCTCAGGCGAAGCAGATGTAAGTTGAGCAAAGGTATGCTTTTATTTGACAAGAGAAGGGAGGAGTTAATTTGCTTGAGACTGGTGCTGTCTCCGTGTCTATAAGTAGGCAACTACATGGAAAGATCCTACCAGATGGCTCTCCTGTCTGCCTTAGAGTCTCCACCATCTGCTAAATCTATCAGCACTGAAGACACATTTCCTTCCTTTAAGGCTGGTAATTTAAGAAATATTTTAGACTTTCTGAGGAAAAAAGTTTTGCCCTAAGAAAGATGACAGAAATCTGAGGACAGAGAGAAGGAATGCAATTTGAATACAGTTGGCTCTAACCAGGGGATAGAAGGATTTGGATTACTAAGATGATCTCTGCTATGTTTACTACAAGCTAAACTGATATTAGTTTAGTCCCTGGCTATAAAACTCAGGTCTAGTTCTTTGTGGGATATCTTAGTTCCATTTGTTTTTAAGCCAAAATGTAAAATATAATCTACATCAGATCTAGTCCCTGAAGGAGAATTTGTCTGAAAGGGCTGATGAGATGGCTCAAATAATAAGGCACGTGCCCCAGAACCTGGCAACCTGAAGTGACTCCCCCATGAGGGAGGAGAGATAGACGACCTCAAGTTACTTCCTGACTACCACATGTGCCATGATGTCTGTGCACGCACACTGATGTAAAACTTTTTTTTTTCCAGAAAACATTTTGTTGTTGTTGATGTAAGACTGTGGCCCTTAAAAGAGTCATTACAATCTATCATTTCTCCTATAACCCCAACCCTGTAAACAGACAAAATGAAACCATCATTAATCAGATATGAAAAAACAGCCAGTATAGTATGCTAACGTCCAACAGAAAGGTCTAAGACAAGTCAGACCTTACATACATACAGTTGCTCTTGCTTTCTTCCTTGAAGGAAGTTTTTGGAAGTGGTTTAAGACAGACGCCCAGAAAAAGCCTAGCAGTGTCCTCAGTGGAAGTGGAGATTGAAATCAAAGCTAAGATGGAGTTCCACAGAGAAAGATCAGAAGTCTGCACAGATATGACCTTGGCTGGCAACCAGTCAGAGGCTGAATAATGAGCCATGGAAGAACAACTGCTTAGAGAGGACAGGCTGATTACTGACCAAAGCTTACTTCAGCCCCGAAGTTTCAGGGCTGAAACTCAATCAGATCCCTACTACCCAGAATGCCTTGCTACATATATGAGGAATTCAGTAGACCTTAGGTAGGTCAGACCTAATAACAGGGCTAAATTAGACATACATAAGTCTATTCCAGATATGCCTTAAGAAAGTAAAAGAAAGCCTAGAAAGGATTAAGATAATCTGAAATATTAACAGAACAAAGTAAAACAATTTTTTAAAATAATATAATATTTGGCCCTTAGTAGTATGACCATCCAAGTCTAAAAACAAAAGAACCACAGTAATCTACTTGCAAAGACACACAGAAGTGTGTCCCATGGGTTTCAGTTCATCATTGTTTGGGAAGTCACCAAGACAGGAGGCTGGGATAGCTGGACACTTTGCATCTGCAGTCAATGAACAACCAAAAGTACAGTAATGGTGCTCAGCACGCTGTCTTCTTTCCATTCAGTCCAGAGCTCAGTCCATGAAAGTGGATCTCAATTTTTAAAAAATCCACTCACAAGCAAGCTCCCCCCCCCCACATATATGAGCAAATGCTTGAATGCTGCCTGAAATAGCCTTTCTCCTGTAAGTTGCTTTGTTGGAGTATTTGATCACACTAACAGAAATTGGTCCTGAGTAGAGTCATTGTTGTGATAAATCTGAGCATGTGCCTGTGATGCCTCTGGAACTCTTTTGTAGGAAGAATGTGGAAGAGAACCTTGTGCTAGCCATGCCATCGAATACTACAGAGATTATTGAGCCAAGAGAGAAATGCTGAGAAAAATGCAGATGGTGGAGGCCTAGTTCATGAAGTTTCTGGGAGTGGCGGGGATGCTAGGGATGCTATCGAGAACTGTGTTAGGGGATGTTTGTGATTTTTGGCCAAAAATTCTGGCTTCATTCTACCTGTATCCTGGGAACCTGAATGAGCTGAATGTAGACATAACAAATCAGTTTATTTGCAAAGGAAATGTGTGTAGGCAAGCTCAAAAATTGGTTCAAGAGAGCGCAAACAACAAAGCAGTCATGACTACTTAAAGACCAGTCCTAAAGAAGGCTGGTGTTCTTCACTGGGACAACAGAGAAGTGCTCCCTCATGGTTAGCACAAAGAAGCTAATACAGCTGTGAACCAAGAAGGCTGGCTCCATCCTGAGCTGGCAACGGAATTGGCAATGCCATTCGTGTCATACTGGTTCTGAGGGCATGAAAGCTCCACCCACCACTGAGGGAAAGAGCAGATGAGGCCAGGTTGTATGTGGCAGCGTAAGAATCTCTGAGCACAGGTCCTAAGAGGACATTGTGCAAAACTGTGATAATGAAGCCGTAGTTGCAGTGGAGAGTCCAGTGTATGGAGATGCCAGCACTCCAGGATATGTGCCAAGGAGAGCAAAAAGCATAGAACTGAGACAACCCAGGAGAGAGTCTATGCACACTGAAGGCAGAAGAGCTAGAGGGGCGAGGCTATCTGAGCTTTTGGCAATCCAGTTGATTGTCCCAGGTGCTGCAATGGAACTACAGGTGTTCAGGTTCGCCCTGGAATTTGGTTTTGCTTTGGTGCAATTGAGCCTTGCTATGCTGTGCTTCTTCTGTTTGGGAATGGGAATGTTTAGTCTATGCCTTATGTTAAATGTTCACAGTTAACCTCATGGCTTGCTCAGCCTGCTTTCTTATAGAACCCAGAACCACCAGCCGGGGGATTCTGCCCACCCACAGTAGGATGGACCCTTCCACATCAATCACTAATTTAAAAAAAATGCCCTAGACTTGTCTGCTTACTGCACAATATTTTGGAGGAATTTTTCAACTGAGGCTCACTCCTCTCAGATAACTATAGCTTGTGTCAAGTTGACATAAAACTAGCCAACACAACTGACCCCTTGTCACCTTGACACACAAACACAGTTCTGTTAAGTCACAACATTTTCTTTCTTGTTTATCCCCAAGATCACACGTTAATACCAAAACCACAATATAACTTTACAAACTTTCCCACAGCCTTACAAATTTAAACACTTTAAATAAAAATATCCAAATTAAAAAGAAAAAAGTCTCTGTAAAACTTCAAAATCTCTTTTCTAAAATTTTAATGTCTATTAATTGAGCTATGTGAGTTTGGCTTTGTTTGGTTTGGGTTTTTTTTTGGGGGGGGGTGTTGTTGTTTGTTAGTTAATTTGTTTGCTTTTATTTTTTAAGAAGAGGAAAGGACATGAAAATGGAAAGGAAGGAACAAGTGTGCTAGAAATGGTGTGTGGGAGTAGGGAGGAGTAGAGAGGGGTGGGGAGGAGTAGTGAGGAGTAGGGAGGAGTGGGGAGGAGCAGAGAGGAATGGGAAGCAGACAGTGGGTAGGATCAAGCTCATTGTATACGTGTGTAAAATTGTCAGGAATGGAAGTTTTTAAAAATAAATATTTTTTAATTTAATGATTTTTAAAAATCTCAACCATAAGCTGTGTAATCAAAAACAAATTAAATATTTTTTTACTTCAAGAAGGAAGACCCGGGCTCCCAATGGAGGAGCTAGAGAAAGTACCCAAGGAGCTAAAGGGATCTGCAACCCTATAGGTGGAACAACATTATGAACTAACCAGTACCCCGGAGCTCTTGAATCTAGCTGCATATATATCAAAAGATGGCCTAGTCGGCCATCACTGGAAAGAGAGGCCCATTGGACACGCAAACTTTATATGCCCCAGTACAGGGGAACTCCAGGGCCAAAAAGGGGGAGTGGGTGGGTAGGGGAGTGGGGGGGTGGGTATGGGGGACTTTTGGTATAGCATTGGAAATGTAAATGAGCTAAATACCTAATAAAAAATGGAAAAATAAATAAATAAAAATAAATAAAAAAATAAAAAAAAAGAAGGAAGACCCAGAGCACAGGCATAATATGAACACAGCAAAATCAAACTCCAACAGTGAGAACAACTCAAAACCCAGGATCTGGGATTCACTCATCATCTTCTGAGCTCCTCTACTAGGCTTGGATCGCTTCTCCAGCTCTGCCCTTTGCAGTACACACAGCTTGTCTTCTAGGCTTTGGCTGGCTCCACTTCACTGCTACTGATGTTCTTAGTGGTCATCCTATGGTACTGGCATCTCCAAAAATTCAGGGATCTTCTGCTGCAACTGGGATGCACTTTTCACTAATAGTCCCTCAGGGACTTTATGATGCCATACTTCAACTTCCCTGCATGGCCCCTTCAGTCCCAGGGCTTCACCTGTTATTGAGGCTGCACCTTCATTAATAGCTCTTCTGGCCTCTCATACTTCCAAGCCCCAGCGGCTCTCATGATTCCGTTGTACCTTCAAACTCAGTACTACCTGGATGAACCTTACAGTACTGGTTCAGCTGCCAGCACTGGCCACCTCTGGAACACAGTTTGCAATTGCTGACTCTGAGGAAACACTTCCCAGAAGATTTCACCTCAGTGACCCTGGTCCCTTCTTATTCACCACAACTTTCTCAGCTCTAGCTGAGCAGCATTGAGTATTCCAGCAAAGCTAAGGTTTCACTTCAGCAGTTCTGGTCTCTTGTTAATCATGCTGATTTCAGCCCCAGCTGAACTCTTGAATTAATCACAATCTTAATTCAAAATAGCAAATATGCAACAGCCCTGATAGTCCTTCAGAAAACCCCAGTCTTTCATCTGGAACATCATAAGCCAGGCCTCCATCATCTGTGTTTCTCTCAACATTCTTTTCTTCCAAGCTCCCTCAGAGCATCTCACCAGCTTTGAGTGCTCAATGGCTTCCAAAATCCTACCACAGTCCTCCCAAAATACACAGTCAGGATGTCACAACAATAGACCACAGTGCCGCTACCAATTGCTCTCTAGTTAGAGTTTCTGTCACTGTGATGAAGCACAGCCATCAAAGCAGCTGGGGAGGAAAGGGTTTATTTGGCTTCCACTTCCACATCAGTATTCATCATAAAGGAAGTCAGAGCAGGAACTTAAATGGGAGGAACCTGAAGGCAAGAGCTGATGCAGAGACCAGCTGCTCTCTAGCTTGCTCTCGTGGCTCACTCAGTCTGATTTCTTGTGGAACCTGAGACCACTGACCATTGTGGGCCACACCCACAATGGACTGGGCCCTACAATATCAATCACTAACTAAGAAAGTACCCTATGGGCTTGCTTGAAGCCTGATCTTATGGAAGAATTTTTTTTTTTCAAATGAGGCTTCGTCCTCTCCAATGATTCTAGCTTGTGTCAAATTGACAGAAAACTATCCACCATGGTGATGGAGGCCTAAATATAAACTTAGGAAATAAAATTGTAAACTTTCATGTTATTCCATAATTTTTCACATCATTTGTAGTTTTATACACATTTGTGTATAGGTTATCTATCATGTAACAAATCCCCTGAAAACTTATGTTTGTATCTTAGGAGTTTTTGTTTGTTTTGGTGTGGTATGGTGTGGTGTATGTGTGTGTGTGTGTGTGTGTGTATGTGTGTGTGTGTGTGAGAGAGAGAGAGAGAGAGAGAGAGAGAGAGAGAGAGAACCCAGAAATACCACTCCTGGGCATATACCCAGGAGATGCTCCAACATGTAATAAGGACTCATGCTCCACTATGTTCATAGCAGCCTTTATTTATAATAGCCAGAAGTTGGAAAGAACCCAGATGTCCCTCAACAGACGAATGGATACAGAAAATGTGGTACATTTACACATGGAGTACTACTCAGCTATTAAAAACAATGAATTTATGACATTCTTAGGTAAACAGATGGATCCAGAGGATATCATCCTGAGTGAGGTAACCCAATCACAAAAGAACACACATGATATGCACTCACTGATAAGTGGATATTAGCCCAGAAGTCTGGAAGCACAGAATACCCAAGATACAATTCACAAACCACATGAAACTCAAGAAGAAGAAAGATCATAGTGTGGATACTTCGATCCATCTTAGAAATGGGGAACAAAACACCCATGGAAGGAGTTACAGAGACAAAGTGTGGAGTAGAGACTAAAGAAATGACCATCCAGAGACTGACTCACCTGGGGATGCATCCAATATACAATCACCAAACCCAGACATTGTTGTGGATGACAACAAGTGCTTGCTGACAGGAGCCTGATATAGCTCTCTCCTAAGAGGCTCTGCCAGTGCCTGACAAATACAGAAGTGGATGCTCAGAGCCATCCATTGGACTGAGTAAAGGATCCCCAATGAAGGAGCTAAAGAAAGGACCCAAGGAGCTAAAGAGGAAGAACAACAATATGAACTAGCCAGTACCCTCAGAGCTCCCGGGGACTAAATCACCAACCAAAGATCACACATGGTGGGACTCATGGCTCCAGCTGCATATGTAGCAGAGGATGGCCTAGTCAAACATCAATGGGGGGAGAGGCCCTATGTCCTATGAAGGTTCTATGCCCCAGTGTAGGGAAATGTCAGAGACAGGAAGCAAAAGTGGGTGGGTTGATGAGCAGGGGAGTAGGGAGGCAATAGGGGGTTTTCAAAGAGGAAACCAGGAAAGGGGATAGCATTTGAAATGTAAATAAAGAAAATATACAAAAATAAATAAATAAAAAATAAAACTTGCCTTCCAGTAGGTGCCAGCACTGGGCCACCTTGGGCCCGAACTCAGCGGGCACTCCCACAGTCTCCAGAGTACTCTCCAACCCCACAGGCACCCTAGCATGCACAGGATCATACGTTCACTGGTGAGTGGGACACAACATCTGCTCCAAGAGAACCAAGGATGCCTGGGGACAGATGGAGCACAGACACAGGAAACCAGCCGATCAGTGGCTCAGGTTCCTTCCAGTCAGCCCTGGTCTACCTTGGTTTCAAACTCAGTGAACAGCCCCATGGTCCCCAGAGGAGGTATCACTTCCAGGCGCTCTAACACCCCCAAGATCTTTTGATCTCAGGACTCCAGAAGCTTGGTCACACCAAGAGCTCAGGGTCTCAGAGGAAGCTTGACTGCCAAGAACTCTGACACACCCAGAATCTCAGCATCACAGGATCCCAGAATCACAGGATCACAAAGAAAGCTGGACTCTGAGAAGTTCTGACTCTACTGAGATTACAGGAAGGACAGGCTCTAATCAGATATATTGAGGTCAGGGAGCACTTGAGATAATCATATGTCAGGAAGCAATTGTAAGAACAGAAGCAACAGAAACCAAGGTTACTTGGCAACATCAGAACCAAAGTCTCCCACCGTAGCAAGTCCTGGATATACCATCACACCAGAAAAGCAAGATATGGATCTAAAGTCACTTCTCATGATGATGATGGAGGACTTTAAGAAGGAAATAACTAACTTCCTTAAAGAAATACAGGAGAACACAACCAAACAGGTGAAGGAATTTAACAAAATCCTCCAGATTCTAAAAATGGAAGTAGAAACAATAAGGAAATAAGAAAGGGAGACAACTCTGGAAATAGAAAACATAGGAAAGATGTCAGGAGCCATAGATGCAAGCATAACAAACAGAATACAAGACATAGAAGAGAGAATCTCAGGTCAGAAGAATCCATAGAAAACATTGACACAACAATCAAAGAAAATGCAAAATGCAAAAAGATACTAACACAAAACATCCAGGAAATCCAGGACACAATGAGAAGACCAAACCTAAGGATAATAGGTATAAACCAGAAGGAAGATTATCAACTTATAGGGCCAGTAAATATCTTCAAAAAATTATTGAAGAAAACTTACCCAACCTAAAGAAAGAGATGCCCATGAACATACAAGATGCCTACAGAACTCCAAATAGATTGGACCAGAAAAGAAATTTCTCCAGTCACATAATAATCAAAACACCAAATGCACTATAAAGATAGAATATTAAAGGCATTAAGGGGAAAAGGTCAAATAAGATATTAGGGCAGACCTATTAGAATTACACCAGACATCTCACCATCTGACTATGAAAGCCAGAAGATCCTGGACAGATGTCATACAGAACCTAAGAGAACACAAATGCCAGCCCAGGCTACTATACCCCAGCAAAACTCAATTACCATAGACAGAGAAACCAAGGTATTCCATGACAAAGCAAATTCACACAATATCTTTCCATAAATCCAGACCTGCAAAGTAAAATAAAGGGAAAACTCCAACACAAGGAGGGAAACTACACCCTAGAAAAAGCATAAAAATAATCCTTCAACAAACCTAAAAGAAGATAGCCACATGACCAAATTTCCAATTCTAACAACAGAAATAACAGGAAGCAACAATTACTTTTCCTTAATATCTCTTAATATCAATGGACTCAATTCCCCCATAAAAAGACATAGACTAACAGACTGGTTACATAAACAGAACCCAACATTTTGCTGCATACAGGAAACCCACCTCAGGGACAAAGGCAGACACTACCTCAGAATAAAAGGCTGGAAAACAATTTTCCAAAGAAAAGGTCCCAAGAAACAAGCTGGAGTAGCCATTCTAATATCAAATAAAATCAAGTTTCAACCTAAACTTATCAAAAAAGAAAAGGAAGGGCACTTCATGCTCATCAAAGGTAAAGTGTACCAAGATGAACTCTCAATTCTGAACATCAATGCTCCAAATGCAAGGGCATCCACACTCATCACTTTAGTAAAGCTCAAAACACACAAGGCACCACACACAATAATAGTGGGAGACTTCAACATCCCACTCTGGTAAAAGGACAGATCCTGGAAACAGAAACTAAACAGAGACACAGTGAAACTAACAAAAGTTATGAAACAACTGGATAAAACAGATATCTATAGAACATTTTATCCTAAAACAAAAAGATATACCTTTTCCTCACAACCTCATGGTACCTTCTCCAAAACTGACCATATAATCAGTCACAAAACAGGCCTCAACAGAGGCAAAAATATTAAAACAATCCCATGTATCCTATCAGAAAACTACAAACCAAGACTGATCTTTAATAACAACATAAATAATAGAAAGCCAACATACATGTGGAAGCTGAACAAAACTCTACTCAATGATAATTTGGTCAAGGAAGAAAGAAAGAGAGAGAGAGAGAGAGAGAGAGAGAGAGAGAGAGAGAGAGAGAGAAGACTTTCTAGAGTTTAATGAAAATCAAGCCACAACATACCCAAACTTATGCAAGCATAACAATGATAGCAGTCCTAAGAGGAAAACTCAGAGCTCTGAGTGCCTCCAAAAAGAATCTGGAAAGAGCATACACTAGCAGCTTGAAAGCACACCTAAAAGCTCTAGAAAAAAAGGAAGCAAATCCACGAAAGAGGAGAAAACAATCAAACTCAGGTCTATAATCAACCAAGTGGAAACCAAAAGTACTATACAAAGAATCAACCAAATCAGAAGCTGGTTCTTTGAGAAAATCAACAAGAAAAATAAACCCTTAGCCAGAATAACTAGAAGGCAAAAGACAGTATCCTAATTAACAAAAATCAGAAATGAAAAGGGAGACATAACAGAATCTGAGGAAATCCAAAAAATTATCAGATCCTACTACAAAAGCCTATACTCAAAACAACTGGAAAACCTGGGTGAAATAGACACTTTTCCAGACAGATACCAGGTACCAAAGTTAAATCAGGATCAGACAGTCAGATCTAAACAGTCCCATATCCCCTAAAGAAATAGAAGCAGTCATTAATAGTCTCCCAACCAAAAAAAAAAAAAAAGCCCAGGACCAGATGGGTTTAATGCAGAGTTCTATCAGACCTTCAAAGAAGACCTAATTCCAATTCTCCTCAAACTATTCCACAAAATAGAAACAGAAGGTACTCTACCAATTCCGTCTATGAAGCCACAATTACTCTGATACCGAAAGCACATAAAGACCCAACATATAAAGAAAACTTCAGACTAATTTCCCTCATGAATATCGATGAAATTATACTCAATAAAATTCTTGCAAACCGAATCCAAAAACACATGAAAATGATCATCCATCATGATCAAGTAGGCCTCATCCCAGGGATACAGTGATGGTTCACTATACAGAAATCCATCAATGTAATCCACTATATAAACAAACTCAAAGACAAAAATCACATGGTCATCTCATAAGATGCTGAGAAAGCATTTGATAAAATCTAACACCCGTTCATGATGAAAGTTTTGGAAAGATCAGGAATTCAAGGCCCATACCTAAACATAATAAAGGCAATATACAGCAAACCAGTAGTCAACATCAAACTAAATGGAAACTTGAAACAATCCCACTAAAATCAGGGACTAGACAAGGCTGCCCCCTTTCTCCCTAACTATTCAATATAATACTTGAAGTCCTGGCCACAGCAATTAGACAACAAAAGGAGATCAAAGGGATACAAATTGGAAAGGAAGAAGTAAAATTATCACTATTCTCAGATGATATGATAGTATACATAAGTGACCCAAAAAATCCCACCAGAGAACTCCTAAACCTGATAAACAACTTCAGTGAAATAGCTGGAAACAAAATTAACTCAAACAAATCAGTTGCTTTTCTCTACACAAAGGATAAACAGGTTGAGGAAGAAATTAGGGAAACAACACCCTTCAAAATATTCACAAATAATATAAAATACCTTGGTGTAACTCTAACTAAGGAAGTGAAAGATCTGTACGATAAGAACTTCAAGTCTCTGAAGAAAGAAATGGAAGATCTCAGAAGATGGAAAGATCTCCCATGCTCATGGATTGGCAGGATTAATATAATAAAGATGGCTATCTTGCCAAAAGCAATCTACAGACTCAATGCAATCCCCATCAAAATTCCAACTCAATTCTTCACAGAGTTAGAAAAGGCAATTTTAAAATTCATCTGGAATAACAATAAAGCTAAGATAGCAAAAACTATTCTCAAGGATAAAAGAACCTCTGGTGAAATCACCATGCCTGAACTCAAGCTATACTACAGAGCAATTGTGATTAATAAAACTGCATGGTACTGGTACATCAACAGACAGGTAGTTCAGTGGAATAGAATTGAAGACCCAGAAATGAGCCCACATTCCTATCATCTTTGATAAAGGAGCTAAAACCATCCAGTGGAAGAAGATAGCATTTTCAACAAATGGTGCTGGCTCAAGTAGTGGTTATCATGTAGAAGAATGTGAATTGATCCATTCTTATCTCCTTGTACAAATCTCAAGTCTAAGTGGACCAAAGAACTCTATATAAAACCAGAGACACTGAAACTTATAGAGGAGAAAGTGGGGAGGGGCCTCAAAGATATGGACACAGGGAAAATATTCCTGAACAGGACAACAATGGCTTGTGCTATAAGATTAAGAATCGACAAATGGGACCTCATAAAATTGCAAAGCTTCTTTAAGGCAAAGGACACTGACAATAAGACAAAATGGCAACCAACAGATTGGGAAAAGATCTTTACCAGTCCTAAATCCAATAGGTGGCTAATATCCAATATATATAAAGAACTCAAGAAGTTTGAATCCAGAAAATCAAATAACCCTATTAAAAAATGGGGTACGGAGCTAAACAAAGAATTCTCAACTGAGGAATACTGAATGGCTGAAAAGCACCTAAAAAAAATGTTCAACATCCTTAATCATCAGAGAAATGCAAATCAAAACCACCCTGAGATTCCACCTCACACCAGTCAGAATGGCTAAGATCAAAAATTCAGGTGACAGCAGATGCTGGCAAGGATGTGGAGAAAGAAGAATACTCCTCCATAGTTGGTGGGATTGCAAGCTGGTACAACCACTCTGGAAATCTGTTTGGCGGTTCCTCAGAAAATTGGATATAGTTTTATCAAAAGATCCAGCAATGCCACTCCTGGGTATATACCCATAAAATGCTTCAACATGTAATGAAGACACATACTCCACTGTGTCCATAGCAGCCTTATTTACAATAGCCAGAAGCTGGAAAGAACCCAGGTGTCATTCAACAGAGGAATGAATACAGAAAATGTGGTACATTCACACAATGGAGTACTACTCAGCTATTATAAACAATGAATTCATGGAATTCAAATGCAAATGGATAGATCTGGAGGATATCATCCTGAGTGAGGTAATCCAATCACAAAAAAACACAAATGATATGCACTCACTGGTAAGTGGATATTAGCCCAGAAACTCAGAATATCCAAGATACAATTTGCAAAACACATGAAACTCAAGAAGAAGGAATACCAAAGCGTGGACACTTGGATCCTTCTTAGAAGGCAGAACAATATACCCATGGAAGGAGTTACAGAGACAAAGTTTGGAGCAGAGACTGAAGGCATGACCATCCAGAAACTTTCCCTCCTGGGCATCCATCCCATAAACAACCTCCAAACCCAGACACTATTGCAGATGCCAACAAGATTTTGCTGACAGGAGCCTGATATAGCTCTCTCCTGAGAGGCTCTGCCAGTGCCTGACTAATACAGAAGTGGATGCTCACAGTCATCCATTAGACAGAGCACAGGGTCCCCAATGAAGAAGGTAGAGAAAGTACCCAAGGAGCTGAAGGGGTTTGCAGGCCCCTAGGAGGAACAACAATATGAACTAGTAACCCTAGAGCTCCCTGGGACTAAACTATCAATCAAAGAATACACAAAGAGAGACTCATGGCTCTAGTTGCATATGTAGATGAGGATGGCCTAGTAGGTCATCAATGGGAGAAGAGGCCCTTGGTCCTGTGAAAGTTCTATGCCCCAGTATAGGGGAATGCCTGGCCCAGAAAGCAGGAGTGGTTGGGTTGGGGAGCAAGGGGAGAAGGGAGAGGATAGGGCATTTTCAGAGGGGAAACTAGGAAAGGGGATAACATTTGAAATATAAATAAAGAAAATATCTAATTAAAAATAATTTTAAAAAAACGCTAGAGGCTTGGTTGTTGTTGTTTTTCGAGACAGGGTTTCTCTGTATAGCCCTGGCTGTCCTGGAACTCACTTTGTAGACCAGGCTGGCCTCAAATTCAGAAATCTGCCTGTCTCTGTCTCCTGAGTGCTGGGATTAAAGGCATGCACCACCATGCCCTGCTCTGTTACAACTTTTGTTTGTTTGTTTGTTTGTTTGTTTGTTTGTTTGTTTGCCCTTGCTGGCCTGGAACTGGCTATGTAGACCAGGTTGTCCTTCAGCTCACAGAAATCTACCTACCACTGTCTCCTAAATCCTATAATTAAAGGTATATACCACTACACCCAACTTCTGTTACAACTTTCTATTGCTAACCTGAGCACATATGAAAATGACAAATACTGTGAAGATAAATATACACTGGTGGTGGATACTGAAGTTACCTATGAAAGGAGATATGATACAAGGTCTAGAGATGTTGCAGATAGTGGGCACTTTGAGAAAAGCAACCGAGGCTCGCTTTGTGAATCCTACCCTTTGACATGCAAGCAGCGCATGAATTAGTGACAATTGGATAATAGAGCTTCCAGGTAGAAAATACCATCTTAATAAAAACAAAACAGCAAGGTGTGTTACTAAGTGCAAGGATACCGAACATAATGCCTGGCAAGATAAAAGGATCCTCCAGGGAAGACTCTGCAGTGAAGGAAGCATATAATCTTAAAATGCTGGAGTAGAATTTCCTGGCAATCGGTTTTTTTATTTAACCCTATCATGTTAAACATAGGGAAAACAGCAGACAGGGATCAAATGGGTTGCCCTCTCGTGCCACAAGTCTGTTACAAGGCAGTAATAGAAACAAACAATACACAGCTCAGTATTAAGTACTTTAAGAAGGGAGAAGCTGATGAAGATACTAGAAAACAGAAATAACACCCATGCTCATGGGTCAGCATGATCAATATTGTTAAAATGGCCATCCTATCAAAAGCTGTCTACAGTTCAATGCACTCCAATAAAAATTCAAATGCTACTTTTCACAAAGTGGAAAATAATCTAAAATTTATGTGGAATTATGAACTACTCCATGTAGCCTAAATAATCCTGAGCAAACAGAATACTGTAACATCTGATTTTAAGTGCCATAGAGATAAAAAAAAAACAAAAAAAAAACAGGTAACATTGGTACAAAAACAAACATCGAGACCAATGGCATAGAATAATTACCCATGTATAAATCCACACAACTGCAGATACTGGATTTTGACAAGTATATAAAAAATAATATAAGAGGATGGAGAGATGGCTCAGTGGTTAAAAGCACTGACTGCTATTCCAGAGGTACTGAGTTCAATTTCCAGCAACCACATGGTGGCTCACAACCATTTGTAAAGGGTTCCAATGCCCTCTTCTGGTGTGGCTGAAGAGAACGACAGTGTATTCACATACATAAAATCAATGATTCTTAAAAAAATAAAATAGATGCTCACAGTCACCTATAGGATGGAACACAGGGCCCCCAATGGAGGAGCTAGAGAAAGTACCCAAGGAGCTGAAGGGGTCTGCAACCCTATAGGTGGAACAACAATATGAACTAATCAGTACCCCCAGAGCTTGTGTCTCTAGCTGCATATGTAACAGAAGATAGCCTAGTTGGCCATCATTGGGAAGAGAGGCCCCTTGGTATTGCAAACTTTATATGCCCCAGTACAGGGGAACGCCAGGACCAAGAAGTGGGATTGAGTGGGTCTGGGAGCAGGGCGGGGAGGGGGGCACCTGGGGGGGTGCAGGGCGGTATAGGGGACTTTTGGGATAGCATTTGAAATGTAAAGGAAGAAAATATCTAATAAAAAAATTAAAAATATAAAATAAAATAAGAAAAAGGTAGTATTTTCTATAGTGTTATGAAGACTTGGTATCTATACATAGAATCTAATTAGATCCTTATCTTTCACTCTGTATGGAAATCAACTCCAAATAGACCACAGACCTCTGTAAACAATCTGAAACCGTGGAAGAAACCATTCGGGAGTAAACTTTAGCGTCTACCCAAAGGTAAGGACTTTCTGGGTAGAGTTGTGCTTACTCAAGAAGTAAAGCTAATGATAGGCAAATGTGACATCATGACATCAAAATACTTCTGTACACAAACAGTCAGCTGAGTGGTAAGACACCCCATTGAATGCGCAGAAATCCTTGCCAGCTATACGTCTGATAGAGGACTAGTATATGCATATGTATATGTATATATATATATCCTTTGCAACTTACTTGGAGTACATGTGCTCCACATCTGCACCCCTTCTAGAACCCCCTCTTCAGATCAATACATCTCAACTCTTATCTGAAAAGCTTGTATTTGTAGTAGATGATGATCAATACAAAGTCCTACAACTGACCAAGGTATAGAAAATAAGGGGTTGCAGAATTCTCAGGTCTAAATGGAACATAGCATCCCTTCTTCCCAAGGCTCAGAGTTCATTGTGGAAGAGTGGACAGAAAGACTGTACGAGGCAAAAGTTTGGTCTATAAGGACACAGTGTCCTCTGGACAGAGCAAAGCAGCTGCAAATATGAACTCACAGCAGTTGTGAGGGCACTAACAATACCTGTGTGAGCCCAAGAGAGACCAAACCTCAGCATCGAGATGAGAGCTGGGCACAAAATCCCACTCCTAGCCATGAAGCTATTGACCATTTTTAGCTGCTGGGGAAAGAAGGGATGGTTTTCTTTAAGAGGACAATGTCTGGTCAATCAGCTGCTTTCCAGTAGAAAACCACACATCCAAGAACATTTGGGAATCACAAATTGGCCTTGATGTGTGTTGAGTGAATAGGGGAAGTGGGAGTGGTTCTGGAAAAATTGGGGGAGGGTAAGATAATATGATCAAAACAAGGCATTGTGGGAAACTCTCAAACAACTAATAAAATCTTAAGAAGTTAAATATCAAGAAAATTAACAACCCATTCAGAAATGACCTCTGAGGCTGAAGAGAGAGTTCTCAAAAGCAAAAATATGACTGACTAACATTTTTAAAGTGCCCAATATCCTTGGCCATTAGGGAAATATAGATTGAAGCTACTTTGAGACTCCATCTTGCTCATGTCAGAAGGAAAAGGGAAGCCCTAATTCATTTTTAGTGAGTATGTTAAATTGAGAAGCCATTATGGAAGTATAAATCTTGACATGCCTTTTAAAAAAACTAAAAATAAAACTACCATATGAGTGAGCTCTCCCACTCCTGGGCATATACCCAAAGGACTCTCCATCATACTGCAGAGATTCTTGCACTCCCATGTTCATTGCTGTTCTATTCACTATAGATAGGCATGGAATCAGCCTAGATGTCCATCAACTGATGAATGGGTACTAAAAATGTGGCACATGTACACAAATAAATGTCATTCAACTGTAAAAAAAAATTAAAAATGATAGAATTTGAAGAAAATTGTGGCATAGAAAATATTATAGTGAGATAATTCAGGGCCAGAAAAAACAAATACCACATGTTCTCTTTCGTGTGTGGATCACTGGAATTTTAGCCATATGTGTTTACTCTGGAATGTCTACTGAGACAGGAAGCTGTAAAGAGGCCATGAAGAAGGAGGAAAAGACCTGAATTTAAAATCCAGCTCTGTCACATAGCAGATTTGCCTTAGGCGAACCTCTCCTTAGCTTGTTCATTTTAAAAATGGTAATGAAAGTTTACACTACAGGAGGTTTTTTAAAAACAGATTGAATAGTAAAACTTTACTCTCAGTGTGTGTGTGTGTGTGTGTGTGTGTGTGTATGTGTGTGTGTGTGTGTATGAGTGGGTATACTATGTGAATTTATGTGCATGTGTATGCATGGATATATGTGTATGTGTGTGTATGTTAGTGTATTTGTATATGTGTCTGTATGTGTATGCATGTGTATATGTGTGTGTATATATGTGTGTGTATGATTGTGTGCATTGTGTAAATGCAAGTGTGTAAGTATGAGTGTGTATATGTATGTGTGTTCTGTGTATGTGTGTTTAAGTGTGAGTGTATGCTGTGTATATACCTACCTGTGTTATGTGTGTAGTGTGTGTATGTGAATGTGAGTGTGAGTGAGTATATGTGTGTATGTACGTATATTGTATGCATGTGTATGTATGTGTATGTGTATGTGAGTGTGTGTATGTGTGTGTAAATGTGAGTGTGTGTGTGTGTGTGTGCATAAAGATTGATGCTTATGTAAGGGTGTCTGGCATAGCTTTTATCCCCCCAGGAAGAGAAAGAAAACTAGCATATAAGCAAGTGCCTCCAGAAGAGGCAAACAACTCCAGCAAGGTGTTGAAATCTCTCCAGAGCAGTATGTATGTCTAACTTCCTAAGCATGTTATCATCAACTGTCTGTTGCTCCATGTTGCTGGTGCTTTTTGTTCAGAGAGCACAGACCTAAAGACATTCTTGGGGGTGCTTTATCCTTGTGAGATTCTTACTTTTGGAAATAACACCAGAGGTACCAATGTTGTTGAGAGTACAGTCTTGCTGCCCACCAAACATCCCAAGATGAACAGCTCCTCTGACCACATCATCAAACATGCTTCCAGTGGGTCTTTTCTTGCCTTTTAGTTCAGCTCAGAAACCTGCTGGCTGCTTTCTGGAACTTCTTTCATTCATAGAATACTACAGACAAGAGAATCTGCAGAGTAACTTGATTTAAAATTTATACATGCATATCTTTTTATTTTTCTGGGTATGGTAGTGCACACCTTTTCTGGGTATGGTAGTGCACAGTACTCAGGAGGCAGAGGTTGGAAGATCTCTAAGTCCAAGGTCAGCTTGGTCTACATAGTGAGTTTCAGGAGGCCCAGGGATATTCATGTAAAGAAACCCTGTTATTGGTTTATTAAATGAAAATCTCAGTGTCAGATGTGAGATTCCCTATAAGAGTTGTTGTCCAAGCAGGCCCTGGAGGCCTCCAAATAATACAGCCTATTGCCATTGCCTCTGGTTGCCAACCAGAACTGGATGGCAAGCTCCCATTGCTGAAGACACCACACATTTTAGTCATCAGACACAGATAAATCAAGCTGGGGCTGAACTTCTAGAAACTTCTTCCTTACTGGCTAGTCCTCATAGTTATAGAACATGCTAAGCAGGCTGCTGGAAGAGAAAAATCAATCAACAGCCCCAAGCACCTATTAGTTCTCCAAACCATAATAAATGCTCTAGTACAATGGCTGCACAACCAGTTTGGAGGCTTGGATGACACTGGTTGGATTTGAGGCCTTTTCCACATGAGGGAACTCAGGCTTGGTTCTCTAAGTCTAGTCAAGAGATCAAGGCTTGGTAAGACATAGTCTCTTTGGGGAACCTACTATTATTCCTTTGCTAAATGATGATGTGAGCAAACTACCCATAGATTAGGGCTGCACTAAGTTTCTACTTTTTCTTGTTTCCTCTTTGCATACAACTACTTTTCAAACTGTGAACAACAGTGAAATAACGAATAATCAACAATCCAACAACAACCCTGCTTCTTGGGGACCTAGCATTTGTATATCCTCTCAAAAGTCCCCAGAATTCCAAACAACACAAAACTGCAAAAACTATCTGCTGCTGGAAAAATCACACACCTCCTAGAGCATGACACAAAACACAGTCAGCTGCTTTAGAAAATCTGAAGAAGACCCATATCCCACACCTGGGATTAAAACACACTATTATATTTCTCTGTTTTTAAAAGAAACCAAAAATGCCAAAATTTTCACTACAGAGGGATCAGGAACTATGTACCCAAGAGATGTCTCCTGGACATGACAGAGCCATCACACCCATGAATTCACTACTTGTATTGTCACTTGTACAAGCCATGAACAACATTTCATCATGAGTAGGAGAGGGGTCCATAAGGTCCCACTTCTCCCTGTGGAAATATTGGCAATTACAAGTTGTTAGGGGAAAGGGAAACATTTTTTTTCAATGGTATAGCCACTGATAAGTTGTCCATACCACAGAAAATATGTTTCCAGTCATGTTTGGGTAAGAAACTTTAGTTATACTCAGTAAGGTACACATTAAAAAAAAAAAAAAGAAAGAAAGAAAGAAATGGACTTTCTCTCTGGTGTCTCTCTGAGGCAGGTCTGTGCAAGAAAGCACGGGCCACAAAAGCAACAGAGCTTCTTGGACATGGTCCCTACTGGCCCTCATCCTCAGCCAGGGGGTGGGTCTGATCCTCAGTCCTCTGTGCAGCTTCCCTGCCAGAGGAGAGCTTGCCTCCAGGAAGTGCTCTGATCCCAGGACTCAGGTGAGATCACCATTTTCTCTCCAGTGTCTCTCTGAGGGTAGTTCACTCAGGAGAGCACAGGCAACAGAGCTTCTAGGACAGGTTCCTATGGGCCTACATCTGCAGCCAGGAGGTGGGGCTGTACTGCATCCCTCTGTGCACTGATCTTACCAGGAGAGAGCTGGTCTCCTAAGAGTGCTAACACAGGCTAACAAACTAACAGGAGGAACAAGCTCAAGCCAGAGACAGCAAGAACATCTAACACCACAGATTACCAGATGGCAAAAGGCAAATGTAAGAATGTTACCAACAGAAACCAAGACTACTTGGCATTATCAGAACCCAGTACTCCCACCACAGAGAGTCCTGGATACCCCAACACCCTGGAAAAGCAAAATTTGAATTTAAAATCATATCTCATGATGCTAGAGGATTTTAAGAAGGACGTTAATAACTCCATTAAAGAAATACAGGAGAACAAGGATAAACAGGTAGAAGCACTTAAAGAGGAAAAACAAAAATCCCTTAAAGAATTACAAGAAAACACAACCAAAGAGGTGCAGGAATTGAACAAAACCATCCAAGATCTGAAAATGGAAGTAGAAACAATAAAGAAAATACAAATGGTGACAACACTGGAGATAGAAATCCTAGGAAAGGAATCAGGAAACATAGATGCAAGCATCATGAACAGAATACAAGAGATGGAAGAAAGAATCTCAGGTCAGAAGATTCCATAGAAAACATAAACAAAACAATCAAAGAAAATGCAAAATGAAAAAAGATCCTAACACAAAACATCCAGGAAATCCAGGACACAATGAGAAGACCAAACCTAAGGATAATAGGTATAAACCAGAAGGAAGATTATCAACTTATAGAGCCAGTAAATATCTTCAAAAAAATTATTGAAGAAAACTTACCCAACCTAAAGAAAGAGATGCCCATGAACACACAAGATGCCTACAGAACTCCAAATAGATTGGACCAGAAAAGAAATTTCTCCAGTCACAAAATAATCAAAACACCAAATGCACTATATAAAGATAGAATATTAAAGGCAGTAAGGGGAAAGGTCAAATAAGATATTAGGGCAGACCTATTAGAATTACACCAGACATCTCACCATCTGACTATGAAAGCCAGAAGATCCTGGACAGATGTCATACAGAACCTAAGAGAACACAAATGCCAGCCCAGACTACTGTACCCAGCAAAACTCTCAATCACCATAGACAGAGAAACCAAGGTATTCCATGACAAAACCAAATTCATATAATATCTTTCCACAAATCTAGCTGTTCAAAGAATAATAAAAGGAAAACTCCAACACAAGGAGGGAAACTACTCCCTAGAAAAAAGCATGAAATTAATCCTTCAACAAACCTAAAAAAAGATAGCCACATGAACAACATTCCAATTCTAACAACAGAAATAACAGGAGGCAACAATTACTTTTCCTTGATATCTCTTAATATCAATGGACTCAATTCCCCCATAAAAAAGATATAGACTAACAGACTAGTTATATAAACAGGACCCAACATTTTGCTGCATACAGGAAACCCACCTCGGGGACAAAGACAGACACTACCTCAGAATAAAAAGCTGGAAAACAATTTTCCAAAGAAAAGGTCCCAAGAAACAAGCTGTAGTAGCAATTCTAATATCAAATAAAATCAACTTTCAACCTAAACTTATAAAAAAGACAAGGAGGGGCACTTCATACTCATCAAAGGTAAAATCTACCAAGATGAATTCTCAATTCTGAACACCTGTGCTCCAAATGCAAGGGCATCCACATTCATTTAAGAAACTATAGTAAAGCCCAAAACACACATTGCACCACACATAATAATAGTGGGAGACTTCAACATCCCACTCTCATCAATGGACAGAAATTAAACAGAGACACAGTGAAACTAAAAAAGTTATGAAACAACTGGATTTAACAGATATCTATAGAACATTTTATCCTAAAACAAAAGGATATACCTTCTTCTCACCACCTCATGGTACTTTCTCCAAAATTGGTCACAAAACAGGCCTCAACAGATACAAAAATATTGAAATAATCCCATGCAGCCTATCAGATCACTACAATTAAGGCTGATCTTTAATAACAACATAAATAATAGAAAGCCAACATACATGTGGAAGCTGAACTACACTCTACTCAATGATAACTTAGTCAAGGAAGAAAGAAAGAAAAGACATTTTAGAGTTCAATGAAAATCAAGCCACAACATACCCAAACTTATGGGACACAATGATAGCATTCCTAAGAGGAAAACTCAGAGCTCTGAGTGCCTCCAAAAAGAATCTGGAGAGAGCATACACTAGCAGCTTGAAAGCACACCTAAAAGCTCTAGAACAAAAGGAAGCAAATTCACCCAAGAGGAGAAAACAATCAAACTCAGGGCTATAATCAACCAAGTGGAAACCAAAAGTACTATACAAAGAATCAACCAAATCAGGAGCTGGTTCTTTCAGAAAATCAACAAGAAAAATAAACCCTTAGCCAGAATAACTAGAAGGCAAAAGACAGTATCCTAATTAACAAAAATCAGAAATGAAAAGGGAGACATAACAGAATCTGAGGAAATCCAAAAAATTATCAGATCCTACTACAAAAGCCTATACTCAAAACAACTGGAAAACCTGGGTGAAATAGACACTTTTCCAGACAGATACCAGGTACCAAAGTTAAATCAGGATCAGACAGTCAGATCTAAACAGTCCCATATCCCCTAAAGAAATAGAAGCAGTCATTAATAGTCTCACAACCAAAAAAAAAAAAAAAAGCCCAGAACCAGATGGGTTTAATGCAGAGTTCTATCAGACCTTCAAAGAAGACCTAATTCCAATTCTCCTCAAACTATTCCACAAAATAGAAACAGAAGGTACTCTACCAATTAAGTCTATGAAGCCACAATTACTCTGATACCGAAAGCACATAAAGACCCAACATATAAAGAGAACTAATTCCCCTTATGAATATCGATGAAAATATACTCAATAAAATTCTTGCAAACCGATCCCCAAAACACATCAAAATGATCATTCATCATGATCAAGTAGGCCTTATCCTAGGGATACAGGGATGGTTCACTATACAGAAATCCATCAATGTAATCCACTATATAAACAAACTCAAAAAAAAATAACCACATGATCATCTCATTAAATGCTGAGAAAGCATTTGATAAAAATCCAACACCCATTCATGATGAAAGTCTTGGAAAGATTAGGAATTCAAGGTCCGTACCTAAACTTAATAAAGTAAGTATACAGCAAACCAGTAGTCAACCTCAAACTAAATGTAGAGAAACTTGAAGCAATCCCACTAAAATCAGAGACTAGACGAGGCTGCCCCCTTTCTCCCTACCTAATCAATATAGTACTTGAAGTCCTAGCCACAGCAATTAGACAATAAAAGGAAATCAAAGGGATACAAATTGGAAAAGAAGAAGTCAAAATATCACTCTTTGCAGATGATATGATAGTATAGATAAGTGACCCCAAAAATTCCACCAGAGAACTCCCAAACCTGATAAATAACTTCATTGAAGTAACTGGATATAAAATTAACTCAAACAAATCAGAGGCCTTTCTCTACACAAAGGATAAACAGGTTGAGAAAGAAATTAGGGAAACAACACCCTTCAAAATATTCACAAATAATATAAAATACCTTGGCGTGACTCTAACTAAGGAAGTGAAAGATCTGTATGATAAGAACTTCAAGTCTCTGAAGAAAGAAATCGAAGAAGATCTCAGAAGATGGAAAGTTCTCCCATGCTCATTGATTGGCAGGATTAATATAGTGAAAATGGCCATCTTGCTGAAAGCAATCTACAGACTCAATGCAATCCCCATCAAAAATCCAACTCAATTTTTCACTGAGTTAGAAAGGGCGATTTACAAATTTATCTGGAATAACAAAAAACCCAGGATAGCGAAAACTATTCTCAACAATAAAAGAACCTCTGGTGGAATCACCATGCTTGACCTCAAGCTGTTCTACAGAGCAATTGTGATTTTAAAAATTGCATGGTACTGGTACATCAACAGACAGGTAGTTCAGTGGAATAGAATTGAAGACCCAGAAATGAATCTACACTTGATCTTTGACAAAGGAGCTAAAACTACCCAGTGGAAAAAAACCCAGCATTTTCAACAAATGGTGCTGTCTCAACTGATGGTTATCATGTAGAAGAATGTGAATTGATCCATTCTTATCTCCTTGTACAAATCTCAAGTCTAAATGGATCAAAGAACTCTACATAAAACCAGAGACACTAAAACTTATAAAGGAGAAAGTGGGGAGGGGCCTCAAAGGGGAAATATTACTGAACAGAACACCAATGGCTTATGCTGTAAGATCAAGAATCAACAAATGGGACCTCATAAAATTGCAAAGCTTCTGTAAGGCAAAGGACAATGACAATAAGACAAAACGGCAACCAACAGATTGGGAAAAGATCTTTACCAGTCCTAAATCCAATGGGGGGTTAATATCCAATATATATAAAGAACTCAAGAAGTTTGAATCCAGAAAATCAAATAACCCTATTAAAAAATGGGGTACGGAGCTAAACAAAGAATTCTCAACTGAGGAATACTGAATGACTGAGAAGCACCTAAAAAAATGTTTAACATCCTTTGTCATCAGGGAAATGCAAGTCAAAACCTCCTTGAGATTCCACCTCACAGCAGTCAGAATGGCTAAGGTAAAAAACCCAGATTACAGCAGATGCTGACGAGGTTGTGGAGAAAAAGAACACTTCTCCATTGCTGATGGGATTGCAAGGTCTTACAACCAATCTGGAAATCAGTTTGGTGTTTCCTCAAAAAGTTGGACATAGTACTACTGGAAGATCCAGCAATACCATTCCTGGGCTTATACCCAGAAGATGCTCCAACTTGTAATAAGGACACATGCTGCACTATGTTCATAGCAGCCTTATTTATAATACCTAGAAGCTGCATAGAACCCAGACGTCCTTCAACAGAGGAATGGATACAGAAAATGTGATACATTTACACTCAGCTATTAAAAACAATGAATTCATGAAATTCGTAGGCAAATGGATGGATCTGGAGGATATCATCCTGAGTGAGGTAACCCAATCACAAAAGAATACACATGATATGCATTCACTGATAATTGGATATTAGCCCAGAAACTCAAAATACCCAAGATACAATTTGCAAAACACATGAAACTCAAGAAGAAGGAATACCAAAGTGTGGACACTTGGATCCTTCTTAGAAGGCAGAACAATATACCCATGGAAGGAGTTACAGAGACATAGTTCGGAGCAGAGACTGAAGGCATGACCATCCAGAAACTTTCTCTCCTGGGCATCCATCCCATAAACAACCTCCAAACCCAGACACTATTGCAGATGCCAACAAGATTTTGCTGACAGGAGCCTAGTATAGCTGTCTCCTGTGATGCTCTGCCAGTGCCTGGCAAATATAGAACTGGAAGCTCACAGTCATCCATTGGACGGAGTACAGGGTCCCCAATGAAGGAACTAGAGAAAGTACTCAGGGAGCTGAAGGGGTTTGCAGCCCCCTAATAGGAACAAGAATATGAACTAACCAGTACCCCCAGAGTTCCCTGGGACTAAACTACCAAGTTAAAGAAAACACATGGTAGGACTCATGGCTCTAGCTGCATATGTAGCAGAGGATGGTCTACTTGGCCATCAATGGGAGGAGAGGCCCTTGGTCCTGTGAAGGTTCTATGCCCCAGTATAAGGGAATCACAGGGCCAGGAAGAGGAAGTGGCTGGGTCGGGAAGCAGGTGGAGTGGGGTGGAGATAGGGGATTTCTGAAGGGGAAACTAGGAAAGGGGATAACATTTGAAATGTAAATAAAGAAAATATCTAATAAAAAAAGAGAGAGCGAGAGAGATGGAACCCTTGTTGAGTGGGTTCCACCAGAAAATGTAGGTGGAAGAGGGAGTAGGGTTGAAAATGACTAGAATTTATTAGATAAATATGAAACTGTCAGACACTAAAAAAAAAAAAAGTAATTTAGCCATTAACTGTGAGTTCCCTGTACCCTCTTCCAAACTTGGTGTAAAGATATGTGTAGGAATATAAGTTACTTTTAGTTTTATTATAAAGAAACAAGAGAACAAAGAAGATACCAGGGTCTTTAAGAACAAAGTTCAGAGTTGAAATATGATTTTGAAAATTACTCAAGTTTATGAAAACCACCCTCTAATGTAATTTCATTGCCTTTAGGTTAGATATGAATAACTGGAAGGAAAAGTTAGAAAGCAGAACAGTTGTGAAGTAAATGTGGATTGACTCCCACTTTGACACGGGTGGAAGAGTTGAAAGAAAGCAGAAATCAAATCCCTTGTTGTTGAACAATAACAGCAGAATTGGGGGTGAACTCTGAGGGTTTTAAGATTTTGAAGACGATATTTATAACATTTAATAACAGAAAATGATTGGTGAATACTCTGCCATAGGAAGGTGGAGTGCAGAGTGACTTAGGTATCTAAATAGCAGGCTGTATGACATTCACAGGAAGGTATAGAGTGCCTTCATGTTGGAATATTAGGAGTTTACTTCTATTTTAGGTATTGTATTTGTGACTCTTGAACCATTATGGAGAAACTGGAAGTAGATTTTTAAAATTTTATAGTTGACGTGGATTTAATTCATCTGTAATGTGTTTTTCCATTTTTTAATTTAAAAAGTTTTACTACATTGTTTTCATTTAACTCTGTCTCTGTCTCTTTCTCTGTCTTTGTGTGTGTGTGTGTGTGTGTGTGTGTGTGTGTGTGTTTATGTACCGTGGCTCATGTGTGGAAGTCAAAGAGCAATGAAGAGATTTGGTTCTCTCTTTCTGTCACATGAATCCCAGGGATCAAACTCAGGTTGTTAAGTTTAGCAGCAATTGCCTCTACCCAATTAACCTCTTCACTGGCTCCTGATTGTCTTTTTGTTTTGTTTTGTTTTTCGAAACAGGGTTTTTCTGTATAACCCTGACTGTCCTGGAACTGACTCTGTAGACCAGGCTGGCCTCGAACTCAGAAATCTGCCTGCCTCTGCCTCCCAAGTGCTGGGATTAAAGGAGTACGCCACCACGCCCAGCTCCTGATTGTCCATTCTTAACATTTAAATATCCATTTAAATGTTTTATACTTCTTTGAGAATGTGGTAGTGAATTTTCCTGCCATATGTCCCCATACAGGAAAAAGGACTTTACCAACATACACAATGGTATAAAGACTTTATGGTCTTGAGAGTGTTATTTCCCTTGTTTGAAGCCAAGACATTAGAAATACAATTTAAATTCAACAACTGGTTTGGGGCTGATATCTGTGGAATTGCCATTAGTGATTGCTATCCTAAGAAAATCACGGTTGAGATATTTACACTGAAGCTTCTCTGTTCCAAAACACAGGCATCATTTTAGACTCTGACAGCTTTCAGGAACATCCTTCTTGGATGTTAATGCAATTCAAATGAATGCTAGAATGCTTCAAAGATCCTTGCAAATGAAATGGCTTTTGAAAACAAAACCTCTCCTCTGCGTGGAGACACCCTTCTAATTGCAAATAAAAACAGTTTCTGAGCTGTATAGTGGGAAGGAAGTCAGGTTTTAGAAGACCAACTTTGATGCCTACTGTGTAATTTCAGTGGACATTACTAGGGACAGTTGCATATTTCTAAGAGACATTCTAATAGAAGTGGGTTCTTTTGTAGGTTTTAAAACGTCAGTGTAAGCTTAAATTTTTCAAAACCTACTTTAATAAGGGTTCTTAAATGATTTAACCTTCTTTCTAGCCCAGCATTCACCAGAGGTAGTAGAAAAGAAAGATTATTAGGACACCAGAAGTGAACCTGTTTAGAAATTGTTCTTCAGAGCAAATCCAATCTGTGTTGTCAGGAAATCAGCAGTTCAGTTCACAGGTCAGTAGCAGCAGCCTGACCCACTTGCAAACACTTCACAAATACATCAGCAGTTCAGTTCAGTATTGTCAAGATGGCAAACATGAATAAGCAATGGTGGCATGACCCAGTAGGTATAGCCAGGCCTCAGCCAAATCAGCACCAGTCAGCCGGAGTGACTATGCTAGGAGAAGTTCGTTGCCATGCCTCTCTCTCAACAAAGTGAAGATCAGTGAAGACTCGAGACCAAGAAGCATTGCAAATAGACCGATGGAAGACCCTGTCACTGTCCATTGAGTCCTGTTTACACTCCCTCCAAACATCACGTGCCCTCCACGGGTCTTGCCTCACCACAAGTCTTACCTCGGCATGTGAGTCTGTCTTAGCAAAACTCCACGTGAGTCTGCATCAGCTCACATATCTCTGCCAATCGGTCAGAGTCCTTGGGAACCTCATGAGTTTCTCTCTATGGAGTCACAAGAAATTGAACTCATCAATGCAATGCAAGGCAAACCAATACATGCCTGTCATTAGTGAAGAATCCTTCATGTGTCCTTTCATGAGCTTGCTTCAGCAAAACATTCTTTCACCTGTGTCTGTTTCAGCAAAAACATTCCTTTATGTGCCTGCCTTATCAAAACATCCTCTCATCTATGTCCACTTCTGGAAAATGCTCTTTAATAGAACTGACTTTCCAAAGTTTCCAGTTCACACAATTTGAAAGATAGGCTATTTTCTCAAATTTCCTCACGGCTTTGGTGAATCCGTTTCTCACGTGATCCCACGGGAAATAGATTCGTACTTCAGACTGGAAACAGATTAGTCATGTGACCTGAGTCTCTAGAGCCTAATCACCTTGCTGCCAGTGTTTTTTGATCTTGCTACAGGCAAAGCTTGCTCCTACCAAGCATTTTTATCTTCTGCTGTCCTATAGCTTTCATCTACTTAACACTATGAGACCACACTGAGCACACTGAACTGCACCACTAATCCTATCCCACACAAATACAGCCATCCATTCTAAGTCCCATAGGCATTCTCTGCTGGAGAGTTAAGGAAGTCAACAATAAAATATTCTTATATTTCCTACCTATAGAGTCCACAAATCCACAAAATGTGGCCTAGATAGGCCCAGTGTAAACACTTTTGGTTAAAATCTTAGGATGTTCATCTTATGATGAAATGCAACACTGTAAACATTCATAAATGTTTATTTAATGCCATGGACCACCCCAGTTGGGTATGGGGGTCCCTGGAATGAGGGTCCTTGAAGCTAGGTGGGTAAGGATTTGGTGGTAACAAACAGAAACAAACACATAGGCAGTTTTAATCTGAGTGTATTTTGCAGCTCTCAAGCAGGGGATTTTATACACTAAAAAACCAAACATTACATCTCTTAGAAACTATATCCAGTGAAACAATCACAAATACCAAAAAAAAATCATTTGGCATAGTAAAGCACAAAAATTATTCAAGCATTACAACTCTGAAACTATGTATTCAGTGAATCACAAACAGAACAGGTAACATCATTATAAAAATCATCAAAATATAACAATTCTAAAAGGATGTATTCCTTGGAGGCTGTCATCCAAGGCTAGTGACATATTTCCAGGAGCAGGTTAATAAATCTTTAACAGTTAGTGCTCTTAACCTCTGAACTAACTTTCCAGCCCCATGGTCAATTATTATTTAACATCTAGTGCCTGATTTTATATAAATCTTCAATGCATAAATTTAAATTATTTTAATTATTTCTAATTAAGGCTTTCTTTACCATATACCAAAATCCACCTCCGATGACCCACATGTAGCCATATGAAATTTTATTGTTGGGAAAGTTTTTATCATATTAGTTTTGTAAATGATTTAGAAAGTAACGCGTTGGTTTCCCTGGAGATAAGGTCATGTTAGTGGCCTCATCTCTAGGGATGGTTTCTTACCCATTATTCTTGCTTAAGATCTTGGCCTAGGCTATCAGGAACATGTAAATAAGAAAAGGAATAAGAGAAAACATAACAGATAGATTGCCATGAGAACTACGGCTCAATATTTTTTCTCCAGTGAAGAGTTCTACAACTGGTTCCAGGATGCCTCCCCCTTTTGAGGTCAATCACCTCAGTCTGTGGAAATTGTCACACAGATCATACTGGAGGTGGTGTGGCAATTTAAATTTTGAGCCTTTGTAGTGATGAAATTAGAGATACACAAATATGTTAAAACATAATGAACTATAAACTTTAAATATGTGCAGTTTCTGTGGAGTGAACGTAGAGAAAGTTGTGGAGAAAATATATGGGTTCCCTCTAGCGACACCTACCAATTTAAGCTAATTTTTGAAAGAACAGTTTTCAGTTTTATGTGGAAACACTCATACACACAGCCCAAGATTGCAAAAAAGCAATCTTGAATAATAAAAATAACTCCTGAAGGTATCATTATTCCCAACTTCAAATTGACATAAAAACAGAAACATTGATCAATGAAATTGAATTGAAGACCCAGACATAAATCCACACACTTTAATTATTAAAAGTGTTAATTATAAACACTTTTAATAAAGGCAAGAAATATACAGTAGATAAAAGACAGCACCTTTAACTAACAGTGCTAGTCTAACTGGCTGTCTACAGGTAGAAGAATGCAAATAGACCCATCACCCTGCATAAAATCAACTGGAACTGGATTTAAAAACATCAATATTAAATCAGATGCACTGAACCTGATAGAAGAGACAGTGGTGAATAGCTTTCAACTCAATCAGCAGAGGAGACAACTTCCTGAACAGAACAATAACACAGACATTAAAATCAACAATTAAAAAATGGGACCTCAAGAAACTGAAAAGTTTCTATAAGGCAAAAATGATCATCATTCAGACAAAGCTGCAGCCTGAAGAATGGGAAAAGATTTTCACCAACTCTACATCTGACAGAGGGTGAATATCCAAAATGTATATAAAAAAAAAAAAAAACAGAAACTAGACATCAACAAACCAAATAATCCAACCCCCCCCCCAAAAAATGGGGGCACAGATCTAAACTGAAATTTTTCTAAAAAGGAAACTAAAATAGCTGAGGAACACTTAAAGAAATGTTCAGCATCCTAAGCTTTCAGAGAAATGCAAATCAAACCTGCTTTGAGATTTCATCTTATACCTGTCAGTTTCAGCATTCTGGGTTCCATGGGATGACTGACCAACAAGGAGAGACACTGCAAGATGAGATGAGCTTCTCAAGCAGCTGTGGGACCAGCCTCTCAATTGCCGAACCTAGCAGCTTCCCAGAAGTGCTTTTCATTGTTATACAAAAGGCATGTTTAGTAAGTCAATGTCTGTATATCAAAATCTCTGATCTAGGAGTTGTTTTGAAGGAACTATCACCTCAGCAATTCTCAGCCATAGGACACTTCATGGTTTGCCCATTATGTCTCAGGACTAAGTTATATAAAGACTCTCAGAATCTTTCAAAAGACCAATCACAAAATCTCAGATAACAATCACCAACAAAAGGCTATGTCAAAGCCTATGTGCCATTACTCTGGAATTCATGCCAGATACAATGGCTCTTCTAAAATTCTGCTACATGTCAGAATAGCTAAGATCAATAAAACAAGCAACAGCTCATGCTGGTAAAGAAGTAGAGCAAGGGTAACACGCCTCCATTGCTGGTGAGAAAGCAAACTTGTACAGCCACTATAGAAATCCATATGGCTTGCTCCTCAGAAAGTTGGAAAGTTATCTAATGGGTTATGCATATCCACCCAACAGACCCTAATCCCTACTTCCTCTTGAGTACTGTTCCTCCACAGCATCAATAGTATATGGTACTGGATTTAAAGGATGCTCTCTTCAGCTTACCCTTGGCACCCAAGAGCCAAGACTTCTTTGCCTTTGAATGGCACAATTCAAAGGACGGGAATAGCAGACAGATGACTTGGACTCGTCTGCCCCAAGGATTTAAAAACTTGCCTACCATCTTTGATGAGGCTCTCCATGACCTGAGTGAGTACAGAACCCAGAACCCTATCCTGACTCTTTTGTAGTATGTAAATGGCCTCCTGGTGACAGCTGAGACCAAACAAGAGTGCCTGAAGGGAACCCAGGACCTCTTGGAGGCCCTGAGGAAGTTGGGCTACTCAGCCTCTTCTAAGGAAGCCAACTCTGTCAACCACAGGCTACATATCTAGGGTACATATTAAAGAAAGGTCAGAGATGACTCTCTGAGGCCAGGAAGGAAACTTTCCTGTGCCTTTCAACACCCAAGACTCCCCACCAGTTAAGGGAATTCTTGGAATTTGCTGAATTCTGCAGAATGTGGATATGTGGGCTTTGCAGAAATAGCTAATCTGGCCAGAGCAATTGTGGGAGACATCTTGGTTCCCGGACTCCACCTAGACTAGTCTGCACAGGTGAGAGTGCAGACTACAGAAGCTAACAGCTTCTGGGACAGGCGGGAGCCACAGACCTTCTGAGACAGTCCCTTTTTCGGGCTCCAGACATCCGGGCACCTTCCCTGCCAGAGGAGAGGTGTCCGCCCAGCCTGGGAGGAAGTTGCTGGAGTACCTGAGGGAGCCATCTTGGTCCCTGGATCCCGCTGAGACTAGTCTGCACAGGTGAGCGTGTGGACTACAGAAGCTAACAGCTTCTGGGACAGGTCCTTTTTCAGGCCTTCATCTTCTGCCAGGAGGCAAGTCTGAACGCCAGATATCTGTGCATCTTCACTGAAAGAGGAGAGCCTGCCTGCAGAGAGTGCTCTGACCACTGAACCTCAGGAGAGAGCTAGTCTCCCAGGTCTGCTGGTAGAGAATAACAGAATCATGAGAGGAACAAGCTCTAACCAGAGACAACTATAACAACTGACTCCAGAGATTACCAGATGGTGAAAGGCAGACCTAAGAATCTTACTAACAGAAACTAAGACCACTTACCATCATCAGAACCCAGCACTCCCACCTCAGCCAGTCCTGGGCACCCCAACACACCCAAAAACCTAGACCTGGATTTAAAGGCATATCTCATGATGATGGTAGAAAACATCAAGAAGGACTTTAGTAACTCACTTAAAGAAATACAGGAGAATACTACTAAAGAGTTCCAAGTCCCTAAAGAAAAACAGGAAAACACATCCAAACAGGTGATGGAAATGAACAAAACCATACTAGACCTAAAAAGGGAAGTAGATACAATAAAGAAAACCCAAAGTGAGGCAACGCTGGAGATAGAAACCCTAGGGAAGAAATCTGTTGCTGTGAGCATCAGCAACAGAATACAAGAGATGGAAGAGAGAATCTCAGGTGCAGAAGATTTCATAGAGAACATCGGCACAACAATCAAAGAAAATGCAAAAAGATCCTAACTCAAAACATCCAGGAAATCCAGGACACAATGAGCAGACCAAACCTACAGATAATAGGAGTAGATGAGAATGAAGATTTTCAATTTAAAGGGCCAGCAAATATCTTCAACAAAATTATAGAAGAAAACTTCTCAAATCTAAAGAAAGAGATGCCCATGAACATACAAGAAGCCTACAGAGCTCCAAATAGACTGGACCAGAAAAGAAATTCCTCCTGAAACATAATAATCAGAACAACAAATGTACTAAATAAAGATAGAATATTAAAAGCAGTAAGGGAAAAAGGTCAAGTAACATATAAAGGCAGGCCTATCAGAATTACACCAGATTTTTCACCAGAGACTATGAAAGCCAGGAGATCCTGGACAGATGTTATACAGACACTAAGAGAACACAAATGCCAGCCCAGGCTACTATACCCAGCCAAACTTTCAATTACTGTAGATGGAGAAACCAAAGTGTTCCATGACAAAACCAAATTCACACATTATCTTTCCAGGAATCCAGCCCTTCAAAGGATAATAACAGAAAAAAAAAAAAAAAAAAAACAATACAAGGACGGAAACCATGTCCTAGAAAAAGCAAGAAAGTAATCCTTCAACAAACCTAAAAGAAGATAGCCACAAGAACAGAATGCCAACTTTAACAACAAAAATAATAGGAAGCAACAATTACTTTTCCTTAATATCTCTTAATATCAATGGACTCAACTCCCCAATACTACCAGTACTCTGTGTAGGGAGGAGGGCTTCTTCATGGGGAATACAGGAATTTGTACGAACTTGTTCATTTCTCTAGAATGTACTCTGTCTTTCCTCACATAGGTAGATAATTTCTTATGTATCTTCCTTGCTAATGTGTCCTGAAAGAGGCACAAATAGTTTAGACATATTCCAACATCACAGTGACTTAAAAAAAATCACAGAAGAGAATCACTGGTTGCTCCTGTGTGTAGCTACACTAATGATTTTGAAGAAAATATGTTAGAATACCAATGGCTCTCAGGCTGGTGACAGCAAAATCCAAGTAAGCAGAGAACAAGGAGAAGTTTTAGTAACTGTGGCAAATAAGAGGATTGAATGGGCCTTGTTTGGAATGCAAAGTCTTCCTGGAACAGGGAACATGTACATATTTTCAGATATGCCATTAATATCATGAGTATGATCACTGAAGGAGGATAACACTATTAAACACTGACAGTTTCAAGTCATGGATCCCATGCTGTTTAGACTTAAATGAGAAGAGGGCATGGGGAAAGAAATACAAACTGGTTGACTGTGAGGTTCATGGCAATTAGAATGGAACTTTACCCTGGCTGAGTAGAGAAAAATGCTTAAGATTGCACTAGTGTTACTTAGAAAAGACAGGGACATGTCATAGCAATTGTTGAATTGGAAATGCCAGGTAACCAACTGCACAGCTATGCTGATCTGCATGGCATTGGTATCTCCCATTATGTTGAATTATGCCCCCTGTAAATCTGAGGCTAAACAAACTCTTCCTCCTACAAGTAGATCCTTGTCTGCATTTGATCACAACCATGAGAATACTTAGCATTATAGATGTTTGGAACAAGAATGTGAAAGGAAATATACTTTAAAAATACTGTGGGGTTTTGCAGAGCTGTCATTGTTCTCTTGCATGTAACATCATAATGAGACTTTGCAAGGAATGTTAGATACCAAACAATAGCAAGCTGCTGCCTAGGCTGGGTTTGTTCTTGTGCTTCAGAGAGGCAGTTTGTTGGTGGGAGAGCATTTGGACTCTGTTGTTTCCCACAAACTTGGCCTTTTCCCCAACTTGTTGGATCTGGATATAGTGAGTTATATTTGTTTTCTAGGTTTTCAGTTTAGACTTTTGGCATTTGGTGGTCATTTATTTTTTATTTATTTACATCATTTGTTTGTGTTTTAACTTATGTCTGTTGCTCATTTTCTTCATTTCAACTGTTATTTCTTTTATCAAGTTCATTTACTTGTCTTGTTTGCCTTTGTTCTTGTCTATTTTACACCTTCGGTGGTATATATTAACTGTACACAATGAGGAAATCATCTTGACTTCACATAACTGCTTATACTGCCTTTGAATACTCTTTATCTGCCTTATTTCACTTCCCCACCCATTGGATGTGATAAGTACTTCTCATTTTACAAGGGTCCAGTCCCACTCATGACCTCTAAAAGACAAAGTGTAACACTTGTGTTTGTGGATCTGGCATGTTTGTAATCACACTTCCCTAGTTCCATGTGTTTTCCTGAAACAGGTATTCCACTCCAGATGTTGCCTCATGATGAAAAGAATTTGAAAGTGTGTCTTCCCTCAGTATTACAGACTACTGAAATTCTTGCCAATTCTTGCTGCTAGTTGTTAAGACTGCAATATTGTTTTGCAGTTTGTTATTTTGGCCCTTCAGATTCATGTTTGGTCTTACTTATTTCAGTTTACATTCATGTTTATGTTTTATACACACTTATATTTTTACTTTTTTTATTCTTCTCTCATTTAATATATCCTAACAGCATTCTCACCTCCCTCACTCCTCCCAGTTGTGCTGTTACCTCCTCTGTCTCCCAAATTTACTCTCTCTGTTTCCTTCAGAAAGGATCAGTCCTTCCAGAGATAGTGACCGAACATGGCAGACTAGGTAAAAGAAGATTTTATTAATAATGTTGGATTTTCTCTGAGGGTTAATTTGTACCTATATTATCACTTTATTAATTATGACCCATTATTTTTTTCAAGACAGGGTTTCTCTGTGTAGCCCTGGCTGTCCTGGAATTCACCCTGTAGACCAGGCTGGTGTTGAACTCAGAAATCCGCTTGTTCTGTCTCCCAAGTGCTGGGATTAATGGTGTGTAAAACACTGCCTGGCTATGAGCCAATTTTTATTTTGAAACACTAGTCTTATTTTCTTCATTACTTTTCCCTTGTATAAAACATATATATTTTTATTTTTAACTTATTCACTTTACCTCCTGCTCACTGTCCCCTCCTGGTTACCCCCTCCCACAATCCTGCCTCCCACTATCTTCCCTTTTCCTTTGAGTGTGTAGTCTCCCAGGGTTCCACCCACCCTGCTACATCAAGTCTCTGCAGTCCTAGATATATTCTCTCCCACTGAGGCCAGACAAAGCACCCCAGGCTAGAAGAATATATCTCATGTACAGGCAACAGTTTTTGGAATAGCCCCACTCAAGTTGTTCATGACCCCCATGAAGATCAAACTGCACATTTGCTGCATATGTGAGTGAGGCCTAGGTCCAACTGCATATGCTCTTTGGTTGGTGGTTCAGTCTATGAGAGCCCCAAGGGTTCAGGTTACTTGATTCTGTTGGTACTCCCTTGGAGTTCCTGTCCCCCATTCTTCCATAAGAGTCCCCAAGTTCCATCCACTGTTTTGCTGTGGATGTCTACATCTGTTTGAGTCAGCTGCTAGGTGGAGCCTCTCAGAGGACTACTATACTAGAATCCTGTCTAGCTTATTTACCCTCAGTATGTATGGTATACATGATATGTATTAGTATTCTTAATATATTATGTGTTATACAATATGATATTTATGATAATTACTTATATCATTGTGTAAAGTAATTTATTATTGGAAACTATAATTATACTATTTATGATTATAAATTATGGTATATTATATGCTGAAATTGTAATAATAATAATTACAAAATAAGTATAATACACTGCACTAAATTTATATTGCACTTAAGTATGTTACACATTAGCCATTTTACTTTAATCATTTACTTTACATCCCAATCTGCCTACTTTTCCTCCCAAATACCCCCTCATATATATCTTCTCCCAATTCTGCTCCAGGTGTTGGGAACACACATGAAGACCAAGCTGTACCTTTGTTACATATGTGTACTGGGAGTGGCAGACACCCAGGTCCAGCCCATATTCTCTCTTTGATTGGTGGTTCTATCTCTGAGAAACCCCAAGGCATGCATATCATGGACTTTGATCATTATCTCCTGAACATTTCCTTCTGCCCACCATGTGTTTGTACTGATAGTATGACTTTTTTAAAAGCTCAGGCTCCTTCCTCCTTACCCACAAGAGACAAAAATGTGACCCATTTCTGCTTGTGGAACTGCTTTCTTTCAAGTCAAACTATGTCTACTAGCAGTGACTTTCCTCATCCCTCAAGAGTTCACTGGTCATAGCGTTTAATATGTAGTCTTCTCCAGAGACCCCTTATAGGCTATGCTGTTGTTCATTTTCTTTGTTACATATTGTCCTTTCGTTCTGGATGAGGTCATTTTGATTGTAAATGAAGGGCTGTGTAGTCTATTCCTAAAATAGATGTGAAGTATCAAGCAGGAACAATTTTTTTCTAATGAACAATTTTCATATATATATATATGTTCACCAAGGAAGAGAGCTTATGCTTTCTCTGTTCATTGTAATTATTTGGTTGTAGGATGAGGGTAATACTAAGAAGGACGAGTTTGAATATAGTCCTTTGTTTTCTCTTTCATGAGTTAATTTCTGAAAGTCTGGTACATATTTTTCTCTAACATCTTTATACATTTGGGGAATCCATGAGGCCTGGACTCTGCTTTGATGGAAGTTACGGTTTTTGCTATCCCATACGTGTTGCTTATGATTCTTGTTTACATGTTTTATTTCATCTTATTTCAAAACTTACACATATCTAAAATCTCCTTTTATATTTTCTAATTTCTAGAAGCATAAAAATTGAAGCATCTCTGAAAGATCATCTAGATTGTAGTCATAGTAGAGCATGTGTAGAACATCAGTTTATTGTTTTCTGTTCTGTAAACGGTATCAGGTCTCACTTGATCAGTTATGTGAACAGTTTGCATGGTGGTCTTGAAAATAACCAGCTAATTATTGCTGTACTCTCAGTATTTCCCTTTGCATGCCCCCTTCACTGAAATCATCTCTGACCTTTACTACAATTCCTCCTCTACTCGTTTGTGGTTGGGATCTTCCGGTGTTTCTATATCCTTGGGGAGCATCATTGGGTTGTTTGGGGGATCTCAGAGTTCATGATAGAGAATTCCTTCTAAAATTCCATTAATTTTTATTTCTAGCCTCATATATTCCTGGTTCTATATGAGAGTAGGTGGTTGAACTTGAGCGAAACATCATGGCCAGCCACATGGAAGAGAACATCCTTGAAAAGGATTTCAGGATGTTGTCATCTCTGGGTTGTGGTTCATTCGGGGAGGTAAAGCTTGCCTGCCATCTTCCCACACTTATACGGGTGGCTGTCAAGGTCCTTGAGAAAAACATCAACAGCATGGCTGACATCACTTCGAAGCTGGAACTCCTTCAATCTTTAGAACACAGGAACATTGTTTGATTTTTTCACATGATTGACACACTGACAACAACTTATGTGATCATGGAGAATGTGGCAGGAGAGGACCTTGAGAAGTACCTCAGGGCACTGGGCTGTCTGAAAGAGGAGGAGGCTAGACCTGTTTTTCAGCAGGTCGTGTCAGCAGTTCACTTCCTCCACCAAAGACACATTGCACATCGCAATATTAAATTAGAAAGCATTCTGGTCGATGCAGCAGGAAATGCAAAGCTTTGTGACTTTGGCATGGCAATTAAAACCACAGAAGGGCAGATGTTGGAGGAAACCTGTGGCTCCTTACTCTATAGGGCCCCAGAGATCTTGGCAAGGAAACCCTATGATGGGCTGGCAGTTGACATGTGGAGCTTAGGCATCGTCCTCTATGTTCTGGTCACAGGGCACTTTCCATATGTAGAAGCCACCATTGAGGATATGCACAGGGTCATCACTACTACAGTGTGTCCCATTCCTTACCACTTGTCATTTCCGTGTCACATCATCATTGCATGGTTACTTGGGGTCCCTACCTGGCACAGGATGACAATACATCAGCTTGTGGAACGACCGTGGCTGGGCCACATTCAAGACCATGGACTGGTTGCCACAAAAGAAATCCTTCCCAGGATCGTGAACACAATGTGCACCATTGGCTATACCTGTGAAGAGATTGTGTCATCCTTAACAAATAGGTGACTCAAAGATGAAGTAATGGCAACATTTAATATTTTAAAATACCAGCTGAGCTATGGGGACAGCCATCAACAGGTGGAGAAGCCCTGGGCAAATAGCAGCCCTTCAGGTGCCCTTATCCCCCTTCCCCACTTGAAGAGGAGATCCAGTGAACCTACCTTTTCAACCTGTATAGAAGCTAGGAAGAGTAACTTTCAGGATGAGAATGTGGAAAGAAGAAGCAAGAGTTGCAGAAGTTACCCCATACACACCAAAAGCTCCTGCACAGAGAGGATGCCCTATTCAGATGACCCAGTGCCGGAAAGTGATGCTGTGACAGCTGATGTCACTAACAGTGCTACAGGGGATATTGTAGTCAACAGAGATTCCACGAACAGCATGCTTGGTGAGCATGTCTCTCCACTATCAGCCCACGTTGGCCCCACAGCTTCTAGATCTAGGTCACTCACAGTTTGGAAGCGAATTTCCCGTGCTCTGAAATCACTATGGTGCTGCTGCTGTTGCTGCTGCTGCTGCTGCATCTGTGTGCCCTCCCCACGGTGAGCCTAAATTCCTGTGTTAGGTGCACCAAAGAAAAGATAGGATAGTGAGGTCCCTTAGGAAACAAGCTGGATTGGCTGCCCAGATTTATAATTTCAGTGTGGTTAGGATATGCTATTTAATATCCATTGCAAATGACAAGATAGACCCTCTCATAGGGCAAGATCACAAGGTGTCTAGCATATTATATGGCAAAATTCCACAGCTTTGCCCTCATTTAAATGTCGGGAGATTTGAGTCACAAGCAGATAGTGTAGAATGGGGCAGAGTGGGTTGGAAGAGACCAAGTACAGTTTGGGTAAAGAGGGAAATTTCACAGAGGAGAAAGGAGGGTAAGAGCTTTGGCAGATCAGGTCCAGGTCAGTGCTGAATAAGTCCTGTCTCTGTCAAGGTCACTAAAAGATGCACTCTCTTATTTCTTTTTGCTTTGAAGTGGGGAAACCGAAATGGACTAGGAGAATTTCAGCCTTATTGAAGAGAGACTCCACAGCAGAAAACCAGGACAGAACTCCATGGTGCTGTGTTCCTCCAATACAGGGCATCAGGCTTCTGTGTCTCTTTCGCCCTTTGATCTAAATTGTCAGTGTGCATCTCCTTCATCTTACTCCAGCCCCATCACTGCTTGCTGGACAGAAAGGTGGGCACGAGGAACATCTACCTGATGAGGCTCTTCTTCCTCAGCTTTGAGTGTGCTGTAGCACTAGTGCCCACAGCATCTAAAACAGATGCCTCCACAACCAGAAATGATGTGTCTTCTGACATAAGGAGCCTCATCATCTTGGTCACTTTATCCCTTCCATCTTATTTCCTGACTGTCTTTTGGGAAGAACTTCAAGAAACATGTAAGTCCCCTGGAAGGAGGGAGACAGGTGAAAGGGGGTCGTGGGAACAATTGGCAAATGGGATGGAGTGGGTAAAAAGAAATGAGAGGGGTGTAGAGTAAGGAATAGATTCTGTCCTTAAATCAGCATGAAAGAGATGCTTGTGTTGGCCTAAGGCAGAAGTCTGGGGCAATCAAGAGCACTCACAAACTTCTTGTGGAGTACAGAATGAGAGGTAGATTAGCATGGCCAGCCACAAGAAGAAAAGGGCCTGCACTGATGGTTCCTTGCGTGGGTCAAGGCATACAAACAGGATGCTGTCTTGAAACATCATTATCCTGTTCTCTGCTCCTGAGCTATCATGAGGCAGGAAAAAGAGGCAGCCCTGTTGGTCAGTTGAGTCCCATCCTCCTCAATACTGATCAAGTCTGTGTTCAGTGTCTGTAACAGAGGCCCTTCATGATTCTTTCTCCTTCTTTTGAGGGGAAAGTGTATTGTGCTGTGCAACAAGAGGGATGCAAGGCAGAAATAAGAGGTGCTGTGTAAAAAGATATAAGGGCTACAGGTCATAGCCTTCTTCCTCCAAATATAGTCTCAGCTACCATGTGTAGAGTCGTTCAGCTCACTCAAACACCTGCACTGCTTGTTGGACTTCCCTAAGTAGTCACGTGCAGCATTGGCTCGATAAAAGTTTAAGATCCCCAGTTTTGTCACGTTTGTGGGAAAAGGCTTCCACAGCATCTAAAACAGCTAACCCTGGAAACAACAGACATGTCTGTAGGTCTCAGGCTTTGATCCACTTTAATCACTTGATTACACCCAAGATATCTTATGAAGGTCCTTTGGAAAAAGAGCAGAAACCCTGAAAGACCTATTGGAGCTGGGAAATAGACAAATGGAGGTAAGAGGAAGGGATAGGGAAAGGAGGAAATGAGTGGACCTGTAGAGAGAGAAATCAAGTGTGTGATGAGGTACTTGCTGTCAATGATTAAGGAGAAATGGATGAATGTGTGGACTGAGGCAGGGGTCTTGAACAAGGAAGACCAGGAACAAATGTGCCCTGCAGACAGTATGAGTAGACAGGACAGGGCAAGCCATGTGTAGAGGCCCTGCTCTGATGGTTACTGTCAAGGTAGAAAAGTGGGAGGATGCCTCATTAAATGCACTCTCTTGTTCTGGGCAACAAATGGAAGGTGTGGCATCTCCATCATTTGATTCATATTGTACCCATGTCTTTGTCCTCACAGCCTCTTTCATCCATTTAGTATTGTTCTGCTCCACTATGGAAAATTAAGAAGACCTTGCCAGGCCTGATGCCAGGTATTGTCTCTAGGAGACAGCAGCCAAGGTAACTACATTGTATCTATTGCCAACCAAGAATTCAGGCTTAGGAAAAACCATTGGTGATCACGGTGTTGGAAATGTCATCCACTGGTGGAGTATGGAGTCCTAGTGATGTGTTTTGTGAGGTGTTTTCCAGGACACATTCCAGGTAAGTAGCAGATCACTGGGTTGACATGGCAGCTGAGCTCCACAGAGAATCCTGAGGCCTAATCTGTGGGAACCATGCACTTGAAAGTAGGGCTGAATATAGTATCTATTTGTTGTAGAACATGAGTCTCTGATACCTGGTCTTAGCATAGTGGAAAAAAAGGAACCCATGAAGTGGTTTATGCTAGTATCCCATACACAGAGGGAAAGTGTTGATTGTTTACTGACAAGAATTGGAAAATGAGAGCTGGCAGAAATGTGGTAAGGCAGGAACTATTTGCTCCTTTGTACTTGGCAGCCAGCTTCCATTCTGACCACCTGTCCCTGGGTTTTTATCAAGCACTTGGGCATATCGACAGCATTGGCCCAATATTCTTCCCAGCAATATGACTGGAATCTTGGCTGTTAATACTTTCTAGAATCCAGATCATCTGGTGAGTCCTGTGTCCACAACACAAAAAGCTCTTTCCATACCATAGTGGACAAGAGTAATTTTGACTTCTGTGGCTTCAGACAGGGTCAGCTTGTGTTTCTGTTGCATATCAGTGAAGCTAGAGCTATTGAAAGAATGGGGGTCCTGTTGCATTCTCTAAATGAGATAGGAAAATTTCCTGTCCTGAACTTTTATATTTTTTGAGACAGGAACATACTATATAGCTTTCTTTTTCTGTTCTGGAAATCTTTATGTAAAATAGGTGGCTCTAAAACTCACAGAGATTCCACACACCATTGTATCCTGTGTGCTAGGATTGTACACAGGTACTTGCCTGATTTAAGTAGGGGACAGCAGCAATAATAAATTCTTCTAATTTTTCAATGTAGAATCATACCAGTTCTGTTCTTTTATCATTTGGCATGGAGAGAATTAAACTGGAGGCACTGCCCTCCATTCCATCCAGGGTGGATTATGAACTGGGAGCAAACCTCAAATCTAACCTTCAGAAAAAAAGTCTATGTTCTCATGGGAATAGGTAGCTTAAGGTGGGAATTTCATCTAGAATACTTCTGTGGAAAGATACCAGTGTGCCCTAGGTGACACATCCTCGAATATAAGCCACAGAGTGTGACTCTATAACCTTGCCTGCTTTCAGTGGATCCCTCACCTGCAGTCCAGGCACAAGTCATGTGACCTCAACATGAAAACCCAGGACAATCTAAACTGGGTAGCCAGTCTGATTGATGGAGTTTTTTCCATCTGAGCCAAGAGGTCACACATGAGGACCTAAGATGGGTCACTGAGACAACTGGTGCCTGTATTATATTGTTGAAGGCAGTTTTCACTTCATGGTCACGAAGGCAAAGAAGAGCATCCTGTTCTCTTGATTCAACACCCAGATATGGTCTGACCATCTGCTGACATCCATACTCTAGCCTGGCTTTCATGGGTCCCAGAGTGCTTTTCTGCTTCTCAAACTACTTTGGATTGATATTTAAACCACAGAAACTTGTTCATCCTGGCTGGGTAATGGGGAGCCAGGGATGCAAGAATCTTGGATCTGAAACACCCAAAGCACTGTGCAGTACACTCTCGCGTTTCCGCAATGTGAGAGGTGAACTGTCTGCATCCCTAAATGCTGTTTAACATCTCAAGGACACCACTGTCCTATTCCATGCCCTTACAGCTTTGTCATTGATGTTCAGGCTCCTAACCACCAAACTTGTATATGAGTGAAAAGAAACCATTTGTGTCTTTGTTGAAAGGCTTGTGACACATAGGCCATTCATCTGGATCTGTTTCTGAAAATGTCAAAATTTCATAATTGAGGCTGGGCATGTGTTTGATTCCCTGTATCTGCTTCATATAAGTTTTTCACAAAGTTTTTCTTTTTGAGATTGTCTTATTCCATTGAAACAGACACATTAAATGTTTTCCATGGATGGGTATGAAATTTTAAAAATCTGATTTCAAAATGCCAGTACCCCAGAATTTCTTGCTTCTGTGTAAAATGAAGTAGTTGAGCTCAAGATGGACAGCAGGGCATTTGAAGCAGAGTTTGTGGAGGCAGCAGGAACTGTGGTAATTTTTGAGGAATTAGGAGTGTGGAGAACTGCTGTCTTACAAGGTCCCTTTCACATATTCTTCTTCTTTGAAGGGATAAGCTTTATATATTTTGAAACATGGGATTGCCTGCTGTGGACTGAGAGAGCATAATGAAGAAAGGTCCTGCAAGAAATCCAGAGAAGAGTATGCACGTTTACCCAGCATAGAGGCCTCTATCCATCACAGGAAGAGTTAAACCATCTACCCTGGGTTTCTCCACAGGGAACCACAGATAACAAGGAAACATGGCCCAGGCCTGGCCTCTCACAGTATCATTTTCATGGGACACTTTGAGCCAATAACATGTCCAATCTACCCATGAATGTGTCAAATCTGTGGCCAAGTCTGTAGAGAAATACCACAGCAATACTCATTTCTCTCATTCTCATCAGATCCTACATGAGGACAGAACAGCTCCATCCCCTCCTTCCTCTAGGTCCCCTCCCTGCTGTTGTGTTTGCAGCCTGCCTTTAGTCCTGTATCCCTCCCTTCACAGAAGTCATAGTCCACGCATTCTGGCTCAGTTTAATCTGTGTGCTAAGGAGCCTCAGTGTGCAGTTTTCTCAGAACCATATCTGTCTCCTAACAGGAGTGTACCTCCAATCTGGAGGGAAATGGGCACCACTATGCACAGAATACATATATGCTGCCACACTTTGGAGGGTTCATAGGGCTTACTTAGCCTAGAACAGTGATTGTAGAAGATAAGCTCTTGAAATTTTGCCTAACTTCACACTGGTCTACTGGTCAGGAACCCTGAGTCTGCCCAGGAAAGCTTCTCACCCTCTTACAGAAAGGGTCATTGACTAATTATAGAGTATAAAAAAGGAGGGGAGAGGAGAGAGAGGGGGGAGAGGGGAGGGAGGGAGGGAGGGAGAGAGAGAGAGAGAGAGAGAGAGAGAGAGAGGAATCCCATGAAGGAATGGACAAAGAGGAAACCTGAAATAACTTAGTGTAAGTGATTCTCTGTCCTAAATTATTCAAGGAGGAAGGGTTTAAAGTAAAGAGGCTCGGGATCTTCACTTACAACTATGTCCTGACATTAATTCTGCCACTGGCTGCAGCCACTGCATTTGTATTAAGTTTCAGAGTCATGATGATGAGAGATCCCACAACCTCGCTGAAGAAGCCACCCAAGATGTATATGTCATTTTTTTCCTTGGTCCATAACTGATCTGCTTCTTAGTTAGTGTCCACTAAGGTGGTCTTCATTCCTCATACACTTCACTGAAAGCAGGACCAAGGAAAAGGAGACTTGAGTAATGTAGCCATATCAAGGAATCCCAGGAGAGACAGGACAAGTGATTGTTCGGCTACACCATGTGAATTTCACAGTGCAGAATTGATGCCCAAGAGGACAGTAAAACATGTTGAGAACATTTTGTGTTACAGCCACTGGAGGGATCATGTTTCTGCCTTTACCCTGTTACCCAAGAAAAGAGAAGTCAGCTTAATAGGGCCACACTCACAGACTCAGCACCTTCCTTTCCACATTGCCTGCCTGATGGAGACACCCGGAGAGGTGCAGTCAACGCTAGCTTTTTTACCAGAAGCTAGCCACACTTGACCCAAATATTGGCCAGTAATATTCATCTCCAAGAGAAGAATCTGAGTCACATAGATGCTCAGTAACTTGCTCTCTTGGACAGAGCATGATTGGCTGGTGCACTGTTTCAAATATATGACTCAGATATGATGATCACAAACACACTGTATTCCCTTGTAGTCTTAGTGTCTACACTAGAGTCCAGATCTCTCACTGACCCTGCTTTCACCTCTCAAATCTTCAGGCTCTGTTAGACAAGTTCTGTGGTGGAGGATCATTTTCACCATCTATGCATTCTGACTCATCTAGGCAAGTGTTAAACAAGATGGTGTACGGAATGCACAGTGTCCAACCCAGACAGGTGTTTGGGAAACTGCTTCTCCTCCTGACTCCTAGAGCCTGTTCATGGGACAGGACAGCAGCAGGCATCCAGGCTAGAGAATCCCTTCAGACAGCAATTCCTCAAGAGATCCATTGAGTTCGTTCTCAGGTAGGTCACATAAGGAGAAAATGAATACCTGTTTCACAAGGTACTGAATTCCACCTAAAATAAACCTGCTCTTGTCTAAAAGGCAACAGGACTTGAGCAGGTGAAAGAATCTTTCTGGCAGCTTCATTGTAAAATAATCCTTCTCTTGTAGATGCCTGGCAACATCTTGAAACATGTACCCAGATAATTCCTGACATGAGGATGTGCACACTCAGCATTCGTGACGCTGACTGAGGTGAGCATCTTTCACCTACACTTCCCATGAACGACTATCATATGATGCCTGAGCTCTAGAAGAGCTCAGAGACTGCACATAGCATCAGAAGGACATGCTGTGGTAGACAATGAAATGTTTCTGTTCTACCATCCAACAACACACAACCACTTCAAATTGCTAATGATATCAGGTGACTCTATAGGTGGATCTCTTTGTAAAAGCCACCCAGTGGGTAGATAAACCTGATTCACTGCCCACCTTAGATACTTTGCATTTTGGCTATGAAACCTGCCTGAGCAGATAAAGAATATATCTCACCACAGACTTGCCATGTGAATGTGTATCCCTTTTGTGGCTCTAGACTTGTTCTCCTGAGAAGAGCAGTGGCCATGGACCCAAAGTCACAGGCTATCACTTACATGAAAATAGTGAAATTGAGGGCACCCTGTTGGACCATCTCTCTGCGATGTTGGATAGATAATATTTACAAACAAAAAGTCTGAAATATTTCAGTAGAATTCCAAAATCATCTTTGAATTGGCATTCAGAACACTTTGACAGATGGCTGAGAGAAAAAGAAAGTGGGCAGTTCCAGTCACAGTTCTTTTTAATTTTTTCCAATAGTTTATTTATTTTATTCACTTTAGACTTCTATCACAGCCCCCCTCTTTCCTCTGCTCCTGGTCAGAGCTTTACATATTCCTCCTCCTCCTACCCCATTGTCTTCTCCTCAGAGAAGGTGGAGCTCCCCTTGGATACCTTTTTTTTTCTTGGCAGCAGCCTGGGTTGTTTGAGAATTTCCATGGGATCTTCCAGCCATCAACTCAATTGAATGCAATGCAGTCCCACTGCTAGAAGCTATGCCTACCTACCAGAGATGGCCAGGTGAGTCTTCATAGTCCCCATTTCTAAAAGTCCTCATTAGGATCACCTTTATAAATTCCAGAAAGTTTCCACTGCACCTCGTTTCCACAACAAATATCCCCAAATTCCAATCTTCTCTCCCAGGGTTTGGCACTCTCTCTTTCATCCTGACTTCACCAGTCATTCTCATGACCCCCCCCCCCCGCAAGAACTCTCATCCCCATCTGCTCCCATCCCCACCTGCCCCTGCTTTACATGTAAAATCTATTTTATTTCCCCCCTCCATTAAGTTTCATATGTTCCCTTTCTAGGTCTCTGCCTAATCTAACCTCTCAGGGTCTAAAGATTGCAGCTTGGTTATCATTTCCTTTATGGCTAATATCTGCATATAAATGAATAAATATCATATGTATCTTTTTGGTCTTGGTTATGCCACTCAAGATGATTTTTTTCTAGGTGTATGCATTTGCCTGAAAATTTCATGATGTCATTCTTCTTTTAAACTGCTGAGTAATACTCCACTGCATAAATATACCCCATTATCTGTTTTTGTTATTTTATTTATTTACATTTCTGTTTTTAGTTTTAAGGATTTATTTATTTTATTTACATGAGTATACTATAGCTGTTTTCAGACACACCAGAAGAGGGTATCAGATCCCAATACAGATGGTTGTGAGCCACCATGTGGTTGCTGGGATTTGAACTCAGGACCTCTGGAAGAGCAGCCAGTGCTCTTAATCACTGAGCATTCTCTCCAACCTTTGTATTTCAAATGTTGTCCACCTTCCTAGTTTCCCCTCCACAAACTGCTCGTCCCATACCACCTCTCCTTTGCCTCTATGAGGATATTACCCCGCCCCACTCACCATTCTCACCTCACTTCTCTAATATCCCCCTTAACACTGGGGTTTCAAGCCTCCACATGACCAAGGGCCTCCCATCCCATTGGTGCCAGATAAAGCAATCCTCTGCTACATATGTAACTGGGGGCATGGGTCCCCCCATGTGTACTCTTTGGTTGGGGTTTAGTTCCTGGGACCTCAGGGTGGTCTGGTTAGTTGATATTGTTTTTCCGATGGGATTGCAATCTCCTTCAGCTCCTCCAGTCCTTCTCCTAACTCCTCCACTGGGGTCCCTGGGTTCAGTCTGAGGGTTAGCTGTGAGGCTCTGCATCTGTATTGGTCAGGTGTTGGCAGAGCCTCTCAGGGGACAGCTATATCAGGCTCCTGTCAGCAAGCACTTCTTGATACCAGCAATAGAGTCTGGGTTTGGTGTTTGTAGGTGGGATGGATCTCTAGGTGTGAAATTCGCTTGATGGCATTTCGTTCAGTCTCTTCTCCATCTTTTGTCTCTGCATTTCCTTTATATAGGAACAATTCTGGGTTAAAATGTTTGAGATGGGTGGGTGGCCCCATCCCTCACCTGGGGGCCATGCCCATGGAGATGGTCTCTACAGGTTCTATCTCCCCTTTTCGGGTATTTTGGCTAATGTCCACCCCATTACATCCTGGAGACCTCTTGCTTACTGATCCAGTGACATCTAGGTGTCAGGTTTCTGGCTTGACCTAGGAGTAGCATCTCCTAGGGTGCTGACTGTTGAAAACACTCCTGCTTGCCTTTTCATAAAACAGAGGGCTTACCCATGTCTTTTATCCCATGTACATCCCTGAAAATGTTCATGATTGACACTCCAGGATCCGTGCAGCATGCCGAGAAAGGAGCTCCCTTTCCTTGTCCAAAGGACATTTGGTTTTTGTGGCATTCTTGTGGATGACACCGATAGATGACAGTTTCCAAGTTGGACAACTCACAACTACCCCAAAAGGTCAGTGTCACATAGTGACCATTCATCTCAGAAAATGAACAACATGACAAGTACACATCAGAATTCCTCTGACAGAACACACAAAACCACCAATGGATAGTCCATGTGTAAAAATGGAACTCTGACCACTCTTACAGCCAGTCAACCTCATCATCCCTCTGCCCCTGGGAAACTCTCTCAAACACACGAGACATTCAGTGTTCAGGACCTCCAGGCCATGGCTCTCCAATACTCTGTAGGTCAAAGTGGACCTTCATAGTGCACTACTGTAGAGTACCATGATCGTTAGGTTGTGATCTCTCTCTGAATTGCTAGACTGTAGGAAAGAGTATAAGCAGTAAATGAAACTTCTCACAGCCTAGTTCTTGAGTCTGTGGGATATTGGTTTGGAATGAATTAGTCTAATTACCAAGATGCAGAGAAACTGAGGTACATAAGTAGCTTGCCCATCCCTTCTGAAAACAAAAGCTTTATAACCTTAGCCATTAAGTTTAAATTCAGTTCCTGGAAATATACCTATTGCAGCCTTTAATACATAATAGGTATGACTTCCAAATATGACATGGTACCTTGCTCAATAACTCCAAGGCTTTATCAGCTATGGGTTCTTTGCTCATGATAATTCCATGTCTCCTTCAACCTGCAGACCCTTTATTTAGATGCTAGCACATATCAAAATACATATATGAGTGTGTGTGTGTCTGTGTGTACATGTATATATAGGATATAAATGTGCACACATATATACTGTGGTAAATTGAATGAAATTGGCCCCAATAGGCCCATAGGGAATGGTGCTGTTAGGAAGTGTGACCTTATTGGAGTAGGTGTAGCCATGTTGGATGGAGAGTGTAACTGTGGAGGCAGGCTCACGGTACAGCAAATGTTAGACACAGTCTCTCTGCTGTATGTCCATCAAGATGAAGAACTCTAGGTTTCACTATTTCTACCTGCACACAACTGTACTTCCTGCAGTGATGGTAATATATTGAACTATATATTATCTGAATAATATCTAAAATTGTAAACCAGCCCAAATTAAATATTTTTCTTTACAAGATTTGCCTTAGTCATGGTGTCTCTTCACAGCAATGGAAATCCAAACTAACACACACAGTCACACACACACATGTAATTTTTTTCCTTACTTTGTAAGTTCTCTTGAATCCGCCGCAAAAGAAAAATTACTTTATGACTCTACTTATTCCTGTTTACTGTACAGAGTTACAACCGAGGATTTATAACTTAGGAGCAATGAACCATTTGAGGACTAGAATAGATAGGTTCATGGAAAATGTAAGGAGATGAGAATTTAGCCATGAAACCTACCCTCAGGCCCACAGTGACACCCTGTCTATGGCCAAAAAGAACTCTCTATACAAAATGGTCAATAAACAAGTATAATGAATTGACCTTAGACCCCCAGAAACCATGTTAAACCTTGGTATGGCTCTTCAGTGTGCCTATAAGCTAAACTTCATGGAGATGGAAGCAGATCCTTCATGCTCTCTGTGCAAACAGTCTAATCTAGTTGACAGTCCACATTCCAGGTGAGAGTGTGTAAAAACATACTGCAAATAATTTCAGGAAGGCACTTAACTGACCTCCTACTCACACAGTAGCAAATACTCCCAATGGCTTTTGAACACACATGAACTTATACACCTGAATATAGACATAGACACACACACTTGACTACACACATATAAGCATGACTGTACATACACAGGGTCAAACATGGGAGTTAATATGAAGAAAATGGAATAAAAAGAGTCATTGGTCAATTTTCAGAAATGATCCTACGTGCATTGTGTAGCGATCTAGTTTACACCCTTTAATAACCATGGTTTTTCCTATGACATTCTAGTGAAATGCTCCTGAAAATCTCTGGCTTACTATGACTCTCACCTCTTTAGATGTGTCTACAGAAGAGCAAGAAGTGGGGCTGAGGCCACTAAGAACAGCACTACCTGTACACACATCATTACATAGAATGCACAAATTTCTTCAGCGCCTCTGGAAAGGAGTTAGCATGTCTTTGAATCTGACTGAGAGGGGAGCATGGATTTAGGAGTGGTGTTTCTGTTGCTCAAAGAGGAAGGTCCAGAGTTTTTAATGCTACCATCTCAGAAACAACTGTAAAGAAGCTTTCTTCAGAACATCCAACAGGTGATGCAAGCCTGGACACAGGATACTATACTTCACAATATTCTACTAGTTCTGATTTGGTTTCTTGTTTTTTGGTTTTTGTTATATATCTTTAACAAATAAGTTCTTAATTTTGTACTTTAGAAATAATAAAGTATGATATAAATGATTTCTCCTCCACTGTAATGTTTCATGTGGATATTTGGATACCCAGATGCTGTGGGATGTTCTGTGGCTAATTATACTTGATGTTAATTCCATTCTCATGTGAGTTGTGTTTTCATTACCAGGGCATATTTAAGTTGGAGGTTGACAACACCCAAATGTAACAATGAGAGACTAATATGGAAAAAAAAGTTAAATGAATAGCCTGTTTGCTCCAGTCTGAGCTTGTCTCAGTCTTAGAAGATCACTGAAGTATTTTAAAAGTTGGTTAACTGAGAATGCTCTGGCAGGTCAAATGTCTATCTCTACATAAAAATGATAGCAGCAGCGAGATAAACAATTAATAAATAGGACCTCATGAAATGGAAAGGCTACTGTAAGATGAAAGACACCATCATGCTGACAAAGCAGCAAACAATAGGCTAGGCAAAGATATTTTTTTTTACCAACTACACATCCAATAGACTAATAGGTAAAATATAAAGAAAAATCAAGAAACTAGATCCCAAAGAGGGAAAAAAAAACCCAAACAAACAAACAAACAAAAAAACCCTTAAAAATGGAATACAGAAATAAACAGTAAATTCCCAAGGAGGAAAGGAGAATGTCTAAGAAACACTTACAGAAATGTTTAACATCTATATCCATCAGGGTCATGCAAATCAAGAGAATTTTGAGATTTTACCTTACACACATCTGAATGGCTGAGAAATTAGGGCTCCGCCTCTGCTGCTTGAATCCCACGCCTCTAGCTGCATAACCCTGAGCGGTAATGATCCTGCAACAGCCCCTGTGGCAAGGTCTACCAAGTCAGGACCACAGGCCACCACTGGGGTGATTCGTGGCCTGGACATCAGGGAATATTTCCACAAGCAGTTCCTGATTGAGGAGAACATGGCTACCCATTTCTCCTGACTCAGCCTACATAATGACCATCCCTACTGCAGCCCCCCTGTGACTTTTCCTGAAGCCCTGCCACCTCTTAGGAGCCCTTGCCCAGAGCTGCATCTCTGGTACTATCCTGAAGCCTGATTCCTGATGCCCTCAGGTTGCTGAGGCTGGGGGATACCTCCAGCCCCTACTACTCTGCATCTCCAACTGGGATATCATGGAGCTCTGAGTGTGGATGGCCTGTGTCCCTCCCCATCTTCTTCCTGACATCAAACACCAGAATTTCCAGAAAGGGATGAAGTCCTTCTCCAAACCAGGTGCATGGCCATGAGGACCTTTCCCCTGACAGGAGGACACTGAGCTCGGTGGAACCCTCAATGAGAGGCAGCCTGGGAAAGTGCCACCCCATTAGTGAATAAAGACCTGTGAGCAGTTGAAAAAAAAATTAGAGCACTCACCCTAAGAGGAATGTCTTCACTAAATTCCCATGCCCCCATTGGTCTCAGGAACCAGAATGAAAGAGGAGGTCGAAAGAGCTGAAGAGGCAGATGGGATGTAGGACACTGAGAAATCAAAGCTGTCTAAATCAACAGTATCAAAACTCATATGAACTCACAGACACTGAGTCAAAAGCAAGGGAATTGTGCATGTCTGCATCAGTTCCTCTGCATATGTAGTATGGCTTTCAGTTCATGCTCTTCTAGGATTCCTGAGTGTGTGGACAACTGGGTCTCTGATACCTGTGTAGTTTCTTGACATTTCTGTTTGTGTTGTCCAACTCTGATGTGACAGTTTTGTTTTAATCATATTATATTTTTTGGTGATTTTTAAAAAAAGAAATTAGAAGTTTTCTTGAAATGAATGGCATGTATTTAAGATTTTTTTAAAAAAGATTTATTGTATGTATGTGAGAACACTGTAGCTTTCTGCAGACACACCAGCACAGGGCATCAGATACCATTATAGATGGTTGTGAGCCGCCATGTGGTTGCTGGGGATTGAACTCTGGACCTCTGGAAGAACAGTCAGTGCTCTTAACCAGTGAACCAACTCTCCAGCCCCTGGTGATATTTTCTTATTACTGCTTAAAAACCTGTACTTTGCTAATGAGACAAAATAGGGGAATGAATCCAGATGTGAGGGGAAGGGGAGAAGGACTGGGAGCAATAGAGAGAGGAGAAACCATAATAATCAGGGTATAGTATGTGATGAAAGGATATATTTTCAATAGAAAAAAGTAAATATAGGTTGTCAACCTTAGATTAGAGATGGATCTAGGAAGGACCTATTTTCCAAAACTCAATCATCTATCACATCTGAGGCAACTTATGAAAGGTCAATTGGCTGCTCATCCTTGTCTTGTGTGTTTATAAGTCATCCCATTAGAAGAACATTGTTAACATTGGAGCTTCCCTTGAAGTGAACTTGGCTGCACAGGCTTTCTCCAACGACGTGGCTTGTCTCTTCATTGAACCGTGAATGGCTTTGGAAGAGCAAAATATTTTAATTTGAATCAAGTCATGCTCTTGATGTCACATTATTAACTTTTTAAAATATATTTGTATTTTCTTCAAGATTTTTAAAATTTAGACCTTGATAAAATTCTAGAATCAACTATGCAGTAATTTTCTGTGTCAGTAGGTATGTCAATCATAAAATCATGTGTATATGCATGAGTGTTTCCTTGTGGGCCTGTCTGTGTGTTACTGTGTTTTTGTATGAATGTGTGCGTTTGAGTGAGTGAGTGTAACAGTGTGAGTGTGTACATGTGTGTCCATATATGTTTTTGCATGTATTTCGTGTGTTAAAGGACCTTCAGGTTTCTCCATGTTAAGAAGTGAGCCTGCTGCCAATCCTTCATTCCCAGCTTCTAGAGGCCTTGACATCTGTGCACCTTTGTCTCTGAGCTGCCAGTGGCAAGCAAGTCATTGCTATATGCTGAGGGACCCTACCTCTTCCACCATTGCTATTGGAGATTAGGATAAAAGCTTCTTTGGGAACCTTTATATTACATACCATAATTTATAATTTAGCTAATGTCTCCATAAATAATAAGCTGTTGTCATCTGCATAGGACTGTGCTTCCTGGAAGTCAATGGCTGTTTTATTTGCTAAGTTAGCTTTGTTTCCTGACAAAAGTAACACAATAATAGGACTTGCTTGCCTTTGAAGTTCTTTAACCCAGTTTTTTGCTCTCGCAAAGGATTCCTCATTTGTAATATCATACACAACTCTGGCTGTTTGTGCTTCTCAGTAGTACATTGGTGCTAAGCTATGATACCGGTAGTTCTTGGCCGTCTGCATCTCATATTTCAAAATTTACTGTTGTGTCATCGATACACAGTTTGGGTTAGAAAGGCAACACCAGCAGTATTCTCTTGAAATTCATGAAATTGGTCTTTCACAAAGCAAAGCACCAGGCTTGATTTGCCAACACCAGACTCTCCTAGAAGGAACCAGTTTGAACTGGCATATTTTATTTCCAGTATTTGTCCTGTTGGGTCTTATGCCTCGATATGCCATGTCCAAATTTTAGAGAAGTTCCTCATCTCAGATTCCTAAATGAACTTCCAGCATCGATTTTGTTTACTTTCTGGAGAAAATACCTTCAACAATTTGACTTTGGAGCTGGGAAGAGTGCTTGCCCAGCAAACAGCAAGCTCTGGGCCTCCCTCCTGTCAGCAAGGCCATGCTGGCACGGAAATCAGATGCACCGCAGCTGCAGTGGAGTCGCCTGCTGGCTACTTCTCACACTGGCCTGCGCTGGACTCTGAGCACCGTGTTGCCCCTGCCTTGCTGCGTCTCTGCCTTAGCCATCTGGAGTCTTGAAGGCACAAGTAGACACCTGAGAGCATCATATCCTCAAAGTCATTAGGAAGACGAACGACCAAATAAAGCCTAGGTTTTTTCATCTCAAGGACAGCCACAGTAATGGACTTCTGACACCAAGCCTAGACAATAAAATGTTCTTCCCCAAACTGTGCCAACAACTAGTGTACATGTGTCCAAATGCCCAAGATTGTAGGAGACATTGCTCATTCAATGTATTGCAGTGGTTTTGTTGAAGGTATCTCAGATATTGAACATTTGATTTCTAGTATGGGAGTTTGTGGAATACAAGGAGGTAGAGCTTAGCTAGGAGAACTTTATCACTAGGGGAAAGAGATCATCTAATGTGTTTCAGCAGCCACCCAAATACCCATCTCTACAGAGAACAAAATACAACACCATGGCTTCTGTGTCTCATGAAAGCCTGAGCACAAATAAATCCTTCCTTCCAGAGCTGATTCAGGCCTGGGATTTGGTGCCAGCCATGAAAAAAATAACCAGAACACTGGGTGTGGTACAGAAGCTGAGAAAAAACACTATTCATTCTGACAAGCCATGATTGGTTGGTTGCTTGTGAAGACATCACAGAAAGCATTATAAAGAATGCTACTAACTAGTTGATAATAGTCACTGCCTGCATTTTCCTCTTCTTGTATTTTGGAGTAGCTCTTGATGGTTACGGAGCAGTTGGACTTAAAATTGGCTCTGGTAGACTTGGAATCTCTAATCACCTTTGCTTTGGTATAGTGCGCTTTTTCCCTAGTGTGCTGGTTTGCTTCCAGGAGTTTAAGTTGACTTCCATGTCTATATTTATATGCTTAGTTTTTGTCTGAGGTTTGATGTCATGTTTGTATATGTTTGTCCCAGGGGTGGCACTATTAAGAGGTGTGACCTTGTTGGAGTGGATGTGGCCCTGTTAAAGTAGGTGTGTCACTGTGGGTGTGGGTTTTAATACCCTTGTCCTAGCTGCCTGGAAGCCAGTCTTCTGTCTGCCTTCAGGTGAAGATGTAGAACTCTTGGCTCTTCCTGTACATTGCCATGCCCCCATCTTGATGATAATGGACTGAACCTCTGAACCTATAAGCCAGCTCCAATTAAATGTCGTCCTTCTAAGAGTTGCCTTGGTTATGGTGTATGTTCACACAGTAAAACCCTAATTAAAACATTTGATTTTAGGGCTGGAGAGATGGCTCAGAGGTTAAGAGCCGGCCCAGAAGTGAAGCCTGGCCCTCGCCACCATCAGGCTGTCGGCAGTGCCCGCTATGCATCCTTGATGTTTGCCGCCTGGTGGCTGAACTCTTGGCCTCGCTGTAGAGACTTCTGTTGCCCTGGCTAGAGTTTATTTTTTTGATGGCTAAGCTGTTGCTGACACTGAAAATAAACTAGGGTTTGGCCTGCCCCCCCCCCCAAAAAAAGAACATCATGAAGTTTGCCAGCAAAAGGATATAAGTAGAAAAGATCATCCTGAGTGAGGTAGCCCAGACACAGAAAGACAAAAGTTGTATGTACTCACTTGTAAATGGATATTGTTTGTACAGTAAAGGATAGCCGTGCTAGAATCCACAGACCCCCAAAAGTAACACATGGGGACCCAATGGGGGACAAGACAATCTCACTCAAAAAGGGAAACCAAAAAGACATCACAGGTGAATGTAGAGAGGGGACTGGATAGGAGTGGGGTTAGGAATGGGAACAGGAGGGATCAGGTTTGTGGAGGCGCTTCTACCAGGAGTCACAACAAACATTCCATTGAACTGAAACTCAAACTTCCCCCTGGTCATTTTGGGCTTCTAAAGCCTTTAAACCAACAGGCTAAGAAAGGAATAACAGTGTCAGGAGGGGTGAAAGATCCAGATTACCATGGTGAAATAGGATTGCTTCTCCACAGTGGAGGTAAGGAGGATTATGTCTGGATGCAGGAGACCCTTTAGGGTGTCTCTGAGTACTTTCATGACCTGTGATTAAAGTCAATGGGAAACTATAGTAGCCTAATCCAAACAGGATGACAAAGGGCACAGACCCATCAGGACTGGAAGAGGAATGTAACTCCTCCAGGAAAAGAGCCAAGACCTGCTGAGGTGCTTGCAGAGGGTAGAGGAAATACAGAATGGGTAGATAAGGTACTATCTAAGGCCAGTTGCAGAATTGAAGGTTATAAGTGGTATGAAAGGTTCTGTTTTAGTTTGTCAGGAATACATTATTTTGTATAGATATTTGTACTTTCTTCCAATTTTTTTAACATCAATTAAGAGAATCTCCATCAGTATTTAAGTTGAGATACTAAAAGAATGTTACCAAGGGACATTGATCTATTCTAAATTTACAATGCACTTGCATATGATTGTATGAGGGATAGTCATTGCATATTAGGTGTACTTATGCCCTGGTTATTGTTTCATTTGGACATCATATATGATTTGTGTCAAGTTGACAAGGAGTGGATTGTGATGACTATTCCTGGTTGTCATCTTGATTACATCTGGAATGAATTACAATCCAGAAATGGAGGGCACACCTATGATCCAGATCTTGAGGCTGAAAGACATAGGCTTCTGACCCAGATCCTGACATGGGGATCTTGAGACATAGCAGACATGAAAAGATTAGGCTCTGGCAAGATAGTACAAACCTTTAATCCCAGGAGATTGAGGCAAGCAGATCTCTGAGTTCAAATTCAGCCTGGGAAAATGCAATTTCCAGATCCAGTTATGGTGAGACACACCTTTAATCTGAGCCATACCTTCTGGAGACCTACTTCAGGACAATGGAAGAAGGAAGACTCACTCTTCCCCTGCTTGCCTTTGCTTGCCAGCACATCTGTTCGATCCTACTTCTACAGAAAACCAGCTGAAACAAATAACCTTGAGGACTGAGCAACTACTAGATTTTTGAACTTCCAATTCACAGCTGCCCTTTATTGAGCTAGTTGAATTGAGGCTGTTAAGTCATTACAATAAATTCCCTTAATATTCAGAGACATTCCATAAGTTCTGTGACTCCTGAGAACGCACACATGCACACACATATGCATACACATCCACACATGCACACAGAACTTGTAAGGGTGGAGTCACCCACAGTATGGTGGCATCTCTCAAATCATTATTTCAAGAAAATGGGTCCTATAACCTTCCAACAACTGAAAAATCATAAGTCCAGTTTCAGGCACTCAACACATTAAACCTCTTTGTTGTGATCCATGACTCTGAGGAAATGGCTGGATGAGGAAAATACTATATTGAGTTGGCGAACCAAGATCTAGATAGTCAAATGCCATTAGTTCTTTATATCTTTATATCCCAACTGCTAGATGTGAGTTCAAAACCTGAAGAAAGTGATAGTTGAGGTGTTAACTAGTAGGACTTGATACCTATCCTTGTATTTTGAACTTTGGCTTTAGCGAAGAGGCTATCAAGCAGGACTCTATACTGAGGTCTGTATTTGTATTGGGATTTGGGCTGTAGGGCAGGGGTGCTTAGCAGGAGCTGAACCCTAACTCTGTATGTGTATGTGTGGCTTTGGCCGTTTGTGTGGTATTTTGGGAGAAAATACAATGTAGAACCAGACACAGCCATGTACTGTATGAGGATTTTGGTTACAGGGGAGGAGACACCTAGACCAGCATCTAGATGTCTGTGTGGAACATTGGTTGAATATTTAGCAGTAACTGACACTTAGTCTGAATGAGTGTGTGTGTGTGTGTGTGTGTGTGTGTGTGTGTGTGTGTGTGCCTGTGTATGTCTGTGTGTACACGGAGCTTTGTATCTAGGATGACCTAACGGTTTGCCATGATAGCATGCTCACATCTGTATAAAAATCTAGGTATCTGTGATTTATGGTTTATATATATGCTTGGCCCAGAGAGTGGGCCATTAGAATGTGTAGCCCTGTTGGAGTAGATGTGGCCTTGTTGGAGTAAGTGTGTCACTGTGGATGTGGGTTTTAAGACCCTTATCCTAGCTGTCTGGAAGCTAGTATTCTGCTAACAGCCTTCAGATGAAGTTGAAGAACTCTCAGCTTCTTCTGTATCATGCCTGCCTGGATGCTGCCATGTTCCTACCTTGATGATAATGGACTGAACCTCTGAACCTGTAAGCCAGCTCCAATTTAATGTTGTCCTTATAAGACTTGCCTTGGTCATGGTGTCTGTTCACAGCAGTAAAATTCTAACTAAGACAGAAGTTGGTACCAGGGACTGGGGTTTTGCTGTCATAGGCCTGACCATGCTTTGTTTCGAAGAATGCATTTGGGGACTTCGGATTTGGAAAGCAGTGGATTGCTTTAAGTGGGGCTTAATGGGCTATCCTATTCCTACTATTCCTAGTAGGAATATAAAAGACTTTGTTACTGAGAGTTATTTGAACTGTGTGGACCTGGCCCAAGAAGTTTCAGTGGAGAATTTCATTTATTTATTTTTCTTAATGTGTGAGTACACTGGTGCTGTCTTCACACACACCAGAAGAGGACATCAGATCCTATTACAGATGGTTGTGAGCCACCATGTGGTTCCTGGGAATTGAACTCAGGACCTCTGGAGGATCAGTCACTGCTCTTAACTGTTAAGCCATCTCTCCAGCCCTCAACGGAGAATTTCAATGTGTAGCCTAGAGACTGTTTGTTGTTGTTGTTGTTGGATTTTGGTGAAGAGCATGGCTACTTTTGTCCTTGTGTGAAGAATCGGGGGCTAATACAAAGAGATTTATATTAATTATATTGACAAAGAAAATCCACAAAATGCCCAGCAGAGACTTTGTTCTGGGGTTAAGTTTCATAAAGAACATTTTGACCAAGTGGAACAAGCTTAGAAAGGAAAAATGTAAAATATATGGCATTAAAGGTTATCAGGAAGTAAAATGGAGCTGAATTCTTTGTTCAAGGATTAAATTGAATCAAGGTGGTAGTGACTACCCAGCTAAATTTAGGTCCAGGCATGGTAGTACAAACCTTTAAGACCAGGAGGCAAGGACAAACATATCTCTGAGTTCAAGGCCAGCCTAGAATACCTCAAATTCTAGGTGAAGAAAAGTTTAAATCCAGGTGTGGTGGACCACACCTTTAATCCCAGTGCTTAGGAGACAGGCATGCAGATCTCTGATTTCTTTTTTTTTTCCATTTTTTATTAGGTATTTAGCTCATTTACATTTCCAATGCTATACCAAAAGTCCCCCATACCCACCCACCCCCACTCCCCTACCCACCCACTCCCCCTTTTGGGCCCTGGCGTTCCCCTGTACTGGGGCATATAAAGTTTGCATTTCCAATGGGCCTCTCTTTCCAGTGATGGCCGACTAGGCCATCTTTTGATACATATGCAGCTAGAGTCAAGAGCTCCGGGGTACTGGTTAGTTCATAATGTTGTTCCACCTATAGGGTTGCAGATCCCTTTAGCTCCTTGGGTACTTTCTCTAGCTCCTCCATTGGGAGCCCTGTGATCCATCCATTAGCTGACTGTGAGCATCCACTTCTGTGTTTGCTAGGCCCCGGCATAGTCTCACAAGAGACAGCTACATCTGGGTCCTTTCAATAAAATCTTGCTAGTGTATGCAATGGTGTCAGCGTTTGGATACTGATTATGGGGTGGATCCCTGGATATGGCAGTCTCTACATGGTCCATCCTTTCATCTCAGCTCCAAACTTTGTCTCTGTAACTCCTTCCATGGGTGTTTTGTTCCCACTTCTAAGGAGGGGCATAGTGTCCACACTTTGGTCTTTATTTTTCTTGAGTTTCATGTGTTTAGCAAATTGTATCTTATATCTTGGGTATCCTAGGTTTTGGGCTAATATCCACTTATCAGTAAGTACATATTGTGTGAGTTCCTTTGTGAATGTGTAACCTCACTCAGGATGATGCCCTCCAGGTCCATCCATTTGGCTAGGAATTTTATAAATTCATTCTTTTTAATAGCTGAGTAGTACTCCATTGTGTAGATGTACCACATTTTCTGTATCCATTCCTCTGTTGAGGGGCATCTGGGTTCTTTCCAGCTTCTGGCTATTATAAATAAGGCTGCTATGAACATAGTGGAGCATGTGTCCTTCTTACCAGTTGGGGCATCTTCTGGATATATGCCCAGGAGAGGTATTGCTGGATCCCCCGGTAGTACTATGTCCAATTTTCTAAGGAACCGCCAGACTGATTTCCAGAGTGGTTATACAAGCCTGCAATCCCACCAACAATGGAGGAGTGTTCCTCTTTCTCCACATCCTCGCCAGCATCTGCTGTCACCTGAATTTTTGATCTTAGCCATTCTGACTGGTGTGAGGTGGAATCTCAGGGTTGTTTTGATTTGCATTTCCCTGATGATTAAGGATGTTGAACATTTTTTCAGGTGCTTCTCTGCCATTCGGTATTCCTCAGGTGAGAATTCTTTGTTCATTTCTGAGCCCCATTTTTAATGGGGTTATTTGCTTTTCTGAAGTCCACCTTCTTGAGTTCTTTATATATGTTGGATATTAGTCCCCTATCTGATTTAGGATAGGTAAAGATCCTTTCCCAATCTGTTGGTGATCTTTTTGTCTTATTGACGGTGTCTTTTGCCTTGCAGAAACTTTGGAGTTTCATTAGGTCCCATTTGTCAATTCTCGATCTTACAGCACAAGCCATTGCTGTTCTGTTCAGGAGTTTTTCCCCTGTGCCCATATCTTCAAGGCTTTTCCCCACTTTCTCCTCTATAAGTTTCAGTGTCTCTGGTTTTATGTGAAGTTCCTTGATCCATTTAGATTTGACCTTAGTACAAGGAGATAAGTATGGATCAATTCGCATTCTTCTACATGATAACAACCAGTTGTGCCAGCACCAATTGTTGAAAATGCTGTCTTTCTTCCACTGGATGGTTTTAGCTCCCTTGTCGAAGATCAAGTGACCATAGGTGTGTGGGTTCATTTCTGGGTCTTCAATTCTATTCCATTGGTCTACTTGTCTGTCTCTATACCAGTACCATGCAATTTTTATCACAATTGCTCTGTAGTAAAGCTTTAGGTCAGGCATGGTGATTCCACCAGAGGTTCTTTTATCCTTGAGAAGAGTTTTTGCTATCCTAGGTTTTTTGTTATTCCAGATGAATTTGCAAATTGCTCCTTCTAATTCGTTGAAGAATTGAGTTGGAATTTTGAAAGGGATTGCATTGAATCTGTAGATTGCTTTTGGCAAGATAGCCATTTTTACAATGTTGATCCTGCCAATCCATGAGCATGGGAGATCTTTCCATCTTCTGAGATCTTCTTTAATTTCTTTCTTCAGAGACTTGAAGTTTTTATCATACAGATCTTTCACTTCCTTAGTTAGAGTCACTCTGAGATATTTTATATTATTTGTGACTATTGAGAAGGGTGTTGTTTCCCTAATTTCTTTCTCAGCCTGTTTATCCTTTGTGTACAGAAAGGTCATTGACTTGTTTGAGTTTATTTTATATCCAACTACTTCACCGAAACTGTTTATCAGGTTTAGGAGTTCTCTGGTGGAATTTTTAGGGTCACTTATATATACTATCATATCATCTGCAAAAAGTGATACTTTGACTTCCTCTTTTCCAATTTGTATCCCCTTGATCTCCTTTTGTTGTCACATTGCTCTGGCTAATACTTCAAGTACTATGTTGAAAAGGTAGGGAGAAAGTGGGCAGCCTTGTCTAGTCCCTGATTTTAGTGGGATTGCTTCCAGCTTCTCTCCATTTACTTTGATATTGGCTACTGGTTTGCTGTAGATTGCTTTTATCATGTTTAGGTATGGGCCTTGAATTCCTGATCTTTCCAAGACTTTTATCGTGAATGGGTGTTGGATCTTGTCAAATGCTTTTTCTGCATCTAACGAGATGATCATGTGGTTTTTGTCTTTGAGTTTGTTTATATAATGGATTACATTGATGGATTTTTGTATATTAAACCATCCCTGCATCCCTGGAATAAAACCTACTTGGTCAGGATGGATGATTGCTTTAATGTGTTCTTGGATTCGGTTAGCGAGAATTTTATTGAGGATTTTTGCATCGATATTCATAAGAGAAATTGGTCTGAAGTTCTCTATCTTTGTTGGATCTTTCTGTGGTTTAGGTATCAGAGTAATAGTGGCTTCATAAAATGAGTTGGGTAGAGTACCTTCTACTTCTATTTTGTGAAATAGTTTGTGTAGAACTGGAATTAGATCTTCTTTGAAGGTCTGATAGAACTCTGCACTAAACCTGTCTGGTCCTGGGCTTCTTTTGGCTGGGAGACTATTAATAACTGCGTCTATTTCTTTAGGGGATATGGGACTGTTTAGATGGTCAACTTGATCCTGATTCAACTTTGGTACCTGGTATCTGTCCAGAAATTTGTCCATGTCGTCCAGGTTTTCCAGTTTTGTTGAGTATAGCCTTTTGTAGAAGGATCTGATGGTGTTTTGGATTTCTTCAGGATCTGTTGTTATGTCTCCCTTTTCATTTCTGATTTTGTTAATTAGGATGTTGTCCCTGTGCCCTCTAGTGAGTCTAGCTTAGGGTTTATCTATCTTGTTGATTTTCTCAAAGAACCAACTCCTCGTTTGGTTAATTCTTTGAATAGTTCTTCTTGTTTCCACTTGATTGATTTCACCCCTGAGTTTGATTATTTCCTGCCGTCTACTCCTCTTGGGTGAATTTGCTTCCTTTTTTTCTAGAGCTTTTAGATGTGTTGTCAAGCTGCTAGTATGTGCTCTCTCCCGTTTCTAAAAAAAGTAATTGTTGCTTCCTGTTATTTTTGTTGTCAAAGTTGGCATTCTGTTCTTGTGGCTGTCTTCTTTTAGGTTTGTTGAGGGATTACCTTCTTGTTTTTTCTAGGGCATTGTTCCCATTCTTGTATTGGTTTTTTTCTGTTATTATTCTTTGAAGGGCTGGATTCGTGGAGAGATAATGTGTGAATTTGGTTTTGTTGTGGAATACTTTGGTTTCTCCATCTATGGTAATTGAGAGTTTGGCTGGGTATAGTAGCCTGGGCTGGCATTTGTGTTCTCTTAGTGTCTGTATAACATCTGTCCACGCTCTTCTGACTTTCATAGTCTCTGGTGAAAAATCTGGTGTAATTCTGATAGGCTTGCCTTTGTATGTTACTTGACCTTTTTCCCTTACTGCTTTTAGTATTCTATCTTTATTTAGTGCATTTGTTGTTCTGATTATTATGTGTCGGGAGGAATTTCTTTTCTGGTCCAGTCTATTTGGAGTTCTGTAGGCTTCTTGTATGTTCATAGGTATCTCTTTCTTTATATTTGGGAAGTTTTCTTCAATAATTTTGTTGAAGATGTTTGCTGGTCCTTTGAGTTGAAAATCTTCATTCTCATCCACTCCTATTATCCGTAGGTTTGGTCTTCTCATTGTGTCCTGGATTTCCTGGATATTTTGAGTTAGGATCTTTTTGCATTTTCCATTTTCTTTGATTGTTGTGCCGATGTTCTCTATGGAATCGTCTGCACCTGAGATTCTCTCTTCCATCTCTTGTATTCTGTTGCTGATGCTCAAATCAATGGTTCCAGATTTCTTTCCTAGGGTTTCTATCTCCAGTGTTGCCTCACTTTGAGTTTTCTTTATTGTGTCTACTTCCCTTTTTAGGTCTAGTATGGTTTTGTTCATTTCCATCACCTGTTTGTATGTTTTTTCCTCTTTTTCTGTAAGGACTTCTACCTGTTTGATTGTGTTTTCCTGTTTTTCTTTAAGGACTTGTAACTCTTTAGCAGTGTTCTCCTGTATTTCTTTAAGTGATTTATTAAAGTCCTTCTTGATGTCCTCTACTATCATCATGAGATATGCTTTTAAATCTAGGTCTAGGTTTTCGGGTGTGTTGGGGTGCCCTGGACTGGGCGAAGTGGGAGTGCTGGGTTCTGATGATGGTGAGTGGTCTTGCTTCCTGTTAGTAGGATTCCTACGTTTACCTTTCGCCATCTGGTAATCTCTGGAGTTAGTAGTTATAGTTGACTCTGTTTGGAGATTGTTCTTCTGGTGATTCTGTTACCGTCTCTCAGCAGACCTGGGAGACATTCTCTCCTCTGAGTTTCAGTGCTCAGAGCACTCTCTGCTGGCAAGCTCTCTTACAGGGAAGGTGCGCAGATATCTTGTTTTTGGACCTCCTCCTGGTCGAAGAAGAAGGCCCAAAACAGGGCCTTTCTCAGAAGCTGTGTTGTTTTGGCAGTTCCCAGAAGCTGTCAGCTTCTGTGGTGCAGACTCTCACCTGTGCAGACTAAATTCCTAAGCTCCAGGGAGTCCTGGAACCAAGATGGCGACCGCTGCTCCTGAGGCTGAGGCCGCCTCCCAAGCCAGGCGGACACCTGTCCTCTGGTCCGGACGGTGGCCGGCTGTCTGCGGCCCGCCAAGGGTGCTGCCTCAGCGGCTCTGTGCTTCTGCCCGTCCCAGAAGCTGTCCGGTTCTCTGGCGCACCCTCTAACCTGTTCAGACTAATTTCCTAAGTTCTGCTGAGTCCCGGAACCAAGATGGCGACCGCTGCTGCTGAGGCTGAGCATGAAGTGTGCCCCTTCTTATCTTTTTTGATAAATTTAGGTTGAAAGTCCAATTTTATTCAATATTAGAATGTCTTACTACAGCCTGTTTCTTGGGACCATTTGCCTGGAAAATTGTTTTGTAGCTGTTTATTCTGTCTGTCTTTGTTACTGAGGTGGGTTTCCGGTATGCAGCAAAAGGTTGGATCCAGCTTACATAGCCAGCTTGTTAGTCTATGTCTTCTTATTGGGGGAATTGAGTCATATTAAGGAAAAGTGATTGTTACTTCCTGTTTTTTCTATTGTTGTTGTTAGAGTTGGAATTATGTTTATGTAGCTATAAACATAATTTTGTTTTTTTTAAAGGAAGATGGTTTCTTGTGATTTCTAGGGCATAGTATCCGTACTTGTGTTGGAGTTTTCCCTTTATTATCTTTTGCATGGCTGGATTTGTGTAAAGACATTGGGTAAATTTGTTTTTGTCATGGAATGTTTTTGTTTCTCCACCTATGGTAATTGAGAGTTTTTCCTGGTGTAGTAGTCTAGGCTGGCATTTGTGTTCTCTTAGGGTCCGTATGACATCTTCCCAGGATCTTCTAGCTTTCATAGTCTCTGGCAAGAATCTGGTATAATTCTGATAGGTCTGCCTGTATATGTTTCTTGACCTTTTTCTCTTACTGCTTTTAATAATTTTACTTAATTTTGTGCATTTGTAGTTTTGCTTGTTATGTGACAGGAGAAATTTCTTTTCTGGACCAATCTATTTGAGTTCTGTCAGTTTCTTGCAGGTTCATGGGCATCTCTTTCTTTAGGTTGTTGAAGTTTTATCTATAATTTTGTTGAAGATATTAACTGGCCCTTAAATGTGGTAATCTATGCTTTCTTCTAACCTTTATCCTTAGGTTTGGTCTTCTCATTGTGTCCTAGATTTCTTGGATATTTTGGGTTAGGAGTTTTTTGCATTTTCAAATTTCTGTGAGTGTTGCTTCAATGTTTCCTATGGTATCTTCTGCAATGAGATTCTCTGTTCTGCCTCTTGTATTTTGTTGTAAATGTTCACATCTATGACAGCTGATCTCTTTCCTAGTTTTCTATCTCCAGAACTGATCTCTTTATTGTTTCTACTTCCATTTTAAGATCCTGGATGGTTTTGTTCAATTCCTTCAACTGTTTGGTTGTGTTTTCCTGTAATTCTTTTTTTTTTTTAAAGATTTATTTATTATTATATGTAAGTACACTGTAGCTGTCTTCAGACACACCAGAAGAGGGAGTCAGATCTTGTTACGGATGGTTGTAAGCCACCATGTGGTTGCTGGGATTTGAACTCTGGACCTTCGGAAGAGCAGTCGGGTGCTCTTACCCACTGAGCCATCTCACCAGCCCTTCCTGTAATTCTTTAAGGGGTTTTTATGTTTCCTCTTTAATGGCTTCTACTTGTTTACTTCTGTTCTCCTGTATTTCTTTAAGGGAGTTATTTATGTCCTTCTTAAAGTCCTCTATCAGCATCATGAGATGTGGTTTTAAATCTAATCTTGCTTCTCTGGTATTTTGGGGTATCAAGTAATTGCTGTTGTGGGAGAACTGTGTTCTGATGATGCCATGTAGCCTTGGTTTCTGTTGGAAGGTTCTTGTGCTTGCCTTTGGTCATCTGGTTATCTCTGGTTTTAGTTGGTCTTGCAGTTTCTGGCATGAGCTTGCCCCTCCTGTGTTCCTGAAAGCCTGTGGTCAGCACTCTTGGGAGACCAGCTCTCCCCTGAGCAGGACCTGTACACAGAGGGCTTATAAATGCCCCAACTGCTGGTGCACATGGAGGCTGGATGGACACTGTCCAAGCTCCTCTACTACCCCTGTGCACTCCTGTCTGCTCCCCAAGAGTGTAACTTCTGAGTCAGAAACTTTGGGGTCCATCATGATATCATGTGGCCACTGGCTGGGTTTTCTGGAGGAACAAGATAAATGCCCTAGCTCTCAGAAGATCTTCTTGCTTTTAATTTTCTGAAGATAGAAATAGAAAACTTAATCCCTGAGTGACTCATTGTCAGAGTATCTTACTTTGTCTCAAATGGGAAAAAGTAAGTGGGGTAGGAGGCACAGGGTATTGTTCCAAATCTGTTGGTAGGAAGCTGTTTCTAGTCATATGTTCACAGTACTATTGGCAGGACAGCAACAAGCCTATCCAGGCCAAGCTTGTTCCAGCAGACAGAAGCCACTGGGGAAACCCTCCATGTGTCTACCTCCTGAATGAACACAGGAAAGTAGATGCATTTGGTATATGCCTATTTTGAGCCTCAGGAGAGCAGCAAAGCTGAACTTGCTGTTCTCTGTGTAGGCAGGAGGGCTTCTTCCTGGGGAATACAGGAATTTGTACAAACTTGTTCATTTCTCTAGAATAGACTCCATCATTCCTCATATAGGTAGATAATTTCTTATGCATTTTCCATGTTAATCTGTCCTGAAAGAGGCACAAATAGTTTAGACATATTCCAACATGACAGTCTATTAACAAATAACCAAAGAGAATCACTGGTTGCTCCTGTGTGTAGCTACACTGGTGATTTTGAAAGAAATATGTTAGAATACCAAGGGCTCTCATGCTGGTGACTGCAAAATCCAAATAAGCATAGATCAAGGGAAAGGTTTTACTAATTGTAACAGATAAGGGGATTGAATGGCCCTGTTTGGAATGCAAAGTCTTCCTGGAACAGGGAACATGTACATATTTTCAGATATGCGATTAAATTCATGAGGATGAAAATTAAAGGAAGATAACACTATTAAACACAGAAAGTTTCAAGTCATGGATCCCATGCTTTTTAGACGTAAATGAGAAGAGGCCATGGGGAGAGAAAGACAACCTGGTTGACTGTGAAGTTCATGGCAACTAGAATGGAAGTTTACCCTAGCTGAGTAGAGAAACACGCTTAAGATTGCACTGGTGTTACTTAGAAAAGACAGGAACTTGTCAGAGCAATTGTGGGATTGATAATGTCAGGTAACCAACTGCACAGCTATGCTGATGTGCACACCATGGGTAGCTCCCATTATGTTGAATTATGCCTCCTGTAAATCTGAAGCTAAACAAAAACTTCCTCCTAAAGTAGATCCTTGTCTGCATTTGATTACAACCGTGAGAACACGTAGTATTATAGAAGTTGGGTGTCCCTTCCGGTCAGCACCAGCACCGGGTCACCTTGGGCGCGGAGTCGGCAGACACCCTCAAGGTCCCTAGGGGACTCCCCATGCAATCTTAGGACCTCTGCTGAGTGGAACACAACTTCTGTTCCAATCCAATCGTGCAGGTCCTGAGACAGCATTAATTAGGGAAGCAGAAAACCCGGCCTGACCAGGGTCACAAGTCCCTTCCAGTCGGGGCCAGCACTGGGTCACCTTGGGCACAGAATCAGCAGACACCCCCAAGGACCCTAGGACACGATCTTAGGACCTCTGGTGAGTGGAACACAACTTCTGCCAGGAGGCAGGTCTGAATGCCAAATATCTGAGCACCTTCCCTGCAAGAAGAGAGCTTGCCTGCAGAAAGTGCTCTGACCACTGAAACTCAGGAGAGAGCTAGTCTCCCAGGTCTGCTGATAGAGGCTAACAGAATCACAGGAGGAACAAGCTCTAACCAGAGACAACTATAACAACTAAAGCCAGAGACTACCAGAGAGTTAAAGGCAAACATAAGAATCTTACTAACAGAAACCAAGACCACTCACCATCACCAGAACGCAGCAGTCCCACATCACCCAGTCCTGGGCACACCACCACACCCGAAAAGCTAGACCCAGATTTAAAAGCATATCTCATGATGATGGTAGAGGAAATCAAGAAGGACTTTAATAATTCACTTAAAGAAATACAGGAGAATACTGCTAAAGAGTTACAAGTCCTTAAAGAAAAACAGTAAAACACAACCAAACAGGTAGAAGTTCTTAAAGAAAAATAGGAAAACGCATCCAAACAGGTGATGGAAATGAACAAAACCATACTAGACCTAAAAAGGGAAATAGACACAATAAAGAAAACCCAAAGTGAGGCAACACTGGAGATAGAAACCCTAGGAAAGAAATCTGGAACCATAGATAAGAGCATCAGCAACTGAATGCAAGCGATGGAAGAAAGAATCTCAGGTGCAGAAGATTCCATAGAGAACATCGGCACAACAATCAAAGAAAATGCAAAATGCAGGGGCTGGTGAGATGGCTCAGTGGGTAAGAGCACCCGACTGCTCTTCCGAAGGTCCAGAGTTCAAATCCCAGCAACCACATGGTGGCTCACAACCATCTGTAACGAGATCTTACGCCCTCTTCTGGAGTGTCTGAAGACAGCTACAATGTACTTCCATATAATAAATAAATAAATCTTTAAAAAAAAAAAAGAAAATGCAAAATGCAAAAAAATCCTAACTAAAAACATCCAGGAAATCCAGGACACAATGAGCAGACCAAACCTAAGGATAATAGGAGTAGATGAGATGAAGATTTTCAACTTAAAGGGCCAGCAAATATCTTCAACAAAATAATAGAAGAGAACTTCCCAAACCTAAAGAAAGAGATGCCCATGAACATATAAGAAGCCTACAGAGCTCCAAATAGACTGGACCGGAAAAGAAATTCCTCCCATAATAATCAGAACAACAAATGTACTAAATAAAGATAGTATATTAAAAACAGTAAGGCATATAAAGGCAGGCCTATCAGAATTACACCAGACTTTTCACCAGAGACTAGGAAAGCCAGAAGAGCCTGGACAGATGTTATACAGACACTAAGAGAACACAAATTCCAGCCTAGGCTACTATACCCAGCCAAACTCTCAATTACCATAGATGGAGAAACCAAAGTATTCCACGACAAAACCAATTCACACATTATCTTTCCACGAATCCAGCCCTTCAAAGGATAATAACAGAAAAAAAAAAAAACAAAAAAAAAAAAACAAACAAAAAAAAAACACAAGGACGGAAACCATGCCCTACAAAAAACAAGAAAGTAATCCTTCCACAAACCAAAAAGAGGACAGTCACAAGAACAGAATGCCAACTCTAACAACAAAAATAATAGGAAACAACAATTACTTTTCCTTAATATCTCTTAATATCAATGGACTCAATTCCCCAATTAAAAGACATAGACTAACAGACTGGCTACACAAACAGAACCGAACATTTTGCTGCTTACAGGAAACCCATCTCAGGGAAAAAGACAGACACTACCTCAGAATGAAAGGCTGAAAAACAATTTTTCAAGCAAATGCTCTGAAGAAAAAAGCTGGAGTAGCCATTCTAATAGCTAATAAAATCGACTTCCAACCCAAAGTCATCAAAAAAGACAAGGAGGGGCACTTCATACTCATCAAAGGTAAAATCCTCCAAGAGGAACTCTCAATTCTGAATAGCTATGCTTCAAATACAAGGGCAGCCACATTCATTAAAGAAACTTTAGTAAAGCTCAAAGCACACATTGCACCTCACACAATAATAGTGGGAGACTTCAACACACAACTTTCATCAATGGACAGATCATGTAATCAGAAACTAAACAGGGACACAGTGAAACTAACAGAAGTTATGAAACAAATGGATTTAACAGATATCTACAGAACATTTTATCTTAAAACAAAAGGATATACCTTCTTCTCAGCACCTCATGGTACCTTCTCCAAAATTGACCACATAATTGGTCACAAAACAAGCCTCAACATATACAAAAATATTGAAATTATCCCATGCATCCTATCAGATCACCATGGACTAAGGCTGATCTTCAATAACAAAATAAATAATAGAAAGCCAACATTCACGTGGAAACTGAACAACACTCTTCTCAATGATACCTTGGTCAAGGAAGGAATAAAGAAAGAAATTAAGGACTTTTTGGAGTTTAATGAAAATGAAGCCACAACATACTCAAACTTATGGGACACAATGAAAGCATTCCTAAGAGGAAAACTCATAGCTCTGAGTGCCTCCAAAAAGAAACTAGAGAGAGCACACACTAGCATCTTGACAACACACCTAAAAGCTCTAGAAAAAAAGGAAGCAAATTCACCCAAGAGGAGTAGACGGCAGGAAATAATCAAACTCAGGGGTGAAATCAATCAAGTGGAAACAAGAAGAACTATTCAAAGAATCAACCAAACAAGGAGCTGGTTCTTTGAGAAAATCAACAAGATAGATAAACCCTTAGCCAGACTCACTAGAGGGAACAGGGACAGCATCCTAATTAACAAAATCAGAAATGAAAAGGGAGACATAACAACAGATCCTGAAGAAATCCAAAACACCATCAGATCCTTCTACAAAAGGCTACACTCAACAAAACTGGAGAACCTGGATGAAATGGACAAGTTTCTAGACAGATACCAGGTACCAAAGTTAAATCAGGATCAAGTTAACGATCTAAACAGTCCCATATCCCCTAAAGAAATAGAAGCAGTCATTAATAGTCTCCCAGCCAAAAAAAGCCCAGGACCAGATGGGTTTAGTGCAGAGTTCTACCATACCTTCAAAGAAGATCTAATTCCAGTTCTGCACAAACTATTCGACAAAATAGAAGTAGAAGGAACTCTACCCAACTCATTCTATGAAGCCACAATTACTCTGATGCCTAAACCACAGAAAGATCCAACAAAGATAGAGAACTTCAGACCAATTTCCCTTATGAATATTGATGCAAAAATACTCAATAAAATGCAAAAATACTCAATAAAATTCTCGCTATCTGATACCAAGAATACATCAAAACAATCATCCATCCTGACCAAGTAGGTTTCATTCCAGGGATTCAGGGATGGTTTAATATATGGAAATCCATCAACGTAATCCACTATATAAACAAACTCAAAGACAAAAACCACATGATCATCTCGTTAGATGCGGAGAAAGCATTTGACAAGATCCAACACCCATTCATGATAAAAGTCTTGGAAGGATCAGGAATTCAAGGCCCATACCTAACCATGATAAAAGCAATCTACAGCAAACCAGTAGCTAACATCAAAGTAAATGGTGAGAAGCTGGAAGCAATCCCACTAAAATCAGGGACTAGATAAGGCTGCCCACTTTCTCCCTACCTATTCAACATTGTACTTGAAGTCCTAGCCAGAGCAATGTGACAACAAAAGGAGATCAAGGGGATACAAATTGGAAAGGAAGAAGTCAAAATATCACTTATTGCAGATGATATGATAGTATATATAAGTGACCCTAAAAATTCCACCAGAGAACTCCTAAACCTGATAAACAGCTTCAATGAAGTAGCTGGATATAAAATTAACTCAAACAAGTCAATGGCTTTTCTGTACACAAAGGATAAACAGGCTGAGAAAGAAATTAGGGAAACAACACCCTTCTCAATAGTCACAAATAATATAAAATACCTTGGCATGACTCTAACTAAGGAAGTGAAAGATCTGTATGATAAGAACTTCAAGTCTCTGAAGAAAGAAATTAAAGAAGAGCTCAGAAGATAGAAAGACCTTCCATGCTCATGGATTGGCAGGATCAATATAGTAAAAATGGCTATCTTGCCAAAATCAATCTACAGATTCAATGCAATCCCCATCAAAATTCCAATTCAATTCTTCAACGAATTAGAAAAGGCAATCTGCAAATTCATCTGGAATAACAAAAAACCTAGGATAGCAAAAACTCTTCTCAAGGATAAAAAAAACCTCTGCTGGAATCACCATGCCTGACCTAAAGCTTTACTACAGAGCAATTGTGATAAAAACTGCATGGTACTGGTATAGCAACAGAAAAGTAGACCAATGGAACAGAATTGAAGACCCAGAAATGAACCCACACACCTATGGTCACTTGATCTTTGACAAGGGAGCAAAAGCCATCCAGTAGAAAAAAGACAGCATTTTCAACAAATGGTGCTGGCACAACTGGTGGTTATCGTGTAGAAGAATCCGAATGGATCCATTCCTATCTCCTTGTACTAACGTCAAATCTAAGTGGATTAAGGAACTCCACATAAAACCAGAGACACTGAAACTTATAGAGGAGAAAGTAGGGAAAAGCCTTGAAGATATGGGCACAGGGGAAAAATTCCTGAATAGAACAGCAATGGCTTGTTCTGTAAGATCGAGAATTGACAAATGGGACCTCAAAAATTGCAAAGCTTCTGCAAGGCAAAAGACACCGTCAATAAGACAAAAAGGCCACCAAGAGATTGGGAAAGGAACTTTACCTATCCTAAATCAGATAGAGGACTAATATCCAATATATATAAAGAACTCAAGAAGGTGGACTCCAGAAAATCAAATAACCCCATTAAAAAATGGGGCTCAGAGCTAAACAAAGAATTCTCATCTGAGAAATACCGAAAGGAGAAAGGGGAACACTCCTCCATTGTTGGTGGGATTGCAAGCTTGTACAACCACTCTGGAAATCAGTCTGGCAATTCCTCAGAAAATTGGGCATAGTACTACTGGAGGATCCTGCAATACCTCTCCTGGGTATACTGGGTATATCCAGAAGATGTTCCAACTAGTAAGAAAGAAACATGCTCCACTATGTTCATAGCAGCCTTATTTATAATAGCCAGAAGCTTGAAAGAACCCAGATGCCCCTCAACAGAGGAATGGATACAGAAAATGTGGTACATTTACACAATGGAGTACTACTCAGCTATTAAAAAGAATGAATTTATGAAATTCCTAGGCAAATGGATGGACCTGGAGGGCATCATCCTGAGTGAGGTAACCCAATCACAAAAGAACTAACATGATATGTACTCACTGATAAGTGCATATTAGCCCAGAAACTTAGAATACCCAAGAAATAAGATACAATTTTTGAAACACATGAAACTCAAGAATAATGAAGACCAAAGTGTGGACACTTTCCCCCTTCTTAGTATTGGGAACAAATCACCCATGGAAGGAGTTACAGAGACAAAGTTTGGAGCTGAGACGAAAAAATGGACTGCCATATACAGGGATCCATCCCATAATCAGCTTCCAAATGCTGACACCATTGCATACACTAGCAAGATTTTGAAAAGGACCCAGATATAGCTGTCTCTTGTGAGACTATGCCAGGGCCTAGCAAACACAGAAGTGGATGCTCACAGTCAGCTATTGGATGGATCACAGGGCCCCCAATGGAGGAGCTAGAGAAAGTACCCAAGGAGCTGGGGGGAATCTGCAACCCTATAGGTGGAACAACAATATGAACTAACCAGTACCCCCTGGAGCTCGTGTCTCTAGCTGCATATGTATCAAAAGATGGCCTAGTCGGCCATCAGTGGAAAGAGAGGCCCATTGGTCGTGCAAACTTTATATGCCTCAGTACAGGGGAGCACCAGTGCCAAGAAGTGGGAGTGGGTGGGTGGGGGAGTGAGTGGGGGAACGTGTGGGGGAATTTTGGGATAGCATTGGAAATGTAAATGAAATAAATACCTAATTTAAAAAAACTGCAAAAAGAAAAAAAAAAAAGAAATAGCTAATCCACTATATGAAGCCACCAGAGGACCTTCTGAAAGCTTTGTCTGGACAGAGGGACATCAGAAAGTCTTCAACACCTTAAAGAAGGCTTTAATTTCTGCACCGGCCTTGGGGTTGCCAGACGTGACTAAGCCCTTTCATCTCTTCGTGGATGAGAGATCTGAGAGAGCAAAAGGGGTATTGACTCAGACTCAGGCCCTGGCAAAGGCCAATGACCCACTTGTCAAAGAAATTATACCAGATTTACAGAGCCTGGCCACCCTTTTTGCACATCATCATAGTCACAGCCCTCCTGGCTAAGGATGATGACAAACTGTCACTGGGCCAAAGCTTAACCATAACCATAGCCTCAAGCTATCAAAGGGGTATTCAAACAACCCCGCCCCCAGGGATGGCTCACCAATGTCAGAATTACTTATTTCCAGTCTCTCCTCTTAAATCACCCTAGGATAACCTTTCGGACACCAACTCTCCTGAGCCCACCTACCCTGTGGCCTGACCCAGACCTCAGTTACCTCGATGGGCAACTGATGATTGCTCAGACATTTTGGCTCACATACATGGGACCAGACCAGATCTTCAGGTAGCTTCATTCAGGATGGACAGAGATATGCTAGGACAGCAGTAGACTCAAACACTGAGATCATAAGTGGGGGAGCCAGGACAAGCTATATGCCTTTGTCACTGCTCATGTCTATGGGCTATTTATAGGGAGAGAGGCCTTCTTACAGCAGAAGGAATGACTATCAAAAATAAAGAGGAAATCCTCTCCCTACTGAGAGCTTTATGTGGGCCTAAGAAGCTGGCCATCATCCACTGCTTAAGACTCTAGAGAGGGGAGGGCCTAGCTTCAGAAGGCAACAATAGGGCAGATGAAGCAACCTGACACACTGCCATAGAAAGCAGACTTCTCTTGCCCCTGACTTTCCTGGATCCAATTGATCCTACACTCCTTGACCACCCTAAGGATTCAAAAGATGACGTAACCTGACCTAGTAATTTGCCCATGTTTCAAAGAAATAAAAAGATGGTAGAGAACAGCATATTGAAAACCCATTGTGCCAGAAGAAATGTGACTACACATATTTTGGAAGATCAACCACTCCTCCCACATGGGTATTGAAGAATGCAGAATTTGATATAAGGATTAGAGATGCCAACTAGAAGATAGCTGGAATTGTCAGGAACTGTAAAGCCTACCAGCTAACTAATACAGTGGCTAATAAGAAGAACCTAGGTAATAAGTTCAAAGGCAGAAACCCCAGCATATACTGAGAGACAGACTTCACAAAGATATATAAATATTTACTGGTGTTTATACATACCTTTTCAAGTTGGACTGAGACTTTCCCCACCAAGCATGAAAGTACATCCACAGTGACAAAGAAGCTCTTAGAGGACATACTGCCAAGGTATGGGTTTCCTCAGATGATAGGGTCAGACAATAGACTAGCTTTTTTTGTCCCAGGGAGCTCAGGGACTAGCCAGTATTCTAGAGATTAATTGGAAACTTTATTGTGAATATAGACCCCAGAGTTCAGGAAAAGTGGAGAGAATGAACAAAACACAACAAACAACCTTAACTAAACTGATCCTAGAGACTGGCGAGGACTGAAATACTCTCCTTCCCCTTCACTCTCTGCTGGATATGAAACTCCCCTTAACAGATGGGACTCATCCCTTTTGAAATCATGTTCAGGATACCACTGTTCCTCCAACACACACACACACACACACACACACACACACACACACACACACTGTTCTTAACATACAAGCAAAAGTCATTGCTGAGTTCGAGAACTGCTAATTGCTAGACAATCTCGAAGATGTCCAATGGGCTCATGAACACATTTGGCCTAAAATTATTGTTCTCTATAAAATAGGTTCCCCTCTAGTCAGGAGTCATTAGTGCCTCATTAAAATGTCCCTATGCTTTCATCTTGACCACACCCCTGCACTGAAGGTTGATGGGATTGCACTGTGGATCTACCACATACCCATTTGCAGCTGAAGACAGACAGCCCTGACCAGCAGGAGGAAACTCAGCCTCAGGACTTTCCCCTAACTCCCACTGCTATGGCCCCTACCCAAACCCCAGGGACACCACAAGGACTGGGCGATAACAACCCTGACCTCCCTCTAAAATATGATGGTCCAGTCCTTTCAGGTGATCTAGGCCTAAATTAACTGAGTCATACTGGTTATGTTATGAGACAACATTTCCCACCTCCAAGAGTCTCTAGGCTCCTTGGCAGAGATAATAAAAAACAGAAGAGACCTAAATGCAAAAAGGAAGACTATGTACAGCCCTCAAAAAAAAAAAATGTTTCTATATTGACTATTCAGAGATAGTCAGAAAATCAATGGCCAGAGTTAGAGAAGGCCTTACTAAGAGAAACTTGGGACTATTCAGCTTATGGCCACCAGGAGTCACTATCAGTCCCTCTAAAACCCAGACAATGAAGCCTAGTAGCTCCAGGAAGCCCCATGATTGTGCCTTCTAGTTACCAGAGAAAGTGGGGAAAGAGAGACCAGATCTTTTGGGTTCAAACTCCATCTTAGAGAACCTAACCTAAGGTTGAACTCAAGTTAACTAATAAGCCAGCACCTAACACCAATTTTCAAGTTATTCCCCAACAAGCCAGTGTCTAGCACCAGTTTCCAGATAACTCCCCAACAAAACTGCACCTGCCCCTGGCACTTTACTTCCTAATGACAGAGGAATCAGGAAGAAAACAGAAGTTAAGTTTATGATTTGGATCCCAACATAAGACAATTAGGTTAAAAGCCACAGTGCCACCCAACACACAATAAAATGTGTGGCAGACTAGAAACAACCTTGCTTGTTTGCTTGCCTCTATAAACCCTTGCCTGAAACAAGGCTCAGGGCTCCAACTTTCTGTCTTGTGATGTCAGGATTGGCAGGGAGACCAAGCTCAAGCTTGTAATAAAGAGTGCCTAGCCTTCTGGTTTCCATCTGCATCTGGAACTGACCCTGTGCCACAGTTCTCCTTACCCAAATCCCACCGGAAGAGAGCTGGTCTCCCAGGAATGCTGACACACCTGAGAGCACAGGTAAGACCACCACTACTGTTCAAATACCTGGCCCAAGAGGGAGCTGCCCAGAGCCATCAGGACACAGAAACCAAGGAACAGCCTGGGCCAGCATCATTCTGGTTTCTGTCTGCCCCCTGGAGCTAATCCTGTGCCACAGTTCTACATACCCAAATTGCTCCAGGAGAGTACTGGTTTTCCAGAAGTGCTGACACACAGACTTACTGGAGGAGGAAGCTACAGTTAGGAACAGCAAGACCAACTAACACCAGAGATAACCAGATGGTGAGAGGCAAGGACAAGAATATAAGCAACAGAAACCAAGGCTACTTGGCATCATCAGAACCCAGATCTCCCACCACAACAAGCCCTGGATACCTCAATACACCAGAGAAGCAAGACTGATTTAAAAATCACATCTCATGATGATGCTAGAGGACTTTAAGAAGGACATAACTAACTCCCTTAAAGAGATACAGGAAAACACAGGTAAACAAGTAGAAGCCCTTAAAGAGAAAACAAAAATCCCTTAAAGAATTATAGGCAAACACAACCAAACAGGTAAAGGAATTGAACAAAACCATCCAGGATCTAAAAACAGAAATAGAAACAATAAAGAAATCACAAAGGGAGACAACTCTGGAGATAAAAATCCTAGAAAAGAGATCAGGAGTTATAGATACAAGATCACCAACAAAATACAAGAGATAGAAGAGAGAATCTCAGGGGCAAAAGATACCATAGAAAACATTGACACAACAAGCAAAGAAAATGTAAAATGCAAAAATCTCCTAACCCAAAATATCCAGGAAATTTAGGCCACAATGAGAAGACCAAACCTAAGAATAATAGGTATTGGAGAGAGTGAAGATTCTCAACTTAAAGGGCCAGTAAATATCTCCAACAAAACTATAGAAGAAAACTTCCCTAACCTAAAGAAAGAGATGCCCACAAACATACAAGAAGCCTACAGAACTCCAAATAGATTGGAGAAATAAATTCCTCCCATCACATAACAGTCAAAACACTAAATATACAAAACAAAGAAAGAATATTAAAAGCAGTGAGGGAAAAAGATCAAGTAACATATAAAGGTGGATCTATCAGAATTACACCAGACTTCTCCCCAGAGACTATGGAAGCTAGAAGATCCTGGACAGATGTCATACAGATCCTAAGAGAACACAAATACCAGCCCAAGCTACTATACCCAACAAAACTCTCAATTATCATAAATGGAGAAACCAAGATATTCCAGGACAAAACCAAATTTACAAAATATCTTTTCGCAAATCCAGTCCTACAAAGGATAATAGATGGAAAATTACAATACAAGGAGGGAAACTACACCATAGAAAAAGCAACAACAATAATAATAATCTTTCAACAAACCCAAAAGAAGATAGCCACATAAACATAATTCCACCTCTAACCAAAAAGAAAGAAAGAAAGAAAGAAAGAAAGAAAGAAAGAAAGAAAGAAAGAAAAGAAAAGAAAAAGAAACAACCATTATTTCTTAATATCTCTTAACATCAATGGACTCAATTCCCCAATAAAAAGACATAGACTGACAGACTAGCTATGTAAACAGGACCCAGAAATTTGCTGCATTCAGGAAACACACTTCAGTAACAAAGACAGACACTACCACAGAGCAAAAGGCTGAAAAACAGTTTTCCAAGCAAATGGTCCCAAGAAACAAGCTGGAGTAGCCATTCTAATATCAAATAAATTGATGTTCAACCAAAAGCAATCAAAAAGGATAAGGAAGGACACTTCATACTGGTCAAAGGAAAAATCCACCAAGATGAACTCTCGATTATGAACATCTATGCTCAAAATACAAGGGCACCCACATTCATAAAAGAAGCTTTATTAAAGCTCAAAGCACACATTGCACTTCCCTCAGTAATAATGGGAGATTTCAATACCCAACTCTCATCAATGGACAGATCATGGAAATAGAAACTAAACAGAGACACAGCAAAACTAGCAGAAGTTATGAACCAAATAGATTTAATAGATATCTATAGAACATATCATCCTAAAAGAAAATAATATAGCTTCTTCTAAGCACCTCCTGGTACCTTCTCTAAAACTGACAATATAATTGGTCATAAAACTGGCCTCAACAGATACAAGAAGATTTAAATAATCCCATTCATCTAGTCAGATCAGAAGGCTGGTCTTCAATAGCAACAAAAACAAAAGAAAGCCCACATATACATGGAATCTGAACAATGCTCTACTCAATAATAACTTGCTAAAGGAAGAAATAAAGAAATTAACAATTTTTTAGAATTTAATGAAAATGAAGGCACAAATACCCAGACTTATGAGATACAATGAAAGCAGTGCTAAGAGAAAAACTCATAGCTCTAAGTACCTCCAAAAAGAAACTGGAGAAAGCATACACAGTAGCTTGACAACACACCTGAAAGTTCTAGAACAAAACTAAGGAAGTTCATTCAAGAGGAGTAGATGCCTGAAATCAACCAAGTAGAAACAAAAAAGAACTATATAAAGAATCAACAAAATTAGGAGCTGTTTCTTTGAGAAATTCAACAAGATAGATAAACCCTTAGCCAGAATAACCAGAGGGCACAGAGACAGCATCCAAACTAACTAATAGAAATGAAAAGGAAGATATAACAACAGAAACTGAGGAAATTTTTTTAAAATCAGATCTTATTACAAAAGCCTATACTCAGTAAAACTAGAAAATCTGGATGAAATGGACAATTTTCTAGACAGATACCAGGTACCAAAGTTAAATCAGGATCAAATAAACCATCTCTACAGTCCCATAACCCCTAAAGAAACAGAAGCAGTCATTAAAAATCTCCCAACAAAAAAAGCCCAGGACTAGATGGATTTAGTGAAGAATTCTATCAGACCTTCAAAGAAGACCTAATACCAATACTCTTCAAATTATTTCAAAAAATAGAAAGAGAAGGAACAGTGACCAATTTGTTCTATGAAGCCACAATTACACTGATACCAAAGCCACACAAAGACCCAACAAAGAAAGAGAACTTCAGACTAATTTCCCTTATGAATATTGATGCAAAAATACTCAATAAAATTCTCGCAAGCCAAATCCAAGAACATAACAAAATGATGATTCACCATGATTCAAGTAGGCTTCATTCCAGGGATGCAGGAATGGTTCAATCTATAGAAATCCATCAACATAAACTGCTACATAAACAAATTCAAAGAAAAAACCCACATGATCATTAGATGCTGAAAAAGCATTTGACAAAAGTCAACATCCCTTCATGGTAAACATCTTGGAAAGATAAGGAATTCAAGGCCCATACCTAAACATAGTAAAAGCAATATAAAGCAAACCAGTAGCCAACTTCAAACTAAATGGAGAGGTACTTGAAGCAATCCCACTAAAATCAGGGACTAGACAAGGGTGAACGCTCTTTTCCTATCTATTTACTATAGTACTTGAAGTCCTAGCTAGATCAATTAGAAAACAAAAGGAGTTCAAGTGGATACAAATTGAAAAGAAAGAAGTCAAAATAACACTACTTGCAGATGATATGATAGTATACTAAGTGACCCCAAAAATTCCACCAGAGAACTCCTACAGTTGATAAACAATTTTAGCAAAGTGACTGGATATAAAATTAACTCAAATAAAATCAGTAACCTTTATATACTCAAAGGATAAATAGGCTGAGAAAGAAATTAGGGAAATGACACCCTTCACAATAGTCACAAATAACATAAAATATCTTGGTGTGACTTTAACCAAGCAAGTAAAAGAGATGTATGACAAGAACTTCAAGTTTCTGAAGAAAGAAATCAAAGAAGACCTCAGAAGATAGAAAGATCTTCCATGTTCATGGATTGGCAGGATTAATATAGTAAAAATGGCCATCTTGTCGAAAGCAATCTACAGATTCAATGCGATCCCCATCAAAATTCCAATTCAATTCTTCATAGAGTTAGAGCAATTCTTAAATTCATTTGGAATAACAAAAACAAAACAAAAAAAATAGAATAGCAAAAACTATTCTTCACAATAGAAGAACATCTTGGGGAATCACCATCCCTGACTTCAGCCTATACTACAGAGCAATTTTGACAAAAAAACAAAACAAAACAAAATAAAACAAAACCTGCATGGTACCGGTACAGTGACAGGCAGGTAGATCAATGGAATAAAATTGAAGACCCAGAAATGAATCCACACACCTATGGTCACTTGATCTTTGACAAAGGAGCTAAAACTATCCCGTGGAAAAAGGACAGCATTTTCAACAACAGTGCTGATTCAACTGGTGATCAACATGTAGAAGAATACACATTGATCCATTCTTACATCCGTATATAAAGCTCAAGTCCAAGTGGATCAAGGACCTCCACAAAAAAACAGATACACTGAATCTAATAGAAGAGAAATTGTGGGAAAGCCTTGAACATATGGGCACAGGGGGAAATTTCCCTGAATAGAACACCAATAGCTTATGCTCTAAGATCAAAAATTGACAAATGGGACCTCATAAAATTGCAAAGTTTCTGTAAGGCAAAGGACACTGTCAATAGGACGAAATGGCAACCAACAGATTGGAAAAAGATCTTTACTAAACCTACATCCAATAGAGGACTAATATCCAATATATTAATAACTCAAGTAGTTAGACTCCAGAGAACCAAATAACCCTATTAAAAATGGGGAATAGAGATAAACGGAGAATTCTCAACTGAGGAAACTTGAATGGCTGAGAAGCACCTAAAGAAACATTCAACATCTTTAGTCATCAGGGAAATACAAATCAAAACAACCCTGAGATTCCACCTCACACCAGTCAGAATGGTTAAGATAAAAAACTCAGATTACAGTAGATGTTGGTGATGATGTGGAGAAAGAGGAACATTCCTCCATTGCTGGTGGGATTGCAAGCTGGTACAACTACTCTGAAAATCAGTCTGGTGGTTCCTAAGAAAATTGGACATAGTACTACCTGAGGACCCAGCTATATACCCAGAAGATGCTCCAACATGTAACAAGGACACATGCTCCACTATGTTCATAGCAGCCTTATTTATAATAGCCAGAAGCTGGAAAGAATCCAGATGTCCCTCAACAGAGGAATGGATACAGAAAATGTGGTATATTTACACAATGGAGTACTACTCAGCTATTAAAAACAATGCCTTCATGAAATTTGCAGGCAAATGGATGGATCTAGAAAATATCATCCTGAGTGTGGCAACTCAGTCACAATAGAACACACATGCTATAAACTCACTGATAAGTGGGTATTAGGCAAAGAGCATGGAATACCCACGGTACAACTCACAGACTACATGAAGTTCAAAAGGAAGGAAGACCATAGAGTGGAAGCTTCAGTACTACTTAGAAGGGGAAACACAATAATCAAGGGAAGTAGAGGGTAGGAGGCACTTGGGAGGAAAAGAAGAGGGGGAGGACAAAAAGAGAAGAATCCGGTATGGGAGGAGATGGAGGAGATGTTCAGAGGGTCAGTAAATTGACCTTCTGTACATAGGTCTGTAGTAATGGGGCATGGGGAACTGGGGGGTAGCAACCAGAAAGTCTCAGATGCTAGGAAAGTAAGATCTTCCCAGGACCCCATTGGGATGACATTAGCTGAAATGCCCCACAAAGGGGAGGGAGAACCTGTTGACACCATATCCAGAGGTTAGAAGCAAGGGGAAGGGGAATGGGATAGGGGGTTTGCAGAGGGGAAACCGGGAAAGGGAATAACATTTGAAATGTAAATAAATCAAATACCCAATCACAAGAAAAAAACACAGTCACACCTACAGCACTTGAGACTATTTTTAAAGGTACTGGATTTTCACAAGAGTCATCAGAATGGTATAGCAGCCCTAAAGGGGAATGAGTCACTACTCGTCAATTTCATATAACTTATTTAATGCTATTTCATAAGGCTTTGTGTCCTAGATGAACATAATTCATAAATTCTTAATTGTTCACTTAGGACATATAAGTCAAACATAAACGAAACTCCTACATTTGCTTCCTTTTAAGTGAATTTGAAGCTAATATTCTAGTGTGACATTGAAAGGGCACCAAATGAATTGAGTCTTGGGGGTTTGGGGGTGGGGTGAAAGCTTCTAATCCCAGTACCTGGAAGATAGAGGCATAAGAAGATAAGGAGTTCAAGTCACTTTCTGCTATGCGGTGAATTCCAGGACAGCCTTGGGCTATATGAGACCATGGTTCCAAAAGGGGTGGTGGGGACAAAATGGCTCAGTGGAAAAAAGCACTTACTGAATGTAATCCATGGAACCCATAGGTGAAGGAAAGAACTGATTTCTAAGAGTTAGTTGTTGACTGTGGCATGCTTATACCCACCTTACCCTCTACACAGAAATAAATAAAATTTTAAAACAACAGCAAACAAACAAACAAAAAGAGATCCTAGTACGATTACATTGGAATTGGCTCCTTGGTAATCTTTTGGGGCTCAGGAACACTTCCTGGCACAACAGAGGGTGTCTTTGAGTTTCTATAGCTTAGAAGAGACACCATGATGAAGGCAACTTTTATAAAGGAAACATTTTATGGGAGCTAGTTTACAGGTTCAGAGGTTCAGTCCATTATCATCAATGTGGGAACATGGCAGCTTCTAGGCAGACATGGTTCTGGAAGAGCTGAAAGTTCTATGTCTTGTGTCGGAAGCAACCAGGAGAAGACTGTCTCCCTTGTGACTAGGAAGAGAGACTCAAAGCCCACCCACACAGTGACACACTTTCTCTAACAAGGCCATGCCTACTCTAACAAGGCAATACTTCCTAATAGTACCACTCCCTGGGCCAAGCATATTCAAACCACCACAGAAAGGGGAGGGGAAGAAGGGTTGAAGGAGGAAATGGTTTGGCAACCTAGTGCAAATTCCTATAATATATGAAGGTGATTCTAATGGATCTCCTAATAATAGGAGAGACAGAGTCCCAACTGACCAACTCTTCTCACCAAACAAGGCTTCCAGTACCAGGACTAGGTTGCATTCAATTGAGTTGTTGACTAAGGGGGTCTCATGAAAAACATATAAACAACCTTGGCTGCTACCAGACAATGGGTTTCTCTCTAAAAACTGACAGGGGTGGGTGAAAGTGGGTGGGGATGGGTGGGGGAGTGGGTGTTGGCCCACCACCACTGGGACAGGTGCTGGGCTGTTCGAAAGTGCTGAGACGTAGCTCCTGGGGTGGAAAAACGCAGTCTGAGATGTGGGAAAGCCAGAGCTGGTCCGGAGGTCCCCAGGCCTGCATCAAGGCCAGGGCCATGGAGTTCTCATACTTTCGGACATCCAAGCACTGCTGGGAGTCTGGGAAATTGGAGTTGGGGGGCCACAGGGTGGGGAACAAGGGGAGCTCCGACTTGTCTCACAGGGTGATTGTCCTTAGCTTTGCAGATCCTCACGGTGGATCTTGATGAAACAGATAGTCCATGGTTCCAAACAGTTTATTGGTTGTTCATGGCAGAAAATGGATGCATAATGTACCATACCCAACTTTTCAAGGTGGGCCCGAGATTAAATACCTTTTACAGGGAGGGATGTCTGGGAAGGGAAGCTTATTGGCTAAGCCCTCCGGGCCTCTATGTACCTTATTAGCATAAAGAACTCAGTTTTATGCCTGTGTGACCATAGGACACATTTCTTTTATGTGAGAAGCATGGCATGTGTTCCAAGTCAGGAGTCTGGCAGGGAGCTGGGAATCACTTAAGCTGCAGGTGTGTGCCTACTGAGCCTCTGGGTCTTGGCTTATTCTACCTTACCAAACTTCATGGCATGGTTTTATCTCCCACATGTTGGGATGGGTGTGGTGGGGTATGGTAGGTGGGTGAGTGGGGTGTGGTAGGTGGGGTGAGTGTGGTAGGTTGGAGAATTGCCAAGGACAACACCCACACAACTCATTAAACATAGAGAAGTGAGCTGTTACCTATATGGAGCCATCACCCATACATTCTAGTCTTTGGGGTGGGAAGATATTCTTCAGTCTACCAAACCAACCCACCCACAAAACCTTGGACCTGCACTCTGTCCTGCCTGCAAGGTATGTTAAGGCAATGGTGGCACAGAACTTGTGGGAGTAGCCAACACATGTCTGACTTGAGTTAAGGCCTACTTCATGAGATGGAACCCATACCAGACACTGTTTGGTTGACCAAGAACCAGATACTAGATAGCTCAGAGAACTAAGGTAAAGCCAAACACTCATGGTCAGAAAAAAAAAAGTATTCAATAAAATGACTCTTAATGATACTCTGCTCTACTCAGATCAGTGCCTTATTCAGTCATCATCAGAGAGGCTTCCTTCTGCAGCAGATAGGAACATATTCAGAGACAAAAAGCCAGACATTATGCAGAGAGAGAGTCTTTGGAACACACGGCTCTAAATGAGATGTCTTCATCAAACCTCTCCTCTCAGAGCTCAGAGAACCGTATGGAAGAGGAGGCAGCAAAAGTGTAAGACCCAGAGGGGATGGAGGTCACCAGGAACACAGCCCTCTGAATCAACTAAGCATATGAACTCACAGAGACTGAAGCAGCAAGCACAGAGCCAACATGGGTCTGCATATATTATAGCTATTAGCTTAGTATTTTTATGGAACTCCTGAGTCTGTGAACAAGCCAGTCTCTGAATCTTATGACTGCTCTTGGGGCGATTTTCCTTCTGTTGGGTTTCCTTGTCCAGCCTTGATGTGATAGTCTTCCTTTAATGTACCTTATTATATTTTATTTTGTCTTGTTTGGTTGTTATCTCTTAGAGGCCCGTTCTTTTCTAATAAGAGAAGGAAGGGAGTGGGTCCAGAGAAGAGGAAGAGTAGGGAAGAATTTGGACAACTAGAGGGAGAGGATATACTGTATGAGAAAAGAATCTATTTTCAATAAAAAGAAAAAAGATACATTGAGTCTGGTAAGAGAAAATGTGATAAATAGCCTTGAACTCATTAGCATAGGAAAAGACTTTCTGAAGAGAACACCCATTAGCACAGGCACAAAGATCAACAATGAATTATGAGATCTCATTGTTAGCATTCTGTCTAAGCTCGGCCCCACAGTTACCTGGCAACATCCAGGTATGCCTACTTACTATAAAAGGGGCTGCTTGCCCCCTCCTCACTCTCTTGTTCTCTTGCTCCCTTGCTCTTCCTTTTCCCTCTCTGTCCTCCATTATCTCCCCCCCCTCCACATACTCATGGCCAGACTCTACTTCTTTACTCCTCTACTCTCTCTCTCTCTCTCTGCTTTTCTCTGCCTCTACTATCCTCTTAACTCCCCTCCCTATGCCCTTAATAAACTCTATTTTATTCTGTACTATACTGTCCTGTGACTGGTGCCTCAGGGGCAAGGGGTGCCTCAGCATAGGCCCGCCAAGCACCCCCTTCCCCCACACCTCACCACACCTCCATAGAACATATCCCGTCTCTCTTTATCTTTTTATAAACACAACACGAATAAAACTGAAAAGCTTCTGCACAGCATTGTCATGGACTGTACTTGGTCAGTTCCTCAACCCAGGGGAGAAATCAGGATCCCAGTACTCAGGTGGGCAAGGAGTCGGCAAGTGACAAATAGACACTAACACAAGAGAGTGTTGGATCTGAATGTAATTTCTCAAAGCGAGCATCAGACTTATATTACAGAAGAAAACAAGGAAGTTAGGTGATACATCAGCCAAGGTACATTGAAGTCATCCAATGCATAATGCACAAAGCAGAGAACATAAAGACTGACAGGAATCAGGCTGTGATTACATCTGAGATAAAAGCAGCCCTATCTAAAGTCAGCTATTCTAGGAGCCAGGCTCACCTGTCACCCTAGTCACAAGGGTCCCTTAGTAAGCACCTAATTATGCTATTCCTCTGAGCCTTGTGAAAACTTGCACCAGGGAGGTTCCACTCTTGCTAACCTTTTCATGAATAATGAAATACTCTAAATCATCCTTAAACCACACCCTCCTTCTTCCTAGATCATTTTAAATTGCTACACATGGGAGTGACTTAGCTGTTATTTTAAGTATCCTTGGGGAACCTCCATTTGTTAGAGGAGCCCACCAACTTTCTTCTAATATGTAATGTAGTCTACCATACCTGACTATAATGAGAACTCTATGTTTACCCTGAGATTTCTACTCTTATCCAGTAAACTGCAATGCTTGATTTCTTTCACTATGTCTCTTTCAACACTGGAGGCATTTTGTCTGAATAAGTCAAATCATTCCTTGAGGGCACCTATAATAAAACAATACTGAAGGAAAGCACATAAGACCCTCCACCGACTATCACAGGGACAAATCTGAAACACATCTATGTTACAGGATGCCAAAGAACTTTCAGGAGACCAGTTTCCATGAAACTTTTTGCCTCAGGACTGTGGCCAAGCTTTTGGATTTGTCACACAGACTCTACTGGAGTGGGTGTGGCACAGTATAACCTACAGAAGGGATTTTTACCAACTACACATCTAAGAGAGGGCTAAGATCCAAACCTGAGACAAGATAGCCCAGGAATCTAGGATATAACCAACTACTACAGTTTTACTAAGAGTATGTAGCAATGAAATGACTCCTAATGACAGTAATGTGCTGCACTCATAGATCAGTGCCTTGATCAGACATCTTTAAGAGAAGCCTCCTCCTGAAGCAGATGGGAACAGAGACCCATAGACAGACATTATACAAAGAAAGAGAGACCTTGGAACACCAAGTCAACAGGATATCTCTATCAAATCCCTCCTCTGAGGCCTCAGGAACCTTGTGGAAGAGGAAGCAGTTAACATAAGCCAGAGAGGGTGGAGGACACCAAGGAAAACAAGGCTATTTCAATCAACAGGATTGGTGGATTTCGGCAGTCTATGTTAAAAACACCAAGTAGAGAGCTGTAAGGTGATAATTATGAAAATGGGTAAAATTTACCTGTGATTATTCCATTGCAGAGTTGTAAAAAGCAAACTAAATTCCATAAAGACATCCCACAATGATAGGGGGTGGGGTGAGTGGGAATCCATGTAATTCAAGAAAATAATACAAAATATACAACCGTTTCTTGATCTCTAACAGCACATTCCTACATATATTAAAATCTGTGTGTTCAAATACTTTCTATAAAATGTTTGTTGTTTGTATAATCAAAAGCATACCCCTCTTTATACTTAAATAACCGGTAGACTATTTACCCCTCCAGTTGGCAGTGGGACCTGGAGAGTAGAATTGATGCATGAGGAGGATTACAGTCGCATGCAATCACCAACTTTCTTCAGAGTATCAGAGAATATATACTCTATGGGTTAAGAGGAGTCACATGATCAAAGTGCACACTCAGAGGGAAAGCGTGTGCCTGGCATGTAAACAAATGACAATGGCCAGGTGTGATGAATAATCTGCAGTTAACTCACTCTTATCTGCTACACCTGGGAGACACGTGCACGCACATTCCAAGAACAATTACTTGTTTTGGAAAAACTGAGGTCACATGGCTCTTGTTTTCTTGGAGTTTTCTCATAAGCACTCAGAATTCTCTTCATTTGACTCCATTTTTTTGCACGTGTCCCCATAGTAGATCACCAACAATACCCAGCATGCTCTAAGTACTCTTGACAGTGTCCATAGTGCATTGTTTAGGGAAGAACAGCAAACATAGAACACATGTTTAACACAGACATGGGCACCTTTCCCTATGTTATTTTCCACTCAAAGTTATCTTAATACACAGGTGCAGAACCTGTGGGTATGGAGGGCTAATTGAAGTACTGTGTATCATATTGGGAAAGTCAACATGTATGTATAATTAAATATGTGGTTGTTGGTAATTTAACTCAGGTCCTCTGCAAGAGCAGTCAGTGCTCTCAACCACAGAGCCATCTCTCCAGCCCCAAAGATAGAAATCTGAAAGTATGAAAATGGTGTGTGTGTGGGGGGGGGTCCCTTGACAAGCTGTGGTCACATGCACATCTGAACAGAAAGGGCAGTTGTTATAATAAGGATGAATACAGGTGAGATCTTTAAAGCTAGGAGTTCATCTTGACCTAATAGAGCACTGCTATTGTAAAGAGATAGTAATGAGGCTGCCATAGGAAGAGATCAGATAGGAAGTTCTCTTTTGTAATGAATGTTTGAAAGAAGAAAGGTGTTGATCTATATAGATACACTTAAGTTTGTACATGCTATTAAAAGTGCATGTGTGTGCTTATGTGTATGTGTTTCTATCCTATTAGCCGGAAGAAGTACACAAAAACCTGTTAGACAATTAAAATAATTCTGCAGTATAGAGGACATGCTCATTTCTACCCAGGACCCTCTTCTTCATCATTCTAAGTGACCCTCATTATTTTGTTCTTGAAGAAACTGCTTCTAGGTATTATTTGGGCTACTGATTTCTAGCTATCCCCTTATGGGGAGTGCATGATGTTCAAAAAGCTTAACTTTAAATTCATGGGGAATAGTACTCCATTGTGTAGATGTACCACATTTTCTGTATCCATTCCTCTGTTGAGGGGCATCTGGGTTCTTTCCAGCTTCTGGCTATTATAAATAAGGCTGCTATGAACATAGTGGAGCATGTGTCCTTCTTACCAGTTGGGGCATCTTCTGGATATATGCCCAGGAGAGGTATTGCTGGATCCTCCGGTAGTACTATGTCCAATTTTCTGAGGAACCGCCAGACGGATTTCCAGAGTGGTTGTACAAGCCTGCAATCCCACCAACAATGGAGGAGTGTTCCTCTTTCTCCACATCCACGCCAGCATCTGCTGTCACCTGAATTTTTGATCTTAGCCATTCTGACTGGTGTGAGGTGGAATCTCAGGGTTGTTTTGATTTGCATTTCCCTGATGATTAAGGATGTTGAACATTTTTTCAGGTGCTTCTCTGCCATTCGGTATTCCTCAGGTGAGAATTCTTTGTTCAGTTCTGAGCCCCATTTTTTAATGGGGTTATTTGATTTTCTGAAGTCCACCTTCTTGAGTTCTTTATATATGTTGGATATTAGTCCCCTATCTGATTTAGGATAGGTAAAGATCCTTTCCCAATCTGTTGGTGGTCTTTTTGTCTTATTGACGGTGTCTTTTGCCTTGCAGAAACTTTGGAGTTTCATTAGGTCCCATTTGTCAATTCTCGATCTTACAGCACAAGCCATTGCTGTTCTGTTCAGGAATTTTTCCCCTGTGCCCATATCTTCAAGGCTTTTCCCCACTTTCTCCTCTATAAGTTTCAGTGTCTCTGGTTTTATGTGGTACATCTACACAATGGAGTACTACTCAGCTATTAAAAAGAATGAATTTATGAAATTCCTAGCCAAATGGATGGACCTGGAGGGCATCATCCTGAGTGAGGTAACACATTCACAAAGGAACTCACACAATATGTACTCACTGATAAGTGGATATTAGCCCAAAACCTAGGATACCCAAGATATAAGATACAATTTCCTAAACACATGAAACTCAAGAAAAATGAAGACTGAAGTGTGGACACTATGCCCCTCCTTAGAAGAGGGAACAAAACACCCTTGGGAGGAGTTACAGAGACAAAGTTTGGAGCTGAGATGAAAGGATGGTCCATGTAGAGACTGCCATATCCAGGGATCCACCCCATAATCAGCATCCAAACGCTGACACCATTGCATACACTAGCAAGTTTTTATCGAAAGGACCCAGATGTAGCTGTCTCTTGTGAGACTATGCCGGGGCCTAGCAAACACAGAAGTGGATGCTCACAGTCAGCTAATGGAAAGAGCACAGGGCTCCCAATGGAGGAGCTAGAGAAAGTAGCCAAGGAGCTAAAGGGATCTGCAACCCTATAGGTGGAACATTAGGAACTAACCAGTACCCCGGAGCTCTTGACTCTAGCTGCATATGTATCAAAAGATGGCCTAGTCGGCCATCACTGGAAAGAGAGGCCCATTGGACACGCAAACTTTATATGCCCCAGAACAGGGGAACGCCAGGGCCAAAAAGGGGGAGTGGGTGGGTAGGGGAGTGGGGGTGGGTGGGTATGGGGGACTGTTGGTATAGCATTGGAAATGTAAATGAGCTAAATACCTAATAAAAAATGGAAAAAAAAATTCATGGGGAAAACTTACATTATCTGTAATCCACCACTGACCAGAAGATGGCTCCAAAGAGCAACAAAACTCATGTGCTATTATTAAAGAGTGATGTACTTGTCATGCTAGAAACCTTCCTGTCATTCTGTGAGTCACTTTCATATTCATGTTAAATTGACTAAATGACAAAGTTGACTTGCTAAATTAGTTTATGTAGAATAAATACTCTGATAAAAATCTAAGAAGCAAACACTTGAAATTCGGTGTGAAGATTTTTGTTTTTTAATTATCTTTAATCTTTTTTTTTTTTTTTTACAGTTCAGTCATTATCCCCCTCCCAGTCCACCCTCTGATAGTTCCTCATCCCATTCCTCTCCTGCACCCACCACTACCACCACCACCCCCATCTCCAAGAGGATATCCCCACTCCCACCCTGCCAGGTCTCCCCACGCCCTGGAGTCTCAAGTCCAGGGTTAGGTGCATCTTCTCTCACTGAGGCTAGACCAGACAGTCCTCTGCTGTATATGTGTTGGGGGTCTCGTACCAGCTAGTGTATGCTACCTAGTTGGTGGCTCAGTGTCTGATAGCTCTCAGGGGTCCAGGTAACTTGAGACTGCTGGTCTTCCTATGGGGTCACCCTCCTCCACAACTTCTTCCAGGCTTTCCTCTGATTTCAGTGCATTTATTGGGTGTATCTGCATCTGTCTCAATCTGTTGGGCCTCTTGAAGGGCAGTCATGTTAGGCTCCTGTCTGTAAGATACCATAGCATCAGTAATAGTGTCAGGCCTTGGAACCTCTCCTTGAGATGGATCCCAATTTGGGTTGGTCACTGAACCTCCGTTCCCTCAGTCTCTTCTCCACTTTTGTCCCTGCAGTTCTTTTAGACAGGAACAATTCTGGGTCAGAGTTTTTGACCATGGGATGGCAACCCCATCCCTCTACTTGATGCCCTGTCTTTCTACTGGAGATGGACTCTACAAGTTCCCTCTCCCTACCATTGGGCATTTCATCTAAGGTCCCTCCCTTTGAGTCCTGAGAGTCTCTCATCTCCCAGATCTCTGGCACATTCTAGAGGCTACACACACACACACACACACACACACACACACACACACCTCCCAAGGTTACCTGTTCCCGTTCATAATGCTAATCCTCAGGGCTTCACTCATATTTCCCCTCCCAATACCCGATCTTGTTCCCCCTTTTTCCTCTTCCTCCCTTGTTCCTCCTTCTGTCCTCCCAACCCTGCCCCCAGTGACTGCTTACTTCCCCCTCCCAAATAGGATTGAAGCATCCTCACTAGGGCCCTTTGGCTTATTAACCTTCTTGAGTCCTGTGGATTGTATCCTGGGTAGTCTTTACTTTTTTTGGCTAATATTCACTTATTAGTGAGTACATACCATGCATGTCCTTCTGGATCTGAGTTACCTCACTTATGATGATATTTTCTAGTTCCATATTTATTTTGTCTATCTATCTACCTACCTACCTATCTATCTACCTGGCTATCTCTCACTAGTGCAACACAGATAGCAATAGTAAACCATGTGGACCAATTGTCACTGTTAAGTAGCATTTACAAACACTATAAACAAGGATTGGGCATAGTTAGCATGTTAAAGCAATATTAATGTACAAAAATCTTTTCTAGATTGGTCTTATTTGGCTTTTAAAAATATAAAACATTAAAATACAAAATGGTATAGGCATAAAATTCATTCTGAATAACAAATCTAAGAAATATACATAATGTCTTATAACTCACATTTTTATATGATATGTGATATTTTATAGTAACAGTTCTAGGAATGACAAATATATTTGTAATTAATAAAATATAATACATTATATACCACATATCATACATTTAATATTATATTATATAATCAATATTATAATTCAAAATATAATATATAAGAACTAGATATTGTATGTGTTATACATAACATATAATTATATGTAATATATAAGTATAAAATATAAATAATGCTATATGTTATATTAGCTAGAATTCTCTCTAATCTTTCATAAAATACATTATTTCTCAATGACTCAAGTAAGTAACATTGAATAAATACTTGCTATGTTCTATAGAAGCTGTTTGGGTACTTTATATACATAAATTAATTTAATTTTCAACACTACTCTGTAAAGTAGATACCATTATTATTCCTATTTTTCAAATACAGAGGCATAGAGTAATTAATTTAAAATCAAATAAGTGATATGGGCAAATACAAACTGTAGTGGTTTAATTCTTGTTCCAGTGGCCCCTTATGCATTCACTCATGTGTAAATAGCCAATGCTTTCCAAAATATCATACAAAACACATGTCTAGCCTCCATGAGGGGTGATGATATTAAATTATGGGGATGATAATGTATAGTTGTCTCTCTATACTTAGAGTAGGTTCCAGTATCTTCATGAAGACCAAAATCTTTACATGTCCACATCTGTTTTATAGAATGATATTATATTTACAGATGACCTACATCTACTCTGCATGCTTGATATATCTCTAAGTGATAATTTGTAATACAGTGTACATGCTACATAGCTGTCAAGCTGAATTTTAGACAATAATAAGAAAGGAATCCTTTACATATTCAGTAAAGATTCATAATTTTTAATGTTTTCAATCAGCAACAAGACTCAGTAGAGTGAGCCACTCAGGCATTGGAGCAGTATGACATAAAAAAGAATATTCCAGTCTATATCAAGAAAAAATTTGACATGAAATACAGCCTCACCTGGCACTGCATGGTAAGGCAGAACTTTGGTCATTATATGGCACATGAAACCAAACACGTCATTTCCTTCTACCTGGTGGCCACACTTCTGTTCAAATCTGGTTAAAAGCATGGACTGTGTCAAACATCCAGTGATCGATCATTCCAAAAACAAAGACTGCATCTATCTATTTTGGTCATGAGCCTAGCCTTTAGCACCTGAGCCATATCTCCAGCCTGGGACTGCATTTTAAATTCCAAATACCAGAGAATGAATCTTCAGCCTTGCTAAATTATTTTTAATCTATTGTGGTTTTTTTTCCTCCAAATTTTTTTAATTAGGTATTTTCTTCATTTACATTTCAAATGCTATCCCAAAAGTCCCCCATACCCTCCCCCCACCCACTCCCCTACCCACTTACTCCCACTTCTTGGCCCTGGAGTTCCCCTGTACTGAGGCATATAAAGTTTGCAAAACCAAGGAATCTCTCTTCCCAATGATGGCCGACTAGGCCATCTTCTGCTACATATGCAGCTAGAGACACGAGCTCCGGGGCTACTGGTTAGTTCATATTGTTGTTCCACCTATAGGGTTGCAGACCCCTTTAGCTCCTTGGGTACTTTCTCTAGCTCCTCCATTGGGGGCCCTGTGTTCCATCCAATAGCTGACTGTGAGCAACCACTTCTGTATTTGCCAGGCACTGGCATAGCCTCACAAGAGACAGCTATATCAGGGTCCTTTCAGCAAAATCTTGCTGGTGTATGCAATAGTGTCAGCGTTTGGAGGCTGATTATGGGATGGATCCCCAAGTGTGGCAGTCTCTAGATGGTCCATCCTTTCGTCTCAGCTCCAAACTTTGTCTCTGTAACTCCTTCCATGGGTGTTTTGTTCCCAATTCTAAGAAGGGGCAAAGTGTCCACACTTTGGTCTTCGTTCTTCTTGAGTTTCATGTGTTTTGAAACTTGTAATGGTACATGCCTTTAGTTCCAGCACTTGGGAGGCAGAGGCATGATTTCTGAGTTTGAGGCCAGGCTGGTCTACAGTGTGAGTTACAGAACAGCCAGGGCTATGCAGAGAAACCCTGTCTTGAAAAACCAAATAATCTATTGTGTTTTGTACAGAGTATCATGGTCTGTATGAGTTTGTGATTATAAAATAATTAGGAAAACAGTTTACATTTATACTTATTTTCTAGTCTATACTTCTGTGCCATTAGGCAATTCATTTAAAAATAAATGTGTTGGAGATGGGAAGAAAGAAACAAAAAAAAAAAAGAAAGAAAACAGCAGCAATGCACAAAAAACAGTGGTGACAGCACATGCTATTAGTAATTAAATGCTATATTGATGGTGCATTCAGTAATTTAATCATCTAGCAAAATAAGCAAATAAAAGTTAACTGTAGTGATGAGAGTTGTGCAGAACAGTGGAGATTTGGGCAGGTAAGTAGGAAAGTGGTATTTTGACAGAGAGCTCCTAGAGTACAGTGCCTTACCTGAGAAATAAAGAGACCTGATTAGAACAGTTTACAAAGGTAGGCTGTGGGAAACACATTTGGAAAATTATTGGGGAATAAATTTTGGAGACTTTTGAATGACTTAGAAATGCTAGGAATGAGGGTTCCTCCATATTCCAGTCTACAACTTTGACTGCTTTCCAGGAAACCACTCCCTCACTAGGGACCCCAGGTAAGACAGGACTCTCTGCTTGCCAACTTTGCTTAAAGCCTGCCCAACAGCCCAAACTTCATCACCTCCTCTGGACTCCATATTCTTGATTCACAACTTTAACAGAAAACTTCTGCTTTACTGGAGTCCATGCTGTACTAGGAATTCTAGTGACCAAACAGGTACCTAGAAACACAGAGGCCACATAGGTACTTGGAACCCTAGAGGAAATGTTGGCATCCCAAACCCCAGAGGACTAGCAGGTCAAAAAACCCCAGTGGAGATACACTACTAGACCTGAAGACTCACTGGCTGGTCATCAGAACCCCAATTCACTCAGGTCAGAAGAACAGAGAAGAAACAGAAACCAAGGGAAAAACATCCAAAAAGAAAAAAAAAAATCCAACAAAGACAAACTTAGAAATCAGAACCTAAACTTATAATAACCTAAACCCAGATGGCTAAAGGCCAGTGTAAGAACACAATCAAAAACAGCCAGGACAATATGGCACCGCCAGACCCCAGCTCTCCTACTACAGCAAGCCCTGAATATTACAACACAACTAAAGCATAAGAAAACGATCACAAATGCAATTTTGTAAAGATAATAGAGGCCTTTAAAGAGGAAATTAATAAATTCCTTAAAGAAATCCAGGAAAATACACACAAACAGGTGAAGAAAACGAATAAAACTGTTCAAGACTTGAAAATGGAAATAGAAGCAGTAAAGAAGCATAAACTGAGGCAATTCTGGAAATGGAAAATCTGGGTAAGCAAACAGGAACTACAGATGTAAGTATCGCCAACAGAATACAAGAGATGAAAGAAAGAAAATGTTAAACCTAAAAATTGCATGACACAAACATCCAGGAAATCTGGGACACTATAAAAAGACCAAATCTAAAAATAATAGGAATAGAAAAAGGAGAAGATTCACAGCTCAAAGGCTCAGAAGATATTTTCAACAAAATCATAGAAGAAAATTTTCCTAACCTAAAGAGGCAACTATAAATGTATGTACAGGCTTACAGATCACCAAATAGATTGGACCAGAAAAGAAAACTGTTTTCTCCCCCATCATCACATAATAATCAAAACACTAGATGTACATAACAAGGAAAGAATATTGAAAGCTTCAAGGGGAAAATGCCAAGTAACGTATAAATGCACACTTATTAATGCCCAACTTCTCAACAGAAATTCTAAAAGCCAGAAGGGTCTGGGCAGATGTCTTTCAAACTAGCAGATCACAAATGCCAGCCCAGGCTAATATATCCAGAAAATTTTTCAATCACCATAGATGAAAAAAAAAAAAGATATTCTATGACAAAACCAAATTTAAACAACATCTATCCACAGAATCAGACCTACATAAGATAGTAAAAGAAAAACTCAAACCCAAGAAAACAGGAAATAAGTAACTTCACACCAGCAAAACCAAAAGGGAAACACACACACACACACGCGCGCATACGTATGTAGGCACGGACTCACGCATGCATATACACATGCACATATAGTAACAACAACAAAATAACAGGAATAAAAAACCATTAGTCATTAATATCTTTCAATATCAATGGACTAAAATCCCCAATAAAAAGACACAGGTGGACTGGAAAGATGGCTCAGTGGTTAGGAGCACTGACTGCTTTTTCAGAGGTCCTCAGTTCAATTCCCAGGAATCACATGTTAGCTCACAACCATCTGTAAAGGAATCTGATGCCCTTTTCTGGTGTCTTTGAAGACAACTACAGGATACTCGTATACATAAAATAAATAATTTAAACAAAAAATAATAATTAAAAAAGACACAGACTAAGAGAATGGATACAGAAACAGGGTCCATCATTCTCCTGTATAAAAGAAACATACATCAACATCAAAAGTAGACATTACCTCAGAGTAAAGGGCTGTAAAAGATTTTCCAAGCACATGGACCCATGAAGCAAACTGGTATAGCCATTCTAATATCTAATCAAAATAGATTTTCAACCAAAATTAATCAAAAGAGATGGGGGAGGACACTTAAAACTCATCAAAGGAAAAATCCACCTAGATGATTTCTCAATTCTGAATGTCTATACCCAAATGCAAGGGCTACCACATTCATAAAAAAATCAACCAAACAAACAAACAGAAACTGACTACCATGGATTAAAGTTGGACTTCCACAACAACAGAAATATCAGAAAGCCTATAAACTCATGGAAACTGAACAACTCTTTATCAACACTCTTGATCAGTGGGTCAAATAAGAAAGAAAGAAATTAAAGATGGGTCCTTTCTACAGGGGTAGACTCTTAGCTGGTCTGCTCCAATGAAGATACCATATTCTGACCCTGCTGCACTCAGAGTAGTTGAGGATCAGCTGCATTCAGACCAGTTGGACAACAGCTTGACTGCTCCACTGAAGACCCAAGAGTCTGAAGGTATCCCAGAGATCTACTGCAGCCAGGGTAACAGATCAACAGCTTCTCTGCTCCTGTGAAGAGCCCCCAGTTGGAGGCCCTACAAGTGATCAGATACAGCCAGGGATGCAGGCCTACCAGGAGACCTGAAGCAACCCAGGGACAAAAGAGGCAGACTCCAGACAGTCACCCAGACCAACAAATACCAGGGATATCCAGATGGTGAAAGGCAAGTGCAAGACCATAAGCAACAGAAGACAAAATGCATGGGCATCATCAGAACCCAGTTCTCCCACCACAGCAAGCCCTGAATACAACAACACACTGAAAATCAGGAAGCTAACTTAAAATTGTATCTCTTGAAGATAATAGAGTCTTTAAGGAGGATATCAATAACTCATTGAAAGAAATACAGGAAAATACAAGTAAACAGGTGAAGGAATTGAATAAAGCAATCCAAGACATAAAATTGGAAGTAGAAAGAAAAAAGAAAACACAGATGGAGGCAAACCTGGAAATGGAAACCTAGGAAAGAGGTCAGAAATCACAGATGTTAAGTATTACCAACAGAGGACAAGAGATAGAAGAGAGAATCTCAGGTGTAGGAGACACTGTAGAAGAGATTGACACAGCTGTCAAAGAAAATTCAAAACACAAGAAAATCCTAACCCAAAGCATACAGGAAATTCAGGACATACTAAAAAGACCAAATCTAAGAATAATCAGAATAGAGGAGAATGAAGACTTCCAGCTCAGAGGACCTGAAAATGTCTTCAAAAAAATCATAGAAGAAAACTTCCCCAGCCTAAAGAAAGAGATGGGCATAAAGGTACAAGAAGCCTATAGAACACCAAATAAATGAAATCAGAAAAGAAAATCTTCTCATTACATAATTATCAAAACACTAAATGCACAGAGCAAAGAAAGAATATTAAAATCTGCAAGGGAAAAAGGCCAAGTAACATAAAAAGATAGACCTATCAGAATTATACCAGACTTCTCAACAGAGACTTATGAAAGCCAGAAGAGCCTGGTGGGAGGCCATGCAGACTCTAAGGGAACATAAATACCAGCCCAGGCTACTATGCCCAGCAAAACTCTCAATCAACATAGATGGAGAAACCAAAATATTCCAGGACAAAACCAAATTCAAACAGTATCTAACTACCAACCCAGCCCTAAAGAGGATCCTGGAAGAAAAACATCAACACAAGGAAGGACTCTGCACCAACGAAAAGACAAGATATTAAGCATCTCACAACAAAGTCAAAAGCAGAGAGCCACAAGCACATAAAGCCACCTACAAAAGCAAGCATATCAGGAACCAACAGTCATCTCTCTTTAAAATCTCTTAATATTATTGGGCTCAACTCACCTATAAAAGGACATAAGCAAACAGATTGGATGTGCAAACAAGATCCAGCATTTTGCTACATGCAAGAAACACACTTCCTTGAAAGATCTGTATGATAAGAACTTCAAGTCTCTGAAGAAATAAATTAAAGAAGATCTCAGAAGATGGAAAGATCTCCCATGCTCATGGATTGGCAGGATCAACATTGTAAAAAGGGCTATCTTGCCAAAAGCAATCTACAGATTCAATGCAATCCCCATCAAAATTCCAACTCAATTCTTCAACAAATTAGAAAGGGCAATCGGCAGATTCATCTGGAATAACAAAAAACCTAGGATAGCAAAAACTCTTCTCAAGGATAAAAGAACCTCTGGTGGAATCACCATGCTGGACCTAAAGCTGTACTACAGAGCAATTGTGATTAAAAACTGCATGGTATTGGTATAGTGACAGACAAGTAGACCAATGGAACAGAATTGAAGACCCAGAGATGAACCCACACACCTATGGTCACTTGATCTTTGACAAGGGAGCTAAAACCATCCAGTGGAAAAAAAGACAGCATTTTCAACAAATGGTGCTGGCACAACTGGTGGTTATCATGTAGAAAAATGCGAATTGATCCATTCCTATCTCCTTGTACTAAGGTCAAATCTAAGTGGATTAGGGATCTCCACATAAAACCAGAGACACTGAAACTTATAGAGGAGAAACTAGGGAAAAGCCTTGAAGATATGGGTACAGGGGAAAAATTCCTGAATAGAACAGCAATGGCTTGTGCTGTAAGATCGAGAATCGATAAATGGGACCTCATAAAATTGCAAAGCTTCTGCAAGGCAAAAGACACCGTCAATAAGACAAAAAGGCCACCAACAGATTGGGAAAGGATATTTACCTATCCCAAATCGGATAGGGGACTAATATCCAATATATATAAAGAACTCAAGAAGGTGGACTCCAGAAAATCAAATAACCCCATTAAAAAATGGGGCTCAGAGCTGAACAAAGAATTCTCACCTGAGGAATACCGAATGGCTGAGAAGCACCTGAAAAAATGTTCAACATCCTTAATCATCAGGGAAATGCAAATCAAAACAACCCTGAGATTCCACTTCACTCCAGTCAGAATGGCTAAGATCAAAAATTCAGGTGACAGCAGATGCTGGCGAGGATGTGGAGAAAGAGGAACACTCCTCCATTGTTGGTGGGATTGCAAGCTTGTACAACCACTCTGGAAATCAGTCTGGCGGTTCCTCAGAAAATTGGACATAGTACTACCGGAGGATCCCGCAATACCTCTCCTGGGCATATACCCAGAAGATGTTCCAACCGGTAAGAAGGACACATGCTCCACTATGTTCATAGCAGCCTTATTTATAATAGCCAGATGCTGGAAAGAACCCAGATGCCCCTCAACAGAGGAATGGATACAGAAAATGTGGTACATTTACACAATGGAATACTACTCAGCTATTAAAAAATGAATTTATGAAATTCCTAGACAAATGGATGGACCTGGAGGGCATCATCCTGAGTGAGGTAACCCAAACACAAAGGAACTCGCACAATATGTACTCACTGATAAATGGATATTAGCGCAGAAACTTAGGATACCCAAGATATAAGATACAATTTGCTAAACACATGAAATTCAAGAAGAACAAAGACCAAAGTGTGGACACTTTGCCCCTTCTTAGAAATGGGAACAAAACACCCATTGAAGGAGTTACAGAGACAAAATTTGGAGCTGTGACGAAAGGATGGACCATCTAGTGATTGCCATATGCAGGGATCCATCCCATAATCAGCTTCCAAATGCTGACACCATTGCATACACTAGCAAGATTTTGCTGAAAGGACCCAGATATAGCTGTCTCTTGTGAGACTATGCTGGGGCCTAGCAAACACAGAAGTGGATGATCACAGTCAGCTATTGGATGGGTCACACGGCCCCCAATGGAGGAGCTAGAGAAATTACCCAAGGAGCTAAAGGGAACTGCAACCCTATAGGTGGAACAACATTATGAACTAACCAATACCCTGGAGCTCTTGATTCTAGCTGCATATGTATCAAAAGATGGCCTAGTCGGCCATCACTGCAAAGAGAGGCCCATTGGACTTGCAAACTGTATATGCCCCAGTACAGGGAACCCCAGGGCCAAAAAGGGGGAGTAGGTGGGTAGTGGATTGGGGGGGGTGGGTATGGAGGACTTTTGGGATAGCATTGAAAATGTAAATGAGGAAAATACCTAATAAAAATAAAATAAAATTAAAAAAAAAAAGAAAGAAACACACTTCCTTAACAAAGACAGGCACTATCTCAGAGTAAAAGGATAGAAAAAGTCTTCCAAGCAAATGGTCCCAGGATAAAAGCAGAAGTTGCCATCCTAATATCCAACAAAATAGACTTTCAACCGAAAGTTATCAAGTGTGATGATGAAGGACACTTCATATTAATCAAGGGGATAATCCACCAAGAGAAAGTCTCAATTCTGAACATCTATGCCCCAAACACAAGAGCACCAAAATTCATAAAAGAAAATGTACTAAAACTCAAAACACACATTGAACACACAATAATAGTGGGATATTTGAACACCCCAATGTCACCAATGGGCAAGTCATTGAAACAGAAACTAAACAAAGACACAGGGAAACTAAGAGAAGTTATGAACCAAATGGATCTAACAGATATCTACAGAACATTTTACACTAAAACAAAAGAATGCACCTTCTTCTCAGCACCTCATGGTACTGTCTCAAAAATAGACCATATAATTGGTTACAAAACAACCCTCAACCGATACAAGAAGATGGAAATAATACTACACATACTATCAGATCACCATGGCCTAAGGATTGTCTTCAATATCAGCAAAAACGACAGAAAGCCCACATACATGTGGAAACTGAATAAGTTTTTACCCAATGCTAACTTGATCAAGGAAGAAATAAAGAAAGAAATGAAAGACTTCCTGGAATGTAATAAAAATGTTGACACATCACATCTAAACTTATGAGACACAATGAAAGCAGTGCTAAGAGGAAAGTTCATAGCACTAAGTGCCCTGGTAAAGAAGCTGGAGAGATCTTACACTAACAACTTAACAGCACACCTGAGAGCTCTAGAACAAAAAGAAACAAACTCACCCAAGAGGAGTAGAAGGCAGAAAATAGTCAAAATCAGATCTGAAATCAACCAAAAAGGAACAAAGAAAACAATATAAAGAATCAGCAAAACCAAAAGCTGGTTCTTTGAGAGAAATCAACAAGATAGATAAACCCCTAGTCGAATTAACTAAAGGGCCAAGAGGCAGTATCCAAATTAATAAAATCAGAAGTGAAAAAGGAGAGATAACAGAAATGAAGGAAATTAAAAAAAACCATCAGATCCTACTAGAAAAGTCTATACTCAACAAAACTTGAAAATATAGATGGAATGGATGGTTTTCTAGACAGATGCCACATACCAAGGTTAAATCAAGAGCAGGTACACTATCTAAACAGGCCCATATTACACAAGGAAATAGAAGTCATTAAAAATCTCCAAACCAGAAAAAGCCCAGGGCCAGGTAGAATTAGTGCAGAATTCTACCAGACCTTCAAAGAAGACCTGATACCAATTTTCCTCAAACAATTTCAAAAATAGAAACAGAGGAAACACTACCTAACTCATTCTATAAGGTTATAATTACTCTGATACCTAAACCACACAAGGACCCAACCAAAAAGAGAACTTCAGACCGATCTGGCTTATGAGTATCGATGCAAATATACTCAATAAAATTCTTGCAAATGGAATCGAAGAACATATTAAAACCATCATTCACCACGATCAACTATGCTTCATCAAAGGGATGCAAGGTTGGTCTAATATATGAAAATCCATTAAGGTAGTCCACTATATAAACAAACTCAAAGAAAAAAATCACATGATCATCTTCTTAGATGCAGAAAAAGCATTTGACAAAATACAACACCCACTCATGTTAAAAGTATTAGAGAGATCACGAATTCAAGGCCCATTCCTAAACATAATAAAAGCAATCTACTACAAATGAACAGCCAATATCAAATTAAACGGAGACATACTTGATGCAATCCCACTGAAATTGGGGACAACAAAAGCATGCCCACTCTCCCCATATCTATGAAATATAGTAAAGTGATAGCTAGAACAATAAGACAACACAAAAGAGATCAAGGGGATACAAATTGGTAAAGAAGAAATAAAGGTATCATTTTTTGCAGATGATATGATAGTATACTTAAGGGAGCCCAAAAATTCTACCAGAGAACTTCTCCAGCTGATAAACAACTTAATTGAAGTAGCTGGATATAAAATATCTGAAATAAATCAGTAGCTTTCCTTTATACAAAGAATAAACAGGCTGAGAAAGAAATTAGGGAAACAACTCCCTTCACAATAGATACAAATAATATAAAATATCTTGGGGTAACTCTAACAAAACAAGTGAAAGACCTGTATGACAATAACTTCAAGTCTCTCAAGAAAGAAATCGAAGAAAATCTCAGAAAATGGAGAGCTCTCCCATGCTCATGGATTGCCAAAATTAACATAGTAAAAATGGCCATCCTACCAAAGGCAACCTATAGGTTCAATGCAATCCCCATCAAAGCCCAACACAATTCTTCAAAGACATGGAAAGAGCAATTCTCAAATTCATGTGGAAAGGCAACAAAACCAGAAGAATGAAAACAATCCTTAATAATAAAAGAACTGCTGAGGGAAATCACCATCCCTGACTTCAAGCTTTACTACAGAGCAATAGTGATAAAAACTGCATGGTACTGGTACAGAGACAGAAACATTGATCAATGGAATAGAATTGAAGACCCAGAAATAAAAACACACATTTGCAGACACTTAATCTTTGACAAAGAAGCCAAAAATATACAATGGAAAAAAGAAAGCATCTTCAATAAATGGTGCTGGTATAACTGGTTGTCTGTACATAGAAAAATGAAACTAAACCCATATTTGTCACCTTGTACAAAGCTCAAGTTCAAGTGGATCGAGGACCTCAACATAAAACCAGACACACTGAATCTAAGAGAAGACAAAGTGGAAAAGAACCTTGAACTCATTGGCACAGGGGGAAATTTCCTAAACAGAACTCCAATGGTTCATGCTCTAAGCTAAGATCAAGAATTGGTAAATGGGACCTCATGAAACTGGAAAGCTTCTGTAAGGCAAAGGGCATAATCGATAAGACAAATTAGCAACCTACAGGTTGGGGATAAAAATCCCCAAATCTGATAGAGGGCTAATATCCAAAATATATAATGAACTCAAGAAGCTAATCAGCAAAAAAACCAAACAACCCAATCAAAAATGGGGTATAGAACTAAACTGAGATTTCATAACTGGGGAATTTCAAATGGCTGAGAAGCACATAAAGAAAAAGTCCATAGTGATCAGAGAAATGTAAATCAAAATGACCCTGAGATTCCACCTTACACCAATCAGAATGGCTAAGAACAAAACCTCAGGTGACAGCATGTGTTGGTGAGGATATAGAGAAAGAACACTCCTCCATTGCTGGATGGATTGCAAACTTGGGCAACCACTCTGGAAATCAATCTGGAGGTTCTTTAGAAAATTGGGAATAGATCTACCTGAAGACCCAAAAGATGCTCCATCATGCCACAGAGGCACATGTTCCACTAGGTTCATAGCGGCCTTATTTGTGATAGCCAGAAGCTGGAAACAACTCAGATGTCCCACAACAGAAGAATGGCTATAGAAAATGTGGTTCATTTACACAATGGAATACTACTCAGCTATTAAGAACAAGGACATCCTGAGATTTGCAGGCAAATGGATGGAACTAGAAAATATCATCCGGAGTGTGGTAAATCAGACTCTTAAGGACATACATGGTCTGTACTCACTAATAAGTGGATGTTAGCCCCCCCCCCCAAAAAAAAGTACAGAATATCGAAGATACAGTCCAGGGAAACTCAAAAACATCAACTAGCTAATGTGCCCAAGTGAGGACGCCTCAGTCCCACTTTGGAGGGAGAAGAAAGCAATCACAAGTGGGGAGGGAAGGAAGGATCTGGGAGGGAAAGTGGATGGGGGGTGCTGCAGAAGTGTCACGGAGAAAGGAACCTGATCTGGTATTGGGTGAGGGAAAAGCAAAAAGAAGGAAACAGGCAACCTCAGGAGATAGGAGGTTGGGGGGACTCTCCCGAATGCACCAGAGTCCTAGGAGGTGAGAGACTCTCGGGACTAAAAGGGGGGGGGGACCTTAGATGAAATGCCAGACAGTAGGGAGAGGGAACTTATAGAGCCCACCTCAAGCAGGAAGTCAAGTCATCAAATGAGGGAGAGGAGGGTCATCCCACAGTCACAACTCTGACCCATATTTGTTCCTGTCTGAAAGAATTACAAGATGGAAATGGAGAGGAACCTGAGGAAAAGAAGGTCCAGTGACAGGCCCAAAGTGGGATTCAGCTCAAGGGGAGGTCCCAAGGCCTGACACTATTACTGAGGCTATGGAGCATTCACAAAAAGGGACCTAGAAGATCCAACAAGCAGCTGAAAGAGTCAGATGCAGATATTTGCACCCAACCAATGGACAGAAGCAGCTGACCCCTGTTGTTAAATTAGGGAAGGCTGAAAGAAGCTGAGAAGGGTGATCTTGTAGGAGGACCAGAAATCTCAATTAATCTGGACCCCGGAGATCTCTCAAACACTAGACTACCAAACAGACAGCATACACCAGCTAATATGAGGCCCCCAAGACACATACAGAGAGGACTTCTGTGTCTGTGTTCATTCAGAGATGATGCACCTAACCCTCAGAGATTGGAGACTCCAGCAAGTTTAGAGGTCAGGTGGGGTTGGGGGTGGGGACATCCATGTGAAGACAAGGTTTTGATGATGGCTATGTAGTAAGAGGAAGAGGAGGAGGAGGAGGAAGTGGGAGATGAGGTGCTCCACTACCACCAAGGGGGCGGGGAGTACCACCTCCAAGAGGTAGAACTGGTTATTCACAGAGGGGGGCACCTTTGAGACCACCAAGAGGCTCAAGGGGTGGCAGAGGGGGTCCTGCACAACAGAAGAGAGGCCGTGGTTCTCTGGAGCTAGGGGCAATCGAGGGGGCAATGCAGGAGGCCAGAGAAAGGCAGATGGGTACAACCAGCCTGATTCCAAATGTCAGACCAACAACCAAAAGAACTGGGGTTCCCAGCCCATCATTCAGCAGCTGCTTCAGCAAGGTGGTGACTATTTTGGTAACTATGGTTACAATAATGACAATCAGGAATTTTATCAGGATGCTTATGGGCAACAGTGGAAATAAATGAGAGTTTGAAAATGATTCTGTCAAGATCCAATTGGCTCTAGATCTACATTCTTCAAACAAAATTGGCGTAACTGTTTCATCTTTAAATAGCAGTTTGCTGCCATTTATATTCATCTGAAGAAGTCACTATTGTGTATATACTCAAGGCTTCTTATTTTTCTTCTTTTCTAAATGCTCTTGGGCATTATTGGGCTTGCAGAGTTCCCTTATTCTGGGGTTACAATGCTTTTATCGTTCCAAGCTTCATCTTAGCTTCAGAACAAACTGTTAAAGCATGGTTTTGCAAAGGACAGTTCTGTTTTTTTTTTATTGTTTTGGTTTTGGTTTTGGTTTTTTTTTTTTTTTAATTTGGAACAGGTTACATAGGAATATGAAGTATGCTGTAAATAAAACTACAAGCCAGTGCTTTGTCTTAGTAGTTTTAAGAAATTAAAGCAGACTTAAGTTTCCTTGTATTGAAAATAACCTATGACTGTATGTTTTGCATTCCTAGAAGCAGGTTAACTGTGTTTGTAAGTTGTTATAACCACACCTTTTTGAAATCTGCCCTACAAAATTTGTTTGGCTTAAACATCAAAGCCATGACAATTTGTTCTTGGATGTGATTGTATTTCCAACTTCTTGTTCATGTAAGATTTCAATAAAACGTAAAAATCTATTCAAAAGTTTCTCTGTCCAATCACATTAGGGCAGTGGCAAGGCCTGTGATTGGACAGGAAAAGGGAAGCGGAGCTAGGAGTTTGGGGGACAGGGAGAAGCCAACATGGAGGCAGACTAAGATGATCCTGAGCCCACGTGGGTTTAAACAGCCACAAGTAGCTAAGATGTTCACAAAGTTAGAATAATTAGGCTATAGCTTTATCTTTATCAATTGGCTATGAAATTATTGTATGGGCATCTTGTAAATTGTTATCTTATTGTTATATAAATCTGATTGGGTAATTAAGCTTTAAGAGTCATGTTTCTACTGGGTAACTAGGTGTTGAGATGGCTGATCGTGGGGGTGGAGGGAGCATTGCATAGAAGAGAGATGAATTAGCTAGCTGGAAGAGAGTAGTAGCTCCACGTGAGAACACACCGAGCTGGGCCCCGCCAGGACATAGTGTTGTAGCCCACTGGGAACACGGACCAGTGGGGCAGGAGAGATGGCGGGTTGACTTTTTAAATATTTCCCGAAACAACAAGTCAACTTATGAAAGACAGAGAACAGCTCAAAGAGATAAAAGCAAGAACACAGACAAATACTGCAGTCATCCTCAGAAGGGTCAGTCTCAGTCACCAGCTGCAGATTCGAGCTTGCTAAATGAAATCCTACAGCTGTTTGTTGCTTAAGGTTTTCCATGTAGCCACATCATCTTCCAGGTCTCTCCATTTATAGGAAGGATACCAGAATGTAAAACAATCATTCTCTTAACTACAGACAGGACCCAGAACCCCAAGGGCTTCTGCTCCTCTCTACCTTCATCAGCACCAGTCTGGAAAATACAGTGACTCCAGGACTCAGAGAATCTACTCAAGCTCCTCTCAGGCCAAGCCATCAGGGTGGGTCACTCTATGGCAGATATTGGTGAAGAACATTTCTGTGACCGGAATCTGAAGATAGGCTTACTAGTGATACAACCTAGAAAGAAACACTGAATATTTGATTGTATGGTACCAGAAAATATAAATAATTTCTGATTATCAGCTTTGCAGGCTACGAGAAGCTCAAAACCACTAAAGTAAAACGCATCTCCCTCACCTCCCAGCACTGTCTTCCTCCACAGCATGCTGCCATGACAGACACACAGTGGGGAAGCACAGATGTCTATCCCAACCGCTATGTTCACTGCAGTCTACTTACCACAGCTGGGGAACAGAAACAACCTGCCTGTCAATGTTAAAAGACAAAACGAAGCTGTAATTAATTTATACAATGGAATGTTACTCAGCCAAGAAAAGAAGAGGTTTCTGCCAGTTGCCACAATATTGAAGAACCTGGAGGACATTATGCAAAATAAGATAAGCCAAGAAAGAAAACAAATATCATATTTCATTTATATATGAAGTCTAAAGCGAAATGACAACCACACAGAGGGAGAGAGTGATGGTGGCTACCAGGGTGGAGAGGGGGGAAAGAAGTGAAGAGACATGGGTCCAGAATACAAAACAGGCCTCTGGAGTTATAAGACAAACAAAGAGAAAGATGGAGAATAACAGTAATTAATAACAGGGTATTGTATTCAGAGATCTTACTAAGTGATTATGGCCTCTCTTGACATGGGGTAGGGAAAGGTGAATGAATAACTGTTGGGCAATGACTATGCTAAATTCTTTTCACTATAATACCCATTTTATTATATGTATATATTATTCTATAGCACATTGTATATGTTAAATATGCACAATAAAATCAACACACAAACACAATGGAAAAGAATATTTGTCTCACTAGTGTTTATCCACCAAAAAGAAGCATCTTACATCTCTTAAAACTATCCAACAATGCCTGCACTGTGCTCCATCCAAACAATGGAATTCTATCTAGTCTTTAAAAGAATGTTAAAAAAAAATCATAACTGTTGCTAACCCTTCAAAGCCCTTCCTCTCAGCCAAGCACTACTGTGAGCACGTGGCAACTGCTCCCTTGGATAACTCACAACTGTATGAAATAGGAATTATTAGTGGCCCCAACTTTACAATTGAGGAATCTGTAAAGTAATTATTTCAATCAAAGGACATGTCCAAGGGCCAAATGACACTCAAAATTCAAATGCAGATGAGCTAACATCAGAGCTCACTCTGTGGCTCTTACATATCAAAACAAATGTTAATCATTTACTATTGTGGAAGACAAATAGACTTTAAAAACAGGTTAAACATGAGACACACAGATGTGTATCTATATATACATGTGTTCCTGTACAAGCAAACATGCATTCACGTACTCACACATACCACATACACATTAACAACTAAAATAAAATAGCTTGAAAAGTTGAATTCCCATTCAATAACAAACATTTAAAAGATTATATAGCTATATGTCTTAGTCAGGGTTTCTATTCCTGCACAAACATCATGACCAAGAAGCAAGTTGGGGAGGAAAGGGTTTATTTGGCTTATACTTCCATGTTGCTGTTCATCACCAAAGGAAGTCAGGACTGGAACTCAAGCAGGTCAGGAAGCAGGAGCTGATGCAGAGGCCATGGAGGGATGTTCTTTACTGGCTTGCTTTTCCTGGCTTGCTCAGCCTGCTCTCCTATAGAACCAAGACTATAAGCCCAGAGATGGTCCCACCCACAAGGGGCCTTTCCCCCTTGATCACTAATTGAGAAAATGACTTACAGTTGGATCTCATGGAGGCATTTCTTCAACTGAAGCTTTTTCTGTGATAACTCCAGCTGTGTCAAGTTGACACAAAACTAGCCAGTACAGCTATACAAAGAGAAATTATTGCAAGGCTAAATAAACATACTATAATGTTAATAATAGTACCTCTAAGCAGTTACAATAGTTACTTCCTTATATTTTTCTATACTTCCTACAATTTCCATAATAAATATTTATGCTAATTTAATGAGGACAATGTTTTTTAAGACAAAATTATTTGAGTAAAATAAGATCAACAATATGACCTTTGTGCAGGGCTTTCTGTTGTGAAAGGTGAAGAGAGTAACCAGCTCTCAAAGGACATGTCCAGATAGATCTATGATGAGGACCATTTTGCCTCAGAAGAAAATGAGCTTCAGACCCATTAGTGAGTACTAGGCAGATGATAGAGTGCTTGACTCAGGCAGGAACCTCCAACTTCTCAGATCTACTCCCTCCAGAATGTCTATAAAGAGATGGTATGCATAGAAAGTCAAGTTGAGTACCTGAATGCCCTTACAGAAAATGTCATTTGTCTGCAACAAATTATAAATCATTCCTCTCTCCACCCCTCCTCCTATCTCCGTGTAAAGACCTTGGGCTGGGTTGTTCTGGAACTCACTCTGTAGACCAGGCTGAGCCTCAAGCTCACTGAGATCTACCTGCCTCTGCCTTCCAAGTGCTGGGATAAAAGGCGTGGGTGTGGTTTACAACTCATTAAATTTAGTCCCAGAATGGCCTGGCAATAGCAAGAGGACACTTGAGTAGATTTTATTTTCAGTGGACGTACAACTTTGCTAAGAAGAAAAGGCGGGGAGGGGTTCGGATGCACCACTTCAGGAAAGAATTGTGTATATGTGACTTATGCAGGGTGTTCCACATTAGCTCTGATGAAGAAGCTGCTACATGCAATGCTTTTCGTGCATGGCTCTCTTTTTCCAGGCTGTGACAAGTCTGGGTCACATTTGGTGCATCCTCATAAGCGCCTGTGGAGACCTGTTTTCAACTTCCAGTCCAGTCTGGAGTTCCCAAGGGAAGTTATTACTTCGTTTGGCCTCACTAGCCCAAGACTTCACAGTGATTCATGTCTAGCAGACAGGGCTGGCCATCTAAATAGTATGCTTTTCTTGACCTTTCCCACAACCACTCCTAGAACCCAGGGAAAGCTGCCTGCCCTAGAGCAGCCACTCCTGTGGCCCCCACCCTCATTCCCAAAGGAGCTTCAGGAGAGCTTCCCTCCTTCCTACTGCCTTACATCGCCTCATTGCTGAGGCTCTGGCTACCTTAAGGTGGCAGCTCTGAGCAGGATTCTTCTTGAGCTCAGAAATAGTGCTTAGATTTAAAGCAAGCAAGCAGGCAAAGAACCTGTTCAAAATATCTTCAGTTTGTATTAAGAAACAAACATGTTTTTCATTGAATCCTACAGTTTCAGTTGCAATCTTAAGAGTCTTCAAGCAATCTTCAGGGCTCTTAAGAGAACAGGCCAAACAAATGCATAAGTATTAAACTGAAAGAAAGTATAAGACACCAGCTGCCAGAGTTACAATAGCCCTGGGTCCTCAGAGGCTGGTGCTCAGCTGCCAGGTGAGCGAAGCTTTCTTTGAAGCAGCCCCTCTGGGCTGCACCTTAAAGATAGGCTGGGTTTTCACAGACCAAGCTAGGAAGGGGAGGCAGGGAGAATGAAGTAGATAGATGGAAAAAATGGAGTTGTGAAAGAGTGAGCCTTTGGGTGGCAAAAAGTCCTGTTTCTGTAACTGAGGGATCCTGTAGCTAAGATGAACCTAAAAAAGATGACATGAGTCTATTGTAAGATGCACTCGATTGCAGAAATGTTTGCAATGTTTTTTATATAAAAATACACGTCTTGATGAAATCACCTATGTTGAAATTAAAAAGCATTACACGGTAGAAGTTCTCAAAAACCAGGTAAAAAGGGTAGATAATAAAAACAAACAAACAAACAACACCAGGGAGCCTCCAAAGGCTTCTAAGGAGAGGTGTAATGTTATGCCTACAGAGTTCTGGTTTCTTGGATAAGCCTGGTGTGGGATAGTTTGTGTTAGAACCAGCACACTAATATAGGTGGAGGGCACCAAAGGAGGGTGTGGGAATGGAAAGGCTTAGACACCGGAAAGTTTATGTGAGACAACTTCACAGGGAGGCAACTGAATGAGAAATCCAAGATGGAATGAAGAATCTTATTGTTTCCTTGGTGTATATTTTTCTTCTGAGAAATCTTTCTTTCTGCCATGGACCTGCTGTGTAATCCAGGCTGGCCCTGAACTTCAATCTGCCCTCCTCTCCTTCCCCCTCCTCCTCTCCCTCCTCCTCCCTTTTCTCCTCCCCACTCTCCTCTCCCTCCTCCTCCTGGATGTTGAGATAAAAGGCTTGTGCTTACCACACCCTGCTCATCTTCTGATTTTTACTTCATAATGCAATTTTTAAAAATTCTTTTCTTCCTCTGTCTAGTTTCAAAATATGTGAGTCATCAAAGCAAGCAAGCAAGCGACAGTCAAACACTGTAAGAGACATTGCAAGCCATAGGGGCAGGACTCAGTAATGGTGCTTGCCTATCACATGTGAGACCTACATTTGAACCCCAACACTGCAAAACAATGTTTTATGTCCACCTTTAGAGTGCTAACCTTTGCTTTATGTATCTCAGTCTATATTTTCATCCATGTTAATCTATCCATTCAGAGACAGAATAGAAGACTCGGCAGCCTCACTCTCCAGCATCCTCATCCTCTCTCCCACTCTATGCAGAGCTTTGGTGGTATCACACTTAGAATTCTATTTGGGTGTTAGATTCATACACGTTTTATGCCTAGTCATGGATGCTTTTGTGCTGTGCAAAAACATTCCCCATTAATAGGAGTAATTGGAAGCCAGCAAAAGCATATTGCAACCACCGGGACTTTGGTCCTGCTAATTCCTAATGACCTAATTTACAGCTGCTTCAGGTTTCAACTCCTCGGTAAGTACTACTTCCCGAAACTTTATTTTAATGTTCTTGCTCTTAAATTCTCATGATTGGATTAACATTTCCCCATCGTCGAATTAAGGTGTTCCATTCCCTTCTCTGAGAGAAAGTCAGAAAGAACAGAGATATGTAAGAAGTGTTTTGAAGAAAAAGGACGGCTGCCGATTACATTAGCAAAAGTTATGGGGGGGGGGGTTGTTCCTGAGTTTAGAAAAGCTAGTGGCTTAAGAGACAAATGCATAGTTAAAGCTAAAGCCAAGAGGCAAAAATGAGGTGACTCAACTGGTATAATCCTTACATTAGCTTAGAACATTATTGAAACTTTCAAAAATAAAAAAAGTAAAAGTGTTGGGTTTTACAACTTTGCTAGGCATCTTCCTTTGTTCCTCCAGACTGACTTACTATCTCCTTCACTCTGCTTTGACTCCAGAAGATGTTCTTAGGATTGCTGTCAGTACTCCAGCTTTCTACCTTAGTACTGGTTCAGAGTGGGTGAAGATGGGGGTGCTATGGAGAGCAGAGGTGAGGGAGCAGTGAATATTTATTCTCCAGCACTCTGATGCCACCGTGCCCAGTGTTGGGGGATTCTACTCCCAAAGGTCAATATTATTGTTAGAACCTGGTAAAACTCGTTCCAGTCCCATGTCAGACTTATGGGATAGTAGCGGCTTCTCATTGTTACTAAACCCGTAATTACCCGTAACCACTACTCGAACTTACCGTAATTTCTGTAAAACAATTTAATGGCTTATAAAGAATGAATTACTAACAACTCTCCACTACCCATATGGAGTATTACAACTCTTTGCCAACTGATAGGGAGCCCTGAGACATTCAGTAACCCTGTAGCTAGAGAAGCAAAGGCAAAAACAAATGCACAAAGACACCATAGATGGACAAGATCAGAGCTTTTGGGGACCAATGGGGACCTATTGGGCTGAATGATTGAGGTGAAGCTGGCTTTTATCCATGTAAAGAGTAAGCATGTCCATTGCACAGACCCCATGTGGGCAATAAACTGAAAATACAGCCCATGGAAGAGGGGGGTTATTTGTTTGTTTTGTTTGTTTTTCTTCTCCTTTTGGATTAAAGACCCATTTAACACTGTGCTTTGCAGTGTAGAGAAGTCTGAGTCAGGCTTCTGTTTTTGTCAGGAAAGAGAACAGTAGTCTAGAGAAGGAAGCAAGCATACCTTGGTAAGGAATGCCCGGTGAAGAAGCCATGGGTCTGAAACAGACTGCCTGCATTCTAGCCCCACCCTAAAGCATATTCATTATCAGGATGCTCCCTCTAGATCAAAGGAAAACGGCTCACCTTCCTAAAAGGAAGTCCAGGGAAACAGAACAGTGGGCATCAGTGGGGAGAAACGTGTCTTTGATTGAATAGTCTCTAAATGTAAAGGCTGAGAAGTCCAAAGGGAAAGAAAGCCTGGGAGTGCTCTGGTTTAGAGTCAGGTTGTGCCAGCAAAGCTTCAGACAGAGTTGGCAGCACTGCAAGAGCGGCAATTTGCTCTTGAAGGAGGGCTGATAGCAGAGAATGATGGGCTGGTTTTGGTATAAACTGAAGGACGTTTTGTGTTGGCAAAAACTGAAAAGTTGGGTACATATGGGTTATAGTAGTTTTAAAGGGCTAAGTTAAGGTGTCTGGCAAATCAGAAGAAATTTGTTGGTAGAATCTGAAACACATTCCTGATTTTTTGAGAGTGATACTAAGAAGTTCCACAGATTTCCCTGGAACTGCTTCTGGGGTCAAAAGGTATGATTTGTGATTTGATGGGAATTATTTCCCATGTTGGAGAGACAAGAATAATTTATGGATTCTTTACAAAGCTGATGTGATGTTGTGGTTCCTATTTTGGAATCTTATAAGGAGCCAAATAAACTCTCCTTAGTCATATGAGCCTTGAAGGTTTACCAAGAACTTACCCTCTCCCTTGGCAAGCAAAGGGCCCCATGTGCCCAGGGAAAGAACACCACCTGACATCTCTAATGCAATGTGGAACCTCGTTTGCTTTATATGAGCAGTGATTCCAGGCATCATCCAAAAACATTGCTGCAAATTATTAATTCAGATCAGATGCAGTTCCATAAATGTTTTGCAGCAGCTCAAGAGGATAAATTACTAAGTAATAAATGCTGGCTCTCATGTAAAGATTAATTTCTCCTGTCCTTGAAAAGTGTCAATTAAATTTTAAGGGTCTGACTAGCCTGGTATCTTAAAGTTATATCCTGAGATATTGAGAGTTGAAGTCATATGGTCTTGGGACAGGAGAAGGAAACAGTGGGTAAGAAAACACTTCCCAAGCATGAGGACATAAATTCAAATCATCTGAACTCATGTGTGTGGTGAAGACACAGAGACAGACAGACAGACAGAAAGACATGGATAGAGAAAAGATAGACAAACAGACACGCACAGAAAGAGAGAGAGAGAGAGAGAGAGAGAGAGAGAGAGAGAGAGAGAGAGAGAGAATGTAGGCATGCCAGCGTGTACCTGTAACTCCACTGCTATGAAGGACAAAGACAAGATGCTCTTTAGAGCTTGAAGGCCTCTAGTCAAGCTCCAGGTTCAGCGGAGACCATGTCTCAGGGAAATAGAGTAGAATCAGAATAGAACACCTATCATCCTTCTCTGGCTTCTGCACACAGGCATTCATGTCTCACACACACACACACACACACACACACACACACACACACACACACTCTCACAAAGACCTAAAGTCCAAATACAAATTATTCTGTGAATCAAATATTTCTTAGTGTTTGATCTACTGTGTGCTACAACGAATTATATATAATTGAGTTTTCAAAAAAAATTGTACTTCAGAAACATTTTCCATTTCTGCAGATATAATACTCTCTTCACCAGAATTCACGACCCTTCCATCCTCGGGAACTTTTCCAACTGGAAAAAAATACGCCCCTATAAAGTTAGTTCTGCCTAATATAGCCCTATACCATCTGATCAAAGAGTTCATGTACCTGGCTTCATGCTGCCCTGACTCCTTGTCCCCTTTTGAACTTTCTAATTAAATCTGAAGTCATCTTTTCCCAAAGCATGTGACTCGGGCAGCATAATGTCACGGATCAGGGCTAAACTATTCTAGACACTGCATTAGCAGCCAAGGGGTGACTCCTTGGACTAGGCTATTCAGGGTTCCCTGAGGACTTGCTCCATGGCAACCACGCCACATGGACTCCAATAGTTTTGTAATTCTGAGTTACATGGCAAGACTTATGATGGTGAGCTCATTTGCTGGGTGTGTTATTTGGACACGTCATTTGACTTATACTAACCCGGACAAAACCTCCAGGAGAAGGAAAGGATATAGGCTCTGATTCACTCTGTTCTAACTCCGCTATGGTTCTAATTCAATGACACACAAGGGCCAGCCAGCATGACTTGATTAAGTAGATAATTATAAGTTTTTGTATTTGTTCCTACAGTCTTACTGGCACTGCAGAATGGGTGTGGGCTGTATATCAGTCAAGCCTCACACAGGTCAACGAGAATGTCCTAAGTGGCAAGGTCAATGGGAACAGAAAGTCAGACATTCTGCATGAATTCTTGAAAGGCTACTATGATAGCTAAATTAGAGCAGTCTTTATGTCAGTTTGCCCAGAAACAGAGTGATAGTTTCTGGGAAAGTAGACAGATGTTTTTCTACATAGCAATTAAATCATGAATTTGTCAAAGTTAGTCAAACATTCAACATGCAGATTTCTAGGATGACAGGAAGAGATGAGACTGAGAACAGACCTGACTCCTGGCACCTTACATTTCTTTTCAGATCTCCCCAGAAAGAAACTGAGCAGACTTCATTTCCTCACTTAAAGCAATTATCTTATCTGGGTTTGAGATTAATTATACAGCAACGTGGCCAAAGGCAATAAATAATTCTGTGCTACAAATGGTTAAGGGAAATAACCAGGGCTGGAGAGATGGCTCAATGTTTAAAAGCACTTGTTCTTGCAGAGGACCCAGGTTCAGTTCCCAGCATCCACGTGGCAGTTCACAACAGTAACTCCAGTCCCAGGGGATCCAACACCCACTCTGGCCTCCATGGGCACCAGGCATCCATGTAGCACACGTATGCAAGCAAGCAAGAAAGGAAATAAAGAAAACAAGGAACACACTGGAGCCAGGGAACAGGCTGGGTGGAACACACTTGTAACTCAAGCACTTGGAAGGTAGAGGAAGGAAGAGCAGAGTTCAGAGTCATTCTGGGCTATATAGCTCAAAGCAAACTTGGGCTAGATGAGACTCTGTCTCCAAAGGATTAAGGAAAAAAAGGAGGGGGTAGGGAGGAGGAAGAGGGGGAGGAGAAAGGGTAGGAGGATAAATAAAAGAAAAAAAAAAGAGGCAAGACAAACATACGTGGACTTTGATGTGAAGTCTCCTCCCCTGGAATTTCATGGACATTGATCCTGGCTGTCCTAAAGTTGGAGAAAACATTTTTTTCTGTTGACAGCTATGTGACTTTTGACTCTTGAGAAATGTCTCTGCATGGGCAGGGACCTCTGATCCTGTGCTCACATAAGTTCATTTCATTAATGCTGTGGTTGTCCCTTTGAAGAGGAAATGGAGGCAACAAGTTTGGCAGTTACTCAAAAGCTCAAACATAAAAGTTTTTTTGGCCAAGCAATTACACTCTACCTGAAAAAAAAAAAAAAAAAAAAAAAAAAAAAAAAAAACGGAAGCAGGCATTCAAACAAATACTGCCACCCAAACATTCGTATTGACCCCATTTACAACAGCTAAAAAGTGGAAACAATCCAGGTACTTGTTGGTGGCGGAATGGATAAACAAGCCTTGGATGCAACACACAGTGAAATAGCATTCAACTGAGACATGAAAGGAATGGGGTGCTGACACCTGCTTCCATGTAGACAAAGCTGAAACTACTCTATATGAAAAACAGACACAAAGGATCACGTATTGTGTGATTCCATTTCTATATAGAGCAGGTAAATACGAAGACAGGAAGAAAGTTGATATTGCAAGGGCATGGTGGAAGCCACAGGATTCTGTCACAAGTGACAGAACTGTGTACGAACATATGGAATGCCACTGTTCATTTTTACATGGCTGACTTTGTAAAGAAGCACACTGCAATTCTCTGCATTGAGTTCTGGGTATACAGAACACCTTCCAGTCCTAAGCAGGAGGACTTTCAGACTTAGGCATAAAATCCACAGTTTGCACCAGATCCCAAAGAGAAATTATTCCAGCTGCCTAGACACCAGACTCACAAAGAGGAGTCCAACAGGAGAGGAGGTATACCCAGTCCTTCTATTTGTTGAGTTCCATTTCAAAACAGAACAGCCATTCATTTCTCTGACAGCTATAGAGCTCAAGATTAAAATTTTTCATGCTTCACACACAAAAATGTACTTTCCATAGAAAAGTGCTGTACTGCCCTTTAAGAAAAGAAGTCATGAAAATGGTGGTCTGCAGAACAAAACTAATCCATGTCTGTTCATATGTCTGTTTGAATTTAAATTCTTTGAAATTACATTTACTCTCTCTCTCTCTCTCTCTCTCTCTCTCTCTCTCTATGTATGTGTGTGTGTGCAAAACCACTCATATGCACACATGCATGCCATAATAGGCTAGTGGAGGTCATAGAACGATATGTAGAAGCCTACTCTCTCCTTCCAGCCTAGCAGCAATGCCCTTTGTCGGCTGAGCTATCTTGCCTGTCCTGTATTTAATTTCTTAATGTAAAATTAAAACTACGAATTTTCTACTTCTCAGGGCCAAAGGGTGACAAGATTTTCATTCATTACAAAAGCAGAAAACCAATAACAATAATTCGGGCTTTGGGAACGAAGACCAGTAAGGGCTGAGGTTGTGGGAGGGAGAAGAGAAGCAATGGTTGGAATTCAGTGCCTGTATTTGAGAGATGTGCTATGGTGTGGTGAGCTGCTATCTTCCCTCTCCTGAGGAGAGAGACTTAACATATGATGGCGATGATGTGCTTCAGTACATGAACTAAGAGGGGCACTGAAAGAAGACACTCGCAAGGTGACAGCACTTCTTCAGAAGATGTTTTAGATCCAGGTGACAAGACAGGAAGGTCAGAACTTCAAGGACATGCACAGCTACATAGCAGATTTGAGGTGAGCCTGGGACACATGATTAGCATGTCTCAAAACACCAAAAGAGGGGGAGTGGCTGGGAGGAGGAACAAGAGCAGGAAGAGGAAGAGGAAGGGTTTCTCTGAGAAACAAGGATTTGATGAACTCAGAAGTGACAGTGCATTTCTCTGACTTTGGGGTGGAGAGTATAGAAACCACTCTCCTTGTGATGTCTCCACAGAGCTGTGTCTAATGCAATCCCTTCATGAGAGATGCCTCCAGGCTGCCATGTCTCTACAGCTTCTGGGAGACACATGGGGCATTTTCCTCTCCCACCCATGGGACTTTGCTCCAGTGTTTACCACAGAACTTGGCAGAACCATAAAGCTGGCACTGGAGTTTGCCAAGAGGAACTATTGCGGCTGCCTCTTCAGTGACAACGCTGAGCACATTCTGCCTAGAGCCAATGATATGACTGTTGATGAATCTCCAGAAGAACTACGTTTTCTCATCGCTGATGTGCAGTCAGGACTTTGCCATCCTGTTGGGCATACTAGAACTAGCAGAGAATGACAAAAGGGACGTGGTGGTCTCTGTATGCCCACGTGGTGTTCAATTGGAGTTTTCACTAAGAAACTGGGGCTTTCTACCCACTAGCCAGTTACAGCTGGCAGGATTTTTTTTTATAGGATTTGCGGAGTAATTATTTCTCTTTGGCTGACAAGGGAGGGGAGAGGTAATGCTATGGCTGCTTAGAAGAATAGAGAAAGCATGATGGTCCTTCTAACCATCCTACAGAAAGTAAAACCAAAATCCAAAATACCAAAAAAACAAAACAAACAAACAAACAAACCGTTTTTCTTAAAACAATCTTTGCTAAAGAACACTCCTGTCTGGCAAGAAGGACCTTTGTTACATGGCCCAGGCCTTAGGACTATCCAGAGGATACAGGTGTAAACTCTAGCTTAGTACCCTGAACCCGTGGACGCCAGAGGCCAATCACATTTTCCTGCAGCAGATTCATAGAAACATCCTGACATGATTACAGTTGAGGTCAGTAGGTTGCTCTCCTACTCATTTGTTAAATGGAGATGGCACCCAAACATTCTTAGGATTTCCTGTGCCTCCATCAGCATCCTATTCTGACATGCATCTCGGCACCTCATTGGCTGGTTGCCGTTAAAATACATTTTATACTTAAGATCATGGGTCTCAACAGGGTTTGCCACTTCTGTGTGGATAAGGAGAGAATAATATTTTTGGTGGATATGCAGTCAGGTATAAGGGAAAGGGGTGCCTCTGAGGACCCATGCTGAGGCATCCCTTCCCCCTGAGAGACCAGCCACAGGGTATGGGGTAGTAGAGAGTAGTAGACACAGAGAAAGGCAGAGAGAGAGAGAGAGAGAGAGAGAGAGAGAGAGAGAGAGAGAGAGAGAGAGAGAAGAGGAGTAAAGGCCAGCCATGAGTATGTGGAGAGAGAGGGGGAACTGGGGACAGAACAGGAACAAGAGAGCAAGAAAGAGGGGGGGGAACCTAGTTGTGGCCTGGTAACTAAGGGGTGGAGCCTAGACAAAATGCTAACAGAAACCAACAAGGTTAGCTGTTAAAACAAGGAACTCTTCTGTTACATGATTTAGAGATTGATAGAACTTGAGATTCAACTTCTGTAAGATCTAAATATATAACCCAACACTATGCTCTTTAATTTTTTTATTAGGCCTCTGAACTGGGTACTCTGATAATGAATGAATGAATGAATGAATGCTAAAAAAATTTTAAGATTTATTCTATTTATTTATTTTAGGTATATGAGTGCTCTATCTGCATGTACATCTGCGTGTCAGAAGAGGGTATCAGATCCCATTACAGATGGTTGTGAGTCACCATGTGGTTGCTGGGAATTGAACTCAGGAACTCTGGAAGAGCAACCAGTGTGCTTAACTGTTGATCCATCTCTCCAGCCTGAATGCTCATTTTTTAAAATAGTATCTTATCACATATTCTTTAATTGTCACTGCTTTTAATGACAGTTGGGGAAAACTTTTTCAGTTCTGTAATTTTAAAGTAGATTACTGAAATGGTAGAAGAAAGAGGAGAAGTCTTTACATATTTTGCTACTAAAAATTACAAAACAAAGCCACATGGTACACATCTACAATCCCAAGCCACCCAGGGCTACATAATGAGAACCTGCCTAAGAAAGAAAAATAAGGCAGAAATTTGCAATAAATTTCTATGAAAAGGGGGAGCCTACAGAAATGGTTTCCGTTGCTTGCCAAGAGGGAAGTGCACACAAGGTGTGAGCCAGGTGCCAGCAGCCAGGTGCCAGGAGTCGGAAGCCTTTTACGGAGCTTTTCCATCTGTCAATCTTTCTGATGATGTGTGCAGGTAAAGGCACATTTTATACAAAAATGAGAGTTGATCAAGAACGTTTGACGTTTAAACTTTCCTTGAAGTAGGTTGCTATTTTCTAATTTTTGCCTTGGAGGGTATCAGCCTCCCTGGTTAAAACTGAAAAAAAAAAAAAAAACCATGTAAAAAACCCACATATGACTTCTCCACACATCTGGTTCTAACAACAGTCACTGCTGTGTGGTGGGCCATAGACAAACTCCTGTTTGGAAAAGGTTTGAAGTATTGAGAGAGCAGTCAAGGGAAAGGTAGGAGGTACTGAGAAGACATGTTTTTGGTTTGCTTTGATATATATATATATATATATATATATATATATATATATATATATTCACCCAAGCCCAAAGGGTTAGGTATGGCAAGGATACCAAATGATTTTCTTACCACATAAAAGCAATTAGTAGCATAAGTAAAGATTAAATTTAGGATCACTTTACTCTGTCTTAGTCAGGGTTTCTATTCCTGCACAAACATCATGACCAAGAAGCAAGTAGGGGAGGAAAGGGTTTATTCTGCTTATACTTCCATACTGCTGTTCATCACCAAGGAAGTCAGGACTGGAACTCAAGCAGGTCAGGAAGCAGGAGCTGATTCAGAGGCCTTAGAGGGATGTTCTTTACTGGCTTGCTTCCTCTGACTTGCTCAGCCTGCTCTCTTATAGAACCAAGACTACCAGCCCAGAGATGGCACCAACCACAAGGGGACCTCCCCACTTGATCACTAATTGAGAAAATGCCTTACAGCTGGATCTCGTGGAGGCATTTTCCCAACTGAAACTCCTTTCTCTGTGATAACTCCAGCTGTGTCAAGTTGACACAAAACTAGCCAGTACACTGAAAAAGTAAGTTTCCTGCATTTGGAAGTCCAGTTAATAAGAGGTAAATATATAGAGTTACTATTAATGCAAGCACTCTGAAAAAAAACCACAAAACCCTTTCATTCCATTCCAGCACTGATTTGCTGTGTACATCAAACTGACATTTGCCTACTGCCTTAGTCATGATAGGTCATTTTAAATTAAGCAGTCGTACAAAAGCAAGATTAGAAACTTAAATATTTAAATAATGACATATATACCATTTGTCTTTATAGCTTTTCTGTGCCTTTAAGGAACAAAGCCTGCAGTGACTGACATGTGAATCTGTGGATACTTCTGGTGAGGGAAAGGTCAGGATGTGGATCAGCCCAAATCACATGATGCAGTCAGCGCTCAGGATTCTAGCCCTAAGGCCTCAGCTGCACTCCAGGCTTGTCTCTGTTTCCTTTTTACTCTCAAAGAAAATTATAGACCCATGCCCTAGAGTTGCTACCAGGGGTCTCACCAAGTGATCAAGAAAACAGAGAATGATAGGTAATGAAATGGACTAACAAATGAAAAATTGAAAATTATAATTGGTACACTCTCTAAGGAGAAAAAAATATAAGAGTATCACCCAGAGAGCAAAAGTTAAACATGAAATACAGAAATTAGACAAGAAAGAAACCAATGTCTGTCTGAAGCCATAATGGAAATGCAACTTTTTAAAGGATACCATAAATCTCTGGCAAAGGATTGATAAAAATCAGAACCCTAGGAAACAAGGAAGCATGGGCTACTGTGGAGACCCCAGGAGCACTTCCTGTCACAGCTGGGGGAAAGCTCCAAGCCAAATCTAGGCTTATACATTACTTTGAAGGAAACCACAGGGGATGTGGAAGAAAATTGTTTTCTAGCTCCTCTCCAACCCTGATGAAGACCCTTGGGAATTTTCAGTGGACTGTGCTTCAAACAACCAGGACTAGGCAAGTGAATATATTCTGTGTGGCTTCCCATCAATAATGAGGCTGGCCCATAAAGAGGAAGATGAATATGGGAGGAGCCACCAGAAACACAATGCAGAGAGCAGAGTCAGGCATTTATGCAAGACATCAAGAGTTCCAGGGATTAAGCCAAAATGAGACCAATAATTGAAGAACTAGGTGACAGAACCAAGAGCAGAATTCAAGTACAGAGCAACATCCATTTCTCTGACAAGAACGTAAATCCTAGAATGAAAAGGATAATTAAAACACTTCATCTAATGCACAATTTACCTCTAGCTTTGATGGGGTTTTCCCCTATAAGTTGGAATGAGTTGGTTGGATTTGTAACTCATAAATGTGACTTTGTTTAGGGAAAGGTATTTGCAAATTCAGTTATGTTAAGGAAATTGTAATAAAACTATCCTGGAGTATACAGGTAGATCCTAAATATGAGACCAATGCTCCTGTAAAAGAATAAGCCAACAAACAAATAAAAGAGTTCATGAAGTTGTTGTCTTCTTTTCCTTCTGATTCCTAGTGACAACTCAACTGTTACCATTCACCTTCCATATCTTTTTATCAACACTGACAGCTCTCACTGCTAAGAGCAATGGTGTTAGAGGTCTCGAGGTGGAGTCAGCACAGTCCTAAGAGCAACAGTGCTTAGGGATCAGGGGTGGGGTCAGCACAGTCCTAAGAACAATGGTGTTGGGGGTCAGGGTGGGGTCAGCACAGTCCTGTTTAAAAAAACCCTGATATAAAAAAAACAGGGTTTTGCTTTTTTGGTTTTTTTTTTTAATATCATTGGAAAGACTCAAACACTTATTGAGGGAAATACTGTTGTCTTCTTTTCTCACAGCAAATGCCAGTGACAGAACCACAACAGCCACTCTCATGTTTCCTGATGAGGTCACTTTATAGACACTCATACTAATTATAGCTTCTTGCTTCCATGACTATTTCTACATAGGCCAACCTGGTCTACAAAGAGAGTTCCAGGACAGCCAACGCTGTTACAGGATCCCTGCCTGAAAAAACAAAATTTTTTTAAAAAAGTGAATGAATTATGTTTTTTTTTTTACAGTATTTATTTAGATATTCTCTGGAACTCTGTGAAAAGTTCAGGTACAACATATACTTTGAGAAATGGTCTTTCAGCCAGGTGGTTTATGCAGCAGTCAAGTCCTGAAATATACAATTGTCTTCCTGTGCATCTTCCATCCAAGTAAAGTAAGGGCAACAGGACAGTCACACCAGTCACTCTGGTCCTCATGTCCCGTTTCTTGGTTCTCATTCTGATAATTATCATATGCCTATGTCTTAACATCCCTGAATAAAAAAAAAAAAAAGCCTGCTTGTCATAGAAAGAAAACTGACTGTCATCACATCCAGTGTCAAGCTTTACTTACAGTCCTAGTAACTGAACCAACAAAGTTCTGGCACAAAACAGACATGTTGATCAATGAAACAGAACTGAAGACCCAGATATAAACCCATGCAGCTTACAGCCCCCCTGAGGTTTTTTTTTTTGTTTTTTTTGTTTTTTTTTTTTTAACAAAGATGCCAAAAATATTTGTTGGAGAGAAACTCTTTAACAAATGGTGCGGGAAGGACTTGATATCCACATATAGAAGAATTAAAGTAGATTATTATCTCTCACCCTAAACAAAAATCAACTCCAAATAAAATAAAGATCTTCACTTAAGATCTGAAACTCTGGAACTACTAGAGTAAAAATTAAACACTTAAAAAATACTAATGCTAATTAAAACTACTTTGAGTTTCTATCTCTTTCCAATAAGAACAGCTATCAAGAAACCAAATGACTACAAATTATCTATCATGAGGATATGGGAAGAGAGGAATTTTTATACTACATGTGGGATATTTGATCACACTTTGAACCCCAATATTGTGTTATTTACTGAAAAAAAAAACCCTATTCCTAGTTGGAGTGTGGCTCAACGCTTAGCATACACCTTTAATTCCTATGGGTGAAATGCAGACACAGCCTTTGTACGCACCTTTAATCCCAAACAATAAAGGTAAAGTTAGTTTATATAAGGAACCACCCATGTTTGAAAGTGAAGTCTAATTGAGTGGCAGACAAACTGATGAATCAGAGAAAGATTTGACAGAATAGGATGTGCGCAACTCTCTAAAAGAGAGAGGGACAGGAAGCTTCTTAAGATATCAGTAGAGAGAGAGAGAGAGAGAGAGAGAGAGAGAGAGAGAGAGAGAGAGAAGGCAATTATATCAGAGAGGAGAGTTTTATAGAGACAGGTTGAAGAGAGAACAAACTAGACACAGGAGAAGATAGAATGAGCCAGAGAATGAGGAGCCAGAAGATTAGAACAAATTGCCAGAGTTAGTTTGAGGCCAAGCAGAACAATTTAGGAGAGGCCTAGAGATAAGTCAGATTGAGTCAGTCAGCTTCAAGAGGATTTTAAGCCAAACTGTTGAGTTTAATCAACCAGCAAGAGCCCAGAAAGGGTGAGTCTATGCAGCAGTAAATCTCAGGGGTTGAAAACATTCTAGGCCTAGGTTAAATTGTATGGAAGCTAGAAGCCCCATACATAAGTAAGCCTTGGAGACAATTATGTCAAGCAGATAAAAGTTACTTTTACAACAGCCACTATGAAATTCAATACAAAGATACAAAACTAAAAGTAGAACTACATATGACCCAGCTGTCTTCTACTACAGAGATAGCTGCGCATCCACATTTATGGCTGCTCTACTCACAACAGCTAAGGAATGGAACCCCTAGATGCCCATAAACAGATGCATAGATAAGGAAACTATGGCACAAATACATATGGAATTTTATTCAACCACAAATGGAAATGAAATTATGATGTTTTCAGGAAAACTGGTACAATTAGAGGGTTTATGGAACAAGAGGGGCTGATATGAGACTAAAGAACTAGGAAGAATGGTGAGCACTTGGCCTCCAAGACATGGAAAACAAGCAGAAGGAACAGTTGATGAGAACCAGAGCTGTGGAAGGGGTGCCTGCTCTCTCTGACTCTCTGTCCTCCCTCTCCCCTCTCCCTCTCTCATTGTGTGTGTGTGTGTGTGTGTGTGTGTGTGTGTGTGTGAGAGAGAGAGAGAGAGAGAGAGAGAGAGAGAGAGAGAGAGAGGGAGAGGGAGAGGGAGAGGGAGAGGGAGAGGGAGAGTTTTTCCTTAAAGCTAGACAATCAAACAATGCAGCAAGTGATTTTTTTTATTGTTTTTTTAATTAGGTATTTATTTCATTTACATTTCCAATGCTATCCCTAAAGTCCCCCACCCACTCCCACACTCCCCCACTCCCACTTCTTGGTCCTGGCGTTCCCCTGTACAGAGGCCGATAAAGTTTGTACGACCATTGGGCCTCTCTTTCCACTGATGGCCGAATAGAGACACAAGCTGGGGGGGGGGGGGGTGATTTTTTTTTAAAAGTACGGATTCTTTATGCCACAATGCTGCATTCTAGTAAGTACTAGAGGTTACCTATTTACAACCTTACTTCTCTTGATGAGGAATGTATGCTGGGGCGTGGAATTAGGAACTCTGAGAAGAAAAGAGCAAAGAGGAAACTGGCTTGAAATAAAGTCTGAGCCCCTTGATTGTAGTGTTGTATTTGGGATCATGGTAAGGAAGCACTGACATCTGAAAAAACACTGAGCTAAGGAGGAATTCTGGACTGGCCTAAGACAGGATGAAGCATCTACTCAACAGGTCCTGTAGCATCAGGAAGTGTCAAGGACTTGTTAACACAGAGGATATAATAGACAGATATGTAGTTCTATCCACCACAGTGTTACAGGTTAGAGATAACTATTTAAGATGATTGCAGGGGCTGAAGAGATAGTGCAGTCAGTAAGTGCGTGTCCTGCAAGGACAGGGCCCCTAGTTTGATCCCCCAATGTTTACATAAGATAAGGTATTGGGAGGGCAAAGGGGCACAGTACCAGGCTCAGTGTGTATAAATGTTGTTTTGGGTAAGAGGAGACTATGAGGCCAGTGGGCTCAAGCATAAGAACTGCAGGATCCTCTTATGAAGGACTTAGCTACTTCACTACGCATCCCCAGTACCAAGTAGTAGTGTCCTATCAAGGCTGTGAGGTGTGTACTGAATCAAGGCCTCGCAGAATAGCTCAACCATCAATGTAGCCTGTTCAAATGTCTCAGACTTCTTTTTTTAAAAAAAGATTTACTTATTATTATATGTAAGTGCCCTGTAGTTGTCCTCAGAAACACCAAAATAGGGCATCAGATCCCATTACAGATGATTGCTGGAATTTGAACTCACAACCTCTTAACCACTGAGACATCTCTCCAGCCCTGTCTCAGACTTCTATGCAACACTGTTCCAAATGTGTGAATCTAAAAGCTTCCAGAAACTCCAGAACTATTTGGGAATCCATACCAAGTTTCATACTAGAAATAAAAATTAAGCTGTATAGTGTTGGCAGAACTGGCCAGGTTAGCACTCTTGGCTCAGTATACACATCTGCACAAGAAACCCTACACAACACCTAGTCCGCTGCTGCAGGAAAGATGCTAACATGTTTGTTTCTTTAGCAGAAAAACTTCAGTCAGGAAGTTTTTGAGCCTGGCTAAAGTTCTAAATCTCTGTCATGCTGGGGATCTGGTTTTCTATCAGATATTTGGGCAGAGCTACTACTGGTGGAGAAAGCACCTCTAGCCATCTTTAGCTCTAGGACCGCCCCTAACCCCAAATTGTTTGAAAGCAATATACTGGCATTTGTTTCAGTGCATAGTGCATGATAGGGAACTCATGACTGTTATGTGTGTGATTGGGAGATAGAGGACAGATGCAGGTGACTCTGCCAAAGCAGCTCCCAACTCAACCAAAGAATGAGCAGATTCTGCATGTTGGGTGACGAAAAGGCAGCAGCATAATCATTGATTCTTGTAGCCTTCATCCTTGAGTTGAGCATAAAATAGATAATCTTTATTCTAGTAAAAACTATAAATTACATTGACTGACTTTCAAATATTACACCTACATTGCATTCACAGAATAAATCCAATCTGGTTAAATATAACACCCTATTAGATGTCCTTGGATTAAATTTACATACGTGATATAAATATATCTTAGCTTTGTTTCGAGACAAGGAAGCTATATAGCCTAGCTCAGGCTGGCCTTGAAATCAAGGAGATCCTTTTGCCTGGGTCTCCCAATGTTAGGATTATAACTAAGCACAGTCATGCTCTGGTGAGCTTATAAATGCTTTATTGAGGACTTCTGTATCTGTCATGGAAGATACTGGCTGGCCTTTCTTGCATTGCATTTGTGACTTTGGGGACAATGTTACATGGTTTCATTAATCTGATTAGCAAGTGTCATCTTTGAATCAATTCTCGTAAACTAAGTCAGTTTAAGATGCTTAATTGATAGAATTCACCAGCATGTTGAAGATTTTGTATATGCCAGAGAAAGGTTTAAATTATAGATTAAATGTTTACATAGATGCAAAATAATATGACATATAAAGCTACATTTTTATATTTATTTTTGTGTCCATTTTGTCAAATCATTTAGGATAAAGGTACTTATAATGTCTTACATTTTATCATGCATGTGACACATAATGACATTGCCTTTTTATTCCTGATATCCATGAGTCATGCCTTACCTTTTCACTAATTGATATCAGCACTGGTAAACTGATTAGATTGGTTCTGTGGTTATAAAGCTCTTTTGCACATGCAAAATTATTGAGAGTCCTAAAGAAAATGAACTAATATTTTTATGTTAGAAATTTCGATTATGACAATTTAAAAATATCAATTTATTAATTAATTTAAAGCCTATGGCACTTTAATGTAAATAATACTATTTCCTATACAACAAAAATGAAGACAACTTTTATCTTATATGCCAGAGAAGCAGGATAAGAAGATAAAATGTTATTATGGAAGTCTCTGGACCTGTGACAGGGCTGTGGGCACACTGAGGATCATGGCTAGTTTTCATAAGAACATAGGAGCCAAATAAACACTCCTGAAATCAAGCAGGAGGAGCCCAGTGTTAACTCACAGACCACATTTCTCTTGACTTCAAATTCTGCCCATCCCTCAAGAGCCAGCTAAACTCTTGTCTTCAGCATCACCTCCTTCTCCCTGCTCTCAGTCCTTGCGTCTCATCTCTTGTTATGCTCCATGAAACTATTCATGAGCATACAATGCAATGGTTCTCCATTTTCTTTACATATTATGATCCACCACTAGCCTGCATGGCATTTCTAAAAATCCATATTCTCTTTTAATAAAAATATATTTCATAATCATCAACTCAGAATTCCCCACATCCTCAACACTACCCGTTTCAATTTTTTGTTTAATTCTTTACTCCCTATTTGTATTAGAAAAATCTATTCTCATTTTTCAAATAAAATATAATGCTAAGTATACTTTTTTCAAGTCACTGTGTCTCACTTCCCCCCACCCCACTCTTGCACATCTGCCACAGCACTTCCACAGCTGTGCTCTGGCTCCAGACAGCCTTGTCTTTGATGTCCTTGTGCTCACATTTTAGCCATGCAAGCTGCTTGTTTCTGTCCTGCGTGAGTCCTCAGAGTGATGCCAGAGTGATTTCCGGGCCTGTGCACAGTGCTTGGCCCCGAGGAGGACTGGAGCAATACATTCTTACTAAAAGTATTGCTTTACATTGAGACAAACTTCCAGTTATGCAAGAAGCGAATAGAAAGGTTCATATGTGGGTCATGGAAACTATAGCCAGAGTACAATCTGGAAGAAACAGATAGAAGGATTATTTGTTCCTCCCCAGATAGTTTTCCTATTACATAATTTCCTTGTAAGCACAGAACTCCCAAGGACATACTTGTCCTGATCAGAAGTAGGAGCTGAAGTGTAGCAAACAGAAGGAGCCTCCTCAGGGGGAGAGCCGCAGCAGTTTAATCGGCCCTCCGGGTCTGAGTCAGCACACCTGCCACTCTGTTTAATAACAGCTATCTTCTCAGAGCAACACATTTTTGTGTTCTCAACAACCGATGAATAACACATGAATGGCCCAGAGAATAACATTTATTCTGATAACTAACTTCAGGCAGAATGGACACCATGTGGAAAATAAAAGGGGAGAAGAGAGGGTCGGCTGTGGTGTGGTGGAGTTCTTCTAGATCTGAAAAGAGAATGAGACCTGAAAAACAGGCTAAGTGCTCAGCTTGTATTTCACCTTCCACAAAGAAAACTACCTTAAAAATGGGATCTACTGGTAGACACAGCTGAAGAAACAGCTCTATTACATATTCCAAAAGGAGTATTTCTTATCTTTTGCCAGTTGGTGCTAGTTCCCCCCACTCCCCGGCCCCCTTATTATTATTCCCGCAAAGCTGCACCCACACTGTTTACTTTTTATCTTTCCTATATTCTACTACTGTCTAAAAGAAAAGAAAAGACATAAGTTGGCTCTAGAATGTTCTGCACACATTTATTGAATATAAAAATATGTTTCAGGTACCAAATAGTTGAATTGCTGGATGGTATACATGCTGGTTAACTGGGGGGAGAGAAGCAGAAAGATCAGATGGGGTGTGTATTTAAGTGCCTATGTAACTCAAGTACCACAAACTATTTTACACATACCAACCAGAAGTTCAACTGTTTGCTCTCTCCTCCCATTTTAATGGAATAACTATGAAATGTCTCCTGAAAATTTGTATGCTGTGCATTTAGTCTGCAGACCATGGGGTTATTTTGGGAGGTTCTGGGAACTTTAGAAACTGAGAGCTGATTGGAGGGAGTCAGTCTGTCACTGGAAAGTTGATGATCGCCTCCCAAAACATGGGATCAAGCCATGGGCTGCACTGTTTGAAACTGTGGGCAAAAATAAATATACAGCTAAACAAATGTAATATAGTACCAGAAAAATGGACTAGACTTAATAATGTGGTTCTTAAACCTTTGGTGCTGGTTTGTAGGGAACATTTGGAGACCTGTGATAGGGGAAGCCTAGAACACTGTATGAAGACTTAATGGTTGGTTCTGGTAGGTGCTTGGAAGACCATGATGCTGACAAAGAGATGAACAGTAAACCAGTATGTACTCATGGAGCTGGGGAGAGGTTCAGTGGGTAAACCATTTGCTGCATGAATACAAGCACCTGAGAACTCACAGAAAAAGCCAGTGTGAACCTGAAACCTCAGTGCTGGGGACAGAGACAGGCAAATCCCAGGGATTTGTTGGCCATTCTAGCCAAAATCATGAGTGCCAGGTTCAGTAAGAGACCTTATTTCAAATACATGGTAGGGAATGATAGAGGAAAGATACCCATCTTTAACATCTGGTCTCCATATGGACCTCTGCCCCTGTCAGCTCTTCCAAACACATGCACACAGAGAGACTCCACATAGAAGGTTTCAGTTGGGAACAGAATTCTGTTGGGAATCCTGATAGAGGCCACACTTAAAACATTCTGGTCAAGAGGTTGTCTACTTTTTATCTTGAATCCCGAAGCTTTGGTGAGACTGAATAATCTAATTCATTGAGTTGGAGGAGGTTACAAGGCAGCATAGAATTTGGGCTGTGGCATGGCTATTGCTAACTGCTTTTTCCACGTTTATGATGAGAATGGGGTTGGGGAAGAACAGAAAGATTTAAAACTTTGCAATTGGCCAGAGAGAGAATCATGTTAAAAGTTGCAGACAGGAGGGTGTGGCTGCTAGAGACAGTTTTGGGGGTTAGTTGTTTGTTTTGCACTGGGACAATAGGAAGTGTGCCTGAGGGCATCTCAGGAGTGTGCCAGCCTCTGCTCCAGAGTAGAATATATCAGGTTTTAAACTCTTCTGAAAGATTGCTTTGAACAGAGAGCTCCATCTTCTGCTACCCATCATGTCAGAGGCTCTTGGACCATGGGGCCTAGGCACTGCTGGAGCTGAAGGTAGAGCCTTGGCATCATTCGTGTAGTGCGGTATTTGTAGGCACTCAAGGAAAGGGTTGTGGAATCAAGGCTTCCACACAATGTCAAAAGAAGGAGAGGAGGCTGGAAAGGTTGATAAGAATAAGAACCCGGCTTTTGCCTCAGGATCGGCGGGAACCATCTTGGTTCAGGACTCCACCAAAAGTAGTCTGCACAGGTGAGAGTGTGCACACAGAAGCTGACAGCTTCTGGGACAGGCAGGAGTCACAGAGCTTCTGAGGCAGTGCCCTTTTCGGGCTCCAGACATCCAACCACCTTCCCGGCCAGAGGACACGTGTCTGCCTGGCCCGAGAGTCTTTTGCCTCAGGATCAGTGGGAGCCATCTTGGTTCCAGGACTCTGCAGAAAGTAGTCTGCACAGGTGAGAGTATGGATTACAGAAGCTAACAGCTTCTGTGACAGACCAAAGCAACACAGCTATTGGGAAAGGTCCTGTTTTGGGCCTTCATCTTCGGCCAGGAGGGAGGTCCGAACGCCAGATATCTGTGCACCTTCCCTGTAAGAGGAGAGCTTGCCTGCAGAGACTGCTCTGATCACTGAAACTCAGAGGAGAGATCTAGTCTCCCAGGTCTGCTGATAGAGGCTAACAGAATCACCAGAGGAACAATCTCTAAACAGAGACAACTATAAAAACTAACTCCAGAGATTACCAGATGCAGAAAGGCAAACATAAGAATCTTACTAACAGAAACAGAGACCACTCACCATCATCAGAACCCAGCACTCCCACTTCGCCCAGTCCAGGGCACCCCAACAAACCCGAAAAGCTAGACCCAGATTTAAAAGCATATCTCATGATGATGGTAGAGGACATCAAGAAGGACTTTAATAACTCACTTAAAGAAATACAGGAGAACACTGCTAAACAGGTAGAAGACATTAAAGAGGAAGCACAAAAATCCCTTAAAGAATTGCAGGAAACAAACAAACAGGTCATGGAATTGAATAAAACCATCCAAGACCTAAAAACAGAAGTAGACACAATAAAGAAAACCCAAAGTGAGGCAATGCTGGAGATAGAAACCCTAGGAAAGAAATCTGGAACCATAGATGCGAGCATCAGCAACAGAATACAAGAGATGGAAGAGAGAATCTCAGGTGCAGAAGATTCCATAGAGAACATCGGCACAACAATCAAAGAAAATGAAAAATACAAAAAGATCCTAACTCAAAATATCCAGGAAATCCAGGACACAATGAGAAGACCAAACCTACGGATAATAGGGGTGGATGAGAATGAAGATTTTCAACTCAAAGGACCAGAAAATATCTTCAACATAATTATAGAAGAAAACTTCCCAAATCTAAAGAAAGAGATGCCCATGAACATACAAGAAGCATACAGAACTCCAAATAGACTGGACCAGAAAAGAAATTCCTCCTGAAACATAATAATCAGAACAACAAATGCACTAAATAAAGATAGAATACTAAAAGCAGTAAGGGGAAAAGGTCAAGTAACTTATAAAGGCAAGCCTATCAGAATTACACCAGATTTTTCACCAGAGACTATGAAAGCCAGAAGAGCCTGGACAGATGTTATACAGAAACTAAGAGAACACAAATTCCAGCCAAGGCTACTATACCCAGCCAAACTCTCAATTACCATAGATGGAGAAACCAAAGTATTCCACGACAAAACCAAATTCACACATTACCTTTCCACGAATCCAGCCCTTCAAAGGATAATAACAGAAAAAACCCAATACAAGGACAGGAACCTCACCCTAGAAAAAACAAGAAGGTAATCCCTCAACAAACCAAAAAGAAGACAGCCACAAGAACAGAATGCCAACTCGGAAAAACAAAAATAATAGGAAACAACAATGACTTTTCCTTAATATCTCTTAATATCAATGTACTCAACTCCCCAATAAAAAGACATAGACTAACAGACTGGCTACAAAAACAGGTCCCAACATTTTGCTGCTTACAGGAAATTCATCTCACAGAAAAAGATAGACACTATCTGTCTTAGTTAGGGTTTTACTGCTGTGAACAGACACTATGACCAAGGCAAGTCTTATAAAAAACAACATTTAATTGGGGCTGGCTTACAGGTTCAGAGGTTCAGTCCATTACCATCAAGGTGGGAGCATGGCAGTATCCAGGCGGGCATGGCGCAGGAGGAGCTGAGAGTTCTATGTCTTCATCCAAAGGCTGCTGGTGGAAGACTGACTTCCAGGCAACTAGGGTGAGGATCTTATACCCACACCCACAGTGACACACCCATTCCAACCAGGTCACACCTATTCCAACAAGGCCACACCTTCAGATGGTACCACTCCCTGGTCCAAGGATATACAAACCATCACACTATCTCAGAATGAAAGGCTGGAAAACAATTTTCCAAGCAAATGCTCTGAAGAAAAAAGCTGGAGTAGCCATTCTAATATCTAATAAAATCGACTTCCAACCCAAAGTCATCAAAAAAGACAAGGAGGGGCACTTCATACTCATCAAAGGTAAAATCCTCCAAGAGGAACTATCAATTCTGAATATCTATGCTCCAAATGCAAGGGCAGCCACATTCATTAAAGACACCTTAGTAAAGCTCAAAGCACACATTGCACCTCACACAATAATAGTGAGAGACTTCAACAAACCACTTTCACCAATGGACAGATCATGGAAACAGAAACTAAACAGGGACACAGTGAAACTAACAGAAGTTATGAAACAAATGGATCTAAAAGATATCTACAGAACATTTTATCCTAAAACAAAAGGATATACCTTCTTCTCAGCACCTCATGGTACCTTCTCCAAAATTGACCACATAATTGGTCACAAAACAAGCCTCAACATATACAAAAATATTGAAATTGTCTCATGCATCCTATCAGACCACCATGGACTAAGGCTGGTCTTCAATAACAACATAAATAAGGGAAAGCCAACATTCATGTGGAAACTGAACAACACTCTTCTCAATGATACCTTGGTCAAGGAAGGAATAAAGAAAGAAATCAAGGACTTTTTGGAGTTTAATGAAAATGAAGCCACAACATACCTAAACTTATGGGACACAATGAAAGCATTTCTAAGAGGAAAACTCATAGCTCTGAATGCCTCCAAAAAGAAACTAGAGAGAGCACATATTAGCAGCTTGACAACACACCTAAAAGCTCTAGAAAAAAAGAAGCAAATTCACCCAAGAGGAGTGAACACTTTGCCCCCTTCTTAGAATTGGGAACAAAACACCCATGGAAGGAGTTACAGAGACAAAGTTTGAAGCTGTGATGAAAGGATGGACCATCCAGAGACAGCCATATTCGGGGAATCCATCCCATAATCAGCTTCCAAACGCTGACACCATTGCACACACTAGCAAGATTTTGATGAAAGGACCCAGATATAGCTCTCTCTTGTGAGAGTATGCTGGGGCCTAGCAAACACAGAAGTGGATGCTCACAGTCTGCTATTGGATGGATCACAGGGCCCCCATGGAGGAGCTAGAGAAAGTACCCAAGGAGCTAAAGGGATCTGAACCCTATAGGTGGAACAACATTATGTACTAACCAGTACCCCGGAGCTCTTGACTCTAGCTGCATATGTATCAAAAGATGGCCTAGTCGGCCATCACTGGAAAGAGAGGCCCATTGGACTTGCAAACTTTATATGCCCCAGTACAGGGGAAAGCCAGGGCCAAAAAGTAGGAGTGGGTGGGTAGGGGAGTGGGGGGGAGGGTATGGGGGACTTTTGGGATGGCATTGGAAATGTAAATGAGGAAAATACCTAATAAAATATTTTTTTAAAAAAAAGAATAAGAACCCCTGTAGGTGCTGAAACAGCAGTGTGTGAATCTTTGAGGGTAGAGCTTAGTTAGATGCCAGGACACTAGAGCTGCTGAGACTGTAGACCTAAATTCTTTGAAGATCATATACACCTCAAGCCCTCTTGTTTCATGCTTAGAATAACATCCTAAGCTCTAAGTTCTACTTTCTTAACCATGTGCTTTAAGGGCTAAGGCTGTAGTTCAGTAAGGAACACTTGGTTGACATCCCCAAGACCCCAGGTTCAATCTCTAATATGGAAAAACAACAATAAGGTATTTTAATTATATATGTGTGTGTGTATGTATATATGTATATATATGTATATATAACTAGGATTACATATATAATTATATTCATGTAATATCAATAAGATATCTTTCTCTCTCTCTGTCTCTCTGTCTCTCTGTCTCTCTGTCTGTCTGTCTCTCTCTCTCTCTCTCTCTCTCTCATTTCTACCCTCTTTTGCTCCCAGTAATTGTCTCCCCAAACAACCCAGGCTAGCTTTGATGTTGAGATCCTCCTCTCTCAGTCTGAGATTTTAAGCAAATACCACCATACTCAGAACTGTTACTCTCTTAAATGGAAATCATAATATATGTTCACGTGTCTTTTTTAAAGCTATATATGTTAGCAAAACCAGAAGATATTCTGATATATATTTGCTTGACTATATATAATGAACAAAAGTTCAGTGAGATATAATGAAAACTGTATAACTTTAAGAAAGCATCAGGATCACATACATGCCATGCAAGCTCTCTCTGCCATGAAACTATATTTCTCCAGCCTTAGTCATTGCATCTATTGCTTGTACTATATTGGTAAATAATTATTTTATTATATATATATGTATGTATATGGCTTATATTCTAGTTATGTTTTTTGTGACTGTGATAAAATACTCTGAAAAAAGTAAACTCAGAGAAAAGTTTTGTTATAAAATTTTAGATTACAGTTCATCGTTGTGGGTAAATCAAGGCAAGATCATCAAGGACATATCACATCCACAGTCAAAGGAAGAGAGAAATTAATGCATATATGTTTACTTCTTATTTGCTCTTTTTCATTTCTACAGTTTAGGGCTCCCTGCATAGGGAATGGTGCCATCCACAGTGGACTTCCCATATCGATGAACTAGATTAAAACAGCCCCTCACAAACATGATCACAGGCCGACACAGTGCAGTGTCTCAGTGCCCTCTCTTCTCAGGTGGCTACAGGCTGTGTCACATTAACACCTCAAGCTAACCATCACAGAATCCACACTAAATTAGCATTAGTAACACCTCAAGCTAACCATGAAAGAATACATACTAAACTAACATTGCTATTTCTTTTTACAAACATTGTACAAGGCTAACTGAAAAAGGACTAGTTTTCATACTATATTATTGAGAAGTAAAAAGCTATCGTGTTAAAATCTTTCTCTGTGTGTAACTTTGTGTGGTAAGTTTCTTAATCCACCAGCACTTACCATCCGCTTACATTCTAAACCCTGCATTTTTCTATTTAAAAAAGTATGCTTAACAGTTTTTAATATATAAGTTACTATTAAAATGTAATACTTATTATGCTGCAGTATTTTTACAAAACAAACATAATAGAAAACTCACATGCTAAGAAACACTTGGGAGTAAACTTGGCCCAGGAAACTCCTCAATTTTATTCTTCTATGTTTTAAATTCAGTGTCCAATCTCATGTAAAACATTTGTAGATGTGATGTGGAGATTGAAATCACTCAACTTCGGTGTTTAGTTTAGAAATGCAGTCAGCGCTAGTATTATGTCTATATATATCATTTTTATATTGGTCTTCCAATTTTCAAACTCCACATCTCAGCTATCATTGGAAAACTACAGGTGACACTAGGGGAACAAAGTGACATTGTGTTTTTATATATTATATAATATATAATATAATATAATATAAAATAATATAATATAATATAATATAATATAATATAATATAATATAATATAATGGGTTAGCTGCATTTGGGGGGTGTTTTCTTCCAGAAAAGGGCTATCCTAGATAAAACTTCTCTCGCTTATGAGATTGAGACTATAAGCTTTGGCTTGCTGATTCTTTTCTTTAGACCCAGACCAGAGCCTACATCACACTTTCCTAAGCCCGTTAAGGAAAAGCATTTTTTACACATCATATTGCAGGCTTTGAAGATTAAACAAAATGTCTTGGAAAACTGACCAGATACTCCTAACTTTATTTATATTTCTTTTTTCCTTCTTGCTACAAGGCAGCTGGATCCAGCCTCTACAAAGCACCATCGTGAGGAGCTAAAAGACTCTAGGAACAGTCTCGAAAGCTGTTGTGGGACAGTCTCCTGATGGTTTAGCCTTGTCAGATAAACAGGTCATGCCAACGATAAGAGTAAAAGATAGCTAGACACAGGAGCAAAAGAAAAATTATGTATGTTACATCAAATATATGTTGTTTTAATTCTCTCTTACAGAAAGTGTCAATGGCAGCAATTTAAATAGAGAAGCAGATACATTTTTTTTAAACAAGAATATTGCTTTTCGTTGGGAATTTATATACTCAGTGAATACATCCATCTCATTCCACTTAAGATTACTTCTTTTCAGAACTGCAGGAAATCTTAGTGACTCTAGCTGGCACTGGGAATTAGATGTAAAAGTATTGCTTTACTGTTGACAAAGCTGCTTGTGGAATGACAGATAGGGTTGAGGACAAGTTGAATCTGTTAATATTTTCTGAGACACTCTGCCTTTTCTCACTCCCAACTCTGTCCCTAATCAGTTCCTAGAACAGAACTTGAAATGAACTGTTTGGTCCATGGTTGCAAGAGCACATGTTTATGGTCACTTTCATAGATAAGCCTCACCTAATTATAATCTGTGGATTCATTCATAGTTCTTGGCCACCAACCAAATGGGAAAAGGAACCGGAGTACTCTGGGAAAATCCCTTTACATAGAAGAAGAAATAACAGTACAGGCCACCCAGCATTCTAGAAAGGTCTTGCTGCAGGAATTCCAGAGAATAAAATCTTCCTTCATTTTTAAATAATTTGAGATCAGTGTTTGACAGGAACATATCATGTGTTATGCAAACAGCCCTCTAGTCTATGCTTAAAATACATAAAAGAAATAATGTATTTCTGAAAGAATTAGTAAAGTAAAATCCACAGAAGAATGGTCCCTCTCCAACTGTTAGCACATGTCAGATTGTGCAGAATGTTAACAAAAACTTTATCTTGAAGGAAAGAATATGGAAAACAGAACCGTGTGAAAGTTCTATGTGAAAGAGCTTTGAGATTAAAATGGAGATGAATTTTGCTTATAATTTAATTCAAATTAGGGTATTTTAAATCTAAAATTAAACTCAAGAAATGACAGTACACTAGATTGATAAAGCTCGGAGATAATCTATGGAGACCATATGTCACACAACAACAAACCAGCAAGGGCAACAGTGGGTCCACAAGAGCTACTCAGCATCCTTGTCAGTTGATCACCAAGAATAACTTTGCAAGCAAGAAAAAAAACTAAATTTTTATTGCTGAACATTATGACCTTTAATTCACTCAGAAATCATCACTTCAATAAAGTACCTGTGCTCACAAAACTATGAGCTTATATTTTGTGGTCCAAATACCACAGAAGTTCTATTTCTAACAGAAATTTACTAAACAATTGTCAAGAAGTTGAAAAGTATTCAAGTTGCTCAAAACATAAAGAAGATTATTTTATTTAAGGCTTATTTAAATTCATTTTCTTTCTTGGAAATATTTTTGGTGGTACACACCTTTAATCCCAGCACTTGGGAGGCAGAGGCAGCTGAGTCTCTGTGAGTTCAAGGCCACCTGGTCTACACAGTTGGTACCAGGACAGCCAGGGCTACACAAAGAAACTCTGTCTCAAAAAAAACAAAACAAATCAAAAATGTAATCACAGTTTATCTTACTTAGACTGAAGAGAGACTCTAAACTACTCTATAAAATTTGTAACCTATTTAGTGAAAAATTTTAAAGTAATTAAAAAAATAAGTAGTAATAAGTATTTCAAGACCTGGGCAGGTAGACAAGATGGCTCAGAAGGGAAAGGCATTTACCAGCAAGGGATAGGTGAGCCCAACAGAGGGTATGAGAGCCAGAGAGCTGGCCTCACCCCTTGCCATCTGCAGCATCAAAAAAAAATTTTTTTTAATTTAATTTAATAAAAGAAAAGAAAATGTTCTAGTGTCTGTCAGAGATCCTAGGGAAGCCAGCTAGCAAGTACTAATAAGAGATATGAGTGAATTTAGCAAAATTCACATTTCCTTGGTGATAATTCTTGACAATGTGACAATCACCTGTACTTCCAATATAGGTGAGAATAATATCTTCTGCCATTCACAGAGCTACTTGATGTTCCCTAAAAAGACTTACAGATTCACATATCCACACTTGCTCACATGATTCTCTCCAGATAGAATGCATTTCCCCTGCACACTTATGAAAATCCTACTCACATTAAAAATGTGAACAATGATCTGCTAGGATGTGAGCTCCATAAAAATCCAGGGTTCCCTCTTCGGACATACATCTAACATCCTAGAGTAGTGTCTGGTACATTTTAGGCACTCAGTAAACACTTTTGACAAAATGGAAAAATGTGTAAAGCCATATCCAATTCTCTACCTAGTAGAATAAATACTAATATATTCTGTATCAGTTGTTGAAAATCAGTCTGACTGTTTTTGAGGCAAAGAGGCAAAGAAAATGTAAATTTAAATAGAGAAATTAAGGGGGGAGGGGGAGCGACCATATACATGAAATTTAGCTCCGTTTAAGATCACTGGATCTATACTTAGCAAACAGCAAATGTGAGTTCTAGGACATGGTTACCCAAAAGCCATTTTCTACCCCTTCTTCCTTACAGAGGTGAAGGTAGACACTCATTTCTCCCACATCCCTCAGAACTATGAAGAGTCTTGTGACATATTTTTGCAGGAGAAAATCTACTAATAGGGGACTTGAGAAAGATTACTTTTTTATTGGTAGGAAAAAGAAGCAGATAGAAAGCTCTGTCTGGTGGCTTCCTGTTTCCTGCCTTTGAAAACAGCTGTGACACTGGAGATTTTATATTTATCTTGCTGCAGTGAGGAAAGGACAAAGCAAACTACAGTGTTATCAATCCAGAATCCCGACATTAAAATGCTTAGGTGCCAGCAAAAAGCTACCTTTTGATATGTCTGACAAACAAACACTCTTGGCTATTCTGTTACTTGTTGCTAAAAATATAAACTAGAAGAAAAAGATTTTTAAAAAGTCAAATAATACAGTTTGGTAAATACTATTTATAAATGGACTTATAAAGTGCATATTTGATTTTAAATTATATTTTAAAGTAGCATTTCTATGTTTTGATCGCGAGTGTGTGTGTGTGTGTGTGCATGTGTGTATGTATGGGGTGTGTGTATGGTATGTGTGTGTATGGTGTAAGTATGTGTGTGCATGTGTGTGTGTATGTGTGTGCTATGTGTATATGGTGTGTGTGTGTGTGTGTATGGTGTGTGTGTGTGGTGTCTGTGTGGTATGTGTGTATAGTGTGTGGCTCTGTGTGTGTGTGTGTGTGTATGTATGTATGTGTGTGTATGTGTGTACGCATGTGTATGTGTGTGTGTAGTGTATAGTACATGTTACAACGTAGCTTGTGTTATACTGACAGTTTTTACTCTCTCTTGTCAAACCTCACGGTGTGGAGAATTGTGCCCAAAACGAAGAAACTGTGTTTCAAATGAACGTTTGCCAACTCTGATTTCCAAGGTAGGCTTATTAAAATGAAAATTAAATGTAAATGAAGAAAATACCTAATAAATAAAAATTTTTTAAAAAGAAAATTAAAGGAACAGATTAAAGTAAAAACATAAAATTAGCATTAACAAAAACTCCAAGTGTATTTTCTTTCACATTTCAAAGTCATCAATTCCAACAAACAGAACTGTACAGATATATTTAAATAGATTTTTTCAGTAAAGCAAGGTATTCAACTTGCAGATATTGCGAAAGACTAGAGTAGTAATAGCAAAGCTCATTACACAATTCTCTGCTTGTTTAAAAAAAAAGGAACCTTGACACTCTTAGTTAAAAGCTGTTTGGAAAGTGCAATAAGAACTTTATGCTTTTCTTACACGCTTGCCAAGTGTCAACAGCCTGAGTCACGCTGTAAATGGCTTCATAAGCAAGTGGTGGGCCTAACTTGTTCCTAGAATTTTTGAGTAAAAGAAGCAAATCTACAACAACAACAAAAAAACGACCACATAATTAATAATAACCCTAGGGGTTCCCAATAAACTAAAGAAATAATCTGTTTAACCATTTCTAAGAAATGCCATTCACTGTAACTCCTTAGATTTCCTTCCTTCCTTGCTTTTATCTCATGGGCACTATTTAGTGAGGAAATATTTGCTAAGGTTAAAGAAAGCACTGTGCTGTGCCCAGAGTTAAAGAGTACCTAATTTATGAGGATTTCCTTATAGAATGCCATGCAGATGCACACATGTCAATATAGGCAGAAGGCTTTAGTCCATATGCACACAGCTCTGCTGAAGATGGACCTATCAGGACAGACTGGTGGTAGGGAAGCCAGGAGATGGATGGATTCTTTTTTGTTCGTTTCTTTGTTTATTTTTATTGAGGAATGACATTTAACTTCCATGCCAGTGGAATGGTCACTATTGGCTATTCTCACATGAGACAAATATATCAAATTTAGCATAAATAACAGTTGCAAATACTAATGAAGTATCAGAACAAAAGAAATGACAGAATGGAGTCAAATTGTCTGTTGTCTATCTGTCTGCTTGGTGATTTGTTGCTGGGGGCTGAACCCAGGTTCTCTTAGGCTAGGCAAGTATTCCACTAGCATAAAGATACTGTCTCAGCCCACTTGGTAGCTAGTGTCTTGGGAAACAAAAATGAAGATACTTATTTCTTCAAAAATAAGAAAGATTTTAAGTTGTTTCTCTTAAAAATTTGATCTTTTCAACTGATAGAAAATATTTCTGAAACTGCTATGTAGATTGACAGGAACATTTACAGGAATTTTTGCCAAAATTAAAAACTTATTTATGGGTAATTACTGCTAAAAATATATTTAGCTATATTTTGCATTAAGTCATTTAGAACTGGGGAATTCAGAGATCATAACGCAAAAAAAGTATAGCTATAAAGCCTTATGTATTAATAGCTAGAGCAACTTTGTTCATGGCAGGCCCCAAATAGGATGCTTATTAATAGACAACTAAAACAACTTAAGTTCCACAGTAACTTGAATAAATGTATTCCTCCTAAAAGATGTATTCATTTGGAACCTATAAATGTGACCTTATTTGGAAAAGGATATTTGTAGATACAATTAGGGATCTTGGGACAATATTGTTATTAGGGTAGACAGTAAGTCCAGTGACATCGGCTACATATAAAAAACAAAACAAAAGGACAGAAAACAAGGAAGTAGGGAGAGATTATAGTCCTGCTGTCATAGCCAAGACACACCTGGGCCACCAGAAACTGGAAGAAATGACCAGTAGGCATCACTGTTAATTCAATGTCTCTCTTCAAATAAAGCAAGCAAAAAAAAAAAAAATGATCACTGAGCATGGTCACTTTAAAAATATCATGCTTCTTCATGTATCATATGTTAAAACTGAAAAATCTCCCAAGTGGAACATTAAATAATACATAAGAAAACTGAGTCAGAGTGACTAAGCAGTTTTATAGAACCATGGGCTGCAGGTTAGACACATCTGAGAGTGTAAACCTTGCCCATTATAATCTCGTATATGCAGATACTGTTTTGAACACGTGATATGTGGAACATGATGTTCAGGAGTGTGCCCACCTCCACATGGGAACATCATTCTTTCTTCCCAAATGAAGATACATGATTTTCTCGAATGAAAACCCTTACTGTCTTTATTTGGAGAGAGGCATTGCTCAAAAATTTATCCCCACCGGGCAGTGGTGGTGCATGCCTTTAATCCCAGCACCCGGGAGGCAGAGGCAGGTGGATTTCTGAGTTCGAGGTCAGCCTGATCTACAGAGTGAGTTCCAGGACAGCCAGGGCTACACAGAGAAACCCTGTCTCGAAAAAAGAAAAAAGAAAAAAAAAGAAAGAAAACTTATCCCCAATATTCTCATTGCTTGCACAACAAGCAATAAAAAATATTTCTTCTCTCTTTTGCCTTTTGATTGTGCCTATCACCCTTATGCTAATCATGAGGTAAACCCACTCACTGTGTATGGTTAAAATCCCAAGAGACTATACATTAGAGTATCATGTGGGCCTAGAATACGTGGTTGTATTCTTGAATCAGCCAAGCAGAGAATGCTTCATAGTTGGATAATTTAGGGACTCTGGGGTAGGAGTCTCTGACACCAGAAAGCCAAGGTTATCAGTCAGAAAGGTTTTCTATTGCCCTTAGAATAAAATCCTGAGTCTCCAAAGAGCCCCCCGAGCTCTGATAGTGAGGACCAACCCTCTCTTAGCCCTTTCTCTCCCATAGCTTCCTTTAACAGGAAGGATGTTGGCTTTTAGAAAGATTCTTCTAGCTGCAGTCTGGGAGCCTGGAGATAAAGAGAAGCCATCAGGATAACTTAGGCAATAAATACTTTGCCAAATTCCTGAACTAGGAAAGTGATAGAATGAATAAATCAATTCCAGGAAAAATGTTTATGGGAACTCAGTGCCACACTATACAGCAATAAAAATGAATGACAGCAGACAGCATTAATGAATGTTTCAAAGCAGTGCTGTCTGAACAGAAGCAGGGCACAGAAGTCCATGCACAGTATGACTTCTTTCTGATGAAGTTCAAAGCATGGAAAGGATACAACAAAGCCAATGGCTTGAGAATAATTATCAAGGCAAGGACAAACAAGCGATTATCCCAGGAGTCCAGTTTATGGTCACCTTCACAGAGAAGAGGCATTTGGGGGCATCTGGTTGCTGCTATGGGGGGGTGGTAACTATGTATGTTAGCTGGGCACTAAAATATATAGAAGTGATCTTTGATATCTCTCTCTCTCTCTCCACACACACACACACACACACACACACACATATCCATACTAAGTGTTTTCCTTATGTGTTCTCTGTAATGTTTTATCACAATTTAAAACAAAGTCCAAATATACATTGTTCTACAGAAACAGTTGGCATATACTTAAGAGCAAATGAGAATATGAAGTGCAAGACAAAAGACTTGGAATTAAATAGTCCACAGTTCAAATTGTGATTCTGTTACTTGGTGAACTGGCTTTGAACAAATTATTTAACTTCTTTAGGTCTCCAGTTTTATTAGCAAAACTAATAGAGCTGTTGTTGGGATTAAAGTGATTACCTATCTATTTTTCACCCCTTTCTCACTGATTGGTCAGTCAGTGGATCTCCCTAAAATTGCTAAACTCATAGCACACATTTTGACTTTCTGTACTTTACAAATGACTGTGTGGATTGCTATATCCTGACAGGCCAGGTGGCTTATGTCTCTAACACTGATCAATCAGCCAAGCAGACGATGTTTCAGAGCCCAGGGATTCCCAGGCCTGTCTCACGGTCTTGGCGGCTTCATTAGAATACAGCATGCTAGGTCCCATTTTCAGAGATCTGACTCACAGGCTTGCAGTTACAATTCAAAAATTGCATTTCTCACAAGTGAGAACAAGTTCCCAGGTGATGTCATTTCTGCTGGCTGGGACAACATTTCAAGAAGTACTAATTCACTGAAAATTGAACAAGTTGGAAAATCAGGTGCCTCAGTGAGACAGGAAATTGTTCTCCAGCTTTCCATGCACAGGAGAGAGACTGTTTTTCCAGGCACTCAGGATAAGAGAGAGGCCGAGCCCCTTATAATGGGCTGAGTGTTCTCACACCTACTTTCTCCTGCAGACAGCTCATGTCTGTCCTCTGACACATGGATTGCTTCAAGGGGTCTCTGAGCGCTGTGTTTAGTCCCTGAATTGTTCCAGCAAGGAACTCAGTAATGCCTATGAGAGTTAAGAGAGACTTTCAAAAGAATAATGCCTGAGATACTCAGAGCAGTTAGTTCACAGTTAGCTGCTTCTGTTATAACTTGAACTTTCTTTGAGAAGGTGTCTGTGAATATGAGACGCTACCTCACAACAGAACATGAGACGGTCATGGAATAAGCATATCTGTCCGGAAGGTTAACAGCTTAGGAAAGATGGAACACTTTAATGTTTATAAATATTAAATTTTATGTATATTTATAAATTTCAAGATCATGACCTAAGGCAAAATAAAGTAATTTTATAAAAACAGAACCAAAATTAAGTAGTTTTATAAAACAATCCTGGAGATGGAGCATATAAGTTTCTGGAGCACCTTTTGGGAAACTGAGTTGTGACAGTTTGAAATCTAGCTAGACAGCATTCCAAATGTCAGCAGCGAGCTGGCACGTAGAGGCCGGCTTCTGTGAACAGGCAGCGAGCACATGCCGAGCTTATGACGTGCTTGGCTCTCATTCTTTAAACACATGGTTCTAAAGTTTCTAAACACAGTTGTCTGAACCTTGACTCTGCCTCCCTTGTGACAAGGTGGGGGGATTTATTTTGCAATGCCTCATTAAATATTTTAGGCACTTGCTTTACACATACATATGCAAACACGTGCATGCAAACACATGGGTCCTTTTGAGCAATTTTTTGTTTTGTTTTGGTACAATCTTATTTTTTAGTATTTATATCTCAGCTATTCATTCAAATCATATTTCCATGACTTTTATACCTTATCCTCAGATATTTGTACAAGTTATAAAATTATATAGACTTAAACTATAAACAAATAGGAAAAAGTCTGTACCCACCTATAAACCTCAGCACTCCAAAGTGGAGTCAGAGATAGAGGCAGGATTGCTGGAAGCTTGAAGCCAACCTGGTCTAGTCGGTTCTTAGCCAGGCAGGGTGATAAGTGATACCACGTCTCCAAAAGAATACACACACACACACATATGATATATCATATATGTATATACATATATATGTATATTTATATATTTACATATATATATAAAATCAAGAAGATGGCTCAGCTTGACAACCTGAGTTCATTCTCACAACCTCGTGGTAGAATGAAAGATCTGACTCCTGATGAACATTGTCCTCTGACCTCCATAGGGGCACTATGGCACATGTTTCCAGGATATACATATGCATGCATGCATACACACACACACACACACACACACACACACACAAACACACAAACACCATACCCCACACAATGATCAATAAACATTTTTAAAAGTTGAGGATGTGATGTGGCTTGGTAGCGAGGGTGCTTGCCTGGCCTGTTGTAAGGTCTGGATTTAACTACTAGCATTTCAGAACAAAATTGAAATACATGTAAGCTTAGCTGCATTTATTTAAAATTATAGGGTATATATTTATGTTTATAGTTTTAGAATTATTTTAATTATGTGTATCTGTGCATGGGTCCATGCATGTGTGCTCAGGTGCTTGTGGAGACCAGAGGCATTGGGTCCCCTGGAGCTGGAGCTGCCTGATGGGGCTGCAGGGAAGCAGACTGAGATCCTCTGCAAGATCAGTCAGTGCCCTCAACAGTGGAGCCCCACACCCCCCAAATTACAGGTATATATTGCAGGTATATATTACTGGTAAAGCTTTAGAGACTGCTTTGTGGGTTTTTTTCCTTTTCTTTTATAGCAGGGCTTCCTTTATTTCTGATTTTTATTCTGCAGAATTTCATACTTCATGGTAAATATACTATGCTTCAGTTTTTAAAAGTCTACTGTCTTAGTCAGGGTTTCTATTCCTGCCCAGATACCATGACCAAGCAGCAAGTTGGGGAGGAAAGGGTTTATTCAGCTTACATTTCCACATTGCTGTTCATCACCAAAGTCAGGACTGGAACTCAAGCAGGTCAGGAAGCAGGAGCTGATGCAGAAGCCATGAAAGGATGTTATTGGCTTGTTTCCCCTGGCTTACTCAGCTTGTTTTCTTATAGAACCCAAGACTACCAGCCCAGGGATGGAACCATCCACAATGGGCCCTCCCACCTTTGATCACTAATTGAGAAAATGCCTTACAGCTGGATCTCATGGAGGCATTTCCTCAAGTGAGGCTCCTTTCTCTGTGATAACTCTAGTTTGTGTCTAGTTGACACAAAAAACTAGCCAGTACAATTGACCCCTTGTCAACCTGACACACAAACACATCACTATTAAGCCTCAACCCTTACTTTCTTATTCATCCCCAAGATCTAAATAACTTTAAAAGTCCCACAAAGTCTTTACAAAACTTCTAGATTTTAAAATTTCAATCCCTTTAAAATATCCAATCTCTTTTTAAAATTCAAAATCTTTTTACAATTCAAAGTCTCTTTACTGTGGACTCCACTATAATACTTTCCATCAAGAGGGAAAATTATCAGGACACAGCCACAATGAAAATCAAAATCAAACTCAAACCATCCAATGTCTGGGATCCACTCACGATCTTCTGGGCTCCTCCAAGGGCTTGGGTCACTTCTCTAGCTCTGACACTGGTAGCACACAGCTTGTCTTCTAGGCTCTAGCTGCCTGTACTCCACTGCTGTTGCTGTTCTTGGTAGTCATCTTAAGGTACTGGCATCTCCAAGACACTGCTATCTTCTGCTGCAACTGGGTTTCACCAATAGCCTCTCATAGGCTCTCTTCATGGTGCCAAGCCTCATCTCCTTTGCATGAACCCTTCAATCCTGGGCCATCAATTGCAACTAAGAATGCACCTTTACCAATGGCTTTCCATGGCCTCTCACAGTCCTGAGCCTCAGCTGCTCTTCATGACCCCTTCATGCCTTCAAAACCAGTACCACCTGGGTGACTGTTACACATTACCAAGTCCAGCTGCAGCACGAGGTACAACTGTGGCTGACTCTGAAACACAGCTTTTCTGTGCTCTCAGAAAACACTGTTGGGCATTGGGCTCTGTGGGGATTTGCAGGCTGGTATCCAGTCGAACTGAGGTCTGAACCCTGATGGTCATAATTCACCTACATGACACGGTAGGCGTTCCCTCATGCTCCTGGAACTCTGGCCCCTGCCTAAGTTACCACCTCCCACAGCCCCCACAAGAGAAGCATGGTCAGTAGTCACGTAAGCAATAGCCCAAGCTTCTGACCTTCAGGCTAAACTCCTTCCCAGTTACCTAGCAACAGTGAAGACCATAAAAGGGGATGTTAGGCCCCCACCTCGATCTCTTACTCTCACTCCTTTGTTCCTTTACCTCTCACTTCTCTCTCCTCTTCCCTTTCTCTTTGTCTTCTCCTCTCCTCTCCTCTTCTCTCTCTCTCTCTTTCTCTCTAGCCTTTCCTCTCTCTAGCCCTCTCTCTCTCTCTCTCTCTCCTCTCTTTCCCCTACATTTCTATAATAAAGCTCTTAAACCATAGAGAGTATCTGCTCCATCAAGACCCGCTGCACACTCTGGTCAGTGTTGGGAACTTCTTCACCTATTCCCTCTCTCCTATAACCCCGGGGCTACAGGGTGTGGCCTCGGGGTCCCCAGTCGGGCGCTACCCCTTCTCCACCCCACCCCACCCCTGCCACGTGGGTCAGAGGCTTAGATCTCCACCCAGGGCTATGTGGAAAGCACCTGGCAGTCTCCCCATGTCCACCTGCCCAGAGCACAGGAACTCTGGCCAGATGTGGGATATTTTTCTTCCCCTCTTCTCCCCAGGCCTCCCCGTGCCCCCCCCCCTTTATTTTGTTCCCAAAGGGCTATGCAAAGACAGACTGGTCTCCAGTCGAGCTGAGGTTTGAACACCAGGACCCAGTAGTGATAATTCACCTACATGGGACAGAAGGAGTTCTCTCGTATCTCCTGGACTCAAGGCTCCTGTCGAAGTTACCACCCCCAGAGCCCCCACAGGAGAAGTGCAGCTAGTACTCATGTAGGCAATGTCCCAAGCCTCTGACCTTCAGGCTAAACTCCTCTCCAGTTACCTAGCAACAGTAAAGATAACAACACACCATAAGAAGGGCTGTTTGGCCCCTCACACTCTTGCTCTTAGTTCTCTTACTCCCCTTACTTTCCTCTCCTCTCTCCTCTCACTCTCTTACTCTCTCTCCTCTCTCTCCCTCCCTCTTACTCTAGCCTTTCTTCTCTCTCTCTCCTTTTACCCCTCTCTCCTCTTGGCCATGGCTGGTCGTTCTCTCTCTCTCTCTCTCTCTCTCTCTCTCTCTCTCTCTCTCTCTCACCTTCTCTCTTTCTCCCTGCCTTTCTACAATAAAGCTCTAAAACCATAGACTATCTCTGTTCATCAAGGCCCGCTGCGCTTACTCTTGCCTGTGTGGGAACCTCTCTCCCTATGCCCTCTCTCCCATAACCCCAGGGCTACAGGGTGTCATCCCAGGGCCCCCAGTCAGAGGCTGCCCCCTGTCCACCCCCCGTTGAGTGGGGTCAGTGGCTTAGATGCCCACCCAGGGCCAGGGTCGAGTGGAAAGCATCTGGCAGCCCTCCCGAGTCTGCCTGCTCAGAGCACAGGAGGAACTCTAGCCAGATGTACACAGGCTATCCTCCCTTCCCCCTCCTTCCCCTGCAGCCCCCTTTCAGTTCCCACAAAACACTTCCCAGAAGATATCACCTTAATGATGCTGGTCTCTTCTTAATCACTGCTAATTTCTTAGTTCCAGCTAACCAGCACCAATAGTCCCAGCTAACCAGCACCAATAGTCCCAGTAATGCAAAGGTTTCCCTTTAGTTGTTCTGGTATCTTGTTAATCACAGCTAATTCTTCAGCCCCAGCTAACCAAAACCACAGAATCTTCACAATCAAAACATTAAAATGGCCCTGATAAGAGTTTTTAATCTTCCCTCTGAAATTTCACAAGCCAGACCTCCATCTTCTGCACTTTTCTCAACATTAGCTTCCAAGCTCCTACAGAACATCCCACAGAGCTCTTAACACCCAATGGCTTTTCTATCCCAAAGTTCCAAAGTCCTTCCACAGTCCTCCCCCAAATATGGTCAGGTTGTCACAGGAATACCCCACTTCTGGTACCAATTTGTCTTAGAGTTTCTATTCCTGTACAAACATTGTGACCAAGAAGCAAGTTGGGGGCGGGGGAGAGTGGGGAAGGGTTTATTCTGCTTACACTTCCATATTGTTGTTCATCACCAATGGAAGTCAGTACTGGAACTCAAACATGTCAGGAAGCAGGAGCTGATGCAGAGGGCATGGAGGGATGTTACTTACTGGCTTGCTTCCCCTGGCTTGCTCAGCCTGCTCTCTTATAGAACCAAGATTACCAGCCCAGGGATGGCACCATCCACAATGGGCTAGGCCCTCTCACCCTTGATCACTAATTGAGAAAATGTCTTACAGCTGGATCTCATGGAGGCATTTCCTCAAGGGAGGCTCCTTTCTCTGTGATAACTCTAATTTGTGTCAAGTTGACACACAAAACCATCCAGTACAACTATTAAAACTGTTTCACCCTACCAAAAAAAAAAAAAAAACAAAAACAAAAAACCCAACTCTCAAAACCCACATAAAATTAAACTAGTACAATGAACACTGCATTCACCATATTACAATTACTTGCCTCCCTCTCTTTCCCAGTGGAACTAAGGAAAGCAGATAAGAGGAACAATGTATTTGGCACATAGTGTCACAGTTTGGCACATGTCACCTGCTGTGGGCTTGTGTCAAGGTAAGGCACAGAAGGAATACCTGCAGAGTAAACTCACTCACCTCCTGCAAGCTAAGAGCCAAAACTAGCAAGGGCAGAGAGGAAGAAGATTCCCTTCAAGCTCCAGTGGCCCGCCTTCTCGACAGCTCTCTATGTCCAACTATGAGTTCATCAATAACTGACATATCTATTGCTAAAGTTAGAGTCTATGTAACCTAAAGCCCATCAGCTAGTGACCAAACCTTTAACAAAGGGACTTTGGGACATTTTTATATTCAAACACATTTTAAATTCAAAAGTATTCAAACCACATGAAAGTGGGTCACAATCATCATTGATATTAATTAATATCGTCTCCCTCAACACATCAGCAAAACCAAAATACCAAAAGTAGTATTTGGGTAAGTAAATTTTGAGTTCAATTCATTCTTTCAAAAGACATACAAATATAAAGAAACAAATGATTATCCAACATTAAATGAGTACATTGAAATAAAAACATATTATGTCAAAAGCTTAGTGAAAGAGAAAACGAAAGATGGTTCAGTAATAAAATGAAAGGATAGTTGGCTAAAATCTTGAAAAATAATCATTTAAATTGCTATCTTCTATCATATATCAGTAAGTTTAAAAAATCTACACATATTAAGTTATGACTTTTAAAATTTACTATTAAAGAGAGTAATAATAATTTGTTCATTTTTAATTTGCTTTTCATTTATATTCTGGCTCGATTGATATAAATAATTTTTTACATTATAAAAATCAAGCATGAGAAAAAGAGTAAGGAGATATATCAGAAGTGGTTGAATAATAATCTCTGGCTTAGACACAAGGATGGGATAGGAATGGAAACATAACATTTATTAGTGGATATAAGCCACTGTGTTAGCCAGTTTCTCACTATGTGACAAAACACCAGAGATAAGCAACTCCAAGGAGAAAAGGTTGATTTTGGTCCGTGGTTTCAGGGCTTCCCATCTATTGTTGCTCAGCTCCAGTGCTGTGGACTCTGTAAGGCAGAAAGTCAAGGTGAGAGTACGGTGCTCCTAGAACGGTGGCTACGATGGAAATTGGAAGAAAAGGAGCCGCAGTTCCAATATCTTTTCAAAGGCATAGTCAACAACTGCACTTTCTTCACAGGGTCAACCTCTTCAAACTTCCACCATTACCATCTCTCAAAGGTATTACAGATGGGCGTCAGAGCCTTCGCATCCTGGCTTATGGGGGATCCAGTGCAACCAGAAGTGGTGGTGTAAACATGAATTCCAATGAGAGGAAGAGTGAGAAGGACCCTGAGTTCAAGGTTAGCCTCTACATAGCTACCTAGCAAATTCAAAGTAAGCCTGGCCTGCATGAGATTCTATCTCAAAACAAAAAACAAAAACAAACAAAACCTTACCGGAAAGGGGTACTGTCATTTTTGTGCTATTGCCACCCAAGGAAGGAAAAGTCATTTTGTTTTGGCTCAGCTTTAGAGGATACAGCCATAACAGGGAAGGCGCGGCTTCCATCCACAGTGGCTGAATATGCAGTGGTGGCTCATTCACATGAAGCAGACCAAGAGGCAGCAAGCATAAGCTCAACCCAAAATCTGGCTTAACCTTTGAAGCCTCGCCCATATTGACCTTCTTCTGCCGGTGAAGCTCTGTATCTCAAAGGGTCCGCAGACTGATAAAACAACACCAAGAGTTGAGACCAGATTTTCAAACATATGAGCTGGAAGGGATCATTTCAGATTCAAACCTTCACAGCAAAGTACATTAAACTGTTCATATTGCTTGACTCAACACAATTCCAGTATTCATTTTTTTTGTAACGTTTTGCTAAGTGTTTTGTTTAAGCTTCTTGTTGTTATTTAAAGATGGCGTCTGTCCTCTAGGATTCCACAGGAGTTAGTACTAGAACCCACAAGAAAGGCAGGAACACAATTACTGAGAGTGAGTGCACTTTAGCTAATTGCTTCTCTTTCTCTGTACATATGTCCCTCTCTCTTCTCCGAGACACATGATTTTAGATTTTATCTATGTCTAGAACAAATGAGCAGGAATTCTCCTCATCGTTCAGGAATCCAGGTTGATGGAGGCTCCATTTTAACAATGTGTGCCATAAATGTGGTAGGGGAAGGGAACAGAAATGGACACTGACACTCGCCCTTGAAACCTGTGCCACGCAGTGATACTTACCACTGCTGCTCACATTTCACAGGGAAAACAGGCACATGGATGCTGTTAACTTCAAAGTCGGCAGAGAGGAACCTAGCTTGTCCAGTGGTGGGGAAGAAAACTGGGACATTTGTGAACAGTTCTTACTTACACTTTTCTCATTTGCATCTCTGTATGCTTACTTGAACTTCTAATAAATATGTATTAAATCAAAAGTTACAGCCCAATAGGATCTCCCTGTTTAAAGGAATATCAGCAAATAGTGACACAAAATAATACAAATGAGCAAGGCCACAAAACACATACATTTTGCTCAATTAAGTGTCAGCAAAGAATATCAGATGCATAGTCTGACCAACTTTCTTTTGAGGCAAAATAGCCATTCAGTGTAACACAACTAACACACAGTAAGTAATAGATAGATTACTGGTATTATAAATATCCTAAATGACTTTTGTAACTTTAGTTCCTTCTTAGCCTTTCTAACATTTCTACTAATTAATTATATCTAATGGTTAAACCTTGAAAGGCTATTATTCTTAAATATGTTACTCTTATATCAGGTTTTTTTAAAAAAATCAATTTCTTGAAAAGTCTCCTAGAATTACTACTTAAAAGTCTTTATCTTACTTCTTTAAAATAAATATAGAGAACTTTATTATTACTAGTATTACTAGTATTACCAGTACTACTTTAGTGGATTGTGTTTTGTTTGTTTGTTTGTTTGGTTTTGTTTTGTTTTGTTGTTGTTGTTTTTCAAGACAGGGTTTCTCTGTGTAGTCCTGGCTGTCCTGGAACTCACTCTGTAGACCAGGCTGGCCTTGAACTCAGAAATCCGCCTGCCTCTGCCTCCCAAGTGCTGGGATTAAAGGCGTGCGCCACCACGCCCAGCTTTTAGCGAGTTTTTACTTTTATGTATAGGAATGCTTTACCTGCATGTATGCTTGTTCTTTCTTGAGGCAGGGTCATGTTAGGTATTTCAGACTTACCTCAGACTTACTAGGAAATCCAAAAAGAACTTAAACTCTCAGCTCTCAGCATTTTAAGTGTTGAGATTTCAGCACAAACAATCATACCTAGTCAAGACAAATAAGTAAGTGCAAAGAATAGACTAACCATCTATAACTCATGATTTAATTTTTTGGATGTTCATCAAAATTACATGTCATGCAAGAGAGTGAATTTCATACAGTATATGGTATCCATGATTTGGAGCTGCCAAGATGGTTCCATTCTGCTAATCCTAAAAATCCCTAGGATCCATACATGGAACGAGAGAACATACTCCTCTAATTTCCACATATGTGTCATGGCACATTTGAATGTACACATACACATACTTACACACTCACACATATACACACTCAAACATATACACATACTCACACATATAGTCACACACACACACACACACACACACACACACTTCTTATTCTCAAACTTTATTCTCAAACTTTTCCTTCCTGGCTAAGTGATGGTACAACAGTTTATCATTTTCTTTCTCAAGAAAATTGCCCAATACTCATTTATTAGGAATGTACTACATGCGTTGTAGAAACCTAAAAATTTGAGATTTTATATTACAAATATGTTTTAAACTATTATGGTGAAAGTATAGGTTTTAAAAACTCAAATAAGTAGAAAAATTAAAGATAAAAAGCAGCCTGAAAAGTAACAGCCTGATCACTGTCCGTCAGCCAGTTCAACCTCCACCTATTGATCAAGATCAAACAGGACAAACATTTACATAAAAGGATGGAAAACACGTCACAATTTTCAACCTGATGCTTTCTTTTTTCTTCTTCTTCTTTGACAACCTACAATTACATCCCCAAAGATCAATTTCACCCTACAGTTTGAAACTTACTGCCCTACAAAACGGATATATTGAACTATTTTCTGCTACTCTGATAGTTAGCTCTGTGGTTTAGTATACTATAAACACATTTCCACTTTCAGTTCCACTTAAAAGGAAAAAAGTCTCCATATTGAAAATGAACAATGAGAATATAGCTTAATCACAATGCTCCATTTTTCATCTTTTAGTCTATTTGAAAGTTTGAATGAAAATAGTTTAACCTCTACCTCTTGACCCATTAATGATACCTTCCACATTTCCATCATCATTAGCAATACCATGGCTTTTACATGCTCACCTTTTTTTTTTTCTTTTGGACAGGGTTTCACTGCAACCCTGACTGGCCTCAAACTCAAAGATCCTGTCTCGGCTTCCTGAGTGCTCTGATTATGTTCAATATTTATATTTGCTATTAGAGTAATTACATCTTCATTTTTTAAAGTTTGTTTTAAAATTGGGGATCAATATCACAATTTTGTTAATTTATGAGCTGTATTAGTTAGGGTTTTACTGCTGTGAACAGACACCATGACCACAGCAAGTCTTATAAAAAACAACATTTAATTGGGCTGGCTTACAGGTTCAGAGGTTCAGTCCATTACCATCAAGGTGGGAGCATGGCAGCATCCAGGCAGGCATGGTGCAGGAGGAACTGAGAGTTCTGTCTTCACCCAAAGGCTGCTAGTGGAAGACTGACTTCCAGGCAACTAGGATGAGAGTCTTAAGCCCACACACACAGTGACACACCTATTCCAACCAGGCCACACCTCCAGATGGTGCCACGCCCTGGTCTGAGAATATACAAACCATCACATGAGCTATAGGATCAAATGGTATGAAACAATTTGTGAAAAGGGAAATATAAGCCATTTTTATTAAACTCAAACTTACTGAAATAGAATCTCCTGGTGTCCATGTCAAACAGACCCACATGTTCATTGTTGACTCTTTTTTTTTTTCTCCCTTTTTTGATAGAGGGTTTCTCTGTGTAGCCCTGGCTGTCCTGGAACTCACTTTGTAGACCAGGCTGGCCTCGAACTCAGAAATCCGCTTGCCTCTGCCTCCCAAGTACTGGGATTAAAGGCATGCGCCACCACCGCCCAGCTCATTGTTTACTCTTAATTACTAATGCTATCACTCTAACCTTGTTCCATCTTTGGACATCGGCTTATCAACTTTTTGTCTTTACTAATGATTTCAGTTGCCTATGATCTTGACAAAAGGAAAGCTCCTGTTACTCTAGAGTACACATTAAAGGTTTGTTTTTAATGGTGCTGGAGGTTGAGCACAGGGTTTATACAAAGTCAAATAAAATTTATCTATATCCCTCTAGTCTTGGATTTTTAATCAAAGTCTTTGTAAACATAAAACTATTTTTAAAAGTCATTCTTTTGAAATCCTGTAACATCTTGTTTGTTGCTCTTCATAACTTTGGAAGGCCTCAATATTGCTTCTGAAATATCTTTTGTCTGCATTCTTAGGGTAGATCCTCGTGAGGTTCTCACTACTAAGACTTCATTACTGGGTCCCACATTTCTTTGCGTTTTCTTTTATTTACACAAGCAATTCATTTCTTCCTGAAAAGGTGCATGCGGGTGGAGTGGAGTCAAAAACAGGTGAAAAGACAAAAACCTAATTTGTTCTGATTCTGAGTATTTTGTTTGCAGAATTCAGTAATCTAATAGGTCATCTGCATTTCAGATGAGTGACAGGTCAGTCAGTGTATGTCCGTCTCTGAAACGATGACTGCCAGCTCTGTACTTGTTTGGCTCTCTTCTCTTGTTCCCAGTTTAACTGAACTCTCATAGCTGCCCATTTCTTTTCTTTTAAACATTTTTTTTTAAATTGAAATATAACTACATCATTTCCCCTTCCCTTTCCTCCCAGCAGCCCCTCCTATAAAACACCCAACCTCCACTCACATTGCTCTCTCCTCAAAGCTATGGCATCTGGCTTCCTCAAGTTTTGAGAAGCCTTAATTATCTGTATAAAGTTACTTATATGTACATGATTTCAGGGTAGAGCACTGGGTATTGATAAACAACACTGGGACTCTTCCCTAGGGAAGACTACTTTTCTCCTCTCAGCATTTTTAACTGTCTGCAGTTCTTTGTCTAGGGTTGGTGCCCTATGACATTTCTACCTTCTGCACTGATATATCTGTAGGCTTAGACTTTTCAAACTCTACTTTAATAAGGGTTCTTCAGTGCTTCAACCTCCCTTCTAGTCCACTGCCCTCCAGAGGTAGTGGAAAAGAAAGGTTAATAGGGCAAAAGGGGATGCAAAGTTCTTTAGAAATAGTTCTTTGGGGTGATTTTAATTTTTGTTGTCAGCAGTTCAGTTCTCTAGCAAAACACCATCAGGAATCAGCAGCTGCAGTTCAGTCCACTCAGCAATCACCACTCACGAATCAGCAACTGGCAAGGTGGCAATCTGATCCAGAAGAAACCAGTAGTTTCTGCCAATTGGCTTTGGCCTACGTCCACTGAAGTTGAAAGAAGCCTCCAGTACACCACGGAAAGTTCTCTGGAGACTTACTCTCTATGAAGTCACTACAAGCAAAGATCAGCAACAGGATGTGAAGCAAACCAGTGCCAGAGCACTGTTAGCAAAGATTTACGAGGCAGAGCAAGGTGAGCCAATGCCAGAGCCTCCTCCCACTGACTATGGGGTCACAGTTACATTCTTTCTAAACATCACACATGTCTGCCCCAGCAAAACATCATATGACATAACTGAGTTTCCAAAGAAGTCACAAATTGCCACTTCACATGTCTGTTGGTATCATCTTTGGTCAGTCTTGCGTAGGCAACCATGTTGTTTAGGTGTTGAAAGTGCAGCTTCCCTGAAGTTTCTAGAAGGCACAATTTTATAGCAGAGACCCAGGTACTCTGGCTCTTAACTCTTCCTCACTGACTTTAATGAGCTTCCTCTCCATGTGACCATACTTTAGAGTTTCTGTACTCTTTTCTGCTCTCTCCATCTTCTCCCTCTATGATCTTACTCATTCTCATGCTTTAAAACCATCTGTTGGCAATTCCTAAATTTGTATCAATAAGCTAGTCTCCCCTTCTGAGTTCCAAACTCACATTTTAAAATATCACCTGACATCCCTTCAAATGTCCCCCAGGCATTTCAAATTCAAAATAACTGTTTTTCTAAATCTGGATCTCCCTCAACTTTCACCATTTCGTTGCAAGGCTTCCTACTAACTAGCTCTTCCATTTTCTCTTTCATATCTTACTACTCTTCTCATCCAATATGTCACTGATCTGTGCTTTTTCGACTTTAGAAATGTCTCTGGCCTCTTGTTTAAAATGGTGATTACTTTCCACTGCACTTGGAGTAGAATCCTCCACAGCCAGCCCTGTCTCTGACAACTTCCTACCTTCTCAAGTTCATCTCTTAGCTTCTGCCAACTCCACTTACACAACCTCACTTCTATCATCTCCCATACAAAGTGCTCCTACTGTCTCAGAGCCTCTGCATTTACTACTCTGCCTGGTGTCCTTTCTTCTCAGATCTTTATGACACATGGATAAATAGCTTCCCTCTTGTAGGTTTTATTTGAAACATTCAGGACAATCATGGTAACTCTCACAGGGATTCTATATAATTAGGAAAAAATATCATTCTGGAAACCACCATACAGGCTGGATTTCAGCCAGACAGGTAGCAATCTAAATATTATCTCTCAGACAGAACACCTGGGGTTGAACCCTAAACTCTACCACTATGCTGCCTTTGAGGAAGTATTGGTTTGTTTATTCAGTTCAGGATAGCCTTGAACTCCTTTATAAGAAACTGGGAAAGAAAACCTAGAGTTTCATGCATACTAGTCAAGCACCCTACCAACTAAGCTTCATCATGCCACCCAAGAGAGGCTACTCTTGATTATCTTACCATTTCAGTATTCTGATATTCTAGATCAAAGCACTCTCTCTCCTTCATAGATTTCCATGAAATCTTTACTTCTCATCTAATTATCATTTTATTTGTTTGTTTATAGTCTATCAGTCTCACTTGGGTAGACTACCTCTGTGTCATGATCACTATTATAATCAATCACTGTATAACCCCGTTACAGATCTACTTGGAGCTTGGTATGGCACCTGGAACATAGTAGGTTCTAACAACTTTTTTCAGTGAGTGTGTGAAATTGTGCTCTGAAATTTTATAGGAACATGAAAAAGAAACTAGTTTCATTTTTCTAGTTTAGATTTTCACATGTATTATCTGAAAATGTATGTTTTCATTCATATTTTCTTATATCATTTATTTCTACTTCCTGACATTTTTTTGTTCTCTAATTCTTGGACATCCACCCAATAGATCAGATTTAATTCTTATTCTATTACTCCAGAATTGATGGTAAGAAAAGCTGAGTGGGGGTTGTGAGTGGGGAGACACTAAATATCTATCATTTGAAAGACTGAGGTCCAAAACTTAGACCTCTACTGTCCAGCCACTACTCTGATCCACATCCTTATCTAGCTCTGTTTTTATCACCAGGACACTAAGGAAGGGTAGTCAGGAAAGAAACTGTTACAACTGTTAAAAGTCACAGTACAGCATCATGTGTTTCTGCTCTCCGATCTAGATGAGACATGAAAACTGGAATTACAAACCGGGCGTGGTGGCACATGCCTTTAATCCCAGCACTCGGGAGCCAGAGGCAGGCGGATTTCTGAGTTCGAGGCCAGCCTGGTCTACAAAGTGAGTTCCAGGACAGCTAGGGCTATACAGAGAAACCCTGTCTCAAAAAACCAACAACAACAACAACAAAAAAAAAAAAAAAAGAAAAGAAAAGAAAAAAAAGAAAAGAAAACTGGAATTACTTCTTACAAGAAGGGAAGACCAGTGCCAACCTTGACTGCCCAATATTGATCTACCCATTGCCACTTTAAATACAGAAAGAAAGTCTTTATTAAGACCATTTGGTATAACAAGGGAGTAGGACTTTTTGATAAATCAAATAATTCCTTGAAAAAAATAGTAGGGCCTATTTCCCACTGATGACAATGTTCCACCTAAGAAAACATTTCTTAAGTCAAAGAAAATTTTTTAAAAATGTTGTAAAGCAAGATACTTTAAATTATATGTAAAACCACATTTTTATAATCAAAACCTAGCTTATTACATTTAGGAATCTCAAAAGCGCTACTCCTGAAGAGCAGATCTTGACGTTAAGAGCACCAATTTAACAAGAAAAGTGATAAAAGGCCTTCTCTTCCTCAGAAAGGTTGAAGAATTGAGTTTAAAGGAAATAAATGTGTGGGCTGGAAAATATAGTTGCTGTGTGGGAAGATTAGGGAGCTCTAGGGCAGCAAAAGTAAATGATTATGGGTTGCTTCTTCCCTGATGCCACAGTTATAGTATATTAGCTATAGTTTACAGGATAACAGTACACTAATAAACACAGCCTAACTGTGTAATTCTTCTATGGGACTTACCTAGGTCACTCATGGCTGATTAGGCAGTTTGGTGACACCTAGTAGCCTGAAATGGAGTCTAAAATATGTTTAGTAATTTGTGCTGTCTGGTTTAAGGCAGAACCTTTCAACATGTTGTGACCCCTTGGGGGTTGCATGTCAGATATCCTGCATATCAGATATTTACATCACTGTTCTCATCAGGAGCAAAATTTCAGTTATGAAGTAACAACAAAATAATTTTCTGGTTAGGGGGTCACTTCAACATGAAGAACTGTATTAAAGGGTTGCAACATTAGGAAGGTTGAGAAGCACTGGGCTAAGGGATAGCAACTGGAATAAAACATCTTTTTTTTCACATGGCCTGTCATTTTCCCATAGGTCAGAGTGGCCTTCTTCATGCAGTATTCTCAAGCAATAAGCAGTCAATGGTTGAAAGCTGAAAAGCTGCTTCTTCTTTTTTCTGAAAAGCTTCCTAAGCCCAAGGCCTAGTATTTGTTTAACATCATTTCTGTTGCATATACTTACTCGACAAAAAAAAAAAAAAAAAAAGAATAACCATATATTTTTCACAACCCAAAGTCATATTGAGAGCGTCACCAATCAGCTGCTGGAAGGTTCCTCTGTTCTACCTGGATAGAATCATGGACAGGTAGGTAATAGTCATTCAAGTGTTGGTTTCTGGCATTTCATTTCCCTCAGGGTGCAGAAGCACAAACTGGTAGCAGCAGGAAGGGAAGCTGCAACAACTAGTCCCCTGATCTTTTCAATACTTTTATCATGAATGGGTGTTGGATTTTGTCAAATTCTTTCTGAGCATCTAATGAAATGATCAAATGGCCTTTTTCCTTTGAGTTTGTTTATGTAGTGGATTACATTGATGGATTTCCGTATATTGAACCATGCCTGCATCCCTGGGATGAAGCCTAATTGATCATGATGGTTGATCGTTTTCATGTATTTTTGGATTCAATTTGTGAGAATTTTATTGAGTATTTTTGCATTGATATTCATAAGGGAAATTGGTCTGAAGTTCTCTTTCTTTGTTGGGTCTTTATGTGGTTTAGGTATCAAAGTAATTGTGGCTTCATAGAACGAGTTGTGTAGAGTTCCTTCTTTTTCTATTTTGTGGGATAGTTTGAGGAGTATTGGAATTAGGTCTTCTTTGAACGTCTGATAGAACTCTGCACTAAAACCATCTGGTCCTGGGCTTGTTTGGTTGAGAGACTATTAATGACTGTTTCAGTTTCTTTAGGGGATATGGGACTGTTTAGATCATTTACCTGATCCTGATTTAACTTTGGTACCTGGTATCTCTCTAGAAAATTGTCCAATTCATCCAGATTTTCCAGTTTTGTTGATTATAGGCTTTTGTAGTAGGATCTGATTTTTTTTTTTTTTAATTTCCCCACTTTCTGTTGTTATATCTCCCTTTTCAGTTCTGATTTTGTTAATTTGGGTACTATCTCTGTGCCCTTTGGTTAGTCTGCCTAAGCATTTATGTATCTTGTCGATTTTCTCAAAGCACCAGCTTCTGGTTTAGTTGATTCTTTGAATAGTTCTTTTTGTTTCTACTTGGTTGATTTCAGCCCTGAGTTTGATTATTTCCTGCCTTCTGCTCCTCTTGAGTGAATTTGCTTCTTTTTGTTCTAGAGCTTTCAGGTGTGCTGTTAAACTGCTAGTGTATGCTCTCTCCAGTTTCTATTTGGAGGCACTCAAAGCTATGAGTTTTCCTCTTATCACTGCTTACATTGTGTCCCATAATTTTGGGTATGTTGTATATTCATTTTCATTAAATTCTAAAATGTCTTTAATGTCTTTCTTTATTTCTTCCTTGACCAAGTTATCATTGAGTAGAGTGTTTTTCAGCTTCCATGTGTATGTGGGCTCTTTGTTGTTTTCATTACTATTGAAGACCAGCCTTAATTTGTAATGATCTGATAGGAGGCATGGGATTATTTCAATCTTCTTATATATGTTGAGGTCTGACTTGTGACCAATTATATGGTCAGTTTTGGAGAAGGTACCGTGAGGTCCCAAGAAGAAGGTATATTCTTTTGATTTAGGACAAAATGTTCTATTGATATCTTTTCAATTCATTTGGTGCAAAACTTCTGTTAGTTTCACTGTGAGTCTGTTTAGTTTGTGTTTCCCTGACCTGTCCATTGATGAGATTGGGCTGTTGAAATCCCCCACAATTATTGTGTGAGATGCAATATGTGCTTTTAGCTTTAGTAAAGTTTCTTGTATGAATGTGAGTGCCCTTGCATTTGGACTCTAGATGTTCAGAATTGAGAGTTTTTCTTGGTAGATTTTTCCTTTGATGAGTATGACTTGTCCTTCCTTATCTTTTTTGATAACTTTTGATTGAAAGTTGATTTTATCTAATATTAGAATGGCTACTCCTACTTGTATCTTGGGACCATTTGCTTGGAAAATTGCTTTCCAGCCCTTTACTGGCAAAGAATTTTACTTTACTGGAAAGTGTTTGTCTTTGACACTGAGGTGTGTTTCCTGTATGCAGCAAAATGCTGGGTCCCATTTATGTATCCAGTTTGTCAGTCTATGTCTTTTTATTGGGGAACTGAGTCCACTGATGTTAAAAGATATTAAGGAATAGTGATTGTTGCTCCCTGTTATTATTGATGTTATTTTTATGTTTGGGTGGCTATCTTCTTTTGGGTTTATTGAAAGAAGATTACTTTCTTGCTTTTTCTATGGTGTAGTTTCCCTCCTTGTGTTGTAATTTTCCATCTATTATCCTTAGTAGGGCTAGATTTGTGGAAAGATACTGTGTAATTTTTGTTTTGTCATGGAATATCTTGGTTTCACCATCTATGGTAATTGAGAGGTTTGCCGGGCATAGTAGCCTGGGTTGGAGTTTGTGTTCTCTTAGGGTCTGTATGAGATCTACCCAGGATTTTCTAGCTTTCGTAGTCTCTGGGGAGAAGTCTGGTGTAATTCTGATAGGTCTGCCTTTATATGTTACTTGACCTTTTTCCCTCACTGCTTTTAATATTCTTTCTTTGTTTAGTATGTTTGGTGTCTTAATTATTATGTGACAGGAGGAATTTCTTTTCTGGTCCAATATATTTGCTGTTCTGTAGGCTTCTTGTATGTTAATGGGCTTCTCTTTCTTTAGTTTAGGGATCTTTTCTTCTATAATTTTGTTGAAGATATTTACTGGCCCTTTAAGTTGGGAATCTTCACTCTCTTCTATACCTATTATCCTTAGGTTTTGTCTTCTCATTGTGTCCCAGATTTCCTGGAAGTTTTGGGTTAGGAACTTTTTGCATTTTGCATGTTCTTTGACTGTTGTGTCAATGTTTTCTATGGTATCTTCTGCACCTGAGATTCTCTGTTCTATCTCTTGTATTCTGTTGGTGATGCTGGCATCAATGACTCCTGGTCTCTTTCCTAGGTTTTCTATTTCCATTTTTGTCTCGCTTTGTGATTTCTTCATTGTTTCTATTTCCAGTTTTAGTTCCTGGATGTTTTTGCTCAATTCTTTCACCTGTATGGTTGTATTTTCCTGTAATTCGTTGTGAGATTTTTGTGTTTCCTCTTTAAGGTCTTCTACCTGTGTTCTCTTGTATTTCTCCCTTTTAAATTCCTCTATCATCATCATGAGATGTGATTTTAAATCATAGTCTTGATTTTCTGGTGTGTTGGGGTAACCAGGGTTAGTTGTGGTGGGAGAACTGGGTTCTGATGATTCCATGAAGTCTTGGTTTCTGTTGCTTATGTTCTTGCGCTTGCCTTTCATCGTGTGGTTATCTCTGGAGTTAACTGGTCTTGCTGTCTCTGACTTTGGTTTGTCCCTCCTGCAAGCTGGTGTGTCAGTACTCCTGGGAGACCAATTCTCTCCTGTGCTTGGAGGTGTGTAGGTACTCCTGGCAAACCAGCTCTCTCCTGGCAGTATTTATGTATTCAGTTCCATGGCACAGGATCAGCTCTGGGTGCAGATGGAGCCTGGAAGACTCCTGTCCCAGGCCGATGCTCAGTTCCTGTGTCCTGAGGGTTCTGGGTGGGTTCCCCTGAGCAGCAGTGGTGGTCCTCCCTGCACTCACAGGCCTGTCCGCACTCCTGGAGGCTTGCTCCCTCCTGATGCTTTTTGAGTATGGAGTCCTGTGGCAGAGGATCAGCTACAGACAGAGATGGGAACAGGAAGGCTGTATTCTTTTTTTTTTTTCTTTTATTATTCTATTGCTGTGTTTATGGCCTTATCTGATCTCTTTCCTTATGCTGGTCTATGTTAAGAAAGATTTAATGTATCAACACCTGAAAGACGGAATCTTTGTTGCTGCAAATACAGTCTTCAATACACTCATTCCTATTGTTTGAATAACCTCAGCTTAAATTTGTTACTGTACAAATCTGACCAAAGTGAGAGCATTGGTAGCCTGTAGATGTCTAGTGTTTGTCTAGAAATCTCTGAGAATGTCCCGCCTCCAGCACTGCTCTGCTGCTAACCGATCTCATTTTAATATCTCTTCCATCTAGTTCCCAGCAGTGGTGGAAAGGGCAAGCTTAGAGTTGTCTTTTGATATGGCTTACAGCTGTGAAGCACAAGAATGGATTTTTAGGCTGTAGGCCAGGCAAGACAGGAATACCCAGACTGGTTGCCATCAGTAGCTAGCAACCTTTACCAGAAGTTCCTGGTTGAAGTAATGAAAATATCCAATAGTTCCATAGGCCTTTCCCCAGTGAGAACAGCAGTATGTTCAGTAGCTGGTTTCTGAATCCCACAGCCATATTCCTCTACATTACATTTCCAACTTTAAAAAAAGTTATTAGTCTCTGATGTACTTTCAATCTTTATACATATTTAAATGACTGCAAAAGAAATTATTTCTACAAACTTATGTTTTTGCATATTTTCTAAAGTTTCTTATGAATGGTGCCTGTTTCCTGCATATACATTATCACAAAGTGGTAGCTTAGAACAACATATATTAATTCTCTCCCCTGTCTAGAATAAGTTTCTCTAAGTGTGACTCAGTGTCAGAAGTTCTGCCTACTACTGTAGGAGAGAGAGGCACAGAAAATCACTTCAAGGTTCTAGAACATTACGGAGGCCAAACAACGTGTAGCAGAATCAGATCCTCGGCAATGTTTCCAAATGGACTGTGCATGAAGCTACAAAGGTAGAGCTTAGGTTTCAAGAGAGGCCACATGTGATGCAGGCAGCAGACCTGGAGGGAAGGGATTATCCAAGCCTCTGGAACACAGACAATGCTGTCAAAGGTTGAATATGCTAAGCATAGAACTACTGGGCTTGATGTTTTCCTTGCCATATTTCCATCTTTTTTTACTTTTATTTGTTTGTTTATTTATTTATCTGATACTTTCTTACCATTACCATAATCTCTCCAGTTTGGAACTGGAATGATGACTTTGTTTTATTGTGGGTTGGAATTATCTGTGGGAAGCGGTTTCTGCTGTGCCTAGGTGGCTTAATTGGTAAACAAGCAATGTGTGCATGTGCGAGAGTGTTTTTGTGCCAAGTCACGGCCCATCCCGGGGCGTGGTGATGAGGCTCTGGGAGAGCAGCCAATCAGATGTGGACACGCCAAACTAAGGTGTATATAAGTAGCGCCTTTTTGGTGCTTGGGGTCTTCCTCTTCATGTTGAAACAGGTGTAATAAAGTTGCTGCAGAAGGATCCGGTTTCTCACACGTGTGTTCTTGCTGGCGAGACAATAGCGCGTGTGAGAATTATCTAACTCTTTTTAAAAATTAGCTGCAAGTCTCAGAAGTCTTTAGGTTTTTCAGAAAGGTCGGGACTGTTGACTGCACTACTACTTTCAAAGAGACCTTTGAAGGTGGACTAAATGCATTTTGCAGTATGAGATGTCCACAAGCATATGAGAATATTATGATTTAGATATAAAATGACCCTCACAAGTTCATGTTGGAACACTTGGTCCCTAGCTGTTGGTGCTGTTGTGAGGAGTGGAATCTAGTCAGAGGAATGGGCCCTGATACTTATGGGCTGGCCCTGCTTTCTGTCCCATTTTTGTTTCCTGATCTGCTAAGATGTAAGCAAGCAGCCTCCCTTTCCCACCATCATGCCCTTCCTATTATGATGGACTATACCCTCAAATCATCAGGCAAAAGAAATCTTTCCTCTCTTGTCAGGTAACTGGTCACAGCAATGAGGAAAGTAACAGGAGGAATGCTCATTCTGGGCTTGTGGGCCTGGATGACAATGCTCTCTTCCTCTGAGTTCATCACAGTGCTTTCTTCTTCTTCTTCTTCTTCTTCTTCTTCTTCTTCTTCTTCTTCTTCTTCTTCTGCTTCTGCTTCTGCTTCTGCTTCTGCTTCTGCTTCTGCTTCTGCTTCTTCTGCTTCTTCTGCTTCTTCTGCTTCTGCTTCTTCTTCTTCTCCTCCTCCTTCCTCTTTCTCCTCCTCTTCCTCTTCTTTTTCCTCCTTCCTCTTCTCCTCCTTCCTCCTTCCTCCTTCCTCTTCCTCCTCCTCTTCCTCTTCTTTTTCCTCCTTCCTCCTTCCTCTTCCTCCTCCTCTTCCTCTTCTTTTTCCTCCTTCCTCCTTCCTCTTCTCCTCCTTCCTCCTTCCTCTCCTCCTTCCACATTCTCCTCCTCTTCTTCTTCTTCTTGTCTTCCAGTATTCCACTGACTACATGGGGAACTTGCAACTACATTTAGGATCCACCCAGAAAATCCAAGGTCCTTTCTCCATCTGAAAACCTTAAATCACATTTGCAAGTTTCTGATGGTCACAAATGGTAATATCCACAAATTCTGAAACCAGAAGAAACTAGTTACCTTTAGGGATCAAAGTGACTACCAACAACTTGAAAAGATTATTATTTGAAAACCTTGAGCAGAAACTGAACATAGCTACTGAAGCATAAAATATGATGCAGGGTCTGGAAAAAAAATGGTCCAGCAAGTAAAGGCATCTGCTACCGAGACTGTAATCCTTGGTACCCACATACCAATCAATTTTTTAAGGTTGTTTTCTGACTCACTCACACACACACACACACACACACACACACACACACACACACACACACACGTTTAAAAATATGATTCAGGGCTGGCCAGTAGTGGCATATGCCTTTAATGATAGCACTCTGGAGGCAGAAGCAGGCAGATCTCTGAGTTCAAGGCCAGCCTGGTCTATAGACCTAGTTCTAGAACCGCCAAGGTTAACATAGAGAAACCCTTTCTCAAAAAAACAAAACCAATTAAACAAACAAAAAAATAAAAAAGATTAAATTTCTCATTTATATACTTTTAAAGACATGTCTGTCATTATATAGATTAAACACTTAACATTTCCTCTATTTTCATTTATTGTTATTTTAATAATTTTATATGTATTTAAAAGGCAAATAATTCTTTACCAAGTCTAAAATACATGTTCAGATTCCCTCTAGGTTATCCCAGTGTTCCATATAAACACCATTTTTATCTTTGTGCTACAATGAAGTAAATGTTGGGGAGTGTAACTCTATAAATTTAGAGAAGAGTTAGAGATATGAGCTAAGTTTCTATCTATTATTTTAGGAACTCTAAACATACTGTCTAAAATCTAGAATTCAGAAATATAGTTTATGAAAGAAATAAAAGCATTTAGAGATATATTTAGAGATACATAGATGATGATCAAAAGAAAGATAGTTTCTTCAGTGGTTGGAGACTGGAGTAAAGAGAGCTGGGGCAGCCGGGCACCACTGCTCATTGTGAGCACTGATACTACTCTGTTGGGATTGGTTTTTAAAAAGATGTTCATCCTTATATTGAAATAATATTCAGTTAAAAGTAGCAGAACTTAATGTTTTTCCCTGTGGCTGTTCATCTCAATATGACAACTCTCTTCCTTTTCATTTTAGAGAGTGGAAAGTTACTTTTTATTCCCTAGTAATACTATTCATTTAATGACATAATTGCCCAATTATTTGCCTCATCCAAAGAAGGTCTCTTTAATATCTAGTTAGTGAGGTGGGTATAAAACTTTAAAATAAACTCTCTAAGTTAGGAAACAGACTTTCTTTATTTAATACTTCCTTCTGGTGCACTCACGGGGCATTTAATGAATTAGAGCAGACGTGGAGCTGTCTGAAAAACCATCAAGTCACACAAGCTGTCTGATAGGATGCACAACAGAAAATGTGGTTGAAAAAGAAAAAAAAATAGGATTATACCTCACAGCTGACTCTTTTCTTTTCTTTTCTTTTCTTTTCTTTTCTTTTCTTTTCCTTTATCTTCTCTTCTCTTCTTTTCCTTTTATTTGTGGATTTCAAAGTTAGTAAGAAAAATTTTACTCACCTAGAAACACATCACCCAGGTAAACCAAACTAATATTTACTTGTTCTTAGTTTAGTAAGAAATGTGCTATTTCCCAGTGAGCTCTTAAGAATATTTCTAAATTATGCTCACATAGCAATCAATGTTTAATTCAAACCCCTGAAAACACATATGGTATTTCTTTATGTTTATCCCTGGCTAGTACACTCAAGGGAATGAGTCCCCTGCCTCTAAAATCAAAAGAGGTCTAGAGATACAGTTAATAAAATAATGACAGATACAATTTCATGGGCATATCAATTCTTCTCAACATGCTCCCCTGGGGAATATGAAGAAAAAAAGAAGTATCAGATGCTGTCACAGTCAGAACATGCTCTCCTCAAGTCTCAATGGACAGCTAGGAGAAAACTGTCAACAAACATCAACAAACATGTATTCTTAGGAGCCTAATGACTTAAAACCAACAAGACTGCTTTATCAACTCTTTAGGTAACTATCTGCAATGTGAGTTGATTTTTTTTTTTTTACATCTCAGTTATTTGAAATAAAGGATGGTGTTATGTTATAAAATTTATATAACTACTAAATACAGTTTAAAAAGCAACTGTGAGAAATGAAAGTCCACGCCACAATTTATTTTTTTTTTCCATTTTTTATTAGGTATTTAGCTCATTTACATTTCCAATGCTATACCAAAAGTCCCCCTTACCCACCCACCCCCACTCCCCTACCCACCCACTCCCCCCCTTTGGCCCTGGCGTTCCCCTGTACCGGGGCACACAAAGTCTGCGTGTCCAATGGGCCTCTCTTTCCAGTGATGGCCGACTAGGCCATCTTTTGATACATATGCAGCTAGAGTCAAGAGCTCAGGGGTACTGGTTAGTTCATAATGTTGTTCCACCTATAGGGTTGAAGATCCCTTTAGCTCCTTGGGTACTTTCTCTAGCTCCTCCATTGGGAGCCCTGTGATCCATCCATTAGCTGACTGTGAGCATCCACTTCTGTGTTTGGATGGACCATGTAGAGACTGCCATATCCAGGGATCCACCCCATAATCAGCTTCCAAATGCTGACACCATTGCATACACTAGCAAGATTTTACTGAAAGGACCCAGATGTAGCTGTCTCTTGTGAGACTATGCCGGGGCCTAGCAAACATGCCACAATTTAAATTCTCAACTTGTTTCAGCAAACTTCTTGTTTGGCAACAGGAAAGAATGAAGTCTTTCTCTTCCTCAACTATTTGGAAACCACATTCATTTTTAGACTGCTCACTCATTAGTAGCTCATCTCATAGATACAATTTGATATATTTTTCCAGTTAACCCAGTCTAATTATATTTTGATTCAAAAATACCTCCTTGTTAAGTCTAGTCAGTAACTAGCAACTGCTAACAGTAATCCCCTGTCCTCTTTCCTGTGGGTGCCGAAGACTCAGATGAATAGACTGGAGCCAGTATTGAGTGTAGGCAGGAGTCCAGCGGTTAATTGTTGCCTAGACTCTTGGCTCAAGTCTTCAGGCATGACATAGAATTTTTCTTTATAACATGTTTTCTTTATAACAAACTGTGCTGCATTAGTTTTTTTTTTTTTAATAAAGAGCACAAGGAAGGAATGACAAAAATAAATAAAAATAGACCACGCACTCTGCTTATCTTATACTTATTTAATACTTTAACAATTTCTAAATTACCCTGAGGGCTGAGGATATTGCTCCATTATGGAGCGCTTGCCTATCGTGTGCCAGGCAATGGGTTTAATCCCCATTACCAAGAAAAAAAAAATCCCAAACAACTAAAAACAACAAAACCTCACCTTAATATCCCTTATTAGATAATGCTCATGGTAAGCAGCTAATACAGCTTATTAAATCATCAAGATGTTGTATTTGCTGCTCTTACATACTTCGTCCCACATTCATATTCTAGATGAAAAGCATAGAAACTAAGAGTCATTACTTCTAAATATGAATTAACGGTTCTTGTATAGTAGAGACCAGGATACAATACTGTGAATGAAAAGATGTAACAACACCAAATCTATCACTCAATACACACTTATGGAATATTTTCCATGTAGCAAATACTGACAAACACTACATCTAAAGAGGCAGCAAAGATTATGCTCAAAAACAAGGAAGCAGGCATTGGGTTTGTTGTTGTTAGAGTGTTATTGTATAGGAGCTATGGCTGAGGCTAGTGGCAGGGTTCTTAAGTAGCATGGCTGAGGCTGTGGGTTTGCTCACAAGGCATAAGACCAGTTAAAACAAAGTTTTGCTTTGTTTTGTGTGTTTTTCTGTTTTCCTATGGGGAAGTAGGAAGATGGACTGAAGTAAATTAGAGGCAGGACTTCTGTGGCCCTTGGGGGACAGCACAGCTCACCAGAAACTGGCGTCCAGGTGTCTATTCTGTTTGTTACCTCACCTGACCTCTTTATCTGTAATCTGACTTGGGGGAAAAGTGGTCAGGGTCTGCAGAGATGCCTTAGTAGTTAAGAGCACTAGCTCTTACAGAGTACCTTGGTTGGGTTCCTAGCACAGAGTGATTCATAACCTTCTTTAATTCCAGGTCTAGGGGATCCCATGACCTCTTCTGGCCTCTACAGGCACCAGACACAAACATGGCGCACTCAATACACGTAAAATAAAAATTCTTAAAAGAAAAAAATCAAACAGAAGAGACTCCCCATTCCGACCCCATCCCATGGCTATCCCCACCCCCAGGTGTGTGTGTGTGTGTGTGTGTGTGTGAGAGAGAGAGAGAGAGAGAGAGAGAGAGAGAGAGAGAGAGAGAGAGCTGAATGTAAAGAGAGAAACAAACAATTGGTTTATGGTCCTGAAGAGCCTCAGGTTTTACATCCCTATCCCGTGATTTGTCAGCTGAGCTATTTTCCTCATTCTTAAGGAGTGAGATACTCTATCTGAAGATCTGGAATTTAAATTCAAGCCCCTCTCTAAAGAAATTTCATTTGCAAGGCACTATATAAACATAGCATTTAGAAATGTGGTTTCTCTGGTGCTTCTGGCCAAGAGTCAGCCCCTCACTATAAAGTTAACCACGGAAGATGGGTAATGGTTTACTTTCTGGGGACTTGTTTTAAAGTAGTGAATGCCCAACATTCTTTGTGTCCTTTGTGTCAGTAGTTACTCAATCATAAATCAAGATGCCAATTCTTAGGAACTACCAAATGTTTTTGCTAGATTTAAAGATCGTTTCTCCCCTTGTTAATCTTCTGTGGAAGTCAAAAATAACTGGCCATTCTATTATATAATAAGCCTGGGAAAGTTAAAGATTCCTTGTTGCACGTAAGTTTTTGCAGGCTGACTTACATGAGGAGCCCCAGGTCTTTGGTTCTGTTTTAGTGCTTACACTGACTGATAAATATAGTTCATTCACTGCTGGAACAATTTCTCTACTGTTCAGAGAGGATGTAGAGTCTAAGCAAAAACTCCAGAGCAAGTGTCGTTATTAAACTGACGTCATTTGTTATTTTAGAAATTTTTTTCATTTGGAGAAAGTTATTTTCTTAGCTGAGATATTTGGATGCCTAAGGTTTTTGGATTCTACATAAGCAACATGAACACTATCTTTTCCTGTGTTGTTTAATAACATTTCCATATGAACCCAAAGGACTGAATAATGAAAGCTCTCTCTTTTCTAGAGAATAATTTAGAAATTCTCATTTACCTTGGCTGAATAATGTTGTACATTTCAAACCCTTCTGGAAGTGCTTGGTTACAGAACTGACAAACCAAGTAGGGTAACGCGAGAATGTTAAAGAAGACAGGCAGTCTTACAGGCTTAAATGGTTGGCAAGACTAGCTGTGATTGGGCACACCTCAGGGAGTCCCCAGACGGGTGCCAACGTTCTGGCTTTTAACTTCATCTTTCTTTTGGAGACTTCAAGATCTATCATCAGCATCTTAAGGATAATAAGTCATTTTCACTTTGGCTAGAAAAGTAAACGCCCAATTCCAGCACAAACGTGCCCAGGAGTGGGATTCGAGGCAAGGCGAATAGTGATGGCTCTTTCTGGAGAGCCTTTATTTGGCATTCCCTTCGACGCCCCCAGGCCCTCCTCCTGTTGGTGAGCCACACACATCCCATCCCTTTACTTGATTCTGAAAAGGTTGCCTTAACCCTCCTCAAACCCTAATTGGTGGCAGAGCCTTTGGGTCCTCTTGAGAAGAGCCTGGTGTCCCTGAGGAAGGGGAGTTCAAGGTTTCCTCAACGGGCAAATTCTGGTGGAGTGCAAACACAAGCACACGCTTCGGTTTTCTCACACGCTCGTGGCATCTGCAAACAGCAAGCAGAGACAGACGTGCTTGGCACCGTGCTGCTGCCTGTGCAGCTCCCACGCGTGGGATTCCCGCCTTCGCTTCTGCGCCCGCCTCCCTCGGGCCTCGAACGCCCCGCCCCCTGCCACCTCCGCGTGTCTCATTGGCCAGGTCCTTAGGCAAACTTCGGCTCCGGACTGGCGGCTGTGCCTGTCGCTCTGAGCAGTAGGGACATTTCCGCATTGGGAGGGGGGAAGGAGGGGGAGGGGAGGTGTGTGGCGAAAGTGGGGGCTCCGGTGTCCGGAGGCGGCGGGCTGGAGGGTCAGGGGCTGCGCACGCTGGCGCCAGGCTCCAGGTGTTTGCGTGTGACGGGAGCGGAGGGGAGGTCGCCTCGGCCACGCTCGTGCAGCGTGCGAGACCTGATTCCAGGCCCCCAACTTCTCAGCCCTCGAGGGAATAGGAAGGTGGGTGTCGCTTAAGGGGCGGGCCGGGCTCCGAGCGACCTCCTTGTGGGGTCCTGCTCCGAAAGGCGTGGCCGGGGGCCGACAGTGGGGCGTGGAAGAGTAGGGGGCGGGCGGGCGGGCGGGCGAGGGCGTGTCAGGGAGGGCCAGGCCTCCCGGGGGGTCTGGGCGGCCAGGCCCGGGGGGCAGGGAGGGGGCGAGCCGGGCCCTGGTGTGGAGCGGCTGCGTAGGGGAGGGCGGCCAGTGGAGGCCGCGGGCAGCTGTCTGCCCGAGTGCGGAATTCGCAGCATCTCCGAGTCCCGGCTATTTATGGGCTGGAGAAAAGGTTGCGTTGCCCCTTCGCCGGCCTCCCCGCCTCCCGATCTACACGGGGCGCCAGCAGCTCGCCGCTGGACGGCCGCCGGCGAGGGGCCTCGGGGTGCGGCCGGGGGCCTGCGGCAGTCCTGCCCTAGAGGGCGTGGAGACCGGAGGGCGGTGAAGCGGCTCTAGGTCCGCCTCTCCATTGATGAAATTTAAGTTCGTCTGGTTTTACCTTTTCCGGAGTCTCCAGTCGTCCCCTGTTGGTGTCGGGATCGCTGAGTAGCCTGGAGTTCCCTCCCAAGCTGAGTCGGTCCCACCAAGTTTTCCGTCTTCAGGATTTTTCTTTTTAAAGACTAGTTTTGATTTTTTTTCCCCCCGAATTCTTCTTTAAGTAGTTAAACATCGGAGGAGAAAGAACACTTCGGTTGCAGGGAAGGGAGAGAGACCTTCCTTACAACGTAGATTCTAGAAATTGAAAATTATAAGCCAGATTATTTTAATAAGATCCTAAAATGTCGAGATTTGTACAAGGTAAGACATTTTGCTTTCTGTCTCTTGGCTGCTTCGTCCGATTTTGAATATTGGTAGTCTCTAAGTAAGTGGGTAGTTTGTAACTGGAAGTGTTCATTTGTGATACCGTTTGCCAGACCTTTTTGGTTAAATTGGTATTTAAGCTGCTTTGCGCCACTTATTGGGTTGGCATTTCATATACGTGTTTGTATGCCTCTGCGCCCTGCAGGGGTTATTTCTACCTTCTAAAATCAGTTTTAATAGTATTCTGACATCGTGGATAGTAATTGTAAAAATCAAAACAGGATTTTTGACTGCTGATTAATTCTTGTTCCCTTCTTGCACTCGATGATAAGTTAGTTATCTTTGTGGGACAAGGAAACCCAGAGGGCTAGGGACAGGCAGATGCGTTTGTCAAGACTAGTAGGAAGCTCTCCACTTCTTTTCTGTGTGTACGTGGATTGAGTCTCAGAGTAATTTATTGCGAAATCAGTAGTTTGTAGACACTGGAGGTCATACCAGTCAGAGAAATGACTTTGCTGCAGTGCTCTTAGCTTTTTCTTTTTTAATATAGAAAGATTATGCTTTCTTTAAATTTGAAAATTACCATTCAAATCTGTATATGTGTAAATAATGCATTTAGCAAATACCCCTCAACCAAGCTGTAGTATTGCAATTGGGTGCTGCCTTAAACTTCTGTCACAAAACTGTATAGAGTTTGCCTATAAGAAGCCTTTCCTTCCAGACCCCAGTGTGTGAAAGCTTCAGCCATCTTGCTTAATACATGCAGTAAAGTTTGCAACCGCTTCACGTGATCCTCAGTGACTGTCCATGCACCTTTCCCCTTTCCTTTTAAAGTTATGCTAGGGATGTCCATCATTTGACCCTGGAAATGAAAATGCCATACAGGCTTATGCCCCACTTTACTAACTCTTAAGTTTTTCATATTAGATTAAAGGAATCTGCCTTCATTATTATGGAAACAGATGGGACCGTTATGCCTGTCTGCCTTCAGCACTAAGCTCAGAAATGTCATTTTGCCATTATGTTTGAAGTTGGTGTTACAGTTGACATGAAGCTAGAGGTTTCTAAATCGAGAAGACACAGGTGGCTGTGGACATTGCTACCCACTTTTTAAAAGCCCATTATTTTAAAGTACTTCTACAGTTTTCAAAATACTGCACAAGTGTCAAAATGAAGAAATTAACGTGTTTGCATTAACTAAGCTATAAGCTCAGTCTGATTCCTATCTCCATGATGCAATTCAAGACGACACATTTGATTTAAGCAGGCAGTTTTGTACAAAAAGATGATACTCCAAATATGTTTAACTCAGTCCTGGAATGTATCATTGCGCCATTGTTGTGTTTAAGTGTGAGCTCTAAGTGCTTATCGTGGTTACTGTTAGAAATGAGAAAACTAATTGGCTAATGTCAGAGTTGTCTACGCATATCAGTTTTCAAGTATAAGAGTTGGAAACTTCTGTGTTCTCTCTTTTTAAAAGCAGTCCAGTGCTGACCCTCCCCTCCCCCAGAAGTTGCTGAGGCTTCTTCCCACTGGCTGGTACACGGCCTGTGCTGCTTCACGGGAAAGTGCTAACCAGTGCCAGGCCATAGCTATTTCAAGTCGCCTCGTTTAAGCTTCTGAGCCCTAAGGAGTACTTTACAGCTGATGAAGATGCCCAGAGATGAGCTGGGGAGAAGTCCTGGAAATCCTGAGTTGTGTTCAGCTCCTGTCCTTTCCAACAACTTCCGTTGCTTTTTAGGTTAAAATTTTAGGAATGGCCTAGTCTCCAAATAGATTACCATTTTCTATAGACAAAGATAATATGTCCCTGGGAAAAACACAGTGTCTTGAAAGTAGATTTTGTCACAGGCAACAAATGCCCACAACCTAAAATGTTCTATATGCTTTTTCAGTAGGTTAGCTTACCGTATGTTTTCGGCTGTAGGTTTTTATGACCTATCTTAAATTACATAAATACTGAGAAATACGAAAGGGTATGGACTTCGATTTGACTCTTGTTAAAAAAAGGGATTTTTAGACACTTTTCTGAACTTTAGGTTCTACCTGGGTAGAGTTTGGAAATTGGACTGAGAGTATAATTTAGTGATGACACGCATGCTTAGTATGGGAGAGGCATTGGAATCCATCTCCTGTCCCTGCCTTCTCCACTGGGTCTCAGTGCCTATGCCGCAGGGTCATTGAGAAGTTTAAATGGGGTGCTGTACTAAGTGACTGAACTGGGTAGATAATGTGTGGCCATTATCTTCTACTCTTTTCTAAAATAATGATGACTTTTAGATAGCATTGCTACCCATACGCCATCAACAGAAATACACATAGTTTTTTATTTTCGTATTCAGATTTAATATTCAGTCTGGTTACTTGAAAGTTTATATCTTTTAAAGAAAATTACTAAACAGGAGCTGAGGAGAGGGGAGGGCAAGGTTAAGCTTGGATAGCATAGGGGATAAATACAAGTTACAGTTTAAACAGTCGGTTAACAACTTTTTTTTTTGAATGTTCATTGTATGCCTTTCACTATATTTATTTTTCCCTTATAGTAGGTACTCAGGACTCTGTAGATCTGGTGTTATGAACATTGGGGATCATTCTTTTTGGGTGATGATGAAACGTAAGGCTGCTCCACTTGGTCTGACTCCAAATCCAAGCACTACTTTTATAAGAATGCTGGGTTTCTTCTTCCTCAGCCACTTAGATCATAAGAAGCTAGTTGGAAATTTATGGTTAGTAAAAACACTTACTACTGTTAGAGAGGTGAGTTGCCTGTATAGAATTACTGGGCCAATAAAGGCATAAGTTCTGCATATCTGCCTAAGTCTGTCCCTCAGGAGCCTAGTCGTACTTTGACCAAACATGATATGAGCTGCTGTGTTCTTTTGCCTACCTATGAAACTGTCTTGTTCTGCCGCTGTCTTATTCAGTGCCTCCACTTTTCTACATAAATGAACACTGCCTCTTTCCTACGTCACATTTGGGGTAGCATCAGCAGCAGTTGTGGGGTGTTGCTAGGTTTGTCAACAGAAGCCCTTTGGAAATTTTCTTTTAAAAAGTTGTGAGAACTGTCTTCCTAAATGTTTGGAAACTTATAAATGGTGAAGAGACTGATGGCTGTATAGCCATCCAGCTAAGGCTAGGTTATTTGATTAAAACTGTAATTCTAGAAGTATTTTCGCAACTTTAAATATGCCATTATCTATCTAAGCTGTGTAAAAATATCCCTTATTCTTAAAAACTATTCTTAAATATATAGTATATATTTAATATAATATTATATTTCAAGGAAAGCCATATAAATACATCTGCATTCCTTAAAAAATATTTGTGGCCTGTCAACTTTCCCATTTGTTGGAAATTTTTGACTCTTGGTGATTCCTGTTTGGTAGATGGCAGCTGGTCAACAAAGATCACTGCGCTGATTATAACTGACAGGATCTCAAGTGAATACAAGGATGGGTGGCGTTCTGGGCCTTGGTTGTCAAGTGAGCTTCAACATAGTTCTTCACAAATCCTAAAACCTGTCGCTTACCACTGAAATGATTCATTTTTCCCCAGAAAGACTGTGGTATGGATTTAAGTCAGGAGTAGTACTCAAAGTAATGGCTAAAGCTCACTCCCTAAAGCTATAGATTAGAGTTCATGATGTTGCTAGGGGGTGGGTGTGTAAATTTAGTTCAATTCAGTCATAGTTGTAAATATTTAGAAAATTCAAACTGAAAAATTGGTCTGATAAAGTTTGGCTGTCTTTCATTTCTGCAGTTAAATTTCTCCTACTAAGCCTTTCTTCTAAGATTGATGATTTTAATTTATGAAGGACCAGTGAGGAAAAAAATTAACAAAGAATATTAGGATATAAATATTAATGGGTACACTTCTTGGAAGCATCTTTTTATTTTTTGTTTGTTTCAAGATGGAGTTTCTCTGTGCAGTGCTGGCTCTCCTGGAACTCTGCAAACCAGGCTGGCCTTGAACTCACAGAGATCTGCCTGTCTCTGCTTCCCCAGCGTTGGATTTGAAGGAGTGTACCCAAACGCCAGGCTGGAAGCATCTTTTTAAAATCCTGAAGATACACTGAAAAGTTTCTGTAATAGAGTTTTTCTTAAAATACCACTTCACAGAAACCATTGTATGTGTGCATGTGTTTGTTTATTGAGAGATGAATTGTAGCCAACTTAAAATAATGGGAGAACTGGTGATAGGAATATAATTTGGTCTGATAATAAAAATATTTTAAATAAAAGAACAAGATGCTGGAGGTTTTCACTCTCCACCAAGCCTTTTTTTTTTTTTTTTTATGAGTTCTCAGAAGTTTGGAAAGTTAATACCAGTAAGTATTTGGAAGTTAACCCCTCTTATTGATGAAAATGAGTAAAAGATGTATTAACTTCCTATAATGTTATTCATCCCAAAATTATTTGTATAGCAGAGAAAACGGTGGTTTTACCTCTGGATTTATGCTATTGGAATACATTCAAACCATGTTAGACTATGTTTGTGGGAGGATAATCAGATTTAAAATGAATGAAGAAAGATGACTGGTTTAAATCTTTTGATAGTGTGGGATTCTGTAAAAACTAGCCCTTTTGTAAAGACTTTGGCCCTAATAAATCAACCTACAATTTCATCTCTAAAATAATCAATTTGGACTTGGAGAAATAGTGTTTGAATTGTGAACATTTTGGTCTTTTAGTAAATTCCCAGACATAGTCACTATTAATTGAAACAGTATTTCTTAGATCTCTAAAATTCTATCAGACATGGGTTTTCTATTAATAATTCACTAAATTCTTTGAAGTTGGCTAGCTAAACCATCACAAGAAATTAAACCTTGTGGGTTTTGATGGAACAACTTTGTGTAAAAACTCTAATAATGTTGCATTTGAGAACTGTTTCCAGGTGCTCTTGATTGGCGATGCAGGCATCTCGTTTAGTTTGTGGTGAGATAATTGTGTAGGGCTCCAGCTCTATCTCTGCCAATAGTCGCCATTGTTTATTTTTCTCAGTTATGGCCAAGAGAAATTGGTTGTGACTCCCTCCTCCTCCAACCATTTTGACAATCAAGGATTGTTTCTGAAAACCATAGAGAAACAAGCTATGTTGTCTTACTTTGCTTAAAGAAAAATGTTTCATTTCCCCAAACGTTCTTAGATATTTTTGTTTTTTGTTTTTATGTAAATCATGAGAGTTTCCCATTCCTTTGTGATTTTGCTTGAATCTTAAAAAGCAGTGGAAACCCATTCATCATTTTCATGGACTTGAAATAGTCATGTTTGCTTAGTCTACCATTTACTTGCTAGTCACCAAATTGTAAAGATACTGTTTTAGAGAACAGCTTTTCGAGAGCAGGCCTCCTTTCTCCTTGGCCACAGTAATCTGAAAAGAAATTAGAGTTGCTGCCCTGGCAAATGCTGATACAATATTTTATTTGTGTTATAGTTCTGCTTAGAATTATAAGGCTTAATGCATACAGAAAAAAAAAAGCAGTTATATAGATCCATGCACTGTTTTAGGCTAATTCATACAAATGACTAAAAGATGAGCCTTGGTAATAGAGTATAAATTGCCTAAATATTTTCATTGTTTTTTTTTTTTTTCATTTCTCAGGAAACTAAGGAAAAGTAGAAGTGCGTAAGATGCAGTAAGAATGCTGTATGGTTTTAATATCACCTAATATCATATGATAGACAGTTGGGTTTCTAGTTTTCATATTGATTTGGTGGCATGTACCTGGAGTAATAAACTGTGTAATTGATATGTTATTCGATAGTGTGGGATTGAGTGGAGAATCTTCTCTCCAGTTAAAAGAGAAGTAACCAGGGTACCAGACAACAAGGCCTGAGTACCACTTAGGAAAATCACCCTCTCTGAGCCCATTTCTTCATCCTCAAGGAGTCGGACTCACTGACCTTAAAGACCTTGCCAGGCTTAAAAATGTACCAGAGTATACTTATATGGAAATGCAGGCAGGACTGCTAGGTAACTTTAGGTTCTGGTGACTATATGCTACACTGCTTCCCCTCCTCAGCAAAGGAGTGCAGTAGGCCCCTTGGCAGGACTTTCTTCTCAGCTCTTAAACCTCAAAAAAGTGATGTTACTTAACAAAGTTACTTTGTATGTGACACCACTACTTTGAGATTTTAACCTCTATTCTAGACTAGACATGTTGTTTATTTTGTAGTGTAATACTTGCTTAGTATTGCTTAGTATAAAAACATTGGATTCAATTCCCAGCACTATCAAAAGAAATGGACTATATTATTTATATGAGAACAAGGTTAATTTTATTGAGAAGTTGAGTGTATGTGTATTCTACCAGTTTTTATATAGAGAACAATGCATGATTAGCAAAGTTCTTGATTATTTGCATAGTAGTACTGTCACATCTGATACCTTTCATTTTTGTTGTCACAACCATTTATTGTCTAGGGTTACAGCTCATGAGTATTGCCTAATAGGAACAAAGTTCCAGGTTAGCTCTTTGGCAAGCATCACCCCAAGCGCTTATCAAACATTCATATGGATCTCCCCCCACCCCACCCCCCCCACACACACTGAGGAACACATTTCTATAAAGTTCTTTGTCAAGCTATATAATTGTGTGTCACTAGTCAGAGTCATGTTGTGTTTCATGCTTAAATCAGCTGGAAGGAGTTAAGACTAATCTGGGCCGGGTGCCATCTCAGAACAATCATGGCCTTGAGGTGTAGAATTAGAGAAAAGAAGAACCAGGAACATGGCTGCAATAAACATTAAAATAAATAAAATATTATCAAAGCAATACTGACAGTGTTTGCGTATGAGAAATGCATATTCTCTCTACTCCAAAACTGTGGAGTCAGCATGTCTGGGCGCTTGCCCAGGAATCAGTGTTTTAAATAGCTCTCCAGGTTATTTCTATACAAATTAAACTTTTAGAAGGACTGATCTAGAAGTCAGAGTAAGAAAGTGCAGCCTTTATGAACTCTGTAGCACTTTTACTACCTTCAGTCATCCAAAGGTACCTTATCTGGATATTTCTGGATCATGGTCCAGATGACTTAGGAGTTAAGAGTACTTGTGGCTCTTCCAGGACCCAGACTTAGTTCCCAGCACTCACATGGTAGCTTACAACCATCTGTAAGTCCAGTTCCAGGGAGTGTGATACCGTCTTCTGGCTTCTGTAGGCATGTACATTGTGCACATACATGGAGCCAAGACACTCATACACATAAAATAAATGTATAGAAATGTAGGAAAAAATAAACTCCTGGATCATGAATTTGTATTTACTTTAGTAGACTATGAAAAATTCATCAAATAAGGAAGGCATAATGAAATGGGATCAATTCATATCTCTTGGCATCACAAGTGGTAGGTAGGTTGGTCAGAAGACCATTGTACTCCAGAACAGAAAATGAAAATGCTGAGGAGAATTAAGGTAGTATTGAAAATAGAGAGACTGGAATTGTAGTGGTCCAAATAAGCAGTTTTGTAACTAAGGAGCCAACCTTGTGACTGCACCTTTAGTCTGGATGATTAAATAATGTTAGCCGTTGGTGGGAGCAGGAAGAGCAAGAAGAATACCTTAGTTTGGATAATGATTTCTTTTTTAGATAAAGTTGAGTTCGAGGTACCCTGAGTATTCAGGTATAAAAGCTCTCGAAAGTAGTAGAGAAGATAGGATCTAGATGGGAGGTACTTATTTAAAAGCTACCAATGAGAGCATAAGAGACAGCTGAGTGGGTAAAGGTGCTTGGCCTCAAGTCTATAGATGCACGAAGGAGAAGGATAGGGCGGTTCCGCAAATTGTCTTCTGACTTCATCCTGCAACTTCCAAATGTGAACTGTTAAGAGAAATATTTCTTACCAGTCATAAGAATGATGAGGGAATGAATTAAGAGAAAGAAAATGGTCTGGAGACAATCTTTAGGGAATTAAGTTGGAGAAAGGAGGAGCCGATCGCAAAAATGTCATGTTTCTGGGTAAAACAGCCCAAATAATATTAATACACACACACACACACACACACACACACACACATATATATATATATACATATATATATGATGTATTTATTTTATGCATATGAGTACACTGTAACTGTCTTCAGACATATTAGAAGAGGACATTGGATCCCATTACAGATGGTTGTGAGCCACCACGTAGTTACTAGGAATTGAACTCAGAACCTCTGGAAGAACAGTCAGTGCTCTCAACCTCTGAGCCATCTAAGGAAGTGTTTTCACATGTGAATTTGAAGGACAGCAGTGGAAGTCCAGAACATAGTTAGCTTGAGTTGGTATGTCTAATCAGTATATACTCAAGCTTCATTCAGAGTCAGATCCAGTTGTGATGACATTGTGGGATTTTTATGTTTTTGTTTTTAATCCCTTTAATTTGAATACTTGTGTGGCAGAGGCTGGTAGCTCTCTTAAGTTCTAAGCCTGCTTGGTCTACAGAGTGAGGTCCAGAACACCCAAGGCCATGTAGAGAGATGCTGTCCACAAAGAAAATAAAAAAAGATATTTTGACTGTTGAGGTGGACTCAGTAGTGAGGTGGACTAGGGATGGTTCTTCACCTTTTGCTGCTCCTGTTTTCATGGTGTCTATTCTATGGCCTCTACTCTGTGAAATTAGCTTTATACTTCAGAACATGAAGTTACTTTGTACCACCATTTAGAGTGTCAGAGAAAGGGTATCTTGTATACCTTTTAGTTGCCAAGTTAAGAAACAAAAGCAATTTCTAAATTGAATGCCTTCTGTCTTAGGCTTTTTTTTTTCTGGGTTTCTGAGAGTTCTGTAATGTCATTATGACCCCACTCCCTGACTCCCTCCTGCATTTGAATAGCTAAAGGTCCATAATACTGAAATTTCAATTCTTGTACATAAGGAAGAACTAGATTATAGCAGGAGGTGGGGCTGAGAAAAATCAGTTACTGCTTGGTTTGTATGACATTTCCTAAAGTATAATGAAACCAAACAAATAATTCTGGTAAATTCTAGTAAGCCCAGTTATTCTGTTAGTTGTATAGATAGGCTTTGGAGGACAGCGATGTTTAGGAATTTCTATCCCCAAATTTAAAGAAAGCCAAACTAGAGGAAAATGTACAGGATGTGGTGATTTACTGTGGTGGGATGGATCTCAGGACAGGAGCAAAAATGTTTGCTCTATAGATAGGCCCAGCACCTGCCTGCTCTGTGACTTTGGGGAAGTCATCTCACTATTTCACCCTCACACTCCTCATCCAGAGAGTGAGGAAAATAGAAGGGGAGACTGATGGCTTGCTTGCATCTTTAAAAACTCTTTGGTTTGTGACTATGCTTATGAACTGTTTGCTTCCTAATTTATTTTCTGTGTGAAGTAGTGGAAGATCAATTCTGCTTGCTAAGAAGTGGGAGGAAACCATTTATGAGGTTGGAAATCTTGCATTATTCAAGGGATTCTTTAATTGACCTTCTCTTAGAAACCCAGTTGCCACTGCAACTCAAGTGTAACTTGAGAATGTTAAATCCAAGAAAAGTCCTGCAGTTTGTACTTAAACCTTCCAGAAATTCCTTTTAAAAATTGGGGTGAATAGTAACTAATTGGCAAGGAAAAAATGGATTTTAGATCTGGGCCTTCTGTTCTTTGCTGAAGCATGTAAGATTACTTCTTGTTGAACCAACCACCCTTCCATCCTTTTAATTTACTTTACTTTTTAAACAAGATCTCACTATGAAATTCAAGCTGGCTACTCCTCCTGCCTAATCATTTGAGTGCTGGGGTTTCAGGTGTATGTCACCATGCCCAGCTGTTTTTGTGTATATTCTTAGAAGCCCACCCTTATTCCTTAATCATTAAAAAGGTAATTTTATAGTAGTACTTTGTCCAGTGGAATAAAACGACAGCAGAAGAAGGGTGGAAGAGGGTAGTAAGTTTGTTACCATGCTCTTTCCTTGTAGACACTTATTTTGTAAACAGGATAGAAGGGATAAAAATTGTTCTCTCTGTGCATCTAGAACTTATCAAAGACATGGGAGAATAAAAGTTAGAGTTTTTTTTTTTTAACTCAAAATTGAATCTGTGTTTGGAATTTTTTGATGCTATATTTGAAGGTTGGCAGACATCTAAAAGAATATCTTCCAGCCAGCCTTACCTAGTTTGGTTTAATAGGGAGAATGACTGGCATGATCCTGAATATTTTCACCTTGAGCCTTTTAAGTGAATAGGTTGGCTGTTCTGGACAGGGAGCCTTTAAAGTTATTGTTTATAATTTTCCTTGTTTAGCTAAATCTCAGATAGCTACTTTGTTATATTTAAACTTGGATTTACAAATAAGTTTTAGCTTATTTGCCCAGAGTATAAGGTAAACGTTTCTCTCATTCATTGTTTTTATGGATGTTATTATCATATCTAACTTCAGAAAAAAATTACAGTTTATAAATAACTTCTGAGTCTGACAAAAAAAAATTTTTGTTGTTGTTTTAAAATCATTGTAAGACCTGGAGAGATGGCTTCGTGGTTAAGAGTATGGTTGCTCTTCCAGAGGACCCTGGTTCATCTCCCAGCAACCACATGACAGCTCACAACTGTCTGTGACTCTAGTTCCAGGGGATTCAACACTGTCACACTGGCAAAACTCCAGTGCACATGAAATCAAAATAAATGAATTGTTGAAAAAAAATCACTGTATAGTTATTTGTGTCTAAACTAACCTGTGGCACAGAACAAAATAATTCATGTGTTTAATGCATGCCTTTTTCTTCCTCTGTATTTAGAATTTTCTTCCAAATTACTTGTCAATGTTGTGAGAATTGAATATAGTAGAATTTCTTATTTCTCTTTGCTTTTGATTGTTGCTTTAAGTTTCTTTTTCCTTGATTTCTCTGCCATAATGAACTGTAAACTAGCATAAATTCGTTTTCCCATTAAAGTTGCTTTTTGCCAAGCTGTTTTAACACAGCAACAGAAATGAAACAAAAATCCTCTTTGGCTGGAAATTTAGTCCTATCTGTCTAGAGTTATCCCTGGAATTGTGAAAACATGCTGCCCTATTTCCAGTAAAGCCATGGGCTTTGGTTTTCACCAACAAAAGTAACCATAGAACTGAGCAGTGTATACTATTGCTGGTTTTCAGGCAATACGTGTGTTCTGATCCTACTAATAACTCAGGATGTAGGTTCCCAGGCCTTACTGCTTGTTGGTTCTATTCTCAGGTATTTTCATAATTGGAGAAAATTTAGATCAATCCTTAAACAAAACTAAACAAACAAACAAAAAACCCAGCTTGTTCCTTACATTTCTACCATTATGATCTACTTTCTGGTCCATCAAACCAAAACCGCTTTCAACTTTCCCTGTTGATTTACAAAAGACAGTCCCATCTCCAAGTGAATAAAGATTTTCCCTTGAGGATTAGTTCCAAAGGCCCACCCCAGCCAATTTATACTTTTAACTTGAATGACAGTTTAGGGGCAGGAGGGGTTCTTGAGACAGATTCTTACTACATAGCCTAGCCTGGCCTGGAACTCACAAAGATCCACCAGTCTCTGCCTCCCAAGGAGCACACCACCACATCCAGCAAGGTGTGGTGGTGGTGGTGGTGGTGGTGGTGGTGGTGGTGGTGGTGGTGGTGGTGATGGTTTCTTTGTTTGTTGTAGGCAGGATTGAACACAGGTCTTCAGATACACTAAGCACACACACTACTACTGAACTAAACCTGAGTGGCAATTTAAAACAAAAATGCCAAAGCTTTTCATAGAAGCAGCCTTCTTCTGTGAACCCTATCTATGTCTTTCTGTCTGTGTCACTCTCAGTCTCTTTCTCTCTCTCTCTCTCTCTCTCTCTCTCTCTCTCTCTCTCTCTCACACACACACACACACATCCTACTTCCTTCTCCGTTTCTCCCTTCCTCCCAGCTTTTTAAGAAAGAGGAGAGGTATAAGTTGCCTTAAATGGCACAGAAATGCTTATTGCAGGGAATAACTTTTCAATATTTTTGTGACTTAATTCTGATAGAAAACCACCGTGTAGCATTTAGATAAAGCCCCATCTGGGTATGAGTAAGACCCAAAACTTTTGAAATACAAACCAATGTTTCTGATCAGTTTGGGGCTGTGCTTTGAAATGCATCTGGTCTCTTTGAGGACTCTAAAATGGATAAGAGCGATGTTTCTCGCTACTTTAAGATCCTGGTACTGGTCTCTACTTAGGATCTCTTGAGTATATGCCATGATGCAACATCAAAGATTAAAAATCATGAATTTTGAAAAAGGCTCATATTTTACTCTATACTCTCTGGCCCTAAATACAGCTTGGTGAAGGCAAATTTTGGCTGAGGTATAAAAGTTTAACCTCCAACACCATCCTACAACTAGACCTATTTTGTAGAAATCAAAGGTAGTGCTCTAAAGACTCTAAAGGCCTGATGTCCAGGCCTCTGCCACTCTGTAACAAGACTGGAGGTGATACTAAGAAAACTAAGCTGTAAAGGACACACTAGAAGTAAAGTTTCCTGCCATATATCTATTTCTCTGCTTATAGCACTCCCCGTGGAAACAATACTTGGTTGAACCCTCAGGGGCAATTAAAATTCATGATTCTTTTTTTTAACAACCCTTAACAAAACAAGAAAAACTTGAAAGCTTCACCAGGGAGCCCCCAAACATTACCAGCCAACTGGTGCACATAGGACATACCTAAGTCTGTTTTCTGTCTTGGTTTCTTTGTCTTGTGGGAACTTCCAAAAAGCCTGATTTTTCTCCTTGTGTCCTAACAGGTCTTTCTTCTACTTTTGAAATGGTTAAAACTTTTCTTTTCTCTAGGCCTACTGCTTTTTTACTGCCCAGAAATTATCTCTAAAACTTACCCAAATAACTATAGTAGCCTAGCAACATTCAATAATACAGAGCCTTGGGCTCCACAGACTTAACTGTTGAGCCTTGCCTTCTCAGCGTTAAACAACTGAGACATGGAACACGCTATCACATGACCTACAGTTAAAGGTACTGAAGACAAATTGACAAAAGGCATTACAGCCTTCCCAAGTCAAATTTGTTCACTCCAAAGACAGAGATAGAAAGTTCTTTGTTAATGTTTGCCTCATTTGTGTTTATATTTGTTTTCATGCAATTATGTATCATTCTATGTTAAGACAACATAAAACTCAGTCGACCCTCAGAATTTCTCATAGTAGTTGAGTAAAACACTTGTGGCTACTTAAAATACCAACCAACAGTAGCAGTGAAACTAGCTATATAAGTTTGCTCCTTGTTGTGTAAGAGAAAAATGGCTACGATAAGTCTTAAGATAATAATAACATCATATTTTAAGGTAAATTAAAGACAACCTTTGCCTATCTACCTACTATCTCATCTTTGAAAACAGGCTTTTCAACTTTCTTATCACTTAAGCTTTAATAAGAAAGAGAAGGATCATGTAAAAACCAGTCTGGCTCAGCTTACTTAAAACTTTTTAACTATCAGGCTAGACTCTGTCTTTAAAAAATAAAAACTCATATGCTTTATATTAAGAGTATTATCTTTAAAAGTACAGATTTAGATTAAGAATGGCTATAAAAGATGATATGGTCACCAGTCTAAAATACACTTACAAATAATACAAATATTTGATATTTTTAAAAAATGTCTGTATATCTGACTGTCAGGGTGTATGTATATCTACAATTGCTTCTGATTTTATAAAAATTGCACAATACCAGATTGAATTATAATTAAATGATCATGGTAATTAAAACTGTCAATTTAGCCCATATTTGTTTTAATTAATAATGTAAAATTTTAAAACAAAAAATAGATGAACAGTCTCTGTTGAAATGTTATTTGGTTGATTGTTGTCTCAGCTCTGATTCTGTGAGCAATCTAAACAAGACTGTTGCTTAGAAAATAAAGTAGCTCTAAAGGCATGATGGCTTCTGCTCCAGGGTTCAACTCCCCATGGACATTTCCCCTATTTGGAAGATAATCTTCTAAGCTATTCTTAAAATTAAAATGGAGAAAGTTACTTGGTCCCATGCTTCCAGCTCTCTCTCCTTTTCTTTTTTTTTTTTTAATGTTTTTGTTTTTGTTTTGTTTTGTTTTGTTTTTTGTCTTTCTGAGGCAGGGTTTCTCTGTAGCCCTGGCTGTCCTCAATCTAAAGAAGATCTATCTTCCTCTACCTTCCAGGTTGTGGGATTCAAGGCATGAGCCACCACTGCACAGCTGCTCTCTACCTTCTTTATAGTATATTTAAAGGACAAATTATTCTTTAAATAATATCTAAAAAGCATTTTAAATTTTATCAAATAATTTTAATAGTTTATCCTCAAGTATTAGACTTAGGTTTACTTTAAAAAATGTTTTTGCCAAGCTCTGTTATACAATTAAATTTTAAAGCAAGGTTTGTTTTTCAACACTTGGTAATTGACCTTTGGGTCTTCACTAACTACTTGAAGAGTTACACTAATGTAGACGTAGAGACTAAGTAGGCAGCTGGTATTTTGGCCCTTGCCCCCAGCTCGTCTGTTGAGGATGATGCTACACTTCTTGCCTACTGCACTGATGACTTATCTGTCCTCCTGATCCAAAGATTGGGCTCAAGACCACTGTACACTTCGTATACAAACAGCAGGGCCAACACAAAAGAAAAGTCTCCAGAACTTCCAAGGGAGACCACATCGTCAGCAGGTGTTACCCTTACCAGCTGATAACATAAATAATAAAGAAAACTAAAGGAGCCTCTCTCCAGTAACTCCTGTGGACCAGATCCTTGCCTAGCTCTTAAAGAAGAAAAAAAAGAAAAAGCTAATTTGGGGCTATGTAAATGTAAATATACATTTGCTTATAAATACCTAACAGAAAAGTAGAAACCAAAAAAGAAAAATTAATTATTAGTAATAATACAAAAACTAGACTTTAAAGAGAGAGTAGTTCAGGTCTTATATAGGCCTTCCCATTAAATCCTATATGTGGGCTACTAGCATTTCAGATAACTCTGGCTGCAACTATAATACAAAAATTCTATCTATATGAATCTATTTAGATAGATTTTTTTAAAAAAGAGTAGAGTGATTTTATACACTGATAATCTTTTTATCACTTATTCACTGGTAAGTCTTTTTAAAGCTTCTGTACTAGGATTTTCAAGAACACAACTGATAGAATGAATATACACATTGAATAAGTATTACATTTTATTTATATATATATACATATATATGTATGTGTGCATATATATATATATGTATGTATGTATGTATATATGTATGTATGTGTAGAATGGCTTACAGGCTATGGTCTAGCTAGTCCAATAATGGCGGTATCCCAACAGCAAGTTCAGGAGTCTGGTAGTTGTTCAGTCTATGAGACTGGATTCTCAGCTGGTCTTCAGTATACTCTGGAATCCCACAGGTGTAGGTTCTTAATGGCAGTGAATGAATGAACTTAACAACAAGAGTGAAGGCAGGCAGGCAAAGAGCGTGTCCTTTATATAGGCTGCCAGTAGAAGATGTGGTGCACATTAAAGGTAGATCTTCCCACCTCAGAGATCCAGATTACAGGTGGGTCTTCCTACTTCAAATAATCTAATTAAGCAAAATCCCTTAAAGGTGTACCCAGCCTCTTGGGTTTTAGTTAAGCTAAATGTTGTCAAGTTGACAGCCATCACTCTTTGTTTAGCATACTTCCATCTTGTTATAAAGCAAAGGCCAACAAATTCTCAGACTTTGGTCCATCTTGACTTTAATCTGTAAATAACAAAATTAATAAGTTTCCTTGTTGCTGACTGATACTAATCAGTGACTTTATATTTTTTTATTTAAGATCTTAGCAAAGCTATGTCTCAAGATGGTGCTTCTCAGTTCCAAGAGGTCATTCTCCAAGAACTAGAATTATCTGTGAAGAAAGAATTAGAAAAAATACTTACCACAGCAGCCTCACATGAGTTTGAGGTAAGGATTCAATAGTGTCTTTTGCTTTGTGTGTCAACATGCATAATTGCCACCAGTGGTGATTCTCCAGCCTGAAATGAGCACAGGATGTAACATCAGAAGTTAGCACTGTTGAACACTCACAGATCGTTAATATTTGTTCATAGTACAGCTACTTTCTTTTGTTAAAAAAAAAAACTGAGGAAATTTTCCAAGTCCCCAAAAGAGCATGGACAGGATTACAGTTTATGTTGTGTTTGAGTATCATTGGGTATAGAGATGGTTACCATGTTTAGTCGGATCTGTAACAAGCCATGTCCTCTCTGTGCCTTTTGCCCATAGCCAGGTCTAGCAGAGCTGTGCTAGAGCTCTCAGTTTTCCAGGTCTAGCAGACCTGTGCTAGAGCTATCAGTTTTCCAAAATCGAGAAGCTTTACTTTCTGTCAGTACATTATCTTTTATTTTTCAATTCAATTTGTACTTACTGTTTTGAGGTTAGTTATGTTTTATTCCCTTTTTGTTCTTTTGGTGAGAATTTATTTGCACTCAGAAGTAGTGAAAGATGTTGGAATGTAATAAAAAATAATGTTGAAATTCATAGGGACTAAAATTGTTCAGAGTACAAGACAACTGACTAGCAGGTGATAGTGGAGGGGTTGGCGTGTTAAAAGACTCCTTTAAATATAGTTCCTTTTCACTTTTCTACTTCAGTTTTAAACAGGCCTTAGTATTTTTGCCCTTCTCTATATTCTAATAGTGTAAGAATTTCACTTAAAGGTATTTTTAAAGTAATAGTTTGAATCTAGTTTTACTATGTATTAAACATTTTCTTCTATTTTCATAGCACACTAAAAAAGATCTTGATGGATTTCGGAAGCTATTTCATAGATTTTTGCAAGAAAAGGGACCGTCTGTGGACTGGGGTAAAATCCAGAGACCTCCAGAAGATTCGGTAAGTTTTAGGTAAAGCATAAGAAACTGGGTAATTTGAATGTTGGTTTTACTTTGTAGGTGGGTTGTGAAGATGTAACAGAACCTTCCTAGCAAACATACTGATTTCAGTTTGTGGTCCTTCATGTTGGGTGTGGAGGTAGCCGACCTTTAGCTTAAGGTCTCATCCCCCTGCAGCATTGTCCCACTTTCACACATTGTAATTAGCATCCATTCTACTTTTGTAAAAAGCATCCCGTTTGGATTTCATGTTGTTCTCTCTTCCAACCATTAGATTTCTTTCTGCCTTAAACTTTGCTCAGGCCTTACCCAGACTTTAAAGCTCTCTCCATGCTTTCAGGCCATTTCTGTAACCTTGTCTGCCCATGCCACCAGCCCAGCATACCTTTTGTTTTCTCCTCCCCTGCTTCTAGAGTTCTGCATAGTTAATGGTATGGGATCCTCACCTAACAAACTTCCTGTGTGTTATGGAGGCGTAGCGCTGATGTCTGCACCTGCCATGGGCTGCTAGCAGAAAGCCCCACTGAGGAGGGATAAAGGGCAGGATTAGGTGTTTAAATCTGAGCTCCAGTACTTTGTTTTATGTAAAATGAGAACAGTACCGGGTGTTTTGTGTACTTCACAAGTTGTTAAGATGATATATGTGAAAATAGATTACCGTACTTGAAGCATTGTATGGGCCTGATGTTCTTGCCACGTGTAGTGTTCATTTCTTACACTGCAATCTTGCTTTAACACTTTTAAAATATGATTCAGTGCAAACTAACTGAAGTGTGGTCCCAGTGTACCAGAGTTTGCTGGGGCTCAGGCCTGCTCATCAGTAGCAGTTTAAGCTAATGGAGTCAACATTAGATTTTTTTTTCCTAGTGAGAAAATCATAAATAAGTTCCTGCTTAGGAATACTCTTACTCCCATGTGTAGAAAAGTACCTACATTTTTAAAATTTAGGCCATTTCTTTTCTTTAAAAATCTCTCATTAGTTGCCTTGAGTATATTATCTTATTAGTAACACTGAAGTTAGAATTTTTCTCACTGGGTTGGCGACATAACTTAGTAGGAAATGGACCAGTGCTTGCCATGTGGGTCTAAAGACCTGAGTTCAGGCCCTAGAACCCATATTAGAAGGAAAGAATGAATCCTAAATGTTGTCTTCTGCCCTCTACACATGAGTAATGGGTGCACATGCGGGTGCACAAACACACACACAAATACACAAATATAATAAAAACAATTTAAAAAATTCCTCTTCTTTATAATGTCAATGATAATGGGGGACTCCCTTGTTTTGGTCTTTGTTTTACTGTCCCTGACACATTATTTATTATGATTTATTTCTTCATAGTTACATAGCAGAATTAATATTTTCTTAGCCAAAGAAAATGAGAGAATTCTTCTAGATAGGTATGCTCTTTAAAAAAGAACTACATGTAGATTCATCCAGTTTTTTAAAATGTTTGAGAACAGACCTAACACAATGATAGATTTAGTCACTCTAAGTACTTGGAATTTTTGTCTTGGATTTATTTATAATTGAATAACCTCAGTTGATTATTGTGTGGTGGGCTCCAGCAGCAGACCTGGGAGCCCTGCTGCTTTCTGGACAGTTACTACAGAGCCTGATATCAGCTAAGTGCAAGGCATTGGCCCCTTTGTGCAGCAGCTGCCCACGTGCAGATCCTGGTCCTTGCAGGTGGGTTCCATTGATGTGCTGTGCTTTAAAGTGTCAGTTGGTAGGTTAATGCTGAGGACGAGCCAGCCCTAGAAGCACCCCTTTACTAACTAAACCTAACTAAACAGAGAAGCAAAGGTCAGTCTGAAGTCTGCTCAGTGACTAGGATTAGCTGGGAGTGTACAGTGTGTCCTGTAGTCTCCGCTGCTGTGCACAGAGCCGGAGTGTCACTTGATGCCGAGTTATAACGTACTGGGCAGCATACTGAGAGCTCATCTTTGCCTCCTCTCCTTGTGCCAAAAAGTAGAAAACATTTACTTTTATTTATTTCGTTTTACAGGTACTACCTTTATCAAAAAGATTCTAATACATTTTTTAAAAAGACCCTCAACTGTCTAATCGGTAGCAGATTTAGTTCTAAAGATGTGATTTTCTCATTTTTTTAACAGAGCATTTTTAAAAAGATTTATTTATTTTATTTATACGAGTACACTAATCTACAGACACACCAGAAGAGGGCATCAGATCCCATTAAGATGGTTGTGAGCCCTGGGGATCCAACCCATAAACAACCACCAAAACCAGACACGATTGTAGATGCCAACAAGAGCTTGCTGACAGGAGCCTGATATAGCTGTCTCCTAAGAGGCTCTGCCAGTGCCTGACAAATACAGAAGTGGAGACTCACAGCCATCCATTGGACAGAGCATAGGGTCCCCAATGAAGGAGCCAGAGAAAGTACCCAAGGAGCTGAAGGGGTTTGCAGCCCAATAGGAGGAACAACAATATGAACTAACCAGTACCCCTAGAGCTCCCTGGGACTAAAGCACCAACCAAAGAAAACACTTGTTAGGACCCATGGTCCTGTGAAGGTTATATGCCCCAGTGTAGGGGACTGCCAGGGCCAGGAAACGGAATGGGTGGGTTGGTGAGCAGGGGGCGGGAGGAGATAGGGGGTTTTCGGAGGGGAAACTAGAAAATGAGATAACATTTGAAATGTTGGGCCTGTGTGCAAGCACCTCTGCCTCTTGAGCCATCTTGTAGGCTTGCATCTGTTTTTGTACATAGTTAGGAATATTGCTGTGGTTTGTAAGTAAAGTTTCATTGAAAAATAGAGATATGTACTTCTTGTCTGTAGCTCCTGGTTTTTGCTATATTTACACACTGAACAGTTAAAATTGAGGCAGTATAGGTTACTATAACACTTAAAATATTCAGTGGCTAAGATACATTTAATAAATGCTGATTGATTGTAGCAAGTTCAGACTGCTGAGCTGTACAAGGGAATTTACAATTTTTTTGTGGAGAACGCAGCATTTGTATATAAAACATGTTGGTTGTCTTTTTGAAGAGCCACCTGTAAAAGCATTAAAAGCAATCTCTATAGGATTTTAGATATAATTTTAGACAGTACCCATAGGGTATTTTCAAAAGAAAAAAGTTTTAAAGGGGATCTTCTGGATAAAGGTTGTCTATAGCTTCTGAGTATCATGCTAATGCAATCTGCCCATTATTATTGCTGTAGAACAATTAATCAACCTGAATTTTGTTTAGTAGCACATTGATTTCTGAAGGCTCTTTACCAGTAAGTTGTTTAGGACATGGCCTTCCCACCATTAATTTAATTTCTTGCAAATAAGAAGTTACAGCTTGTTTTGGAGAATTATGACATACATACATTTTTATAATACCTTGCATCAACAACCTTCCAGTAGGTGATAGGGAGAAAGGAAGGATAAGCAACTGATAAGGATGAAAGGTATTAATTCTGTGTGCTGTCAATTTATACCAGCATTATTTAATAAACTAATAACTTGCCTGTTGGCTTATCAGCTGACCTGTGCAGATCTTGTCTGCTGGACCTGGGATCTGAGGACCTGAAAAAATGGGATGGACCACAGTCTAATGCCGTGGACAACTGTACTTCAGTTTCAGTGTGCTTTTATATTCAAATGTAACAAAGCAATGATCCAAGGAAGGCTGTTTGAGTTTAGAAAAACATGTACATAGAGGTCAGTAAGCACAAACTAAATACTAACTATTAACAGACCCGTCCTGTCCCAGAAGTTTCTCAGGACAGACCAATTTAAACACAATTGCTTGGCACATACTGTAGATTATATCTAAGATGGCATGAAAGCACGGCAGAAGGCCAAGTCCAGATTCAGGGTACACTGACCAGGTTGGGTTCTATAGCTATGTACTGACATCCAACTAGAATAGACATCTTATAAACTGAATACAAATGTTTGTCACAGGAGACTCAGAATCACGTCCAAGAGTAGTCCAGGGAATAAAATGTACTTGAGGTAAGAGGCCATCTGCCTTTTTTTCTTGGAGCCTCTCTCACAGTTCCCCAAGGCATTGTTCATCATGGGTCATTGTTTTGACCTTGTTCTGACTGCCACCTGACCTGTTTCAGGTGTTAAATTTCTTACAGAATTTAAACAAGGGTCTCCAGAGAGCAACTTAAATAGTAGAGCCAAATCCTCAGTAGTAATGAGCAGATAAAAGCAAACTCAATTGACATGGCCCCAAATTTAAAACTTTGTTCTTTTAGCTTATCATGAAAGTTAAGCATTCACGTAAGTATTGATAAGATGAGCAGCAGAGAAGAATGTCATCTGCATATCTAATTCCCAGCACCTCAGGAAATTTAATGAGCATCAGGCTGTAAGTGCTTTATGCCTTAGTTGTAATTGTTCCCCTTGAGCTTGTTTTAATTTTTTTCTTCAAAAAGGGGCCATTGATCAAGCTAATTGATTTATTCCTGCTGTGTGTGGGGCGGGGGAGGGGAATGGAGAAACAAGCTCTTGCTGCACTGGCTTAGCTCCACCTGCCATTGTCAGGCGATGCATCGATGCGTCGGACACTGAGGCCTCTGAGTTCCAATCACATCATCTTTGAGCATGCTGTAGCAGTAAGTGACTCCTGGGCAGCTGGGAAGCTGGAGAGGCTATGGAGTCCATTCCACCTACTCTGCCAAGATACTTATGGCAGAATTTTTTTCCTTTCCTCTGTTTTTGTTATTAATTTTCCACTCTTTTACCTATGCTCCATACCTCTGTGGTAAGAGGCCTGGTATCTTACCTTCTATTTCTTTTTTTTTTTTTTTTTTTTTTAACTTTCCTTAACCTTCTCTAAGGGTCATGCCCCATGTTGGGCCCTGGTTATAGGGGGTTTCTGCAAATGCCAAGACCAACAGGGTATCAGACTGTGTAAGGCAAAGAGGAAGTCCAATTTAACACAGCCTTTGTTGGTTCAAACTTCAAAAGTCTAACCTTTAGCAGTTTATTGTAAGTATATATAAGTACAGTACAATTTGGAGAAAAAGCTTGCTGGTGTCACAAAGCCCCCTATGCACGAGGAGGCAAAATGACATCAAAACTCTTTTCAGAGTACATGGCACTTGAGATAAGCTACATATATTATCCTAACGGCCTAGGGGAGGATCTGAAATGGTTTTGGTCATACAGATAGTGTAGTGGTCATTTGGGCTCCTTTGGGTCCAATTTATGGGAGCTTGGTATGCCCTGGCTCTACAGACAGCATAAATCACCAAGTTATTAACCTCCTCCATCCCAGTCTTCTTGGTGGAAAAACAGGCTAAAACATCTCTCTCTTTGGAAAGACAATCCAGGTGTTTAACATTCCTGGTTTCCTTAGTGCTTATCTTTGAGGGCAGGGTCCTTTGTGTTCCTAGATTTGCATGCGTGTGTGCATGCGTTGGAGGTGGAGAGGAAGGGAAGGAGAAATGGAGAAAGAGGGAGGAAGGGAGGGAGGGAGAGAGGGAAGACTGAAGAGAGGAGAGACAGCAACCACTGGACACCATGGTGTGCATGTGCAGGTCAGGACAACCACCAGCATTAGCTTTGATCTTCACTTTCCATCCACCTAGATCTGTCCTAGACTAGCTGCTCGAAGCTTCTGGGCCAGCTAGTTTCTGTTTCATCTCCAAAGACTCATGCCCAGCCACCAATTGTATCTCATGTAAGTAGTTTATGTCATACAATTGAAAAGGAAAAATAGGTCTGTGGTTCTGCTATCCTACCTCTAGATCTCTAATCCACCATGAAGGAATTTCTACTTATAAGGGGAGAATTTTTATATGAAGCAAAGTGATCCACCCATACCTACTCCTTATACTTTCTGCCCTGAAATTATTTGAGAGAATCTTTTACTAATCCTTTTTGGGGGTTGGGATTCTTCAGTTTTGAGCAACTGAATATCCACACATCCCATTTTAAAACCAGGATAACAGCAGAATGTTCACACCAGGTACCGAAGCTTGAGAGATCTTTGTAAGAATTTCAAGCCCCCATAACATTTAGAATTATGTGTATGTGATTTGTTTTTTCCATAGTAGACAGTAGACAGTCAGTGTTGCCATACTCCCATAGGAGACCATGGCCTATGAAGGTTAAGAACTGCTGTCTTACAGATCTGGTTCTGCACATCTCTAATCCCAGCATTCCAGAGGTGGAGACAGGAAATCTATGCAAGTTCAAGACTTGCTGGTCCTACGTAGTAAGTTCCAGGCCAGTCAGGATTGCATAGTAAGACCTTGTCTCAAAATAAAACAAAACAAAACACAAAAGCAAAAAGAACAAAAAACAAAAACAAAAAAAGAAACTGTACAGAACTAGATCTTTACAAAACAAATATAGATCACTTATCAGCATTTTAGCTTTGTGTTTGTGGAGGACTTGAGTCCAAAACTGACTAACTGGCACAGGGATAAGACCGACTTTCTGGTCTCCTGGGGTGAACCTGACACAAGACTTCTCTGAGAGTAAATGGCTTATCAAAAAGAATAAACCTGTGAAAGTAAGACTCCAAAATACTGCTTAAAGTTACTCTCATGGTGGTCTTTGGTTGGACAGATGGTGAGTGTGGCTGGTTCTTTGTCTAGAGTCAGAAAAAGAACCAGAGAGTTTCTTTGCTCCTTCATTGGAAAACACAAGATGTTTATATTACAATTTTTAACGATAGCAAAATTCATGAATAAAGTAGCAACAAAATAATTTTATGGTTGGTGGTCACCACAGCAGGAGGAACTGTGTTAGTTGGTCTCAGCTTTAGGAAGATTGAGAACAGCTGTTGATACACATATACCTGCACTGTAGTCTTCCACAGGACTCTCTCTACAGCCGCTTTCTCTTTCCTTTTTATCCACCTCCATCTTCCCAGGCCTGCTTCCACAATGTGAATTATATAACTAACTAACAATGGCTAGGCCAGTGGGTTAGTGTGAGGTGGGGCAGGCAAGGTGATTTTATTAAAGCTAGCAGATTTTGACTTAAGAGAGTTGTTATTTGGTCCTTCCTTGGATTCTGGTTTGTTTGTTTGTTTGTTTGTTTGTTTTTGCAAGTTCTTTAATCACCTGACTTTGTCCTTCCTAATCCATACTCAGATGGGATGTTGTGTGTAAGCCACCACCCTGTCTGATAAGGATATGGACCGCATGCTGCACATGATTGACTTATCCTATGACCGTAGCTCTGTCTGACATCTACAACAACTTATAAGAGGAGTGTACCTTTTTGTTATGTTTAAATGCTTCTTGTTTACCATCTATGTATGTTGCTTTTACATTTTGTAGTTTAAAAATATTCGGAAGTCTTTTAATCCCCTAGAATTTCTATTCAAATTTTGAGAGTTCAGTAAAGTATAGGAGTGGATTTTTCTTCATGTTTACCTTTCTAAGTTCTAGGACCTTGCTTGCCATCTGTAAAGCGCTGCTTTTTATTTAATTTTTTGCTTTTTATTTAATTTTGATTTTCTCACCCTGGTTTTCTGCCAGTTCTTTTATCATCAGATCTTCTGTACTTTATGAGGTTTAAAGTACACAGGGATTTTACAGTTTTACATCTCTTCAGTAATTTGAAATTGCTCCCATTTTTAATAAGATGGCAGTACGTGAGAGTTTGACAGGTAAAAATATCAACAGTAGGAAACAAAATACTCTAAGTCGATTAAGATGTAAAAATTGAATTAAGTGGTTTACAATGGGTTTTTAAATAAACAATTTTACAGTAGTTTGAGTTAGAGAAAATTTTTTTAGAATCCATCTTGTTTTTAGCTGGGAAGGTAATAGAGCTATCTAAGCTAATTTTTATTGTCTGTATTCCATTTTAAAACTTCTTTCTGAGTCACCGTGAACATAAGATGATTACTCAAAAGGACTGAGAGAATTCCAAAGTTCAGAACGAAGTTTATAAAACAGGAAACATGGATATGTCAAAGGGTACCTGTGACTTGACTAAATATTGGAAACAGGTGGAAGCAGGCCATTGACTAGAGATTATTTACAGAAAGGTTCAGTTAAAACAATTGTCTTCATGTACATAGTCCTAAAGCCCTTTGAGGATTGTAATGTATTCTCTAATTTCAGGAGAGCATGAAATACCATTTCAAAGGTGCTTGTTTTATCTTTTATTTTCTAAGCCAAAAGTTAATTTTTGTTTTATTTATTTGAAATGGTAAGAATCAAACCACAGTCTTAATGCAAGATAGCCAAGTCATCTCTTTGTAGATAATTCAGCTATATCTCTTCTCAGTAGTTTTCATTTAATTAAGTTTGATAGATCATTTACTAGTAAAAACCAACCTAGGAAATTTCAGCAGCAGCAGGGAGACGGCCTAACACAGCTACCAGCAGCCTAAGAGACTCTTAGAGACCTCCTCTAAGGTAGAGCCAGATCCTTGCCTGTGCTGCAGAAAAGAGTTTCAAGAAGCCCCAGAGTGAAACAAAGTTAATTATTTTGTTAATTATTTGGCAGACTCATGGGAAACGGATAGTACACAATACCAAGATATAGGCATGGGCTTCTGGAGAAAGCATTGCACTTAAGGATCTTTACCATGGTAATATGTGTAATCCTGTGGCTTCTAAATTACCTACCTTCCTTCCTTTTCTTTCTTTCACTCATTCCTTGGCAGTTTCATACATGTGTAAGATGCATTCTGGTTACCCCTACTCCTCTCAGCACCTCAGCATATCTGTCCTGATCCCACAGTCATGGTGTTCGGTCTTAGTTTGTGACCAGTTTAGTTTAACCAGGACCATCAGTGTGACTATTGGATTGGGACTATCCACTGCGGTGAGTGTGGTGCGGTCACTGGTTAGGTATACTGCTGAAGGTAATGACTGTGTTTCCCAGAATCTTTCAGTAGGAAACAGTTTAGCAGAGAAGATTAGACCTACCCCCTCACTCATCCACGTCTGGCTGTTAATGAGCTCATTTTTGTGCAGGCTGAGCGAAACCATTTCCAGTTGTTTGAAGGGTATGCCTAAGTTGGCTGGATACTGCCCATTTGGGGGCTTTTGGAAGGCCTTCTCTCTATTTTCCACACTTACATTCTTTATGCTATATCCTCTTCTGCATTGTTCCTGAGCCTTGGAAGAAATGGCGTAATGCCTTGTTTAGGACCAAGCACTCAACCGTCACTTATTCTCAGGATCCTATATAGCTATACATTTGTAATTGTTGTAGAAACTATTTAATCCGGATCCAGGGTTTCTACCCTGCCTTAGATCATTTAGTTCCCAGATAAAAATCATACATAACCTTTATATTTACAGTTAGCCTTAAACAGTACAAGAGCTGGGCAGATATCTACCCTCTATGTTGTTAGAATCTACTTTACTATCAGTAACTCTGAGTTATTACTACTTGCTATGTTTCATCTGGGCTGTTCTTAACTCCAGTTGGCCAGCCTTCAGAGCCATGTTCTCTTGACTCCTAACCCATGGTGGTTTCTCCTTTATCCTCCTGTGCCTCTCCTCTTCCTTCTCCTCCCTCCCGTCATCCTTCTCCTCCAACCGCACGCCTGGGAAACCTAAACCCCATCTATGTCTCTTCTGCCCAGCTATTGGCTATTGGCATCTTTATTTACCAAGCAGAAATAACTTATGAGCAAGGTCTGTATGCTGACTGAGTTATCTCTGGGACACCCAGGTCCTGGGGGGCCGCACTTACCATTACAATAGATAACAAAAGACCAAACCTCAACATGTTATCTACCACAAGTGGTAATTGTTTCCATATACTTGGGAGATGGTTCCATGTTATGACAGTTTAGCACTCTGGCCTCCCCAGCTGTGAGTTTATGAGTACTTGTATCGTACCAGGTATGAATTCCCATTATAATCAGAGAATATAATCAGAGAGTAGTTGTTACCCATGACAGTCATGCTGCTCTTGAACAAATAAACATGTTTTGTCCTGGCAGGTAAATATCATAGTTTACACCAACAACGGGTAAGGTTGTTGGTGTGTTTTCTTCCTCAGCAGCCTTTGCCCAGCGTATTCAGCACAGTGAAAGCAAGCTGGCATGGTGGAAGCTCGGTTCCAGTTCATGCCACCAAGATAGATGGTGTCTTCAGCAATAGAGCCGTACCATCTAGTTCTGAAGGGCAACCACAAAGAAATGGCAAGAATTTTTATTGTTTAGGAGTTTTCTATGGTCTCTCTGTCCAGTTAATCATAAGGGAGGTGGCCCATTGTCTTAGTCAGTGTTCTATTGCTGTGAAGAGACACCACAATCAAGGCAACTCTTATAAGCAAACATTTAATTGGGGCTGCCTTACAGTTTCAGAGATTCCAGTCCATTATCATCCTGGTGGGAAGCATGGCAGCATCCAGGCAGACATGGTGCTGGAGAAGGAGCTTAGAATTCTTTGGGCTTTTGAAACCTCAAAGCCCAACCCCAATGTCACATTTCTCCAATAAGGCCACATCTACTCCAGTAAGGCCATACCTAATATTTCCCAACCAGTGTCATTCTCTGATAACTAGGCATTCAAGTATGTGAGCCTGTGGGGGCACATTCTCATCCAAACCACCACACCTACACCTTGTATTAAGTTACATTTACTAAAAATGTAATTTTCAACAGGGTTTAAAAATTAAAGCTTAAAATTTAAGTACAAGTAATGAATTGGCATATATACTTTGCTTAAAGAATTTCCTTTTGTGAATGAAACTAAGGTTTTGTGAAGTTTATTGTTTTAAGAATGAGAGGTGCTAACTAGCAAAAATCAAGGTTAAAAACAGTTTGGCCCAAAATAAGCACAGTTCATTTTTTGATTTTAAGATCCTTGTTTAAAATATGTTTAGGAAAATATGCATTAGCTCTGTGTGTTTTGACTATCACTTGATGTTCCTTTATTGATTCCATCAGCAGGAAAAACAAAATAGATCCCAGGGCAGGCAGCTTCTCATGACCTCTGAATATTTATTTTCATCCTGGCTCACTATCCGTATACTCATTATTGTGCTTTTTACAAAAGAGAGAACTGAAGTTCAGAATAATTCACCTAGGGAAAAGAATCCAGATGTAAACTTGATGGGTTGTCAAGACTTGAAAGACCTGGTTCTTTAGTATCCTCAAATGATATTAAAGGATCCCTCTGTCTCTGCGAACACTATGGGGTATACTCTGAGCTTATCAACACGTGGGCACAAGAACTACACATTGCTGTGACAAGCATCACTCTTGGCTTTTTACCTACACTTCCTTTGTGATCCTCAAGCAACTGTTCTTCTCTGTTATCCCCATACATGGTAGGCATAGAGTTGGTGATGGTTCGATAGCCACCTTTATCTCCTTAGTTTGTAATTCAGAAGTTATTTCTTGATCAGCCTGAACCTATACTCTTAGCCACTATGTGTATTATAGAACATTTGTTTGTTTTATTTGCACATTAATTATTACTGAAAAAATGGTATACTACAAGATTATTGTTATGTTCTGAAATGAAATTTCTGGTGTCTTAAAGGGTTTTAGTTTGGTGGGGAATGAACTTTTCTGAAATAGGGCATAGTAACCTCTAATCTGCACAATTACTTGGTGATTGATGTTCATACAACTGGAAACCATTGGTCTAGGTGTAGAAGATGAAGAAAGAGTACACCAGGGGTAACATTGCAGAGGCATATAAGCAAGAGTTAGTAAGGTGGTATGGTAGAAACCCAGAGCTCATGTTCCTTGAGTAAAGTATGTTGGTTGAGTAGAAGAGAGTGTATAAGAGCCTTACAAATCATGTCTTTTAGTTAGGTTTGTGGTTTTTTTGTAATCTTGCAACCAAAAACAGTGAATCTGGAGAGTTAGTCTTCCAGCTTGTTGGTAGACAGGCATCTGTGTTTCTCTGTCTCACTGCATTGCAATCTAGAGCACATGTCCTTATTGTCCCAGATGGACACAAGAGTGAACTGTAGTTATGTTGCTAACGAGACGGCAGGCAGTGAGGGAGATGAACAGTGCCCCTGTTCTTTTATAAGACACTTGCCAATTCATTTCACATTTATTGTTTTGACCTGAACTTTGGGATAAGAAGCTGCAAGGGAGGCTGGGAAATATAGTTCTACTCTGGATGATAAGAGTGCCCAGTAAAAAGTTTGAATTATAAAGGGAAAGGAAAGAATGATATTGAACTTGACAGCTAGTGATCTTCCATGCCATACCAGTACTGTATTTGGTTAATGCTATAATGGAGAAATGCACTGTATCAGTTAGGGCTACTATTGCTCTGATGAAATGTCATGACCAAAAGCAACTTGGGAGGAAAGGATTTATTTCACCTACACTTCTGTATCACAGTTGTCAGATTTCATCCTTGAAAGAAGTTGGGGAAGGAACACAAAGCAGAAACCTGGAGGCAGGAGCTGATGCTGAGGCCATGGAACAAGCTTACTGGGTTGTTCCACTTGGCTTGTTCAGCCTGCTAGGCTGAACCTAGGGCAGTTAGCCTATGGGTGGCACCCCAATGCACTGGGCCCTTCCCCATCAGTCATCAAGAAAATGTCTTGCAGGCTTGCCTACAGCCTGATTTTAGTGAGGCAAGAGGCTTTTGTTGGTGGTGGTCTTTTGCTATTGTTTGTGTGTTTGTTTTGTTTGAGACAGGGTTTCTCTGTGAGGCTTTGGCTGTCCTGTAACTCCCTTTGTAGACCAAGCTAACCTTGAACTCAGAAATCCACCTACCTTTGCCTCCTGAGCATTAAAGGGTTATGCTACCACTGCCTGGCTTCATTTTCTTAATTAAGGCTTGCTTCTCTCAGCTGACTCTTGCTTATGTCCCGTTGACATAAAAGCTAGCCAAGATACATGGTGAATTTTGGAAAGGAAAGGAAAGGGAAAAGGGGAAAAAAAAGGGGGAAAGGGAAAGAAGGGAAAGGAAAAGAAGGGAAAGGGAAAGGAAAAGGAAAAAGGAAAGGAAAGGAGGGAGAAAGGAAGGAAGGAAGGAAGAAAGGAAGGAAAAAAATCATTGAGGGGTAGAAAGTGGATTGTAGGGAGGTAAAGAGACCACTCTAGCAGTAGTAGTACAGGTGAGAGATGATGAAGCTAAAAGAACTTACTGAGCAGCTGACTGTATTGTTTGATAAGGACAGGAATGGTAAGCTATGGTTTTGAAGCCAACTTTGTAGGAAGAAGAGTATCACTTAGAGTGAGCTTTGGAAGAAGGAAACAGAAAAAAGCAAAAGATAGTATACTGTTTTAGAAATCAAAGGAAAGTGTGATTTGAGGATTTAGGGAATAACCAGGTGTGTCAAACACAGCAGGCAGTAAGTATTTTGGGTTATTGATGAGATTTAGCAGCTAAGATGTCATTGATGTCATCTGTGTCATCCCTGTAAAGAGCAGGCCATGCTGTGATAGAGGAGAAAACCTGACTTCAGAAAGAAAGTAGGAGTACTTGTGGAGACAGACACAGGGGACAGGGGGACTGAATGGTGGACAAAATGGAGTTCTAGAAACAGACTGTGTTGGCAGGAAGTCAGTGGCTTTTATTTGCTCTGACAACTAGGGTTGAGTTCATCTCGGTTTCTAAGAGCATTGATGAACTCGAAGATTGCATACAAGTAAGGAGAGTACGATATCAGATTTATCATAATGAAAAAAATCCCATTTATGTATGGTGGGGGATTTTTGTTTTGTTTGCTATAGAAAATAACCCAGATACTGGCTGTTACCTTCAAAAATATGAAATGAAAACACAATACATAAAAGTACCTAGCACAGACCTTGCTCTATAAACGCTGCATAAGGACTTAGTGAGTGCAGCAATGCTCTTAGAATGCTTTTTGTGCATAGAAAACATACTGTTTTACTTTTTGCAGAGTTCATTTTCTCTCAGGCAAACTTGCTTTTGTGAAAGAGGTGGGGTGAGGGGGGGGGAGGTGTTCACAGTGCAGTAATCATCCCCTTGTGAACTGGAGCAGGGTGAACGGTACTACCTTGCTGTGGGCATTTTGCACTCACTCTAGAAATGGCACGAGTATGCTATCCAGGCTGGGTCACACTTTCACCATCAGGAACAGTGTGCCCATGACTGAGTGCTGAATTTGGCTTTTCTTCTAATTAGAAACTAAGTTGTGAACAGAGTTGGCAAGATGTAGATCATGGCAGACAGCTTTAAAAAGATCTCCTTTCCATTTTTGCAGAAAAACTACGTTGACATCCTAGAGGACAAATGTTCTTAAAATCACTTCATGTCATAGCTTGCCAGCTACTTTCTCTCACTCACTTGCAAGAGGAAGCTAGATGTTAACCAGTTGTCTTTTACCTGAAAGAAGAGAGTATGAGCGGCCTGGCCTTTCTTGAACATTTTCTCCACAAACCTAGAGATCCTCTTGGGGTTTGCCCCACTTGGTTTGTGGAGGTGGTCCTACCATCTGTTTAGCTGTAGTGGAGATCTTGTTAAAACCATTAATTCTTTTCTTGGCTGTGGAAAAAAAAGAGAAGCAGAGTGATTAGTGGATAGAAAGTGAAGTAAAGGAGGAGGCGTGCCTGCTCCTAACGTGTGGAGAAGGCTTTATTGTAGACGTAAGGGAGAGAGCAGGCACAGGGAAGCATCCCAGCTGAACATGGCGGATAGACTAAATCAGACCATGAGAGGAGAGAAGGGAAGAGAGAGCAAGAGAGGCAGCCAGGGCCAGGAGACCAAGAGAAGAAAATGGCTGAGTTATATAGGGACCAGGCTGAAGGTGGGAAGACAAAGCCCAGACCCTGGGAGAGAGGGGTTTAGAACAGGGGCCCAGTGAGAAGTGCTGGGAGGAGCCACAGGCACTGTGTGAGACCTGTCCTGGTTTTGAGACCTAACATTCCAGCCTTTCCTTGATGAGAAGGAGGAAGGAGCAGCATCATTCACAAAGGCAAGTTTGCCTGGGAGAAAATGAACTCTGCAGAAAGTAAATCAGTGTGTTTCTGAAACTACTTCCACAGGCTGAGTGGAACTTGCCTCAGATTTCTTTCAGATTTAACAGTTAGGGCTGACAGCTCAAAGCTGGTTCACACTCACTGCCAACTCATGGGGTATTCTCTGTTGTCTCCTAACTCGAACCATTGTATCTCAGTGTGTTTTCTTGAGGAAGCTGAGAAGGAACATGGAAGAATAAATTCTGGGAAGTGCTATATCCTAAGTTCTATAGACATACCTACCTTGTATTTGTCAAGGGGCCATAACTCTTCCTTTATATGGCTACTGTCAGTAATGCCTATCTGTCTTAATGAAATTGATACTGACTCTGCTGAGAAATGTAGACTTCAAGGATCTAAAAATGTCTCTCTGCCTGAGTATGTGCACTGTAACAGCTGCTGCTAAGCAGTTTCCATTACTGACACCACCGCCCAGCCCTGGCTTGTTGAACTCAGCTCTGTGTAACTGCCTAGTGGCCTCCCTTGAGGGAGAGTGTGGACATTCATGAACAAGGCACTTTTGTTATGTACAGGTTGATTTATATGACAGAAGTCACTGCTTAGTCCCTAATAAATTAATAAGTTATTAATAAGTTAAAATCTGCAATAAACCTTAGACAAAAATATCCTGGCTTCTTGAAATAAAATAATTGGTAGATTCATCTAGTTTTGAGATTGTGTGTGTATAGCCTCTCTCTCTCTCTTTCTCTTTCTCTCTCTCTCTCTCCCTCCCTCCCTCCCTCCCTCCCTCCCTCCCTCCCTCCCTCCCTCTCTCCAGCTTTCTCGGGGGAGGGGGGGTGAGGAGTTTAGGGTGGGTATAAGTCGTGAAGCATAAGTCACAAGGCTCCACTGGAGGTTTCCAACAGCACAATACCTCAAGTACTCTTGGCAGTTCCCCTCAGCTCATTACAGAACTCCTTCTTCCTTGTCCTTTCTTACTTCTCAGATTCTTTGCCTTATAAACACAGTAGTATCCTCAG